>NC_037592.1:4282053-5482053 GCF_003073045.1 Pomacea canaliculata
CATGCCAGAATCCCCAGCCCTGCCTTTCAGTCAGGTTTGGTGTCTACTGGCAATTGGGGAGTGCCATGCAGATCCCAGCCCTGCCTTCACTCAGGTTGGTGTGCTGGACCTGGCGATGGGAGGCCATGCCAGAGATCCGCCAGCCTGCCTTCAGGTCAGGTTGGTGCCTCTGGACTTGGGAATGGGGGACGGTGCCATGCCAGAAATCCCCAGCCCTCCTCTGGAGGTTGTGCTCTGGACCTGGCGATGGGGAGGGTGCCATGCGAATCCCTAGCCTGCCTTTAGTCAGGTTGGTGCTCTGGACCTGGCGATTGGGGGGAGGGTGCCATGCCAGAATCCCCCAGGCCCTGCCTTTCAGTCAGTTGGTGCTCTTGGACCTGGCGCGCAAATGTTGGGGAGGTCATGCAGATCCCCGCCCTTGCCTTTCAGTCAAGGTTGGTGCTCTGGAACTGGCGATTGGGGGAGGTTGCCATGCCGAATCCACGCCCTGCTGTTCAGTCAGGTTGTGCTCTTGGTGACCTGGCGCATGGGGAGGTGCATGCCAGATCCAGCCCTCCTTTCGTCAGGTTGTTGTTGGACCTGGCGATGGGGGAGGTGCCATGCCAGAATCCAGCCTGCCTTTCAGTCAGGTTGGTAGCTCTGACCGGCGATTGAGGATTGCCATGCCAGAATCCCAGCCCTGCCTTTAGTCAGGTTGTGCTCTGGAGACCTGCGATGGGGAGGTGCCATGCCAGATCAGCCCTCCTTTCCAGCAGGTGGTGCTTTGACCTGGCGTCATGGGGAGGATGCCATGCCAAGAATCCCCAGCCCTGCCTTTCAGCAGGTTGGTGCTTGGACTAGGCGAGGGGAGTGCCAGCCAGAATCCCCTGCCTGCCTTAGTCAGGATTGGTGCTTCTGACTGGCGATGGGGGGGAGGTGCATGCCAGAATTCCCCAGGCCCTGCCTGCAGTCAGGTGTGGTGTCGGACCTGGGATGGGGAGGTGCCATCCAGAATCCCCAGCCGCCTTTTCAGTCAGGTTGGTGCTCCTGCACCTGCGATGGGGGAGGTGCCATGCCAGATCCCAGCCCTGCCTATCAGTCAGGTTGTTGTCTGGACCTGGCGATGGGGGAGGTGCCATGCCAGAATCCAGCCTGCCTTATAGTAGGTTGGTGCTCTGACCTGGCGCATGGACTGTGCAGCATGCCAGATCCCCAGCTGCTTTCAGTCAGTGGTGCTCTGGAGCTGGCGATGGGGAGGTGCCACGTGCCATAGAATCCAGGCCGCCTTTCAGTCAGGTTGGTGCTCTGTACCTGGCGATGGGGGAGGTGCCATGCCGAGAATCCCCCAGGCCCTGCCTTTCATCAGTTGGTGTCTGGAACCTGGCATGGGGAGGTGCCAATGGCCAGGAATCCCCAGCCCTGCCTTCAGTCAAGTGTTGTGCTGCTGGACCTGCGATGGGGAGACGTTGACCCATGTCACAGACACGTCCCCACCCGCCTTTTCTTCAGGTCAGGGTTTGGTGCTCTGGACCTGGCGAGTAGGGGGAGGTTGCTCTGAGTATCCCCAGCCACTGTTTCAGTAGGTTGGTGCTTTCAGTCAGGGGACGTTGGGTGCCTCTGGAACCTGGCGATGGGGGAGAGGGTTGCCATGCCAGAATCCCCAGTCCTCTGGACCTGGCGATGCGTCAGGATTGGTGTCTCTGGAACCCTAGCGAGTGGGGAGTGCCAATTAGTCAGAATTCCAGCCAGCCCTGCCTTTCAGTCAGGTTTCGTGGGACCTGGCCAGATGGGATCCGGGCCGGATGCCCAGAATCCCCAGCCCTGCCTTTCAGTAGTGGTGCTCTGGACCTGGCATGGGGAGGTGGGCCATGCAGAATCCCCAGCCCTGCCTTGGCAGTAGGTTTGATTGCACTCCAAGCCCTGTCCTTCATTCACCTGCGGATGGGGGGGAGGTGCCATGCCAGATCCCCAGCCTGCCTATCATCAGGTTGGTGCCTGACCTGGCGATGGGGTAGGTTGGCCATGCCAGATCCCCACCCTGCTTTCAGCCAGGTGGTGCTTGGACCTGGCGATTGGGAGGTGGTCCATCCCCAGGCCTTCAGTCAGTCACTGGCGATGGGGAGGTCCCCAGCCCTGCCTGTTCAGCCAGGTTGGTGCATGCGGGAGTCCATGTTGCCCTGCTGCCAGTGGACCTGGCGATGGGGAGGTTCCATGCAGAATCCCAGCTGCCTCAGCCAGTTGTGCTGCTCTGGTGCTCTTGGCGATGTTTGGGGGAGCGTGCCATGCAGAATCCCCAGAAAGCCTCCAGCCCCCAGCCCGCCTTTCAGCCAGGTTGGCTCTTGACCTGGCGGTCATGGGGATGGCCATGCCAGAATTCCCACCCTGCCTTTTTCAGCCAGGTTGGTGCTCTGGACCTGATTTCATGCCAGAATTCAAGCTCTGCCTGCCAGGTGCTGACCTGGCCGATTGGGGATGGGGGAGTGCCATGGCGCCATGGGCGAGGTGACTGCCAGATATCCCCAGTGCCTTCAAGTCCCAGGTTGGTGCTCTTGGACTGGACGATCCGCGCTGGAGGTCCATCCATGAGATCCAACCCCTGCTTTCAAGTCAGGTTTGGGTGCTTGGACTTGGTCTGTATGGGAGTGCCAGAGCCCTCAGATGTGTAATCCCGCAGACCCTGCCTGCTTTTATGTCAGGTTGTGCTCTGTGCCTGGCGACTCTTGCGCCTTCCTATGCCAGAATCCCCAGGGTGCCTTTCAGCAGGTTGGTGTCTGGACTTAACTCCAAAATCCGTACCTGCGATCTTTTCTCAGGCCAGACCTGGCAGAGGGGAGGTGCCTATTGGTGCCATGGACACAAAGTGCGATGTGGGAGGCCATAGCCAGAATCCCCATAGCCAGGTCAGGTGGCTTGCTCTGATGGGTCGCCATGGAATCAGGCCCTGACCTTTCAGCTCTTTCAAGGTTTGTGCTCTGTCAGTTGGGGGAGGTGCCATAGTCCCCAGCCCTGCCTTTATGGACCTGGCGACGAGGTGCTCCCCAGCCCTGGCGAGGTTGGTGCTCTGGACCTGCGATGGGGGAGGTGTCCATGGCCAGAATCCCAGCCCTTGCCTTTTTCAGTCTGGTTAGGTTTCGAACCCTGGCGATGGGGGGGGGGAAAGGTGCCATGGCTCAAGAATCCAGGGGGCGCTTTCAGTTCAGGGGGTTGGTGTTGCGACCTGGCGCATGGGGAAGCCATGCCAGAATCCCCACCCTCCTTTTAGTCGGTTGGTGTCTGGATCGCGATGGGAGGCTGCCATGCCACGGATCCCAGCCCTGCCTTCAGTCAGGCTTGGTGCTCTGGACCTGGCGATGGGGAGGTGCCCAGAATTCCAGCCTGCCTTTCAGTCCAGGGTTGGTGCTCTGGACCTGGCGATAGGGGGAGGTGCCATGCCAGAATCCCCGCCCTGCCTTTCAGTCAGGTTGGTGCTCTGGACTGGCGATGGGGGAGTGCCATGCCAGAATCCCAGCCCTGCCTTTCAGGTCAGGTTGGTGCTCTGGACCTGGCGATGGGACGGTGCCATTGCCAGAATCCCCAGCCCTGCCTTTCAGTCAGTTCGGTGCTCTGGACCTGGCGATGGGAGGTGCCATGCCCAGAATCCCCAGCCCTGCCTTTCAGTCAGGTTGGTGTCTGGACACTGGCGATGGGGAGGTTGCCATGCCAGAATCCCCAGCCCTGCCTTTCAGTCAGGTTGGTGCTCTGACCTGGCGATGGGGAGGGTGCCATGCCCTGGCGAGAATCCCCAGCCCTGCCTTTCAGCCAGGTTGGTGCTCTGGGGACCTGGCGATGGAGGAGGGCCATGGGACCTGCGAGGGGGAGTGCATCCAGATATCCAGCCCTGCCTTTCAGTCAGGTGGTGCTCTGGACCTGGCGAAGGGGGAGGTGCCATGCCAGAATCCCCAGCCCTGCCTTTCAGTCAGGTTTGTGCTCTGGACCTGGCGATGGGGAGGTGCCATGCCAGAATCCCCAGCCCTGCCTTTCAGTCAGGTTGGTGCTCTGGACCTGCGATGGGGGAGGTGCCATGCCAGAATCCCCAGCCTGCCTTCAGTAGGTTGGTGCTTGGACCTGGCGATGGGGGAGGTGCCATTGCCAGAATCCCCAGCCCTGCCTTTTCAGTCAGTTGGTGCTCTGGACCTTGGGATTGGGGGAGGTGCCATGCCAGAATCCCCAGCCCTGCCTTTCAGTCCAGTTGGTGCTTGGTGCCTGCTGGCGATGGCGGGATGTGCCATGCCAGAATCCCCAGCCCTGCCTTTCAGTGCAGGTTGGTGCTCTGGACCTGGCGATGGGGGAGGTGCCATGCCAGAATCCCCAGCCCTGCCTTTCAGTCAGGTTGGTGCTCTGGACCTGGCGATGGGGGATCACTCCTACTTGGACAGGTCTGGGCCATCATGCCAGCGGTTGCCTTGAAAGAAAAACACTTCGGCTCCAGGGATTTTCACGTTGAGGCTGAAATACACGAATTTTGTGTAAGCTGAAGATAATTTGTTTACATGTCTGCTAAAGCCGTAGAAAAGTGACTCGACCTTTAACAGCAGTTAGTTGATGTCTTACAATGAAATCATATACATATATCATATGAAATTATATATATATATGCTCTTGCCCAGTGGTAAAGCCAGGCGATGGAGGGGGTGCCATGCCAGAATCCCCGATCCCGCCTTGCAGCCAGGGTGGTGCTCATGCAATTCAAGCCATTCATGTTCTCGGATTAAAGTTTGCGGAACATGAGGAGAACGGCGAATGTGGAGGTAAAAGTACTAAATGTAGATTAAGGACAGGTGCACAATTATAAACTAAGTATTAGAATTGGAACTTTTTTGTAGAGAACAGAACTGCGTGAGGCGCGTTGTCTTTTCCATACACAGACAATAAGACATTGAGATTAAGAGTGAAGATAAGATTAAAATTCAGCATTAAGAGTTATTTAACTAAGTGTGATTGATCGGGGAAGTCCCCGGATTTAAACATCGTATATATCGATAGCTGTGTTTTGCCCTAGAGAGAATTGTGTTGAGCCGAGTTTTTATTTTTGCATATGTGTCTTGAAATTTTGTCCCGAGCCATTCGACAACTTAATAACATGGTGTGGCAGCCGCAGGCCATCGTTGTTTTCTGTGTTGAAAGAGCGCGTACGGACTTCATGTGTGTGTTGCTGTGTGAGAGCCGGCGTTCCGACGCACTTCAAGCACATGTCGCCCCCAGTGTCGATGCACACACAGCCGCACGAACACACACCCGCACACCCGCACAAACACAGCCGCACAACACTCACCCACACAAAACACTCACCCACTCGAACACTCACTCACACAAACACCAGCCGCACGAACACACCACCCCACACATACACCCAGTCGCTCAGCCACAGGCGGCACACGGCCCTACCCGATCAAACCTTTGATGAACGTAGACCACAACAAAGACGAAATGAACGATACAAAATAAGTTTAATCTCATGTAGATAAAATGATGAAAAAAAAATGGTTAGAGAAATGCACACAAAAATACACGCGGGCAAGAAAAACAGGGGACTACCCACGCCGAAAAACCTTACCTTGTCATCAGTTTAAGCCTTGAGTCATTTTGACTGTCGCAATAAACTTTATGAGCCCTTCACAGTGTTTAAAAGTTGTTGCATTAGCGCCAGAACAAGTTAACTTCACAACATCATTCTTACACATTATCCACGACGAATCACATGAAACTCTGTCTCCTAGAGTAACTTTCCTAGCGCTTTCATTCTGGCTCGTATTTCAAATGGAAAGCAGTTTGTCTTGAGCTTGATAAGCAATATTTCTTAAATATATTGCAACAGACTTCTGTTCGTTCTCTACCTTGTAATCATAAACTGAAAACAATGCACATAATGCTTAGTAAAATCCAACCTTTATTAATGTTCCTTAACAAACTGCAATCGTTTCGTCAAATAGACCTTTTTCAGCGAACATCTGTGCTTTAACCAACAGTGGAGTCGTTACAATGACGGTTTGGGCGTTACTTTCTCTTCCCAACCGGTTTACTGCCGTCAGCGCGTACTGGCGGGCTCTACTGTCAGGCTGCTGGCGTGTCACCTGGACATGACAAAAGTCACTTCAACACCGAGAGAAACAGAGACGCATGCTGAGATGCATGCCTGAAGCCTTCAAACGACAAAACGTCTGGCTACCGGGAAGTTGGTAGCGGCTGGTTTCGATCTCATGTTGTGCAGTGAACTTCTCCCAATCGACCAGCTGCTAGTTGGTTACCTAGCTACTTGGATTATGAAGCTTATGGTATGAGTGTAAGAAAATGGGTATAGCCCTCACAAATGGCCCCGAAAGGTGAACTACTACTGAGAGTATCGTGTGCTAATGAGTGACATTTTTTGCTGAGTCTTTTGACTGGTTTATTGATCGATCGATAAGAATGGTTGGTGGATTTTTTCTCGGTTAAAAGAAAGGGACTAATTATCTAACTGAGTTTGAAGTTCGTTTATCGAAAGTTGCTATTGACGATTATTGTATGTCTGCGCACCCCGGTACAAGTGACGCGCCTTGGGGTTCTGATTCAGCCACCAGTCGGACGGGACCGTGATCTCCCAGTAGATTTGAGGAGTCAGTAGTCACCCCAGAGCGGCGTTAGGCGGTGGCAAATGGGCGGCCGCCCCAGGCCCCGCTCTCGAAGGGCCCCGCACTCAGCCCCCGAGTCATCTTTATGACATATTGCTAGCTGTGTTAAACTATTGTGACCCAAAAAATTTACGTTCAAAAAACACTTCTAAGTTCTAATTAACAAATTATTGAAGCCATGTCTAACTTTAAACCCGACAATAATAATACAAGCAGTTTATTCAGTTGTCGTCACCATATTATTTCGCTTTTAAGAAAAA
The DNA here is from genome assembly GCF_003073045.1 of Pomacea canaliculata. Classification (NCBI taxonomy): domain Eukaryota; kingdom Metazoa; phylum Mollusca; class Gastropoda; order Architaenioglossa; family Ampullariidae; genus Pomacea; species Pomacea canaliculata. The sequence goes on from NC_037592.1 coordinate 4,288,940, forward strand.
AACCGCTACTGTTCAGAAACGTGGGAAAGTTACGAACTATTTAAAACACTAATTTGTGCGTATTTCGCGAAATGGATCCAGCCTATCTAACTGTATATTAATCAGTGCTTCCAACATCATATCAATAGGGATATGATTACATGTACTCCATTACCCCGGCCCGCGCGGATGGTCGGCCCCAGGCCCCGCGTGTTCTTAACGGTTCCTAATGCCGCCTCTGGTCCACCCACTTTTCCATCAACCATTTCCTGCTGTCCGCAAACAAGGCTTGATTTTTTAAAAAAGAAGAAAAGTTACAATTAACATGGCTAACGACCAACATTTCCTCAAAATACGGTAGTGCGCATTTGACTGTTTGTTTAGTGTGATGTACTTGATGCAGGAAGGCTTCATCTTATGCTATACAAGTTCATCATGGTTACATAAGCACCAACTGATAAGAAAATGTGTTCGCCTCGAACAACCGTTCTGATGGCGTATGTTTAACAAGACTTTGCGGTCTAAGGGGAGCAACTATAGTTTCGATGCGGCAATAATACGGCTGCAGTGGCTTCCCCTTTTACGCCGTTTTCCTATCATCAGTGAGCTAGCCCGCTGCTACCGGTCGTCGGAAGGGACCTGTCTCCTCAGCGACTAACCGGCGGTCGGGGGAAATTTAGCTAGACACAGCACCTGGCAAGTATTGCCACTTTAGCAGGTCTTGAGCGCTACTGAGCAGGTCCTTTCTGAAACGACCAAGCCTCTATGCCACGTTTGGCATCCAGTTCTTTCTCTGTCCATCTCGGCATCAACCTCCTACCAAGGTGCTACCAAAGAGCACTAGACATAGTGTAGACCTGTGTAGTGCCAGGCCCCATCGCTGAACCCAACTGTCCATGTAGAGTTGCTGTGCCGTGCCCGATGGTGTTGACTTTGCTGTTGTCAGTGCTGGTCTCTATTCTGAATTGAGAGTAAGAGAGCGTGTCTAACCGGGCTTAGTCATTTTACAGGGTATCCAAGGTCTTTACTACAAGCATTAAAGATGGAGGATCATAATCATGAGCGAAAATATATCTCGGAAGCACTTGTTATTAACATCTTAATCGAACGTATCAAAGCAGGAAAGCTGCCACCCCTGTAAGAAACACTACCGGAAAGAAAACTCCTCTTTACTTTCTTCTTCCCTTTCTCGTTGAATCCTTAATTTTTGGCCCCAATTATAACTCTCATGTCCTCGTAGTCTTTTTTTTTCTTTCTTCTCCTATTTCCTCATTCTCTAATTTTGGATATGTTTTTAAAATACCGAGCATACTCTGGAGGTAAAGTTAACAGTTCAAAACGCTGTCACAGTAACTTTACCTGCGCCGAGCAGCGCGTTCTGCATTTTCCTGCTGTGACTCACGGCGCCCTCTGCTGTCGAGGGTGTTGAATATGATAATGTGGACACCGCGGTGGAAAACCCAGCCCCACGAGACTTGACTGTGACTGAGCATCCTCAGAACGCCATTACAGAAGGATGGTTGACATTCTTGTTTAGGGTATGGGACTCTCGCAACTCGTCTGCCACGATGTCGATCAGCACTTCCGGTCATTGAAAATGTCGTTTGCTTTCTCACGCATGATAAATACTTGTTTTAAAAGCCTGTGTACATTATCATAATGTATTCCGAGTGGGTAAATTTGTCTGGTATCAGCTGTCTATAGACATGCCAATAGGGTTGGACCTATGTAGCTGTACTTGTGCATCTTTCTGCGTATTGCTAGATTATGAATGTTCGTTCAGTGACTAAGCTGAAGCCCTAACGCGGTGATATATATATATTTCACTACAACTAATACTAAGCTATATCTATAAGAGAATCTTTACTTCTTATTTTTATTGACTTCTTACTTTAGTGCATTGTATCTAAATATCGAAATAATACATTCCTTGCATTTCACTCTCCAGAATAGAAAGAAAGACTTGTAACAAAAAAGAGACTGAATCTGATGTTCGTGAATGATCGAGTCTTTTTTTCCGAATTTCTCACAAAAAAAGACATCAGCTATTGCTATGAGGCTCCAGCATATTGCTCCCAACCTGGTGGTTTGTGGCTTTTTTCTACGTCAGCTTCACCCGCGTTCATTTTATATCATTGGAAGTAGCACCAGAAGTAAGTTCACACACACCCTGAGAACAAAAAAAAAAAAAGACTTGTGTCTCTTTTACCGAGACTGCTGATCAAGTGTGGGAAGAGATCATCAGTAATGATCGCCTTGCTCAGGTCGGGACCATCCTCGACAGTTTTCAATTAGCTGTTGCTGTTGTCTTGACTGACACCCAGCCTTCCCCTGACTCGTGTATCTTCACACCTTGAGAGTGACCGGACTTGTTTCACACGGCCGGCTTGTCACCAGGTACAGGTGAAAGTGAGCCACCTACCGGCTGTGCAGTCGTGGCGCCATCTATTGACACCTACCGTTGATTGATGGAGGCCACCTCGACGTAGAAAACAACCGTTGGTCACACGGAGCAACGACCTGACCTGCTCTCCGGTTACACCAGCAGGTGAATTAGTCTCGTGCGGACTCTGCCGCGTATACAGGCTACAGACTGACCGGTTGATGTGAGGCGGCCTTTTTCTTTTGAAGTCTCGACAGGTGACGGACGTGGACATCGCGAAGACTTAATTTTTACCTGTCCACTCTCTCGGTCGCTGAGAGTGCACCGTTGTTTAGCACGCTTTCCCACAGTAAATACATCGTCTTCCACAAAAGTATCCGCACGAGAACAGAACCGGTTTAGTTTTCATCACAGTGCATCGCGCCAGCAAGCAACAAAATGTTACTACAGTGCAAATTGTTTGTCTGTTTTTAAGGAATAAAACTATGACCACGAAGAGATTATTCCCACGTTTCCTATCTCTATCTTTCGCTCCTTCTCAGTGTGTGTGTCCGCGGTTCACCTCACCTCAGCGTCGCCTCAGACCGACGGGTCGACCACTAACTACAGTGGCGGCTGTTGACAGACTGGTGACAGTCCCGCTTTGTTTCTCTCCCAGTTGTTGACATCTGCATCAGGATTATTAATTCCAGCGTCGACAGGCAACTCCTCCCTTTTCTCACTCCAACTCAACCCCCGACTGCTGCCCAACACCAACAACAAAACCAGCGAGTACAATAAAATAAAATGGTTTCCTTAGTGAGTTCAAACTGATAAAGGCACAGACAAGCTGGACCAGTTAATAACCAAAACTCCACAGCTTTGTTCTTAAGTTCCCACACACTTGAGCAGAAATAATAATAATTTATGCAGTACATATACATCACGGTCCAAAACGAGACAGGAGCAGCCAGTCAGCTGGTGAAGGGTGGACTTGACCTTGTATTTCAGGCAGGTTTGATGCACAGGCAACTCTGTCATAATATCAAGGACCTGTTTGATCGGGAAGATAACTCGATTCAGCAGAAGCAAACATGGGCATCTTGGTCCGGTTAACAGATGCGTGTCACACCAAAGTGTTGAAACAAATGCTCTGGTGGCAGGCAGACGTGCGCGTTTCAGTCACCTGTCATGCAGTCTCTTCAAGCCCCAAATGTTTTCATTTTAATAAATACAAAAAAACAGACAATAAGCAGGAGAAATAGAAATGTTATTACTTAAGCATGTATTTACAAAGGTGGCAAAAACAAATAAACACAGATCTTGAAGCCCTGACTCTGGGGGCAGGATAAGCCAGTGGCGGCGAGAGACAAGGGTGACCTCCTGCAATCTGATGGATCGTCTGCTGCCTAATTAGGGCTAATGACACCAGCAGGTTCACCTGCATGATGATCTCGTATGCGTTGGGTACATGTGCACTCTCTAAACGACTCTCTGCGTTTTCATTCGCTCACTAACGTGCGCGCGCTGTCCCTCCCTCTCTCCTTCCTGTCCGACCCCCCTTCCCCGCCACTTCCATACCTCAAGCTCTGTTCTTGGTTTCTCATCCATTTCTTTATTTTCTTTTTTCCCCTCTTCACTTCATTAATTCTCCATTAAATCTTCCCGTTTCGAATAGCCCACAACTCCTAAAAATGTTTATCTGAAATTAAATGCATTCAGCCACCTTTTAGCCACGATTTTGTCAGAAATTAGTTGTTTGTATCGTCTCTTTCTTAATATTTACTGATCACTCCTGTATTCCCTTCCCTACCCCTCTCTTTGACTCTCTTTAACCTCTTACCTGGTCTTCAGAGCTGATCAGTGTCAACACTCCTGCGGCGAGCATTGTTTAGGGCTGTCACTGCCCCTCTAATTTCACCGGAGTTGGAGGAAAGCGCTCTCCAGACGTGTTGTTGTTTGACCTGAGTCCATATCTCTGACCAGAGGCCTATCTCCGTGTCCAGGGCGCATGCGAGAAGACATGACATCACGAAGAGCTCTGTGTAACAAATCATACTGGACGCAGATAAAACTTTCTGAAGAAAGCATGGGTGGGGAGGCAATTTTGGAGAGGAGAGGTTATGCCCCCTAGATAAGATTGGGTGAGACAATATGAAGGAGGCAGGGGAGTGTATCGAAGGTTTTCTATGCACAAACATGGCCACAGAGTTGAGACACAATGACTGCGGTTATCTAGCGTGTTTCCAGGTCCATTTACATGTTAATGATGTTGATCTCACTATTCAGAAAAAATCGGTAGAAAAATGTAAACAAAACGAGTGTATTTTGTAGTCGTAGATCTCGGTAAGCTATTTTTCATGTCTCGCTACTTTGTTCTGTTCGATGAATGCGTTGGTTCAACATTTGGTTATTGTTCGTAGATGCGGGTGTTTCTGCAACAGCATTAGCAAAATAAAAAGCAGAGGATAAGTTTTTGTAACCGATATGTGTGACGATTAACAGAATTTTGTAACTCAAAAGATGAGACGAAGCAAACCGTAAACGAGCGTGAAAGAAAAACAGACAGGAATACAGAACTATATATCAGTGAAAGTCACGAAAACAGTTTTATTTGTCTCACTAAACGTTCAAAGTTCTCCCACTAGACGTCGCCAGCAGAGACGCGACACACTAAAGTCTTGTTTACTTCACCCTCGCTCTGAGTCTGTCGACAAGTGGAGGGAGGACCTTCCTCCCCCATTTTACATAGTGGGTCACGACACAGGTGAAAGGCTAGTTGGGGGTCACCATTGTGGCGCCACGTCATTTGTTTCGTGATGCATGCTGGCATTGATTTTTTACGCGAGCAAGTATTCCCCTCATTATGCTAATGAGGGGAATTATTACCTTAATTTCTGTGACTTTCTGCTTCCCTAACTAACAACCTCTCGGCGAATCGATGCTCAGGGTACGACAAACGTTTAACTGGTTATTTCTCGATTTGGTTTAGTGTGAAGTAAGGTTGGCCACCCTGCTCACATTTCAACGCTCAAACTGTTTCCACTTTCATTTGCTTTGTTTATTATTTAATTTGATTTTTGGTTGGTTGATTGGTTTATTGTTGGTTTGTTACTTTGTTTCGAAGGCCGTCAAAAACAGAGTGGACTACAGAAGGGTGAGAGGTTTCATGTGCATGGGTACACACAAAGTATTCGTTGAGCAAGAAGTCAAGTAAGAGAAGTTATGCTATTATCATCGCCTCACATGGAAACAATTTGCACGAGAAACGAAATTGTTTATCCACTTTACTGTCAGTTTTCAATATATGCCTATGTGTGCACTGGCAGGTTTCAGTTTGAGGTTTTGTTTCAGTCTTTCACTCTCAAGACTTATTATAAGCTGACAATTGACAGTGTCAACAAAAAAAGGGTTAACTAATACTTTATAGTTAAATTCAGTTCTAAAACATTAATTAAAGCATTAAGAAGATTTAATAGATTAAGTATGAAGATAAAAATACAACAGCAACTATTCCTCGTTCAGCAGCACATTTACGTGCATAAGCAAGTTTGAAGATAAACCTTAAACTTTTTCAACACTTACTTGAACTCACCGGGATATTCTAATAAACCAACGACTTTTGCATGATGTAAGCTGCATGGTAAAACCTTTATTTCTTTTTCCTGGGTTTTTCCACACTCCACACAACAAGGATCGCTGTGCAAGGAAGGAACCAGTGACGAAAAGAAAAGAAATAAAAACGAATGAAAGAAAGAAAAAAAGACGGAAAGACCGTCGTACTGTGATCTCACTGAAGGAACTGTGAAAGGCTCTAACCCTGACCTACTGGACCTACTGAGAGGAATTCGGTGTTAACACATCACCTCTATTTATTGTTCAATTCATAGCAGCACAAAGCACAGCCCATTGCCTTAGGAATGTTACACTTGTTTTGTTGTTGCTATCTTGAGTTTGAGGGTTTTTTTCCTATGAAAGTACTCTAATGGTATCAACAAATGAAGTTTAGATAGCTTTCTTCCTCTCTTTGCGATTTCCCTGGTATTTTCCAATATTTTCAAAATAAATAAGCATTTCGATATACATGTGTGTATTTTTTAACCCGTCTGTTTACCTGTACCTGTTCGCGGCCGTTGACTTGTGAGTCACAGGAAGACACAGCAGTAGACATCAGGAAAGTAGGTTAGCGACCGTGGCAGATGACTGGGGCAACAAACTTGGAATGTTGTCTCATGTATTTTTGTTTTGCACGAAATCAATTAGTGATGTACCTGGAATATTCTGCTCTGCGTTCTTCAAAGTGACGACTGTAATAAAAATGTTCTCTGCACTCCGCCTGATCCTGATGACTAAAGAATCTTTAAGAGCACTGAGTGTCTTCAGCAGCATTCCTTAATTTCAAATTGCACTTTTGCGCTTGTCTCTTCTCTGTTTTAATGTGAGTCAATTATCACTCGGCTTGTCAACTTGTGTGATTGTCCCCAGCTTTGCCCTCATTATTTCTAAGGTCTGGCGGGGTGCACCTGTCGTTCAAATGAGTGAGTTGAGCTGGGTATACAATTCTGTTTCTCACAATCTGAGTAAAAAACAGTTCATCCTCTTCTCCGTTTGAAAATACAAAACTACAAACAGCCATGCAACAACAACAACAGCAGCAAAACCAGTAAAGTTTATTTTCAAATAAGTAAGGTAAATTCATCCGTGTTGGTCCCTCCATCTTTCGACCTTCATGTGAGCGAACTACAGGTAAAACCAGGGTCAGGACCCCACCCAGGTAAATCCCTTCTGTCCACGACACCTTTATTTGCAATAATTGATAAGGTGGGAGAGCCATTGAGAGATGTCTGTTCCTCACACACCAGACCAAGCTGACCAATGCCGCATCTCTGGTCACACAAACAAGGAGTGAGTGAGCAAATGAGTATGAGTAGAGGTGTGAGTGAGCGTGTGATCAGGTAAGTGAGCGAGAGAGTGCGTGCGAATGTGTATAAATATGTCTCACCAGCTGTTGTACCCTTGACTTCCTATCCAGATGTTTGCACTATAGGCAGGGTGGAGGGATGAAGGGTATCGCATCCCACCTTTCTCACCTGTAAACGTGCCCTCCTTACCGGCTGCGAGGTGTGCACGAGTGAGCAATCAAAGGCCCCGTGACAATCAAGGCGGCTAAGTGCAGATAACTTTGCTTTACTTTGCTGTAAAGGGTTGTCTCTCCTTGATAGAGTACAGGATGTTTACATCTACACCCTAACGAGATTCAGTTGTCTCCTCTTGTACCTGCCCTATTTCTCACGAAGCTGGACATGAGCAGGACATAAAGTCTTTAAAAAGTAGAAACCTTTCAGAAAAAAAATAAAATTAAAAATCTCATTTACCCCGAACAAGTAGAGTTCGTACAGTTTTACATCCTCAACACATTAACTGTATTTCAGAGACATAAGAGGACAAACTAGTTTTACATCAAATATTCGTTTAATAATGTAACATTTATTATTAAAAAAAAAAGGTACGATGGGTGAAGTAAAAAAAACTGGTGACATTTCTGGCACATCCTGTTCTGCCAGTCACACGCCTGCTGAAAGGAATCCTTCTTCTCTAAAAGGACCGAATGTGTGCTTGTCCTTGTCCTTGCCCGCTTGTGTAATATTTTACTCATTGTGTAGTGTTTTACTCATTCACAAACCCTTCTCCTCTAACCCTTTAAACCTTAGTTTAGTTTATTCCTTGTTACTCGTCAAGAAGCATTGGGTCACACTTTAAACCTTAAGCCTTTAAAAACATGGAATTGTATCGACACGTGACTAGGAAAGATCCAGAGAAAGAGATGAAAATGTGCGAGTGCACTGTGGAGGACGTAGTCACCTGCAGCAATCCTCGGCGAGGACTCGAACATTCCGAACGTCTCCATGACTCAGACCAATCAGGAGACTTTGAGGTCCGACGTGACGTCACTCAGTTTGGTGAACACAACCTCGGCGACCGTTGATGTTATGTGTGGGTGTTGGTGTAATTCCCCATGCCGACAAAATTGCCTGACACCAGGTGACTAGGAAACATCAACATCGAAATAAACCGTTCATGCTGAGCTGTCATCGCCCACCACTGTTGTTTTCGTATAATGTTTATTTATTTTACTTTTTTGCTAGAATATGCTTCAAATGTTCTAATTTTAATATTTTGGAAAATGTTTAATATTTTGTGTCTAAAAGTGAAAATAATCAACGTTTAATAACTAGGATAATAACACGATCTCTGACACAAAGACAGACTGACGGGAGGACCCGCCAACGGACAGGCAAGCAAACAGACCTACAAGACAGAAACATTATGAAGCCTACAATGCTTTATTAATAATCTTAGTCCATTTGTGATATTCAAGTGTAAAATACGTATTCAGTGTAAGTACAATCGCCACCGCCCTCAAGCATAAATACCTGGACACACAGACAGACAAAAGGACAAAGACACAAAACTCAGGCTCACAGGTACAATAGCAGACACGTTTGACAAGGATTTTAGAAGTCAAAGACAAGTTTTGTCTGCGCAATGGCGACATGTCTCATTAGTCTCTCTCATTTTTTATTCGATTTCCCCAAATGTGAGACACGCGCAGAGGGCTGGGGTGGGTAGCGAGGACAGGGTACGTGACAAACCGTCCTGAAATAACAGGGTTAGCCACCCTCGCCAGGCGCAAATCCAGACTTGGTCAGGTACGATGATAAACAGGTAAGACATTTTTGATTTGTGGGATGGGCCTGGCGCCAGTCTTCATGGCTAGTTAGTAAGGACTGTGTTCCAGACTGTTTTTGCACACCTGCACCACGCTGGGGAAGTCCAACAAGGACCGCTGTTCTTTCCCCATCTCTATTTTTTTAATGAGATAGTTCAAACTTCCTATCCCTAACTTGAGATTGACTATAAATGCCAGCGTGAACGATTACAAAGGGAGAACTTTTACTGAATGTTTTAAAGCCTGCGTTGAAATTTTATGTAGTGTTCTAGTGTTACTGTTGGCAGACACAAACATTTCCTGAAAAAAAAAAAAAAAACATTCACAGCGATCGGATGAAAGATGTGTGACGAGTGGGATGCCAGCAGGCGACAAAGTGGGTGTTGAAGTGGGAAAAGGGTTTAATAGCGCCAGTAAAGTGGGTGTAGTAGGTGTGTACATACAGCAAATGAAGAGGAGAAACGACGATGCATGCTGCATACGTGTGTGTGCGTGTGCGTTTGCGCGTGCGCGCGAGCATGTGTGTCTGTGTCTCCGTGCGTGTGGGAGGGCAAGAGGGAATGGAGTGACGGTTCCAGTTTTTCTTAACCAATGTTGTTGTTGTTTTTTTATCTCCCCTCATTATTCTATACCTTCACCTCGCCCCTTATTTCCTGTTCTACTTACTAGTCTATAAACATCCTGCATATTGGGTTTCTTTTTTTTTTTCTTCGTTTACTTATTTTCTTACTTTCTTTAACTTCCTCTTTACCTTCCTTCTCCTCACCTGTTACTCCTCTGTTACCTATCATGAGAAATTTATTTGTTTGTTTTGTACTGACTGAACAGCGCGTAGGCGAAAACAAAAATCGTTGCTAGCCTGTCTCTCAGTTTCAGAGCTTCTCGGCATGAATCACCGTCTGTGTGTTACAGGAATGTTTCGCTGGTTCTTTTGGGGTCTTTAACTGTCAGTTGCTACCCGGGGTAGATCAATGCCAATTAGAGCTCTTGCATGAGCTAAGAATTCAGGCTCGAGACAACCGGAGCCTCCCCTGCCGAGAGTCGTCGAGACAAGACGAGAGATTCGCTTTGGAAGAGCTGGACCTCCCCCATCGAGTGTCGCCGAAGCAGCACGAGCACGACGGTCTCCAGTAGCGACTGAACGGAGCTCCCACGAAGTGGAATGTGAGGAGAAACAATTCATCGTTCATTGTGCCGCTGAGTTCTGCCTTCTCGCAAAAATCCAACATTGTCCGAGCTTTCAGCAAAAATTTGGTCGGCGTCAGTCTGATGTCCTCCTGTCATCACATGGCGAGCTCTTCGCTAGAGGTTGGCCGTTAGAGACTTTCCCTGCCGACCTTGCTGGGCGAGATGCACACACCTTGTCTTTACATGCTGTGCTCAGCCAGGCCCCAAACCTTAACCCACACCCCGCTCATTATACAGTAAGCCTAAATATACACTTCTAACAGCGGTTAACAACTAGAAGTAACAGCAGAAAATCTATCAAAAACATTCAGGCAAACAAATTTAGTTTAAATTGACAGACGAACAGATGAGAGGTATAAATTAAGCAGATCAAAGGAGTGGGCGTCCAGGTCCACACTCTTTGGACTGTCTTTGTTCGCACCCAATCAACCCTGCAATACCTGTACGCGTTTGAACTGCCACACCCCTCATCTGCACCACTCCCTACACCCTCCCACACGGTGTGGAGGGGTTGGAGGGATCAGCAAGAAGAAGAAGAAACAGAAGCCGACCAAAGATGAAGGTCACAGGTCACTAGCCGAAATCCACCTACAATTAGTCTCACCCTCCGGCCGACCCTCCGTCAAGCCAACTCCTTTCATTGTTTGACCGCCGAACTAAACTGTTTTGAATTGTCCGACACCCGATCAGATGGGAACGAGTCCGCACCTGTGTTTTTCCCTTTTAAAGATAATTCTGCTAGTAATTTTCAAGACTAAGTCCTCCACAACCGCATCATGTCAAAGAAGATTTAATCCCGTCTCTCGTCATTGTGTCCGCCATAGTTGAGGAGCCTCCACCCCATTGTTACATAACCTGACTGTGAGAAAGAGACGGTTAGGGAAAGAGGACAAGCACCTGTAAGCACACAACCCTCATGTACATTTATTTGTTTGTAAGCGGTGCCTCTAAAAACCATATGCATATTTACACGCACACACACGCATACATACCCGCACACGAAAAAGTAATCACGCGAGGAGAGAGGGGCAGGTGTGTCACTCCGGGTGTAGATAAGTTGTTCGAGTGCATTGTGTGTGTGTGTGCGCGCGTGCGTGTATGCCTGTATGTATGCGGGTGTGTGTGTGTATGGATATGTATGTGTAGGGGTGGGGAGAGTCGGGGGTGGCTATGTGCGCGTGCTCATGTTGTAATGTGTGAGTGTTTCCATGAACCTTGTCAGCTTTGAACAAAAGTTTCAAAGAACAACTGTCGCCTGTCGATGATCTGCCCAAAAAGCGTAACGAGGTGTCCGTGAAACTGTCCTTTCTTCCCCTTCCCTACCTCTCTACCCCCAGTGGTGATGAGACTTCAGACAAGGAGCCAGTGACACCTACCGGAAGACTACTTTGATGTAAGAGACATACTGATGAGGCAGGTCATGGCGGCTTCCATTGTGTTGTAAGTATGGGCGATCCCCTGACCTAACAGAGGCACAAGTGGACCCATCACCGACCGCCAGTTGCCAGCCAGGCTCCCCAGGGTTCGACAGGCCCCCCTGTCGTGAGCTTGACTCAATCGCTCGAGCGGTTCGCCAGCCACGGTTCGTTGCTCGTCTGATCGTCGTTCGTCCGATCTTCTGATCGTCATTAATCCCTGACCACTGACCCCTACAGCTCTTGTCCACGTGTAGGGAGTAGACGGCCGTGAATAGCAATCTGGAGTCAACAGGGGCTGACAGGTTGCTGTTACCGAGTGGTAGTTATTTCGAGCTGTGAACAGGTGACTGATATCTCCACCCTCCGCCATCTGTAATAATTTGTCTGAATATAATGTGTACATGTGTCCTTTTTTTTATTTTTTTTTGTCTGTTTCTTTTGTAGAAATGGTGAGACTGAGACAACTATAACAAGACCCAACCCCACGATTCCCTATCTGTAACTTTTCCAATCAAAATGCAAATTTTCCAAGGCATTCGGCTCTTTGTCCCTCGCCATTCTTACTGAGCAGTTTTCAGACAATCTTCAGGATGTATGTATTATTATTATAATTTTCATGGTACCGTAAATTACTATTCAATATTTAATTTTAATGAACTCTTCAAACAAGAAATAAAATATTCATAAAATAAAAAGCTTCCTCCTTTGACAGACATCAACTGAGACAGCACATACTCGTGTTCTGAAAGCGCGACCTAAACATAAAGTGGAAGACACATCATTTGAAGAACAGCTTTTGTAACAACGATCCTCAGTTATATTTGCTTTAATTTTACTTTACACATGACCATAGTTCAGTGGTCAGGGTTCTAACTCCATTGCAGTAGAATAGAAAGGCCTAAGTTTGAACTAGATTTCATTACCAGCGCACACATGAAGACAATGGTGATGATAATTTATAATAAACAATTATTTACATTACTGAGTCTAACCGCCGTTAGACAACAGGTATTTCATCATGCTTTAAAATGTTAAGGTCTGCGTGCGGGGTCGTACACACAGCGGAACTTGTTTCTGAAGGTGGACAGGAACCGCATTAGTCATCTAGCAACAAGGCAGTTAGGCAGACACGTGTTTTTTTTATAAAAAAACGTGTCTGAAAAAAGACGACCGTTTCCTGACACCTGCCCTTGTCAGCCTTTTTCCGATGAATTTTTTTTTTAAATGTTCTGCTTACTTCTCAAAGTGGTTTTGAAGTCTTTTGTTTCTGTGGATGTGAGGGTCAAGGGAGGGGGTATAGAGGGGAGAGAGGGGAGGTTACGAGGCCAGTGAAGAGACAACTGCGACAGGCGTGAAAGGAAGGATTATGCTGAATAGCGAGTGTCTGCTAGACATGCCTGTTTGTGGGGCACCTCAAAGGAGGGGCACGAAAAGCTGAAACAGCCAGGACAACATTTACACACACGCCAGCACTAGCGCACACACCTACATACTCATGTATAGACAAACTCATAGTAATCAAAGGGACATAACTTCAGAATTAACAATGGTTAATGTTCGTTACGTTTTACCAAAACAAAATTCGAGAAATTGAATGAAAGTAATATTTTGTTGTTGATTTCGTGCATGTTGTTCGACTGCCACAGTACAAGGTCTCGAAGGGTGGTTGGGGATGGTGAGGTGAAACTAATGACTCAGGGAGGGGGGGAGGTCTTTTAAATTTCCGTAATATTTGCTGTCTTGGTCTTTGTCACGGATTTTTATAAGAGAAGAGACAGACTAGAAGAAAAAAGTGAAACTTAAACATCAAACCGAAAGAAAAAAAAAAACTTGGATGAGAGGAAAAGGCAAAACATTTTAAAATGTTTGGAAAACAAAAAGGTCACACATTTCACCATTCCATCCCAAAGGTCAACAAAGAACATGAGAGTGAGACCTTGCCATGCAATGATGTAGGGTCATAGGTCATACAAGAAAGTAACACAGTCAGAGAGCGTATTTGCTACAATGACAAAAGTAATTACATGTGCTCGGTGTGGGTGGAGCTTCGCTAATTGCCCACCCTGGGTGCGAGAATCCCGGACTCGCCCACGCACCTCCCTCCCTCTTTCGCGGACTCCGTCGGGTACCCCGTCGCCATTGGCTGGCGATTCACCGCGCTGTATCACTACACCTGGCTGAGTGGTGGTTAGGTTTATCGCAGTAGACTAGCACTGGACGCTCTCATCGCGCTATTCTTGTTACAATGCTGGCCAATCGCACGTCAGCTGACCCTGATGCGTGCATATATTAAGGGGGTCAGGGCGAGGGCGGGCATTTCACTCGTTGGTTTGTTTCTCTTGGAAGGTTGCCTCATCTTTCTCTCATCCATCGACGTGCTGTGTGACGTAGGCAGGGTCACTTTATGACAGTGCACCTTGCCACTCGGTTGTTTCTACCCTGCTGTAGTGACTACACGACTGTTTTCTGACATTTTGTGAGTTTGCTGTACACTGCTGCTGTTCAGGATACTTGTACATACTGCGACCAAACATTGGGGATGATCTGATCGCTTTACAGAGGTAAAATATTTCAACAACTTTTTTAAAATTTAGTATTAGCAAAACTGAGCACTGTCACTCTATAAGATGCAAAGTCAGGTGAGACCTTGATGACAAAAACTGTTTGACTGTAGCGATAGGGCATCCTGTTCTTTCCTTCTTTCATTCACTTGTTAACTCCACCGTTAATGACTGTAGCACAGTTTTGTGTATGTGTTGTGTTCATCTTTCTGGTTCACTGTGGACACTATTATTGTGTTTGTGTGTGTGGTGGGAGACCGCGTGGGCGCACACGGCAAGTAACAAGCTAGCCGTGCATGTGTGCGTGGTGTGGTGCATGCTGTGGGTGTTCACACCTGCACATGTCAACCGTAGGCGGCATGAAGTCTAGAGGCTGTAGTGTATATTCGTATCAGTCACCACGATCGTTTATTAAATTAAATCTGTCACTCTCATGTTGCTCTTTCTTTCTTTTCTTTTTCTTTTTTTTGGTCCATTTGTCTGTCTCTCCATATCCACTATTACTCGTTCAGTTTGTCTCTCTCGCTCGCTCTCTATTCCCACTCTCACTCGCGACTCTCCTGACCTTCGCTTACACAAACTGCTGCTTTGTTGTAATTTAGCCTTAGTTAATAGTTTGAAGGTAAAATACCAATTCTCCCTCTCCCACTTCATCTTTTAATGTACTCCTCTACTCCCCTCTCTATCTCCCCCTTAGCCCCTCTTTAAGCCTCTTGTATCACTTGGTCCCCTCTTCCCTCTGTTCGCTCTCTCTGTATCTTCTCTCTCGCTACTCATCCCCTTCTCTTTCCAATCTCTCCCCACCCCCAATCTTGTTCTCTCTCTCACTACTTTCCTTCAACCTCTCTCTCTCTCTGTGAAAGGTCTTGCAGAGGTGTGCAAGTGGGTGTGCAACCTTATAAGGTTTGTACTTTCTTTATTTATTTTATGTGTAGAGGAGTGTGTGAGAATATTGTGATGATGTGTGCTATATGGTAGTTAGAGCAATTAAAGATATAGGTCTCTGTGTGTACCTTGTTTAGTTTAAACTATTCAAGTAATCAGTCCCGGTGAAACGCATATTCACGATTATGTCATAGTTCAAACACAGTACTATTTACAAGTCACCAACTGAATGAATGCATTTTCCGTGACCAGCATGAATATTTTAACTGCATGTGCTGCTGTGTAGACCAGTTGACACACTTCTAGTCCAAAGGTCGCAGCAAAACACGGGGTCACAGATGCTCGCTTCGGATGGTGTGGTCAGCCTTGACCCTTACGTGATGAACAGTAGTCCACAGGGCGTTCACACCCAGTCGAGAGAGCAAAGGGATAGCCAGAGGAATAAGCCGTTGAAAAAAATCTCATGGTATATGTAGGATAAAGAAAGGCAAATTATTCCCTTAACTTTTCATGCTACATATTTGCATATTTCATATATATATATATATGGAGAAGTAAGGTGCTAAACTAACAATTATTTCATATTTTACTTTAATATTCTATGTTTTATTTCGTAATAACGGAATAGAACAATGTGTGACGAGCTCATGTGATAATTTTTTTTTTTTTATATTTCAGATCAACTAGGAAAAAGAACTTCAGCAATGAGTTCCCACAGAGTGTCGTCTGTCGTGTCACGACTGCTCAACGGAAACAAGAAGGGCAAAAAGACAGAAAGTGTGAGTCCGACTTCTGCCTCCGGACTCAAATACCCGCAGCTGGAAAAGTTAGAAGAAGTGAAACCCAAAAAGAAAAAGTCAAAGTCCGTGTCGTGCTTTGTCGGAGAGTCAGGGTCACCTCGTGGGTCAACTGAAAACCTGCAGTGCATCGAGCAGATCGACACTGAGAAACTTACGCATGCGCAAAATGGCCGCAAAACACAACCCCCTGCATCCTGTTTTGTGGAAACTTCTGTACCGCTCGTCGAGATATCATCCGTGAAGACCATCGAGAAGCCGAAACCACTGCCGCGGAAACTCAAATACACTCAGCGCCCGGCATCTTGCGTGGTTGAGTCACTCTCTCAGCCTTTGCTTGCTTCGACCGGAAGTTCACTGCAGACCCTGTCAGAGTTGACCTTCCAGCAGGAAAGAGGTGAAAGTGGCAGCTTTTCTTCTTTGTCGCCCCAACCATCTCATCGGTACGAACAGAAGCGCATTAACTACGACCTGAAATCGTATTTTCCACCAGCGAACTTCACCAACCCAAAGCCCAGCCCCAGGTCGATGTGCGCTCTGACGTGTGACGTAGATGTTACCCGGGCGACGACTGATGGAGAACCTCCGGCAAGAAGTCCTTCCCTGCTCCCCACCTTGGATCCACGCGAAGCAGTCTCCACTCCCCGTGACGAGGAGTCCGCGTGCCTTCTTCCCCGGGTGCGCGCACATCCTCTAGGGCGTTCTCAGCCCCTGCCCATCCTCCGCACCTTCCAAGTCGCAGGATCAACTGTGTGCTTCTACAGAATTTGTTGATCACGTGAAGGAGACCTTAGAGGATCTCAGCATCTCCCCACCTAAGCCCACCTTCCATTTCATCCAGCGACCAAGAGCCACCCACAACAACCACAAGCTGTACAAGTCCACTGATATGCTGGCCACGCTGGAACAGTCTCGATACCCCATCTCCCCCTCTTCTACCCGACCTTTGTCCTGCTTCTCCGACGAGTCCGGTTACCTCAGCAACGACACGCCGACCCCGCCGGCCTTCTTCGGCGGTCTCTCGGCGTCCATGGGCGACATCTACCATGCTCTGGACATCGACGAGGCGGCCGTGGCGGACGACGAGTTGAGTTTTAGACGGGGTGGCAGCTTCCGGAAGGCACACTCGGTGTCCAGTCTCCTCCGCACCGACAGCATCCAGGACCGCTCGCTGACGGTCATGCGCAAACGGCGGCTGCGGATGAAGAGTAAGCGCCAGAGCTCCGCGCACTACTCGTCCACGGAAACGGACGAAGGAGAAGCCGATGTCAAGGACTCCTCCTCCTTGCTGGCCAACGCAGATGACGCCAACGACTACCTGCTCGCTAGTGACCCCAGGAGTCACCAGGTGGCCGACGGGAAAGTGCTGACCCCAAGAACCCGGAGCTCAGTCTCGCGCCTGCACAGCATGCAGATGAAGGCTTGGGAAATCAGACTGAGGAGAAAGCAGATGAGCAGGCGCAAGAAGAGCACCGACGACCTCCACAGGCTTGAGACCTTGGTCTGAACACTGTCATCCAGTGACAATCTCATTTCTATCAAGTGACAGGCTTGAGACCTTGGGTTGATAAAAATCGTTTTCCCCACATTACAACATCCATACTGAACACTATTATTAATGTTTAGGACATTTTGAAGACAATTGAAAAAATCGTTTCTTAAGACTGCCACAATGCTTGATATACTTTTGATATTGTTTTATTTTTGTTGACCACGTGAGTCATTTTAAAATATTTGGTTAACATAAATGTTTATGACAATTTTCATGGATCATATTCTTGAACAGCTTCATGAGCAATGCGCAGGGCAGTATTAATTAATATCTATCTTTGCCTCTCAAACATTAGTTTATCCTGCACATTTGTTTTTGTGAAACAGAAAATGTAACAGACGAACCTGTCTGGTTAGATAATTTCTATTTTACAATTTACGACACTTTAACAGTAATCACTAATGAAACATCACCATTTCTACAGGTTGGAGATATATATTATTCGATTTATTATAACCATTCTCAAGATTATCACACCCTCAGCCGATGAAAACAACGAAGAGTGGTTAAAGAAACATTGATTACAGCAACAACAACAAAATACAGATAAAAGATGAGCAACTATTAGCATGAAGAAGGTATTAATCTGACAAGACCATTTTCTGTTTAAGAAGAATTTTACAAGTTGAAAATGTGGTTCTCAGATTGAAAGCGTGAGAATAGTATTATTATTTTTGTATAAATTCGAATAAATTGACAACTTTTTTGGTAAAATTACTTCAGTTGTGTCATCATACTTTGTGATTTTTCCTGTAGCGAGCGTCTGTCAGACTGTGCAGGCCTCGTTGATCGCTAAAATTACCAAGTTCTTCCCTCAGAGAGAAAGAAATACCTTCGCAAAACAGTTGATTTAATAATCGGAAAGTTATTTCATGTAAGGCGATTTTGCACTATGAAGGTAGAGGGGTGAGGAGGAAACCGAAGTACCCGTAGAAAACACCAGACGGTCAGCCCTGCGAATAGATGTCAGTGTCCCGAGACGAGATCTGAACCCACTTCACTTCTGTGCGCCCCAACAGTCACAAAGTCGGTTTCTGTATTATTTTTCTAGGCATGCGCAGCGAATCTTTTCCTTTGCCTTAGTTTTTTTTTTTGTTTGTTTTGTTTTGCGTTGTTTTAACTTTTAGTTTTTTTATTTTTAATGTAAAGAAATATCTTTCATTCAACCACGACAAAGAAAAAAATTGTTCCTCTCTGAATAAAAACTCGACCAACATATGGGAGGCAACAACAAACACACCCAGCAAAACTAGTTGTCTCCCATTTTCAGCATAAACTTATAGAACACTAGTGACTAGTCCTAGCCCAATGCGGAATAATATTTCCCAACACCTGGGGAATAGTCTCTTTTTCTTTCTCGAAGTGCACACCAGCAAACATCGCATGCACAGAGGTAAAAACTATTGAAATCCCTTTATTTGACACAATGTCGGCTAAATGGTAGCAGACAAGACTAACACTAGTAATAATGCTAGACATGAATCATGAACTTTCTCGCCCTCCCCTAGTTTCACTAGTCCTGTCATTTATCTAAAACCTGCAATAAAAACAAGCTTGACACGGTGGTAAATTATACACCATTCAAACTCAATATCACTGTCTTCTTTTTGAAGCCTAAATAGCGATGCTGATACGGTAAAGGGTTTGCCTGGAAACGTGAAGGCAAGGGCAATAACTGCACTGCTAAGTCACACTCACTAGCCTCCCTTTGTTTTATGCCGCAAGAGTTCCTGTAATCACTACGACAGCGAAACAATGTCTCAGATTAATCCAATTCTATTAAATTTTTCCGATAATTCTTTGGATGAAGAAATGCTTGAACTGGCATTAGCTTGGGAGAAACCCAAATCAAAGAAAAACACAAATGCTCAGCATTTCATTCTGACATTATATAATTAGTAGAAATAATAAACATTTAACATAATCATAACTAGTAAAATTAAAATAATAAAAAGAAGTTTTCTAAGTTGTTGGGGAAGGTAAGGCAGCGAGGGAGAGGAGATGGGCCGGCCTCATGTAAAGCTGCCCACAACGACCTCACGGCATTTCTCACCGATACAGGTGTTGCTGGCTCCCTTCCTGTCATTGTGTACCTTGACTTCCAAAGCCTGTGCGATCCAGTCTTGCTTCTGGGACCTGAAAGAGGAGGTGGGGGGGGGGTCAAAGCTACAGGCACTGCAATTTATCCGCTATTTATACACCAACCCACCCGCACCACCCCGTCTCTCAGTCGATATCATCTTGATGATTCCCTTCCCTACAATTGTTCCATTGAATCCAGCAGAGAAAACGACATAAAAGGAACTCTCTATGGGAGACATTTTTAAAATCTGCTTTTATCGGTTAACGCAAACTTTTTTCACGAAGCTACCGTAGTATTTTCTCCATTTCCATTTAAAATGTTCTTGCACAGAATTAAGTTTTACAAAAGAAATAAAAATAAAAGGCCGTCATCGCTGTCGGCATTGCTTTTTGTTTGCTACATAAAAATATTTTCGTTAGAAGGTTAATTTTAAATGGACATTTTTGCGTGTATGTCTCAGTCAATTAAGATCACATTTCAGTTGCTCTGCTGCTCAAAAGTGGGAAACACGCAGCACACAATTAGTGTAATACGAGAATTTAACATCTGTTAAAGAATTTCGACGACAAAATACTGGGATGCAAAATAGAAAATAAATGTAGTCAAATTAGGTTTCACTCAAGTTTTATTGTTTTAAACTCTCTTAAAGATAAAATAGTTTTTACACTTAAAATAAATTTCAGAAAATAAAATGTGTATTTTTTCCTAAAATAGCAAATTATTACTGAAATATTGTCTCAGACATCTTTATAAATCAGTGACTAACAGTCAGAGGAACTTAACAGACGGTAGTTAAGATCATGTGTGAAAGATGGTCGTTAATTCTTAATTCCTGTGCGTTTTGCCAGCTCCTTCGCAAAGGTTAGAGGTTACTGGTGAGACTAAGACATCGGGTACCATGGTCCTGAGTATTTGTAGACAGAGCAGACATACCCGAGTCATGAGCAGGACAGTAACAAGGATTGTTTTCCTACTTTTCTGTCATTTTCCATCACAATCCTACACGACCACGACTAGCGGAGTGATGAAGGCTGCCAGGTCACGTGAGGTCAACAGCACTAGACACAGTCCACTACACAGTCCATCTCCCTCCTCTTACCACTCTACCCCCCGGGGGCAGCACACGTACCACAGGAGCCTAGAGCCAGGAGATGATCGTGATCATCGTGACAAAGAGACAGGGGTGAGGACTTATTTCAAGAACAACTCTGTTGTAGAGATGCTGGATGCCATCACTAACTCACACTCA
This sequence comes from Pomacea canaliculata, assembly GCF_003073045.1. NCBI lineage: Eukaryota > Metazoa > Mollusca > Gastropoda > Architaenioglossa > Ampullariidae > Pomacea > Pomacea canaliculata. The sequence goes on from NC_037592.1 coordinate 4,309,744, forward strand.
AGCCAGGGATCGTCTCATCTCGAGATACAAGTTAGAAACTGCACGCGCCGCGCTGTCAGATATCACGTGATTGATAACGAGAGTCGAACTCACTGGTGTTTTCAGCCCGGACATTTCTATCAACTGTCCTCACCCGACACTCTCTTTTGTTCCCTGGATGTGAGTGGTCCACAGCAGCCGGTGGCCGCCATGAGGTTACAAAGCCTGAGTACAGACTGTGATGACAATGATGACATCGTCCTGCTACACGATGCAAATGTGACTCTAGTCACTGCTTGTCCCTCGCACTTCCCCAAAACATTTATTAACGATTCTCATCTTGTGACTTTTAATTTGACCTTCATTATGACCATTTTAAAAAGGTTGCCTGGTTTCAAGATGACCGTTAACATTACATCCCTGCCAAAGATGAATCGCCAACAACTGAAAATCACATTTGATTCTTCAACATCAGGTGTGTTATTGTTTGCTAGAATTTTACGCTGTGTACAAAGGTAGGTAGAAATGCACAAAGGTACAAAGTATTTAAGAAGACCAAATGTATCAGGTATGACTCCACTGATTGCTTATAAGAACATATTTCAACACTTTAAAACAGTGATGCCCAACCTTTTTCGGCCTGCGTGGCCATATCCATTTCGGACAGCCGTGTCGCGGGCCACTTCACCGCAAAAATACAAAAAAATAGAGCAGATACCATTTTTTATTAGAAACAAGTTGTACTTACCATTAATTATGTGGTAATTAGTGGGATATTTGAAGTTGTTTTCCCGAAACCAACTTCTGAATGTCCGGCCTCATCGTAGAGACACCCAGTCGGAGCACTGAATCGAAATGTTCGTCCATCGAAAAAAAGATTGAGAGACGCCCCTACGTGGGGATAAATACTTCTTCTTCCTGTTTTTTCGTTTTTTTAAGGTCTTCTTTAATCACTAACATGCCGATTTCCTGCACTGTGGGCAGAAGTTTCGCGGGCCGGATATGGCACCGCGTCGCGGGCCGAATATAGTTGTGCGCTAGGTTGTGCATCCCTGCTTTAAAAGATAACAAATCACGTATACAGGGTGTCCCACATTAGACAATTAAAGCAAGTACAACACTATAACTCTTTTGGCATAGAGTGTAAGTAATAACTTTTCTGTGAAAGTGAGGATTTTATTTTGCAATGTCGACAGGTAAAATCGAGTTAAAAGACTGGACATACAACATACCCTATCCACAGTTTAAAAGAGTCTCCCTGCACCTGACAGCGCCAGATGACCATATTATTGTCCTCCACCTTCTCCTGAAATATTATGTCTGCAAGGAGAACAACAACACCGACTACGTCACCTTTCGAACGGACAACAACACCTTAACGTACGAGTTATGCCAATCATCAATAAATCTCTGCAATGCCCTTGCTTTCTATTCCGGGTGGGTATTCATAGAGTTTGTCAATTATCAAACGCATGTGAGAAGAGACTTCACAATAGCTTTTGATTTTCAACACAAGTCACAACCACCCGTTGAGCTGTCCGGAGACAGGTGGAACTGTTCGGTTAGTGACTGGCCGGACATGTGGCAGGACACTCCCTGTATCTTGATGTTTGACTGTAACAACAAGAAAGCCGAAGGTGGTTGCTGGCAGGGTGATGGCACATTCAAGCAGGGAATATTTCAGGTGGCCGGCGCTGCATTGCGATGTCACGTGTTAATCAACTGTCGACTTGGTACTTTGAGAATGAATGGTGTCAGAAGCGAGGAGGACAACTGGTCAGTCTGAGTACCAAAAATATGAGACTTCTTCTGCCAGCAGTAATGGTGTGATTGAGAACAAAATGCCCCGTGATGTGAACCCAGAATCCATAGGAAACGATATTCAATAATTTCATCAAGAGAAACTTCAGACATTCAATTGGACTGATGACGATGTCGCATACATCATTGCCAATGTAAGCACACTTGTACTGTTCACACTTGTGTTATTGAAACTTGTGTTATTCACACTTATTGTTTTAGGTATGAGGTCGTTTCCTTGCAAATATTGTTTGCCGTCTATTAAGTTGAATCAAAGACTAACTTATCAACCGATTGATTACTTTACCTGTTATTTTTTTTTTAACTTTGTCAGGTATAAACACAGTCTACAGTGGTTGGATGAGACTGTCGCACTTACCACCAACACAAAATACACTACAGGTAGAAATTATTGTTTTTTTATCGAAGGACGTATGAATAGTTATGGAGATATCTTTCCTGACCTTTCTAAAAGCGAGTGTGACAGGGCTAGATTAATCACGAGCCGCTTATGCCAGTTGCCTAGGAGTACTACACGACACCCAGTCATCCCACCGCCAGTCATTTCAACCAGGCAACCCACTCCTACAGGGTCAAAGGTCAGTAACAGACGTGCTGCGTACGAACGTGTTGACTTGATTAAGTTGCTAAATAGTAAACTTCCTGTTGACCTTGAGTAGAAGTTGTTGCCATCTTGGCTGTTAGGGAAGACTTTGTTGTGTTCGAATGTAATCTTATGTACGTACTTTACATTTTTATCATTACACATTACACGCACATTACACGCATGGCTTGATTCGTACATTATATCAGAATGACATGATTGCTCATTATTGTCAGTCTCGTGCCTAGAATTGCAATATTGAAATACTGAACAGGCTGCGTACATCCGTTGCCCCGCTAACCACTTCACTCACGTGTTCCTGGCTTGTGATGGCGGCTCTGCCTGCTGGTCTAATAACAATGGCGCCACGACTTCCTGTTCGGCACCACTGACGTCACTTCCGCCGTTCTTTAAGTGCGAGAGTGTAGAGGACAGCGTCCCCTACACCTTAGTGTGTGACCATCGGCCTGACTGTAGGGACGGAAGTGACGAAGATTTCTGCAAGTTCCCTCTATGTGATCGTTTGTTATCTGTCCTTTGCAGCGATAAGAAGGTAGGTGCTTGTGCTGCAATTAATACCACACACACATACACACACACACATACAATCTCCTGGCCACCATCTTGTCGGCCTACTGTAACTGTTATAGTTAAGTTTTTTAATAATAAAATTTTCCTAAAATAAAAAAACTATCTGATCTACTCATCGGTAATAGTTTAACACTGGATGCAAAAATGCATTTTTTTACTGTATTACTATTCTGTCTTACTCCATGAAATGATTGAATACATGAATAAATGTTGATTGTGGGCAGTGCGTTGATCACACAGACGTGTGTGATAATCAAGCGGACTGTGATGACCAATCGGACGAACAGCTGTGTCATGTAGATTCTTGGAATGACACTATTTCTTACCGGGACTTCATTTTCACAACATCTCTAAGACTAGATTTTCAAGATGGACGACTTATTCTCAATAAATACAAGACATCTAACATGTCGAATGTTTCTTGTCCTGACTCCCACTTCACGTGCACCAGCCTTCAGCAGGTGTGTCTTCCTGTCTACCTCCGTTGTAACGGGCTGTACGACTGTCCTGGTCACGAAGACGAGGCGGCATGTGACAGGTACACGTGTCCAGGTTACTACCGTTGTCGTGGCTCGCAGGTGTGTGTTCACGACAGTCACGTGTGTGACGGGGTGTACCATTGTCCACAGCGTGATGATGAAATACTGTGTCACGAAACATGTCCTCCACACTGTGACTGTCACGGATGGGCCTTCGTTTGTTCGGACATTTTCCCTGCCGCTGAGTATTTCAACCTTCGATACCTTGATGCCAGCGGGACATCACTGACCCTCGCTCATCTATGGAACAACAGTTTCCTCGTTCATCTCTCCCTCGTCCGCTGTAATCTCACCAAACTGCACCAAGTCACGTTGGGTAACCTCCGCATCCTTGACCTCAGCAGTAATAAACTAACAGACATAAATAGCAGTCTTTTTGACGGGTGGACAAGCCTAGAGTTTCTAAAGATAAGCAACAATCCTCTCACACACTTTTTCTTTCAAGACTTTATTCACCCTTCTTCTCTCAAGGTCCTAGACATGTCTTACGTCCGACTGTCAGAAATCGACTTTGGAATGTTTTCCTTCTTCTCAATGTTGACCACTTTGAATCTGTCTGGTAGCTTTATTAATCACGTGACCAAACAAGGTTTTGGTAATAACAGTCACTTGAGCGTGCTGGATGTGCGCCAAAGCCCAGTCTCACTGTTCCCTAGAGAAATGTTTCAAGCTTTGAGCAGACTGGAAACTGTTTTCTCCGACAACTACAAGCTGTGCTGTCCGGCGACACTACCCCGAGGGTTCAACGTGCTCAACTGTCACGCTCCCTCCGATGACGTGTCTTCCTGTGACGATCTGCTGCGCTCCAACCTGTACCGCGTGGGTCTCGCCATCTTTGCCTCGCTGGCCTTAGTGGGAAATGGCGGCACACTGCTTTACCGTTTGATCTTCTTGAAGTCGGCAGGTAACGTGGGCTACGATGTCTTTGTCACCAACCTGTGTGTGGCCGACCTCTCATGGGCATTTATCTCTTAATTATCGGCATAGTCGACCACAGGTACAGAGGTCTTACTTGTGGGAGGATGTCAGTTGGAGAAACAGTCACCTGTGCAAGCTGTCAGGTTTTCTGTGCTTGTTATCCTTGGAGGTATCTGTGTTTATCATCTTTTTAATAACCTTTGACCGCTTTTTGGTTCTCCGCTTTCCTTTCAGCTCGCTGCATTTTACCAAACGATCAGCACAGATTGCATGTGGTGTTGGGTGGCTGACAGGTGTGAGTCTGGCAATCAGTCCTCTCCTCCCTGTGACGTCACACTGGCACTTCTACAGCCAGACCAGCATTTGTATTCCACTCCCTACCTCCAGGATTGACTTCCCTGGTCGTATGTATTCCTTCTATGTCATAGTTGTTCTCAATTTTATTTGCTTTCTCCTCATTTTTGTGGGCCAAGTGTTTGTTTACTGGTCGATTCGCTCCAGTTCCATTAGTGCCACGAGCACCTCTAAATCTGCCAACGACTTTACCATCGCTCGTCGTCTCATCACAGTCGCCATGTCCGACTTCTTGTGTTGGTTCCCTGTGGGGCTGGCGGGAATTCTCGCGTCCTTCGATATTCCTGTCTTTGGAGAAGTCAATGTAGGAATCGCTATTTTTGTTCTGCCTGTGAACTCGGCACTTAACCCTTTCTTGTACACACTCAACATTTATTTAGAACGCAGACGGCGGGCGAGAGAAGAAGAAAGACGGAAACACATCATTGCACAACTGAAGTTGGCCAACTGTTCCTCCACAGCCGGCAACAGGAAGGCCAAGATGACCAGCAGTGATGCTCTTGACATCGTCAAGACTCTCGTTACCATGAGAGTACTATCATTAGAGGAGCTAGTAAAAACTGTTCAAGAGAAAGTGCAGGAACACTAACAGGTTGAACAGTTATGCATTCTTTGGACTCTGCTATCAGATTTTCTATATTTCAAACCTGTCTGTGGATGCATTATTAACCTGTATCCAAACTCATCCACCGTTAAGTATACTTCCAATTATCCTTGAAGTGTTTTTCATCTACTTCAAAGATAAATTTATAGTCAAAATAATTAAAAAAACTAATTGTATTTAGGAATAATGAGCTGTTATTAATGCGATAATTGAGCGATAACAACGCATGATGACAGAAAACAGTCGGAAGGTGAAGCTGGGAACCAACATTTTTTGTTTGCTATTTATTCTCGTAAAGAGAAATCCTTTTTGCCAGATATTATTAGATATCTTCGGTGTCTGTATATGATCTATGCTGGGCTGTGCATAATTAGAGGTGCGTAACTTCGCGTGCTCCATACAGCCATTGCATAAAATGTCCAAAATATATTCGAAGAATATAAATTGTGGCTTATTACATTAGCTTAATCAAAACAGAAAATTCTGCAAAATTTAAGGAACAAACAAGCGGTGTTCATATTTATAATGGATTTTTTTTCAAAGCTGGAGCATGTGACCTTTTGCAGAGCTCTGTTTTGACTAAATGTGGTCTGTTGAGCCACTCACATTCATACGCACATCCACAGGGAGTTGTTACTGCTGCTGTCGTTGTGACCGGACTACACTGTTGTAACAACACACAGTAGCACTTGCCTGGATGAAGAAAGCCACGTGCAGCTGCTGCAAGAACATAAGAACCCCGAGGACACGACCTCCTCCTTCCCATAATGTTTTCTCAGGGTGTGAATTCTTAATTGTTATCGCAGTTGTTAGGACAATGATAATTCTGTATTTACGAGGATGATATAATAGTAATCAGAGATAATGACATACAGTTTACATGAAGGCTATTTTTAGCTCAGGACCTGCGTGACTATCAGTTATCTCAGTTAATTAGCAGTTTTTTGTCGATTCAACTATCCGCTGAACATTTTTTTTAAACTTCTAAGATTTTATTTACACAAAATCGTTTTGACTTTTCTTCCGCCTGATTTTGAGATACAGAATTTGAAATAATCGCTTTAACCACAACTTAAGCGACTTATATCTGACAGACTTGTGACTGGACAAGGATTGAGCAAAACATAATCCGTGTCTGCTAGACCTCGGCTAATGTCCTTTCCCACTTTTTTTCTAAGAGAACTAGTTCAGTCTCTCGACTGACTGGAAACTGTTTCTTCGTTCTGAACAGTCAGAGTCCTTGCGATGACGTGTCTTCCTGTGACCATCTGCTGCGCTCCACCCTGCACCACGTGGCTCTCGCCATCTTTGCCTCGCTGGTCTTAGTAAGAAATCTCAGCACTTGACCGCTTGTTTATCAACAACTGTCCACATAATGTTTGGCATGAAGTCTTTGTCATCAACCTGTAGGTGTTGGACTTTATTATGGTGATAATAATAATACAGACCACTGCGATTCACATTTATATTGCAAATGAAGGAGATGGCCACTGAGTAAGTTTAACAAAACTAATAAGTATTTTTATGATTCCTGTGTAACCATCTGGATGTCCGAGACTGTGCGTGTGTGAATGCCATTATGCGCACGGTAATGAAACGATAATGAACATTTAGAGAGGAGATTTAAGAAATATTTCTTTCGTTTCAGTAGAAGAAATAAAGTTGTTAATGCAACCAAGACACAATGCAGATCAGCTGTATCAGCAAAATGTTTTAACCTGCAGTTCTCTGACATTGTCTCTACTGAATGTGATGATCAGTGAACCGGAACGGTCCTTTTATTAATCATCAGTATACTGTGTACTAATAGCGATCTGAACATCACGTGATCAGAGTTACACTCACTGTGCGTGATGATAGATGAGTGAGGACGCCGACTGTGTATCTAGTACTGCTAGTTGTAACATTTTATATTAGCGAATACATATCTCAGGGATATAGTGTCAGTGACGATTGATAATGTCTAACATCTAATGTCTATGTTTAGTAGATGTTGGAAATGCCTACAACGTAGTCGTGTAGCCAGTGACAGAGGTTGGTGATGGAGGTGGCTGACTTCTGTGGTTATTATTTAAAATATGTAGCTAAACACTTTATTATTGATGTTTGAAGGGTGTTACCCAACAACGAAAACAGCATCGCCAGCAGTAATAACAGGAAGAGCACACATTATGTGTCAACTGGGAAACTAATAATTCCTAATAAGTGTTACTTCACCAGTCTACTGCTGAATACCGCATCCTCGGTTACATAAATCACATTCGGTTGTCCTGACGAAGTTTTATTAATGTATATTTGAGAAGAAATTATCAACACGACTATGAAGACACTTTTGTGTTAATATGGAGGACAGTGAAACTACGGGCATATGAAGACACTGCAGCACCATACAAACCAGCGCACAAACAGTTTCTTTAATGTAAACAAATAAAATATATTAAAGACTAACCCCAAAGGTAAGAGGACCTATGGTGATGACAATACTTATTACCGGTAGTCTAACCATCAAATTTGTTATTTCCAAGCAAATGACAACGAAAGACAAGATGCGCTTGTTCAGTTATTATCAAAGTATTAACTTTCTTTTGTGTGTGTTTTTTATAAAAACAAGTTCATACGGTCATCTAGAAGTTTATAACAGTATCGCTTCTACTACTTTTGCAGATCCAAGGTAAAAACCATAAATTTTGGTATTAAATGTTTCCTTCTGTGATTGGTCGATTTGCTCCTTAGCAAACACAAGCAGTAATTATATATAATAAGTTAAGACATGCCAAAAAATAAAGATAAAGTTACTTCGATATTAAGTATCATGATACATCAATCAAAAGCCAATACATAAATTACATGTTAAATTTAGGAACTTCTCATCATTTCTTTTTATTATTTTTATTATTATTTTAATGGCTAAGTTGTTCTACGTACCTGCTTTAAAAGTTAAATTATTTAAAAACCAGCAACTGTAAAGTTTTAGCAACATTTAAAAAGTCTTATCAAGCCAGTTATTAAGACTTTGCAAGATTTCTTGAATCTTTTGAGAGCTAACATCCACAGTTATATCGGCTTATAGTTGAACACGTGACTAGTACACAAATGAATTAAAGACTTTGTAGAACTCGTGCAATTTACCTGCAACATGTGATGTTCTCCTCATCTAAAGGCAAATCGCGAAAAAGGCCGAATTAAACTCGAGGTTCCAAGTTCTAGAAGACAGTAGAAAGAAGCTGACTGAATTTTAAAATATCTTGTTTATGTTTGGAGCACGGTTTTGATCAAATCCAAGCAGGAAACAGGTTGTGTTGACTAAACAGGAGGTAGAGTGAGGAAGACAGTAGAAGACAAAGGTAAGATTGCAATGAATGTGTACACTGTCATGTATGCCGACATCATCGAATATCAGGTGTTTCTTGTGGTTGAAAACAGTCGACAGTATTTAACCATAAATACCTCTTGCTGAATATAATAATGTGTTGACAGTAAACAGTCATTCAAATGACACTTTTCTTTATGTTTCGGAGAAATTTGGTTTTTAATATCTACCTTCACTTTACATGTGTGAGGAGTAAGACAAACTAACACTATGTCAGGATATCTACTTAAAGCTGATAAACATACATCGGCGTCTGTTGTAAAAGAACTTATTCTGCATTTAAGAACAGAAAGTGTGGAAACAGCAATACTCCGGTTGTAAGAAAATGTTTTTGAGGTTTTTTTGAACAAATTCTTGTCAACCGTCTTTCACAAGACTGGCCCAGTGATATATGTATGAATTAGAGATCTTAACTTTATTTTATCGTTCGGAGTTTTCTACCTTTTGAAGGATGTGTTGATATATTGATAGTGCGATGGTTCAGGAAAGTTTATACTTCATCAGCATGAAAACAACAACATCGTGTATTTCCCACTCACTTAACTTGTATGTAAACATTTAGAGTTGAAGTCTTACAATTCTCTAGGTCAGACGCCTACGAGTCGTGTGGACATGGTCACGTGGGCCAGCCACACTCAGGGGAGTGTGTTGGTGGTGGTGGTGGTGTGGGTGTGGGTGTGGGTGTGGTTGTTGCTGTACTTTCACTGCACAACCACAAAGGAAAATTGTGCGTTAAGATAAAACACTTTGTTGCTATGTACTCTGTCTCCGCTAGGAACAATTTAATTATAAAAATATATTATAATATTGTTAACAGATGATTTGCTGTGCTTGTCATGGTGGCAGGTCATAGTTTTTGCGCACCTAATTACAAAAATTCGGATTGTGGTGATTCAGAGGACAGCGGTGCCAGGCAGTTTGTACACATGACAAAGTGTGAACAAGCTTCACCAAGTAGATGAGGCTCATTATTAGGTAGATAATGTTGTCCGGCCCAGGAATGTTCTAAATATCAAGCTGACCCTTGGAGAATAAAGGTTCCTCACCGGCTTCTCTAAACCTGTTCGGACTTTTTAATATTATATTGTTAAACTTCTTTTAAAATATGTGTACCAGCCCTCCTCTTACTATGAACGTTTAGGGTCAGAGCGATAAATGAAAAAGGAGAGATGTTTATATTATTAAGATACACAGTATTATGTTATTATGTTTTGATTGCTTTTCATACTTCTTGTTATGCATGTGACTTATTATGTGTGCTATTTACTTCTGCTTTGTGACTGTAAATGTCCATCATGAATATAAAGAGAAAATAAAAACTATATGTGAAAAGGAAGTGATCATCTTGCAAGTTTTTGTTAGTGTCATGGCAGTTGGTGTGTTGATGAACAGTTGTAGTCGCTGTGTGCAGGCTGCCTACATCTCGCAATCCCAACACTGAAACAGAAAATGCTGCACACAAGGGGAAACACAACATCTAAAGGATGACAGTAAGAGTGTGATGGTGAGGCCAGTCCACAGCTGTGAGCTAAACCATTCGTGGACACAGTCACAGTGAGCACAGCTCCAGATGTTGTACGAAAGTTGACTTCTCAGTAAGCACAGAAGTTGTTCAGGTAAAACAAAAAGTGCCAGTGGTGTAGGCGCTCATCAATACCTGGGCAGTACACTAGTCGCGGTTAGTTTTCCCGGGGACTACTTCAGGAACAATCGCAGAGACTGTCACACGCGCTTATAAAGAAAAAGAAACATCAAAGCTTGAGTTGAAATCCGAGAAGACTAGTAGAAATACAGACCTCGAAACTGTGTGCAGGAAAAAAGGCGAGAGCGACAAAGGGAGGGAGGGAGAGAGGGGGGACAATGACAATGACAATTCTTTAGAGAGTAGTTAAGGGAAGAGGTGGGAAAGAGGGGGAAAGAGAGGGGAGAGTGGGAGAGGGAGGGGAGAGGGAGGGAGAGGGAGAAGGACTCATCGTCGCTCCCTATAGAAACCCATTGTTTACATGCGCAGGAATGTCACAGGTTAGTAACACAATAGTGCATTAAACAGTCAATACTAGCTGGTCCCGCTGTTTAATAGTTGCTAACGATCAACCTAACTACAGGATGCAAGTAAAACAGAAAGAGCACGTGACCTAAGAACTGCTCAGTTACTGGAAGAGTACAAAGGTAGTTCTGCCGGGGCCTGCCTTGGAACAATAGGAGAGACTGCGAGACCCATTGACAAGAAAGAGGAACAATTACAAACAGAGGAACAAAAAGAGGAACAACTACAAACATAAGAAAACTTTTCTAGGAATAGAAATACTGCAGAAAGGTGAGGCCCTTATCGTAGTGCATGCTGTGTGCAGAGAGGGAGGGAGGGACTCGTCGATGGCCCCTGCAGACGGTAGACTGTCACAGAGGAGGAGGCACCCAACAGTCGGTTCATCCTTCCGGTCCCCCTCTCTCCATCTTGTGTATTGTTTGAATGGGTGGGTGGTTGGGTGGGTCGGCCGGTGGGTTGAGATTTGCTCCACGCCAGTAACTAAGACTACATATCGTCACCATGATGTAAAAGTTATTGGGACACAACTGACCTACGACCCCATCGATCGCTATCCACACTGTGAAGAATATGGAGGTACAGGTAAACATGCAAACTACTTGTACAGTTATCAATCAAGATGTTGACTATCAGATTGCACAAACATCATCATCAATGTGTTTTCTCTTGGGTTCTCTCTTTCTTGATTAGTCTGCCTTTCCGATAACCCTTTGTTGATTACTTTTGACCTACCAGTCGTCGTTACTCTTATCTCATCTTCTCTGATTTTTCTACTTCATCTTCATCGTTGCGTGAGTTACTGTCACGGGCAGGTGAGAAAGCTTACCTGTGGCTACGTCAGCGCGTTCCCGACAGGCCGAGTTGCATGTACTCACTGAGAATGTGCAGAAGTATGTGGGTTCAGCCTTTCTTTGCATAGTTTAAAAGATTCTAGTAGAGACATATTGTAGCCATCATTCTGATATGGCATCAACATGTCTTCTACTAGTTTCTTGTAGTTTTCTGCCCTCACATTTCCCAGAAAGTTTGTAGCCACTAGGTGAAAAGCACTCCATATGAAATAATTATGACATCTTCTAGAAGATTCCATTGTTGGAGTGCTGATCCTAGCAATTCTACCTTGTTCTTATCTAAGTCCAAATCACGAACGAGGTCATTTAGTTCTTCCTTGGTTACTGTGTGTTGGAGTTGATGATGGACCTCAGGGAACTAATAACAGTTGATGTAACAGCAGCTTTCACTGCGTCCACCAAGTCTGAAATATCTTAAATACTTAAATTCGATTATCTATGATTTTTTATTATGGGCGCCGGTCATTACAGCAGATGATCGAGGTTCTACTGTATTTGACACTGATCGGCAAGCTAGTTTAGTCATATGCAAGAATTTTCTTTTAAGTCTTTTTTTTTCAGCATTCAAATGATGCGATAAAGATACAAAGGATCAGCAGAGTTGTTAAGCCTTTAGTTTTGACAGGAATGTTTTAAGTGTAAAAATAGGATATTGTAGACTATATTACATCTTTCAGTTGACTGGTTGCCAGTTCAAGCTCAACTCTATGACAGACAGAGGGACAAAATGAGCTTTCAGCTTGTGACAATATCTTTCTGCGTATGCTCTGCCAGCAGTCATTTTGGTTTTTTCATACATTTCTCACATGTCACACATAAGATGAACCACACTGGGTCATGTTCCTTTTCCTTCTCTGGCCCTAAAAGCTTTACCTCACCACTTTACAAAGTGATTACCTTTGACGCTTTCAAGGCTGGGCTTTATATCCCCCATCTACCTTTGGAAGTAACTGCAGTAGATGCTGGGTGCCTCCTTTTCATTTCCTCCCACCTATTCCCTATGTTTTTATATTTTGTGATTATTGTGTTTGTCCACTCATGTTCCATGGTGGTCAGGTGGCACAACGGCTAGGACCTGTACATTGAAGGTTGGCTATCCTGAGTTCAGCTCTTGTCTCGGCCACACTGTTCTTTCTCTGCATGTGGCATCTGTTTACAGGGTTTGCTGCCTTGCCGTGATATAGCCTTAGTTGCTGGTTTGATGTAAAACACCAATTCCTCCTACCAGCATCACTCACATTCCTCTTTCATTAAAGTAAATTCAACTCACTGCCAATCAGGGAAATGTGCTGTAAATGAGCTTTTATTATTTATGTTATTCTATCATTTGTGGTTAAAAACTGAAGCTATGTATTTTTTTTAAGTCCTTTCTAGTTTTAAGTTGTATTTTCACACTTTGGTCTGTTCCTAGCATCCTGAGATTGGCCGCAGTTGAAATGCTTTGTTGCTGTATCACATATGCAGGCAGGCATAACATCAATGTATATGGTCTCTCCCACACCCCACCCTTGCACACACATATTCATGTGCTTCTCAGACATTTATTATTAAACTGTGATACAAATTCCTCTATAACTGAATCATGGCTGAACTTGCTAGGTGAATTGGTTTACATTAAAAAATAAGTGTGGCATTAAATTTTAAATGAATGACTCAATAGTTAAAGTTGGGCTTAATAGTTTGCAAACCTTTCTCCATTTTCTGCTGGTATATAATGCTCAGCATTTCATTCTTACATTATATAAACCCAAATCAAAGAAAAACAGACAAAAATGCTCAGTATTTCATTTTGACATTATATAATTAGTAGAAATAATAAACTATTAACACAATAATAACTAATAAAATTAAAATAATAAAATTAAATTGTCTACGTTGTTTATAATTGTTTGTTACAAATATCATACTATACATTACATAATTATAAAAAAAACTATTAAAATGGTATGATTGATAAAATGCAAAAATTAGTTTACAACATTAATAATTTTTGCCTATGGTATGAAATAATTATTCACGAGTTAGGTAGTTCTTCCCACTGCTCTATAATAGTAATAGAAATATTTTACGGCTATTTGGGGGACAAATATAAGCAATGATGAAGAAAATTATAAGGAATATAATTATCTTTAACAGTTTTATCGCATTATTACAAAAAATTCTACGAAAAGTGTCTTAGTAAATCTTGTACAACTGATTCAATAGACAAAAATGAACCGGGACTACGCGATTGCAGACGTAGTCATTTTAAACTGTTTTAACTTCGTAAACACGCAGCTCAGCTTGCTGGCAACAAATATTATGATTGCAGAAGATGTAAATATTAATCTACAACTGAAATGTGTATTGACTGTCATTGAAATGACCTGAAATAAAGCAAACAATTTAAGCGTTCTGATCACAACCGCTAGACTCCATTCTACACGTCGCTGTGCGTCTGGCTTCTGCTGCAGTGATGACGTAGAGCGCACGTTCCGGTGATGCTACACATACGCGTGGCGTCAGCGCTGACTCTCAAGCTGTCTAATATACTGGTACAGCGATAGGTTCCAAACATCAAAGATGTTTCACAGATCAACAGGGTAAACGAGTCGTTTGTCCGAACGAGTGATGGGTAATGGATGGAATGTAAGCAGACGTGTACAAGCCGTTCTAGTTCACTTGGCCTATATTGTATTCTAAATTCTGTATTGCGAGTACTATGACTCGTCACATCTAGATAAAAACTCGGTTAATAATGAGGTGTTTGTACATAAGAAATAGTCTGAAACACATTGTTTCTATCACACCACATCCTAGAAGAATCATCTGGTAAAGTGTGAAATGCAAGGGAGCAGATCAGGTCTCTGTGACTTCGTAGATACGCTTGCCAAAAAGACCCCAACAAAATAAACACACACAAACAAAGCTGTTATAAAATTTCTCTTTCAATCTAATAAACTTAAAGTGAAAATAAAAGAAAACAAACCAAAATAGTTCACATCTCATTGCTGTCTACAAGAAGTATTCAGCAGTGGAAAGGTTGCGGCATGCCGAAGCCCAATATTTTCATTTCCCGATGATGCTTTTTTAAATCAAAATTATGAAGACAGCCCGTGATATATATGTTTGTTATTTACATAAAGACGCCGTTATATATATATGTACCCAATTCTCAAAGATGCCGCTTTGGTTGTAGTTAACTTGGAGTCGAACCCTGTGCCGCCCAAATTATTTAATATCCCTTTGTGCACCTTTAGATATTTTGTCCCTATTTTTAATCCAGGTTTTAGTCTACAACTTATAAATCCAGATTTCTTTCCAAAAAACAGTCTTTCCCAGCAACCTTTCTAGTTTTGTCACAATAATGACAAAACTTATAAACAAAACATAATAATCATGATGATTACAATAATTAGCACATTTATATAGCGCCCTTGCATAGAGGTGTGCGAGTATACTTTGTTAGAGCGGCCTCTTTGTGAATACACAAACATGAAAGCACAATGCACAGCAGTAGAAATAAAAGTAATTGAGAGAGTGCTTCACCCAGCATCAACGGTAGGCACAAAGCAACCCCTCCCCAAAAAGACATAATAATCATGGACACTGGTCTCAAAACAGAGACCACCATATGCCTCTGTAGTGAAGACGGTGGTTGACCATCCCCACAGATGCGGTCAGACTGGAGTCCATTGCGTGGAATATTATAGAAAAAGTTTTGCTTCGAAAATTGGCTGAAAAGTTATTCTGCCGCCTGTATGGAAGTGCAAATCGCAAATACCGGAGCTGCGGCCTTACACTCGCAGACAGAAACATCGTTCCATCCACACAACTGCCGTTAGAGCAAACGGTCATTGCAAGATCAGCCTTCTGGAGAAGCACAATGTCCTCCGTACTACACCCCCTCCCTGCTGTATATAACATCATGCAAAACAGATCTACTCTATCTATACTTGTAAAATATCTTTATAAAAACATGAAGCCGCAAAACGCAAATATCAAAAATAATTAAATGAAACACTTTTGATAAAAAATACAGTATCTATGAGCAAAAGCAAGCAAAACGTAGTGTCCAGTGACAACATAAAACAATCTACTGAAGGTCACGTGGGTCTCAGTAATCTGGGTCAGGGACGTCTGCCGTATGTCAAGCAGAATCAACATAACGGAAAATCACAGAATAAAATGCAGATCTAAATTTGTTGTAATGTTGATCGTCAGTAGACACATACATGTACCTTGTTTCAACACTTTAAAAGGTCGATAGTGATGCCAAAAGAAATGATCTTTACGATGACAGAATCCCAGGTTTTTGCGTTTTACACAATTTGCGCGAACAATACAACGCAAGTGTAAAATGCCGAGTTATAACTACTGAGTAGAAAAGATTATAGGAAGAAAGAGAATCAACGCTGTCGGTAAAATTATCTCACACCGAAACTGCTAATGTGATGCCACAAATAATTTTGTACGGCCCTAAGTAAGCAAAAAAAAAAGTTCAAAAGTTCACAGTCATTTTAAGCGTTTACGAGTAGAAATGTTTCAGTGATGATGATGATGATGATGACGATGATGATGTCAATTTGTGATGCGCAGGTATCCATTCAGAAGAATGCTCATTTCGCAGAAGAAAAAAACAAAAGAAGAAAAAATAAAGTGAACAAATATATAAAACACCAGGAAAGTAAAAAATATAGACAGAAGTGTTTCTTGGTAGTTTAAGACTGGTTTGAAAGAAACAGATGGGTTTTCAGTTTTTTGCGAAACGTGGTTGGTGAGGTGATGGTGGAGAGTGACGATGGCAGAGCATTCCACAGCTTAGGTGCCGCGTGTTTGAAGGCCCTGGCTCCAGTGCGCTTCTTGTTGGTGTCTTCCACTGCAGGGAGACAGAAGCGTGACTGGGAGCCTGAGCTAAGGCTACGTGACGGCTGGTGCAAAATAGCATACAAAAAAAAAAAAGATTACCGTCTATTCCGTTAAAACATGTCGGTCTATGGCTGGACAAAAGAATCTAACTCACTATATGTAGTTGGGGAGCAGGGAATAAAGAGAATTTGTCTATTTTGTAGTTCCAGCACGTCGCAATGTCGTAAAACTGTCTGCGCAGACGACACTCAAGGTACGTAACTCTGAAAGAACGTTGCTTGTGACTGTCAGACAGCAGAGACAGTGATACAAAAGTTTCCATCAATCCGCAGATTAAAACAAAGTGGCAGTCAAATACGACAACACAACACACAGGTAAGAACAAATGCAGATCTTATACTAGAGGTAAAAATCAAAAGAAAAGCAGATTCTAGGGCGAGCACACTGACGGGTTATCCTTCTGTTACATCACCAGAACTGAAGATACTGAAAGATCACACAGCATTTATTACCAGTCTTGGAAGTGGTATGGTTCATAACCGTATTTGTACCGATAAGGCGAGTAATTGTCCTCTTCGGAATCATACAGTTTGAAATCATAATCGTAATCAGACATCGATAGGTACTCGTATAGATCATCCATATCGTCAAATTGTGTCTCATGAAAACAGACCTTTTCTGTTTCTTCCGTTTCTTCTTCTCTAGACACAAAATCGCAAAACTGGACATAATCCTGAAGTGAAGCAGGAAGGGGAAGGGACTTAACTCTCTCCATCCTACGAGGGCCGCAGCCAAGAGCGTGAGAGACAGTCAGGCGACACAAAGACTTGAGAGACCGAGGCTGACTGGCGGCGTGGTTCAGTATGTCCAGCATCTGTGTCTCGGCTGTAGTCTTGTCTCTGGAGGAAAGTTCCACCTGATACCGTGTACTGAGATCAAATAATTCCCTGTTGGAGCTGGCGCCTGATTCAACCAACATCTCAAAGGCCTTGACGTATTTCTTTTCAAAAGCCCGCTGTGTAGGAGATCGATGCAGACTTCTCGACCCGCTGTTGGTGTTAGCATTGTCTGTCAAGGCCGGTTGATGGGTGGAGACGCCTAGCTCTATAAGCAATTTGACGGATTCTAAAGCCAGACTTTCCTCAAGAACCAAAACATATGTGAGCAGTGATTGTCCTTCATCGTCTGCGACAAGAGGACTGACTCCTCTGTCCAGCAACTCGTGGAGAAGCGAGTTTGAAAATTTAAATCGACAGTCGACGATAAAATCCCTCCACTTCTGATATAGGATTGTATTTCCACTTTCATCCCGACTGTTAATATCTACTCCCCGCGCAAGTAAAGCATCTAGAAAAGACAGCCACGTTGCGCGGTCTTCTGGCCGATATTTTAAAACAAGAAGATGCATCAGAGGTTTAGCTCTAGAAATGATTCCTATGTCAGCACCACATTCGACAAGTACTTTAGCCACAAACCAGTTGCAATTTGAAAAACTTAAGTTAAGCGCTTTGTCTTTACATTCTGTAAGTTCTCGGCAAAAAGAATCGTCTCTTTCAGTGACACGCAATATCAAGGTTCTCACCTTTTCGAGGTCAGAATTTTCACTTGTAATCAAATAAATGTGCTGTAAAATTGTCTTTTTTTCTTGAAGAGTAAAGACGAAAGATAGCTGGGATTCTACAAGCCACCAAAACAAATCCCACTTTCTGTTCTCTAACGATAGCTGTATACAGCTCTTTCCAGCAGGTCCTGTCTGGTTCACTTGAAATCCATTTCTAGTTAGTAGCAACAGTAAGGATGACAAATTTATTTCATTGTATTTCCGGTGAGTAGTGTCCATTACCAGCCTGTGAAACACAAACCATCCCTGACTGTCGGGTATGCTAGCATCAGCCCCATGCTCTAATAACACGCAAACCATCTTCCAGTTTCCACACTTAGCGGCGAGGTTCAAGGGCGTGTCACCGTGTGGCTCAATGTCGTTAAGACGAAAGCCACATGTCAGCAACTGTTCAGTAACAGATGTTGCTGTTTGAGCATCTACTCTAGTATCCATAGCGAGCTCGTGTAAAAATGATTTCCCTTTTGGAGCAACATTTTGGTCAACATCAGCTCCACGTTTTAAAAGGAGCTGTACAACTTTCCAGTCTTTCTTGATCAACGCCAGCTGTATTGCTGTCAAGCCATTTTGATTTTTGGTGTTTATGTCGACACCTTTGTGAACCATTAATTTAACAAGAGTCAATTTTCTTGCTTTAGAAATTTTCTGGCTTTTGCGAAAGCCAACTGATGGGAACGGATAAGTTGCCAGTTTACGACACGAGTTATTTAGCAGTCTGTGTAAGACAGGCATTCCTTCACTGTCAGTGTTATCAGCCCTGGCCCCATTCTCTAGCAACTCTCGCACGATATCCCAGTTACTACACTGAGCTGCAAGATGAAGGGCGGTATCGCCATGTGGATCAGCGATTTCTATACAGTGGAACCTCGGTTAGCGAACGCCTCGGATAGCGAATATTTCGGTTAACGAACAAAAATTTCGTTAAAAATTTGTCTCGGATAACGAACAGCCACGTGAACCACACGTGACCGACCAGCGTGTCATCATTCGCGCTAGAGACACAGTTACGATCAGTCGTTCCTTATCTATGCGCATCCTTCTTATTTAGTGATTGTTGTGCTTTATTTTAATAAGATAATCCTCAATCATGGCTCCAAAGAAGATTAAGAGCAATTAATAGTAGCGAGGTAATGACAAGGAAGCGGCCAACAAATGAATTGAAAAATGAAATGATTTCAAAGTATGAAAGTGGCATGCGTCTGTCGGATCTGTGATGTCGTATTACCGAAGAGTTTTACAAAAAGGCAGAAGGAACAGACACTGGACAAGTTTTTTCCTTTAACCTCAAAGCTACAGAAAAGGGAAGTCACCCCGATTTTATAATGTCACGTGTGCTCATGGAGGGGGAATCCAAGCAGTAATTCCACCCCTTCCTCCCCACACCTGCTTCCACCCACGCCGTCAAAACGGCAAGTTTTCTGATGTTTAAATGTTTTCGTTAATGTTTTTATGTTTATTTAACTCCATTTATATTGCATTATAACTGTTCTCATTAAAACAACTACCTATATATGTATAGCCTGTAACTTTCATATATTAGCGAGTCAACAGGGGCTGGGAACCAATTAAATCTATTTCCTTTATTTCTTATGGAAACAATTGTTTCGGATAACGAACATTTCGGATAACGAACAGTTTTCCAGAACGGATTAAGTTCGTTAACCGAGGTTCCACTGTATCTGCCTTCCTCTTTATCAAAGTCTGGACAATTTTCAAAGACACAGGTGACGGACACTGCACGACTCCGTGTAGAATCGTCAGACCATCCTTGTCTCTGATGTTCACGTCGTCCACATGGTTAAGCAACATGTCCACGACTTCTAATTTTTTTTTTCTGGCTGCAATCTGTATTAATGTGTCGCAGAATTCATCTCTTTCTCTCGTGCAAACAGATTCTTTCCTTAATATTTCAAGTACTTTTGTCAGATAATCATCCTTTTCAGTAAAAAATCTCCCTTTCCAAGCGGCCATCCAGTACAAGACAGTGTGACCCTCACCATCCTCTAAAGTGGCGTTTGCTCCACACGTCAGCAGCCTGTGGACTTGATCCCATTTCTCAGCTTTTGCGCTGAGATGTAAGACTGTGTTTCCAATCGAATCTTTGGCATTGATGTTGAAAGGTGCTCTTCCGCTTTGTTTCCTCTCTATTTTTGAGTTATGTGTTCTTTTTATGCCAGCAAGTTTCTCCTGCGACGAAGAGTGAAAACGTTCCTTACTTGATGGAGTTAAGGCTGACTGTGGTTCGGTCTTATCCCGCAACAGTTCTTCTATTAAAGACCAGTTGTCGTGTTTTACGGCGAGATGCATGGCGCTGTGACCGGAAGGACACAGGGTGTCACATTTGACGCCGTTGTCAAGGAGATGCCGAAGAAGCGACGTATTGCGTTTAGTTTTTGTAGCCAGCCTTTGCAGAATAGTAAATCCTTCACTGTCTGGTTCGTCAAGGCGTTCGACTACATAACTATGAATAGTCCTCTTGTTACAGCTATTTAATCTCTGACAATCTGCTCCATGGTTTCTGGGAGTAAGCAGTTGCTCAATGATCTCCCACTTATCATATCTGGCAGCTAAATGAAAAACAGAATCACCGCTAGGACTGCATGCAGTCACATCTGCGCCCTTAGATATGAGAAGATGAATGAGTGGAGTAAAATCATGACTTCTGTAATCCATTTTCTGACAAGCAATAATGTGAAGGATGCTGAGTCCTTCCAGATCACGCTCGTTAACATCTGCCCCGAACTCAACCAGTCGCTCTGCAAAACTCCACTTTTGCTCTTTCACGGCCATGTGCAGTGCTGTTCCTATATTTGGACATCTACAGTTGAGATTTACACCTTTCGCAACTAAGAGTTCAAGTATTTTCTCATCTGGCTCTTGAACAAGTCTGTGAAGAATGTGAAATCCCTCACTGTCAGGTTCGTTTACATTGGCTCCACGTTCTATCAGTTGTTTCACAACATCCCAATCAGGGAGTTTAGCCACCACATGAATGACTGTATCACCATTGTTACTGCGAACAAATGGGCACGCTCCTTTGTCAATTAGTAATGTAAAAAGTGAGTTGTTGAATGGCCGAACGTCTTCTGCAATTTTGTGGAGAATATAACATCCTTCGCTGTCAGGCTGGTTCATGTCACATCCTTGGTTAACAAGATATAGAACTTTTGTCCAGTTATTGCATTTGGCTGCCAGGTGCAAGGCAGTATCACCTGTACGACATTGAACAGACACATCTGCACCTTTGTTAATAAGGGTAGAAAAGAAAATGTCGTCCTTTACCTGTGTCTGCTGAGTTGTTTGCGCAAACCTGTGAAGAACACTATATCCCTCGCTGTCAAGTTCGTTCACGTCCCATTCTAGCTCCAAAAGACGTTCAACTATTTCCCAGTTACCGTGTTTCGCTGCCAACTGCATGACACTGTCACCAGCAGAGGTGCGAACATACACATCAGCACCTTTGTTAAGAAGGTTGCAAAAGAGAGTGTCTTCAGGTGCTTCACTTGAGTTGTACAATACCTGTCTCCGCTGTGTTGTTTGTGCAAGTCTGTGAAGAACATTCCGTCCCTCGCTGTCAAGTTCGTTCACCTCACATTCTAGTTTCACAAGATGTTCAACTATAGTCCAGTTGCCGTGTTTTGCTGCCAACTGTATGACACTGTCACCAGCAGAGGTGTGGACAAACACATCAGCACCTTTGGTAACAAACATCACGAAGAGAGCTTCATACTCTTCTTTATGTGATTTTAGCGATGAATGTCTCAGCTGTGTGGTTTGCGCAAGTCTGTGGAGAACATAAAATCCCTCACTGTCGGGCTCATTCAGGTCACACCCGTGCTCAACAAGACACTCAACTATGTCCCAGTTATTGTGTCTGGCCGCCAGGTGTAGAGCTGTATCGCCCACAGAGCTACGAAGGCGAGGGTTGGCTCCCTGGCTAAGCAAAAGGTTCACAACAGAACCAATATTATCTTCGGTATACTTAGACTCGTACTGAACGGTTCTATGTAAAACACTTAAACCTTCACTATCGACTTGGTTTATGTTTGTCACATCACGTTCCTGAATCAGGTGTTCCACCATAGGGATGTTTCCACATTTTGCTGAAAACTGTAATAAAGTTTCACCACTTGGGGTCCGTGATGACATCACTGCAGTTTTGTTAGAAAACTTAGCAAAAAGAGCCGAAAAGTTTCTCCCTCTGTATTCGGCAAGTCTATGAATGACAGAAAATCCCTCGCTGTCGGGTTCGTAAGGACTGAACTGTTTCAACATTAGCTCTACGACGAGCCAATTTTTGTGTTTGGCGGCCAGTTGCAGCAGGTTGTCACCTTCCTGGGTTCGTACGGTGATGTCTGCGCCCTTATTCACCAGAAATCGGAAGACTTCTTCTATAGATTCCATCGAGTCCATCTGTGCAAGTCTCTGAAGCACTGTAAAGCCTAAGCGGTCACGTTGGTTAATAGGTGCACCTTTCCTTAGTAGGTTTTTAAAATCTTTCCAACACTTAAGTTTCACAGCCAAATGCAGTTGCACATTAAGTGGAAATCTTTCAAGAGAAGGGAGGTCAAGACAAATGCATGAAGTTTCATTCGTAAAAATCCTGTCATAAACTGTACAGCCATCACTGTCAGGCTCTGTTACTACCGCCCCTTCAGATATCAAATCGTTCACATACCCCCAGTTGCCAAGTTTTGCAGCTAAATGTAAAGCAGTGTTTCCTTCTGAATAATTGATTTTTAAACCTGCGCCGCATGCAATAGCTTTTTTTAACAACGAAGATGAAAATTCACGTTTGTGTGTCGCCATTGTGTGCAGCACAGTTCTGCCATTTCCATCCTGCACATCAGCACGTGCACCAAAGGTCAGCAACTTTTCCGCGATTAGACTGTTTCTTTCTTTGACTGCTAGGTGCAGAGCGGTGTACCCTCCTCCTTCACGTGCATCTATGTTCCAGCAGTTTTTCTGCAGCAATGAGAAAGTGGTGTCAGCACTTTTCCAGATCTCTGAAAGGAA
This sequence comes from Pomacea canaliculata, assembly GCF_003073045.1. Lineage (NCBI taxonomy): Eukaryota > Metazoa > Mollusca > Gastropoda > Architaenioglossa > Ampullariidae > Pomacea > Pomacea canaliculata. The sequence goes on from NC_037592.1 coordinate 4,332,886, forward strand.
ACAAAAATAAAAAACCAGTGTGTGTAAGACAGTGTGGTTGTCGTTGTTGGCGATGTCGACTCTAGCTCCTCTCCGCAACAAGGCATCCAGCATTTTCCAGTTCTTGCTTTTTACGGCAATGTGAGTAGCTGTGTCACCATCTACATTCTTTAAGTTAATATCACCGCCATTTTCAAGCAGTTTGTGTAAGAGGTAAATATGATGATTCATGCCGCCTTTAGCAAGTCTGTGCACAAGTCCCAGCCCTTCTTCATCTAGAGTGTTAGCAATGTCGGCTGTTAAGAGGTCACGGACCAGCCACCAACAGTTCACTTTGGCTGCAACATGAATTAATACCTCGTGTATGGCTCTGTGGTGACATTCAGGTATCGTCTGATTGAGACTTTCCCATAAACAGCCTAAAATATGAACACTCAATCCGCAGTTTTTGTTCATATGCTCACTACGACTCACGATCCTCAAAAAAACAATCACGCGGTCTTTGTCAGGCAGCGCCCCCTGTCTAGACATCAGAAGCCACACGACCTTCCAGTTCTCACATCTGGCGGCCACCATAACAGCCGTGTCTCCGTTATTATCGGCCATGTTAATGTTCACGTCACGTGACAAGATCTCGTCCACGATGTCTTCTACAAGCGAGAGGCTGATGTCTGGAGTGGAAGCCAGGGTGTGGAGGACGAGACATCGCTCAACGTCAGCCACATCCACATCCTCGTCACACAGCAGGTCTCTGACGACGACCCAGTTCCTGCAATCAATGGCCGCTGCTAATTTCTGTGCGATCTCTCTTTGTTCCATGTTTTTTAATCCAAATTTGGTCGTGTCAAAAGGCAGTAAGATGACCATTACAAGCCTTTCTTATGGACCAATTTTTTTTCTTGCAGTACCTGCAAATGTAAAATAGAACTCAAAATTACTTGAACTCACACTAAATACAGCAGTTTAGACACAGTGTATTTTACTGAAAAGATCGACAGCTGTTTATGGTTGAAGGCAACTAAGAAGCTTATATAACGAACTATACAGTAAAGTAAAATTGAATGTATATTCACTATTTGAGTTTTCTAATATATTTTTTTGTCTGTCTACACATAGTTCTGCTAACAAATACAAAACATGCCCTCTTAAGCTGTATTGTTGCAGATAGATAAGGGATTTTAATACGCCCTCGGACACAAAGAATGAAAGAGGGAAAGAAAGAATGGAAGGAAGAGCAAATTCGTTTTGTTGAAAGTCTATTTTTGAAATGATTTCTTCGAATACCTGTGTATTCTTTCACCTGTGCTTAGTGGCTTAATGTGTTTGGTGTCAGTCTGTTATTGCTATTGTGTTATTGCTATTATTAAAAATATTTAGCGCATAAGCAGAATGCATTCCATTTATTTCATTCATTCATTAGCCCAGACACAAGAACATAAAGAGACGGTGGAAAAGACGGATTTTCACAACGCTATAAATATAAAAAGGAGAAAATAGTACTACCTCGTTTCCCAGTGGCAAATGTCTAACAGCTCGAAAGACAAAAATTGTACTTATAAAAGAGACTGATGTGAGCTTACAGACTTTAAATTGCAATATGATTAGTGAGAGAGAGAGAGAGTGTGTAAGATAAAAAAAGACCTCTTTTAATCTTAAAAAAACTAATAAGACAGAATACTTTTCTTACAACGTTTTACTACTCAGACGCACGCGAGAGAGAATTGTGTATATTTGTATTTTATGTAAGTGTATAAATTTTATATTCTAGACAGAAACGTCGGCACATAAATGTTTGAAACTGGTGATTTTTTAAAGGGCTTTCGAATTTTTATAAGCTCTTACAACTATAGCTGAGATTAATAATAATAGTATGCTGCCCATGCCTAAGTAATGCACTGTACATCTACAAGTAAAACGACTTTTAAAAAAAATAAACGGCTTTATTCTCTCAATCAGTTTAACCCATACTCTCCAGTTCACTCTCACTCGTAAAGAAAAACGTTGATAACAGTAGCAGCCGACAAATTCTCTCTCCGTCAGCGCCCAGCCAAAGGTGAACGAGCAGGACACAGGCAAACCGTTCCTGACTCTTTCAAGCGATAAGAAGGCTGCCACCATTCGCTTTCATCGCTCAACTTTGTTTCCGCTATTCACGATGTAAACAGTACTTCAGCAAAAGCAAGCATGCAAGTGTGAAAGCGATATTATCCACTCTAAACTTGTCTTTGATTTAAAGATTCTCTTTGAAGCTGGAATTTTGAAATACTACTATCATCGAAGCAGTCATGCAGGAACTAAAATTCCGATTTGCGCACGGCACTACGAAAACTGCTAAACGCTGATTAGATGTTTGGATGTTGGTATGGGATATCAGTCTAAAAAAATACACGCATTACTCCAAACGTTTGACAGTGACAGGCAAGCAAGTTAAGTTGTAAATAAACAACATACAATTACAACAGAAATATTAACAAGTACAGACTGAGAGACACAAGGCACTCACCCTCTGAAGCGAAAGTAGAAAAAGAAAGTCGCCATTATCAAATTTACACAGAAGACTGTGCTGTCAACTTTCGTTTCGTTCTTGCTTTGACTCATGAGGAAATACAAAAGTGTCAGTCACCTTGATCTACAGCATTAACAGTTACAGTGGTAAATCGTTTAGAAAGGTCAGGCTACACTGTAGGCGCAGTGCATATAATGGCTGTATAGTTGTCACTTCCTTATCAGAGTCTTCTAAATAGCAATAGAATACAGGAAAGCTTGTAACAGCGTGAAAGTATGACCGAAAAAAAGCATAAAACGTGATTTAAACAAGTACAAACAAGGAATGAACTTAAAAACAAATACCTCTCAATTCTGTAGGGACGACATGAGTTTAGTTTATTCCTCTTTGCTCTTTTGAGTGCCATAGGGCCGCAACAACGGACGCCATGAAGTGATCAATTAATATCCGGACAACTCTGGTGGATAACTTGCTTACCTCAGTTACTTCCCTTTTTACTCCCCCGTAAACATCCGAGTGTTTGCATTCACTTATTCGCAATCACCCAAACACACTAAAGCTCACGCGCAAACTCTCTACTCATGCAAATTCGGTGTCAGTAATCACGATTATTACAGCGCTGATCTTTCATTGGCAGATGGTATGGAGAGGAGATACATAAAACTGAGTTAGATGCACGAGACACTAACCTAAACACAACTTGTGATGTCATTGTGTCTGTTAGTATGAGATCTACCCAAGGGAGGCCTGCATCTGCTTATATAAGCATTAGAGATATAGCATCTGTTCAGCAGACGATTCTGCCGAGAGAGACAATGTGGCATCTGTTTACAGGGTTGGCTGCCTTGCCGTGATATAGCCTTAGATGCTGGTTTGATGTAAAACACCAATTCCTCCTACCAGCATCACTCACATTCCTCTTTCATTAAATTAAATTCAACTCACTGCCAATCAGGGAATTGTGCTCTAAATAAGCTTTTATTATTTATGATATTCTATAATTTGTGGTTACAAATTATAGCGATGTATTTTTTTTTTTAGTCCTTTCTAGTTTTAAGTTGTATTTCCACACTTTGGTTTGTTCCTAGCATCCTGAGATTGGCAGCAGTTGAAATGCTTTGTTGCTGTATCACATATGCAGGCAGGCATAACATCAATGTATATGGTCTCTCCCACACCCCACCCTTGCACACACATATTCATGTGCTTCTCAGACATTTATTATTAAACTGTGATACAAATTCCTCTATAACTGAATCATGGCTGAACTTGTTGGGTGAATTGGATTACATTAAAAAAATAAGTGTGGCATTAAATTTTAACCTGTAAATGAATGACTCAATAGTTAAAATTGGGCTTAATAGTTTGCAAACCTTTCTCCATTTTCTGCTGGTATATAATGCTCAGCATTTCATTCTTACATTATATAAACCCAAATCAAAGGAAAACAGACAAAAATGCTCAGTATTTCATTTTGACATTATATAACTAGTAGAAATAATAAACTATTAACACAATAACTAATAAAATTAAAATAATAAAATGAAACTGTCTACGTTGTTTATAATTGTTTGTTAAAAATATCATACTATACATTACATAATTATAAAACAACTATTAAAATGGTATGATTAATAAAATGCAAAGATTAGTTTACAACATTAATAATTTTTGCCTATGGTATGAAATAATTATTCACGAGTTAGGTAGTTCTTCCCACTGCTCTATAATAGTAATAGAAATATTTTACGGTTATTTGGGGGACAAATAAGTAATGATGAAGAAAATTATAAGGAATATAATTATCTTTAACAGTTTTATCGCATTATTACAAAAAATTCTACGGAAAGGGTCTTAGCAAATCTTGTTTAAATGATTCAATAGACAAAAACGAACCGAGACTACGCGATTGCAGACGTGGTCATTTTAAACTGTTTTAACTTCGTGAACACGCAGCTCAGTTTGCTGGCAACAAATATTATGATTGCAGAACATGTAAACATTAACCTGCAACTGAAATTTTTATTGACTGTCATTGAAATGACCTGAAATAAAGCGAACAATTTAAACGTTCTGATCACAACCGCTAGACTCCATTCTACCCGTCGCCGTGCGGCTGGCTTCTGCTGAAGTGATGACGTAGAGCGCACGTTCCCGTGATGCTACACATACGCGTCTCGTCAGCGCTGACTCTCAAGCTGTCTAATATACTGGTACAGCGATAGGTTCCAAACATCAAAGGTGTTTCACAGATCAGCAGGGTAAACGAGAAGTTTGTCCGAACGAGCGATGGGTAATGGATGGAATGTAAGCAGACGTGTACAAGCTGCTTTAATTCACTTGGCCTACATTGTATTCTAAATTCTGTATTGCGAATACTATATGACTCGTTACGTCACATCTAGATAAAAACTAATAATGAGGTGTTTGTACATAAGAAATAGTCTGAAACACATCACACCACATCCTAGAAGAATCATCTGGTAAAGTGTGAAATGCAAGGGAGCAGATCAGGTCTCTGTGACTTCGTAGATACGCTTGCCAAAAAGACCCCAACAAAATAAACACACACAAACAAAGCTGTTATAAGATTTCTCTTTCAATCTAATAAACTTAAAGTGAAAATAAAAGAAAACTAGTTCAAAATAGTTCACATCTCATTGCTGTCTACAAGAAGTATTCAGCAGTGGAAAGGTTGCGACATGCCAATGCCCAATATTTTCCTTTCCCGATGATGCTTTTCAAACCAAAATTATGACAGCCCATGATATATATATATGTCTGTCATTTACATAAAGACGCCGTTATATATCTATATCCCCAAAACAAGCTTGGGTTGTAATTAACTTTGAGTCAAACCCTGTGCCGCCCGAATTATTTAATATACCTTTGTGAGCCTTTAGATGTTTTGTCCCTATTTTTAATCCAGGTTTTAGTCTACAACTTATAAATCCAGATTTCTTTCCAAAAAAAAAATCTTTCTCAGCAACCTTTCTAGTTTTTGTCACAATAATGAAAAAACTTATAAACAAAACATAGTAATCATGATGATAACAATAATTAGCACATTTATATAGCGCCCTTGCATAGAGATGTTGGAGTACACTTTGTTAGAGCGGCCTCTTAGTGAATACACAAACATGAAAGCACAGTGCACAACAGTAGAAATAAAAGTAATTGAGAGAGTGCTTCACCCAGTATCAACGGTAGGCACAAAGTGACCCATCTCCAAAAAAACAGAATAATCATGGACACTGGTCTCAAAACAGAGACCACCATATCCCTCTGTAGTGAAGACGGTGGTTGACCATCACCACAGATGTGGTCAGACTGGAGTCCATTGCGTGGAATATAATAGAAAAAGTTTTGCTTCGAAAATTGGCTGAAAAGTTATTCTGCCGCCTGTATGGAAGTGCAAATCGCAAATACCGGAGCTGCGGCCTTACACTCGCAGACAGAAACATCGTTCCATCCACACAACTGCCGTTAGAGCAAACGGTCATTGCAAGATCAGCCTTCTGGAGAAGCACAATGTCCTGCGAACTGGACCCGCTCACTGCTGTATATAACATCGAACAGATCTACTCTATCTATACTTGCAAAATATCTTTATAAAAACATGAAGCCGCAAAACGCAAATATCAAAAATAATTAAATTAAACACTTTTGATACAAAATACAGTATCTATGAGCAAAAGCAAGCAAAATGTAGTGTCCAGTGACAACATAAAACAATCTACTGAAGGTCACGTGGGTCTCAGTAATCTGGGTCAGGGACGTCTGCCGTATGTTAAGAAGACAACATAACGGAAAATCACAGAAGAAAATGCAGATCGGAATTTGTTGTAATGTTGATCTTCAGTAGGCACATACCTTGTTTCAACACTTTAAAAAGTCGATAGTGATGCCAAAAGAAATGAGCTTTACGATGACAGAATCCCAGGTTTTTGCGCTTTACACAAATTGGGCGAACAATACAACGCATCTGTAAAATACCGAGTTAACCGCTGAGTAGAAAAGATTACAGGAAGAAAGAGAATCAACGCTGTCAGTAAAAGTATCTCTCACAGAAACATTGCTAATGTCATGCCATATGTAAGTCTGTACGGCACAAAGTAAGCAAAAAAAAAGTTCAAAAGTTCACGGTTATTTTAAGCGTGCAGACCGTTACGAGCAGAGATGTTGCTTCAGTGCAAAATGATATGCAAATAAAAAAAATGATTACCGTCTATTCCATTAAAACATGTCGGTCTATGGCTGGACGAAAGAATCTAACTCACTATATGTAGTTGGGGAGCAGGAAATAAAGAGAATTGTCCTCTTCAAAATCATACAGTTCGTAATCATAATCGTCAACCGACATCGATAGGTTCGCGTATGGATCATCCGTTATGTCGAATCGTGTATCCTGAAAATAGACATTTTCTGTTTCTTCCGTCTCTTCTTCTCAAGATCCAAAATCGCAAAACTGGACATAATCCTGAAGTGAAGTAGGAAGTGGAAGGGACTTAACCCTATCCCTCCTGCGAGGGCCGCAGCCAAGAGCGTGAGAGACAGTCAGGCGACACAAAGACTTGAGAGACCGAGGCTGACTGGCGGCGTGGTTCAGTATGTTCAGCATCTTTCTCTCTGCTTTAGTCTTCTTTCTGGAGGAAAGCTCCGCCTGATATCGTGTACTGAGATCAAATAATTCCCTGTTGGAGCTGGCGCCTGATTCAACCAACATCTCAAAGGCCTTGACGTATTTCTTCTCAAAAGCCCGCTGTGTAGGAGATCGTGTTGATGCTTGCAGACTTCTCGACCCGCTGTTGGTGTTAGCATTGTCTGTCAAGGCCGGTTGATGGGTGGAGACGCCTAGCTCTATAAGCAATTTGACGGATTCTAAAGCCAGATTTCTCTCAAGAACCAAAACATCTATGAGCAGTGATTGTCCTTCATCGTCTGCGACAAGAGGACTGACTCCTCTGTTCACCAACTCGTGGATAAAAGAGTTTGAAAATTTAAATCGACAGTTGACGATAAAATCCCTCCACTTCTGATATAGGATTGTTTTTCCACTTTCATCCCGACTGTTAATATCTACTCCCAGCGCAAGTAAAGCGTCTAGAAAAGACAGCCACGTTGCGCGGTCTTGTAGCCGATATTTTAAAACAAGAAGGTGCATCAGAGGTTTAGGCCCAGAAATGATTCCTAAATCAGCACCACATTCAACAAGTTTTTTAGCCATAACCCAGTTGCAATTTGAAAAACTTAATTTAAGGGCTTCGTCTTTACACTCTGTAAGTTCTCGGCAAGAAGAATCGCCTTTTTCAGTGACATGCAATATCAAAGTTCTCACCTTCTCCGGGTCCGAATTTTCACTTGTAATCAAATAAATGTGTTGTAAAATTGTCTTTTTTTCTTGAAGAGTAAAGACAAAAGATAGCTGGGATTCTACAAGCCACCAAAACAATTCCCACTTTCTGTGCTCTAACGATAGCTGTATACAGCTCTTTCCAGCAGGTCCTGTCTGGTTCACTTGAAATCCATTTCTAGTTAGTAGCAACAGTAAGGATGACAAATTTATTTCATTGTATTTCGGGTGAGTAGTGTCCATTTCCAGCCTGTGAAACACAAACCATCCCTGACTGTCGGGTATGCTAGCATCAGCACCATGCTCTAATAACACGCAAACCATCTTCCAGTTTCCATACCTAGCGGCGAGGTTCAAGGGCGTGTCACCTTGTGGATCACGGTCGTTAAGACGAAAGCCACGTGTCAGCAACTGTTCAGTAACAGATGTTGCTGTTTGAGCATCTACACTAGTATCCATAGAGAGCTCGTGTAAAAATGATTTCCCTTTTGGAGCAACATTCCGGTCAACATCAGCTCCACATTTTAAAAGGAACTGTACAACATTCCCAGTCTTTCTCGATCAACGCCAGCTGTATTGCTGTCAAGCCATTTTGATTTTTGGTGTTTATGTCGACCCCGTTGTGAACCATTAATTTAACAAGAGGCAATTTTCTTTCTGTAGAATTGTTCGGGCTGTTGGCAAAGCCAACTAATAGGAACGGATAAGTTGCCGGTTTACAACACGAGTTATTTAGCAGTCTGTGTAAAACAGACACTCCTTGACTGTCACTGTTACCAGCCCTGGCCCCATTCTCTAGCAGCTCTCGCACGATATCCCAGTTACTACACTGAGCTGCAAGATGAAGGGGGGTTTCGCCCTTTGAATCAGGTATTTCTATATCTGCCTTCCTCTTCATCAACGTCTGGACAATATTCAAAGACACAGGTGACGTACACTGCACGACTCTGTGTAGAATTGTCAGACCATCCTTGTCTCTCATGTTCACGTCGTCCACATGGTCAAGCAACATGTCCACGACTTCTAAATTCTTGTTTCTGGACGCAATCTGTATTAGTGTATCGCCGAATTCGTCCCTTTCTATCGTGACAACAGATTCTTTCCTTAATATTTCAAGAACTCTTGTCAGATAATATTCCGTTTCAGTAAGTATCCCTTTCCCTTTCTCAACGGCCATCCAGTAGAAGACCGTGTGACCCTCGTCATCTTCTAAAGTGGCGTTTGCTCCACACGTCAGTAGGGTGTGGACTTGATCCCATTTCTCCGCTTTTGCGCTGAGATGTAAGACTGTGTTTCCAGTCAAATCTTTGGCATTTATGTTGAAAGGTGCTCTTCCACTTTGTTTCCTCTCTATTTTTGAGTTATGTGTTCTTTTTATGCCAGCAAGTTTCTCCTGCGACGAAGAGTTAAAACGTTCTTTAGTTGATGGAGTTAAGGCTGACTGTGCTTCGATCTTATCCCGCAACAGTTCGTCCATTATAGACCAGTTGTCGTGTTTTACGGCGAGATGCATGGCGCTGTGACCGGAAGAACACAGGGTGTCACATTTGGCGCCGTTGTCAAGGAGATGCCGAAGAAGCGACATGTTGGGGAAAGTTTTTGTAACCAGCCTTTGGAGAATAGTGAATCCTTCGCTGTCTGGTTCGTCAAGGCGTTCTATTCCATAACTATTAATAATCTGCTTGTTAGTACTAGTAAATCTCTGACAATCTGTTTCATCGTTTCTGTGAGTAAGCAGCTCCATAATTATCTCCCAGTTGTTATATCTGGCAGCTAAATGAAAAACAGAATCACCGCTAGGACTGCGTGCAGTCACATCTGCGCCCTTAGAGATGAGGAGATGGAGGAATGGAGTAAAATCATAACTGTAACCAATTTTCTGTGCAGCAATAATGTGAAGGATGCTGAGTCCTTCCAGACCACTGTCGTTAACATCTGCCCCAAACGCAACTAGACGTTTTGCAAAACTCCACTTTTGCTCTTTTACGGCCATGTGCAGTGCTGTTCCGATATTTGGACATCTACAGTTGAGATTTACACCTTTTATAACTAAGAGTTCAAGTATTGACTCATTTGGGTCTTGAACAAGTCTGTGAAGAATGTGGAATCCCTCACTGTCAGGTTCGTTTACATTGGCTCCACGTTCTATCAGCTGTTTCACAATGTCCCAATCTCTGAGTTTAGCCACCATATGAAAGATTGTATCACCTCTTTGACTGCTAACAAATGGGCACGCTCCTTTGTCAAGAAGTAATTTAAAAAGTGGATCTAACGATCTTTGCGGCATCCGTCAACTTCTTGTGCAATTCTGTATAGAATATAACATCCTTCGCTGTCAGGCTGGTTCATGTCACATCCTTGGTGAGCTAGAAATCGAGCTATTTTCCAGTTATTGCATTTAGCCGACAGGTGCAAGGCAGTATCACTTGTACGACATTGAACAGACACGTCTGCACCTTTGTTAAGAAGGGTAGAAAAGAAAATGTCGTCCTGTACCTGTGTCTGCCGAGTTGTTTGCGCAAACCTGTGAAGAACATTATATCCCTCGCTATCAAGTTCGTTTAAGTCCCATTCTAGCTCCAAAAGACGTTCAACTATTTTCCAGTTACCGTCTTTTGCTGCCAGCTGTATGACACTATCGCCAGCAGAGGTGCGAACAGACACATTAGTACCTTTGTTAAGAAGGGTACGAAAGAGAGTGTCTTCAGGTGTTTCTCTTGAGCTCCACCATACCAGTCTCCGCTGGGCTGTTTGCGCAAGTCTGTGAAGAACATAAAATCCCTCACTGTCGGGCTCATTCAGGTCACACCCGTGCTCAACAAGTCGCTCAACTATGTCCCAGTTATTGTGTCTGGCCGCCAGGTGTAGAGCTGTATCGCCCACAGAGCTACGAAGGCGTGGGTTGGCTCCCTTGCTGAGCAAAAGGTTTACAACAGAACCAATATTATCTTCGATATACTTAGACTCGCACTGAACGGTTCTATGTAAAACACTTAAACCTTCACTGTCCACTTGGTTTATGTTTGCCACATTACCTTCCTGAACCAGGTATTTCACCACAGGGATGTTTCCATGTTTTGCTGCAAGCTGTAAAAAATGTTTCACCACTTGGGGTCCGTGATGTCATCACTGCAGTTTTGTTAAAAAGCATAAAAAGAGCTGAGAGGTTTCTCCCTGTGTATTCGGCAAGTCTATGAATGACAGAAAATCCCTCGCTGTCTGGTTCATAAGGACTTGCCCTTCGTTTCAACATTAGCTCTACGACTGGCCAATTTTTGTGTTTGGCGGCCAGTTGCAGCAGGTTGTCACCTTCCGGGGTTCGTACGGTGATGTCTGCGCCCCTATTCACCAGAAATCGGAAGACTTTCTCTATAGATTCCATCGAGTCCATCTGTGCAAGTCTCTGAAGCACTGTAAAGCCTAAGGGGTCACGTTGATTAATAGGTGCACCTTTCCCAACAAGGTTTTGAAAATCTTTCCAACGCTCAAGTTTCACAGCCAAATGCAGTTGCACGTTAAGTGGAAATCTTTCAAGAGAAGGGAGTCAAGACAAATGTATGAAGTTTTATCGCATGAAAATCCTGTCATAAACTGTACAGCCATCACTGTCAGGCTCTGTTACTACCGCCCCATCAGCTATCAAATCGTTCACATACCCCCAGTTGCCAAGTTTTGCAGCTAAATGTAAAGCAGTGTTTCCTTCTGAATCCTTGATTTCTAAACCTGCGCCGCATGCAATAGCTTTTTTAACAACGAAGATGAATATTCCTGTTTGTGTCGCCATTGTGTGCAGCACAGTTCTGCCATTTCATCCTGCACATCAGCACGCGCACCAAAGTCAGCAACTTTTCCGCGATTAGACTGTTTCTTTCTTTGACTGCTAGTTGCAGGGCGGTGTCCCCTCCCCCTACACGTGCATCTATGTTCGAGCAGTTTTTCTGCAGCAATGAGAAAATGGTGTCAGCACTTTTCCAGATCTCCTGAAGAGAACAAAGATGAAAAACCAGTGTGTGTAAGACAGTGTGGTTGTCGTTGTTGGCGATGTCGACTCTAGCCCCTCGCCGCAACAAGGCATCCAACATATTCCAGTTCTTGCTTTTTACGGCAACGTGAGTAGCTGTGTCACCATCTACATTCTTTAAGTTAATATCACCGCCATTTTCAAGCAGTTTGTTTAAGAGGTAAATATGATGATTCATGCTGCCTTTAGCAAGTCTGTGAACAAGTCCCAACCCTTCTTCATCTAGAGTGTTAGCAATATCGGCTGTTAAGAGGTCACGGACCAGCCACCAACAGTTCACTTTGGCTGCAACATGAATTAATACCTCGTGTATGGCTCTGTGGTGACATTCAGGTATCGTCTGATTGAGACTTTCCCATAAACAGCATAAAATATGAACGCTCAATCCGCAGTTTTTGTTCATGTGCTCACTACGACCCACGGTCCTCAGAAAAACAATCACGCGGTCTTTGTCAGGTAGCGACCCCTCTCTAGACATCAGAAGCCACACGACCTTCCAGTTCTCACATCTGGCGGCCACCATGACAGCCGTGTCACCATTTTCGTCGGTCATGTTAATGTCCACGTCACGTGACAAGATCTCGTCCACGATGTCTTCTACAAGCGAGAGGCTGATGTCTGGAGTGGAAGCCAGGGTGTGGAGGACGAGATATCGCTCAACGTCAGCCACATCCACATCCACATCCTCGTCACACAGCAGGTCTCTGACGACGACCCAGTTCCTGCAATCAATGGCCGCTGCTAATTTCTGTGCGATCTCTCTTTGTTCCATGTTTTTTAATCCAAATTTGGTCGTGTCAAAAGGCAGTAGTCAATCATTACAAGCCTTTCTTATGGACCAATTTTTTCGTGTAGTATCTGCAAATGTAAAATAGAACTCAAAATTACTTTAACTCACACTAAATACAACAGTTTCCACACAGTGTATTTCACTGAAAAGATCGACAGCTGTTTATGGTTGAAGGCAACTAAGAAGCTTAAATAACGAACTATACAGTAAAGTAAAATTTAATGTATCTTCACTATTTAATCTTTCTATTATATTTTCTTCTCTGTCTATATATAGTTCTGCTAACAAATCCGAAACATGCCCTCTTAAGCTGTATTGTTGCAGATAGATAAGGCATTTTAATACATCGTCGGACACAAAGACTGAAAGAGAGAAAGAAAAAAATGGAAGGAGGAACAAATCTGTTTTGTAGAACATCAATCTATTTTTTAAATGGTTTCTTCGAATACCTGTGTATTCTTTCACCTGTGCTTAGTGGCTTAATGTGTTTGGTGTATGATTAGTGAGAGAGAGAGTGTAAGACAAAAAAGATTTGCTTAAATCTTAAAAAACAAATAATACAGAATATTTTTCTAACAACTTTTTACGACTCGCGCGCGCGCGCGAGAGAGAGAGAGACAGAGATGTGGAATTTACTTACAGTCCGTATATTTGTATTTTGTGTAAGTATAATTATAAATTTTATTGTCTAGACAGAAACGTCGGCACATAAATGTTTGAAACTGGTTATTTTTAAAGGCCTTTAGAATTTTTATAAGCTCTTACAACTATAGCTGAGATGAATACTAATATGCTGTCCATGCCTGAGTAAGGCACTGTACAGTTAAAACGACTTTTTAAAAATAAACGGCTTTATTCTCTCAATCAGTTTAGCCATACTTTCCAGTTCACTCTCACTCGTAAAGAAAAACACCGATAACAGTAGCAGCCGACAAATTCTCTCTCCGTCAACGCCCTGTCAAAGGTGAATGAGCAGGACACAGGCAAACCATTCCTGGCTCTTTCAGGCGATAAGAAAGCCGACACCATTCGCTTTCATCGCTCAACTTTGTTTCCGCTATTCACGATGTAAACATTACTTCTGCAAAAGCAAGCAAGTGTGAAAGCGATATTATCCACTCTAAACTTGTCTTTGATTTCAAGATTCTCTTTGAAGCTGGAATTTTGAAATACTACTATCATCGAAGCCACTCATGCAGGAACTCAAATTCTGATTTGCGCACGGCACTACGAAAACTGCTAAACGCTGATTGGTTGTTTGGATGTTGTTATGGGATATCAGTCTCACAAATACATTCTTTACTCCAAGCATTTGACACTGACAGGCAAGCAAGTTTAGTTGTAAATAAACAACATACAATTACAACAGAAATATTAGCAACAGACATATAAGTACAGACTGAGAGACACAGACACTCACCCTCTGTGGTGAAAGTAGAAAAAGAAAGTCGCCATTATCAAATTTACACAGAAGACTGTGTTGTCAACTTTCTTTTCGTTCTGGCTTCGACTCATGAGGAAATACAAAAGTGTCAGTCACCTTGATCTACAGCATTAACAGTTACAGTGGTAAATCGTTTAGAAAGGTCAGGCTACACTGTAGGCGCAGTGCATATAATGGCTGTATGACAGTTTAGTTGTCAAGGTGCTCACTTCCTTGCCAGAGACTTCTAAATCACAACAGCATACAGTAAAGCTTGTAACAGTCTGAAAGTATGACAAAGCATAAAACGTGATTGAAACAAGTGCAAACAAGGAATGAACTTAAAAACAAATACCTCTCAATTCTGTAGAGACGACATGAGTTTAGTTTATTCCTTGCTGCTCCTTTGAGTACCATAGGGCCGCAACAACGGACGCCATGAAGCGTTCAATTAATGTCCGGACAACTCTAGCGGATAACTTGCTAACCTCAGTAACTTCCCTTTCTACTCCCAGTAAACGTTCACTTATTCGTAATCACCTAAACACACTAAAGGGGTAAAGCTCACGCGCAAACTCTCTAATTATGCAAATTCGGTGTCAGGAATCACGATAATTCCCTCTTTGAATGCGGTGTGCGTATGTGTGTGCGTGTGCGTGCGTGCGTGCGTGCGTTTTGAGTGAGCAGGTACAAAAAAAAGTAGCAAAAGTCGTGAAACCCGTGCGAGAGCAGCTATCCGGGATGTTCGTATGGCTGGATCATTTCTTTAGGGCAGTGATGCCCAACCTTTTTCGGCCTGCGGGCCATATCCATTTCGGACAGCCGTGTCGCGGGCCACTTCACCGCAAAAATACAAAAAAGAAAAAAAATAGAGCAGATACCATTTTTTATTAGAAACAAGTTGTACTTACCATTAATTATGTAGTAATTAGTGGGATATTTTGAAGTTGTTTTCCCGAAACCAAACTTCTGAATGTCGGCTGCATCGTAGAGACACCAAGTCGGAGCACTGAATCGAAATGTTCGTCCATCAAAAAAAAGATTGGGAAACGCCCCTACGTGGGGATAAATACTTCTTCTTCCCTTTTTTCGCTTTTTTTCTTTTTCTTTTTTTTTTATTACTAACATTTCCTGCACTGTGAGCAGAAGTTTCGCGGGCCGGATGGCAACGCGTCGCGGGCCGGATATGGCCCGCGGGCCGTAGGTTGGGCATCCCTGCTTTAGGGCTTCAGATTCCGAGACTGTGAACAGTAGGCCCGGAACGGACAGAGGGTCCGGACGTATGTATAGATATTGATGTTCCAACTAGTTATCTTCTAAACCTTTATTCTGTAACTGATTTCATGTCAACCTAATTTGCTTTCTGTTTTAATTATAATTATATAATTTATACAACTGTCTTGTCAGCTGTGTTTGCGCACGCGGGTGAGTGTGACTGTTAGTAAGTACGCGTGCGGACGTGTGAACAGGCGGGTGACTGAGTGTGAGGGCGAAAGTCGGGTGGAGCGAGCCAGCTAAAGTGACCCATTTCCCCTTTGGCGTGAGGCCCATCCCTCTGCCCCACCTCGTTTCATCACATACACAGAGAGGAAGTCGAAAGAAGAAAGAAAGACACGTGGGACAATTGAAAAGTTTAGAGAAATAATCGTCGCAAACGACCTTAAAAACATAAATCAACTACAGTTCTGGATTCGCTAATGGCACTGACTTTAGTCCTCAAAAATATATAAAATATATAGATTGTTTACAAAATAAAAATCCTGGTTGTATTTAAGTCCATTAATTTTTTGTGATCATCATATGTGGTTAAGATTAAGATGAAGGTCGTTGAGGAGAACCGGATCGAGGACCAGTTCCAGACCATAGAGGAGGGAAAGGCACGATGCGATTGCAAATACTGAACAGCCACACCAACACAGATCAACACAGGACACCCACGTCTTCCAAAGCAACCAGAATAGAACCAGCGAGTCTTCCAGTTCCACAAAAAGATGTCAAGAGAGATATACACATCCACCCGAAAGTCACCTGATGGAAGTCAGGTAATGTGGGAAAGAAACAACAAAGTCACTCACTGGTCTATTCCCAAAAATCTGTTAAGAAAGAATATCCCTCAAAAAGGACACAATCACTTGTCAAAGAAAGTAAATAGCAAACGGTGCCAGAACTACGGAAACATAAAACTAATGAGCAACTTAACCGAAGTCATGCTGAAACTACTACAGTGTCGCCCAAAACTACGAGCAGAAGAAGAGGCTGGGTTCAGACGAGGCAGAGGCATAGTTAAAAAGAGATTGTCAAGCATCGAATTCCAGTAGAAAAACATCTACAACACCAGGGAGGTCTATTCCACAACTTCGTCAACTTGAACAAGGCATTTTAGCTGCACAAGAGCTCAATAAGTTCTACTGGATAGCCAGGTGGGAACTTTTTTTCACACAAATGTGGGCGTCCTTGGAGGGTGGGGTCTTTCACCTGTGTTACTCAACACGTTTCTGTCAGTTAAAACTAAGGTGGATGTGTAAACGTTTGTTTTCTAAACAGTAACAAAAATGCATGAGAAGACTGTTGCTACTATAACGAAAACATTTTATTTCTTTGCTTGTGTTTAGAGAAATCTTTCATATGAAATAGGGGCTTGGTGCTACGTTTAATCGGTTACTATTTAGTTAAAATTAGAAAAAAACTGATTCAAAATAGGAGTATGTACATTGTTATTTCTAACAGTCTTTATGTACAATTCGGCATTGTAAGCATCACATTACTTTCTCATGATGTTAAAATAATTAAGTCACACAAGCACACAGAAAGTGTCTTTTAGTGTTATATGTAAATGTTAAACCTAAAGACAAGTTGAATACACTTGGCGAGTACAGTCTCTTTTTCACAATCTCTAAAACTACTTTAGTTCTCAACATCTGTATATATCACTGCCAGATTATAAATCTCATAAACAGAGATTAGAGTGAAGCAAAAAATTGGTGTGTAAATACTGGAATTTAAGAAGCAAAAGTTGAAGATGAGAAACTGAAATATTACCTGACAACTCTTGAGCTGTCTGTTTACTGACTAAGGTCCGGTACTGTTATTGCTGCGTGCTGTTATCAAGGAAAAACAAATCAGAACATCGCTGATAACATGGCTCGTGATATCCCAATGTGAACTTCAACCCTGAATACTTGGTGTCACGAGATGAATCAGAAGCCAATGGAAGCTAGGCAGAAAAAGAGAGAGAGAAAGAGAAATAAAACTGAAAACAGTACATGAACCACGTCCTGTAAAATGCATACACTACGTTACTTATATTAACTGTACCAAATTTATACATTAGAGCAGACCTGGGCAAGGGGCGGCCCGCGGGCCGGATTCCGCCCGCTTCTGTCTCTGACCGGCCCGGCCGCTGGCCCGCCCGCCAGTATATATACTATTTATACAGTATTGGGTAAAACTGAGCTAGCTATATTAGTCCGGCCCTCTAAAACCATCCCAATTTCTCATGCGGCCCCTTGGGAAAATTGATTGCCCACCCCTGTTCTAGAGTGTCAATACTGATGTCACAGATAGATTTTACCTCTGTGTACATTCCAAGGCTTTATACCTCAGATACTGGTCACACCTGGCGAGGCTGGACCCCAGCAAACTTCCGCGTAAAGCTTACAATAAGCTGGTTGAACTTCGTAATAGAGGGCAAGAATATTTGGGTGTCTGACGTGCGTGCGACTCTATACAGGTATGGTGTTTGCTGTGTCTGGGTGTGCAAAATGTTGGCAAATTTATTTGTGTTTAAGAAACGTCTTGTTGACTGTCATAAACAAGATTGGCATTGTCATGTTACAGAGATCCCTTGGTTTAACGTGTATACAAATTTTAAGTCGGAGCTGCAGGTGGAACCTTATTAATACTGTGTCAGCAACAAGGCTTTAAGAGATGATCTAATTATATTTCGAAAGGGAAACTGATTTTTAAAAAAAAACTCACAAATACAGATACACAACAGCCCTGGCGCCAAATTTGGAATGCTTTTTAGTTCCATACTTCACAAGACAATGAAAAACACCTACTTTTCTAATGCACAGCTTAAAGACCTAAGATGTAGATCCCTGCTTCATATTCAACTCATCAATCTGTTTTTACTTTCTCACCTTTGATCATGACTCGCCATATATTACTTGCCTAGCAAGGTACCTTTAACACTGTTTTACACTAAGTGAAACTGTGAATAATTAAATGAAAAAATATATTTCCTTATTGTTATTGTCACTCTCTTCGGATGCAATTGTTTATGCAAACTTATATTAACTTATTGTCTTGAATTGATATAGCGTATCCTTAAATTGTGTGAGCTGTGCTCGCTTCCCACGAAGTTCAGGCCACATGGCATAAACAATAAAAAAAATTTCGTTCGTTCGTTCGTTCGTTCGTTCGTTCGTTCTTTCTTTCTGATGTCTCGTTTTAGTGAGGAATACTCAAGTGGTTGCCTGCGGGACTTGGGTGAACATTTGTGACCACACCCGCGCTACACCTTGCCTTTTTCAAACAACACAAAAAATGGCCGACCAACTGTATAAGTAACAAAAACTTATCTAATCGCGGTTGATAAATGAAGATGAGTTCTACAGCAGTGTCCCGTGGCGAGCGACCCCGATCAGGGAAGTGCCACGTCACTGTCACTTATCTGCCACGCTCCTCGCCCGCGAGGTTGTTGCAGCAGGGACCTGCTGCCTCGATAAGGGACGCATGATGATGACGAGAATAAAGAAAGTCGAACAATTAATATGTCCATGGCCACAAACACAAACCTGATAAACAGATGGCTGGATGAAAAGTTGAATGGGTTCCTTGACGAAGAAATTCAAGAATCGATTGACGTATAAATCTCTGGACAGTGTTAATAGTGGTAATCGCGATTAGTAATAAAAATAGTGATGATACATCTTGCTTTAAATTTCAGGGCAACAAAGACAGTAACACGAACAGTGACTCTCGTCGTGTCCCTAGCTTAAAGATACACTGCATACAACTTCAGGTCAGACACAAAGAAAAGTATTCGTATGAAATTCCTGCATTCTTTTAATCATAATTTTATAACTTACACTGCTTTTGTACAAGATATTACATGTGAAAGGGTTTCAACATTAAAAAAAGAAAAGTTCCTGGCACTTGCAATTATGTCACAGTAACAAAGATGCAACACTATTAACTTTGAGAAGATATACTGATCTACTCATATACCTCACATTTGCTGCAACTTTGGCACCTATATTGATGATATACTGTTGGATTACAGTTTTCATGACAAGTTAAGAGTTAGATAAATAAGTTTATATGCACAAGTGTCGTCTCGCCACAAATGCACCGTTACGAAATACACACATTTTCAAAATTTTTTTTCTAAACAAGAAAGCGATATTTTGAAGTGCATGCTTTAAATTAAGTACTGTACGTACACTTAAATATTTGGATTGAATACTAGATTATATTTAGATAAAAGCATCGATGAAGCTGTTTTAATCCACAAAATGCAGATATTTTTCCTATTTAAAATATTCACTTTCAGTAAGCAAATACCTAGCAGAATTCAGAAAATGGTTTTCGAAACTTTAAGAGATAGATGGCAACACAAAAAGAAATGATCTTCACGATCATTGGTGAATCCATGGACGTAAGTTCGTGGTGAATCTCAGCTTTTCGCGCTTTACATAATTTGGGCAAAAAATACAACATACCTGTGAAATAACGAGTTTACCAGTCAGCAGAAACAAATTGTAGGAAAAGAATCAGTGTTGGCGAAAAAGAATATAGTACACAACAACACTACAAATCTGTTCCCGTACGCGTGTACACCGATTACGGTTTCTTCAGTGCAGAAAAATAAACAAGAGAAGAAATGGTTGTCGACTCCATTGAAAAATGTAGATCTACGGCTGGACGGTTGATCCTCACTGTATGTTGGAGAGCTGGGAATAAAGTTCAGTTTAGTTTAGTCCTTGTTACTCCACAAGGAGCATAGGGCCGCGGAAATAAAGAGGATTTGTGTATTTTTGTAGTCACAACATGTCCTAATGTTACAAATCTAACAGTCCGCTTTGCAGACGACACTCAAGGTAAGTAACTCTGAAAGAACGCTGCTTGTGACACAGCCAGTGCTGTCAGGCAGCAGAGACAAGTAAGGAAAAATTTGAATAAATCCGCAGATTTCAATCTACAAATCTACAAAGTGACAATCAAATAAGACAATCCAACGCAGAGGTAGGAACAAATCCCAATCAATCACGGACGGATAAATAAAAATAAAAACATTTTGAGGCGAACACTGATATGGAAGGGAAACGATCACTCAGGCAAAAGTAGTTCTTAAGATACTAAAATATCATACAATGCCTCATAAAGGTCTTCTCAGCTGTCAGAATAATATTCATATTTGTAGGAATAAGCTGTCAGAATAGTATTCATTCTCTTCGGAATCATACTGTTCACAATCACATTTATCACCAAAGGATGATAAGCACATGTATTAGTAATTCGTAATGCTAAATTATGTCCCCTGAAAAAATATAGGTTCCGTGTTTCTCAAGCTTCTTCTTCGTCTGTAGTAAATACATCGCAGAACTGGATATAATCCTGAAGTGCAGAAGGGAGTGGAAGAGATTTGACCTTAGCTGTCCTTCGGGAACAACAACCAAGAGCGTGAGAGACAGTCAGGCGACACAAAGACTTGAGAGACCGAGGCTGACTGGCGGCGTGGTTCAGTATGTCCAGCATCTGTGTCTCGGCTGAAGTCTTGTCTCGGGTGGAAAGCTCCACCTGATATCGTGTATTGAGATCAAATAATTCCCTGTTCGAGCTAGCACCTGATTCAACTAATATCTCAAAGGCCCTGACATACTTCTTTTCAAATGCGCGCTGCGTGGGAGATCGTGTTGACGCTTGAACACTTCCCGACAGGCTGTGGGTTTTAGTGTTGTCTGTAATGGCCGGCTGGTGGGTGGAGACCCCAATCTTTATAAGCCATTTGACGGATTGTAAAGCCAGACGTTTCTCATGACCATGAACAAATATGAGCAGTGATTTTCCTTCATTGTCTGCAACAATGGGACTGGCTCTTCTTTCCAACAACTGGTGGAGAAGAGAGTTTAAAGATTTCAAACGAAATTTGCCAGTAGGATATCTCCTCCAGGCTTGGAATAGAATAGTTCTTCCATTTTCATCCCGACTGTTAATATCTGCTCCTCGTGCCAGTAAAGCGTCCAGAAAAGACAGCCACGTTCGGTGATCTTGTGGCCGATATTTTAACATAAGAAGATGCATCAGAGGCTTAGTTCCAAACATTAATCCTATGTCAGCACCGCATTCTACAAGTATTTTAGCCACAACCCAGTTGCAATTAGAGAAAGTCATTTTCAGAGCTTCGTTTTTACACTCAGCAAGTTCTTGGCAGGAAGAATTGCCTTTGTCAGTGACACACGATATCAAGATTCTTACCTTACGCGGATCCGAATTTTTATTTGTAATCAGATAAACATGCTGTAAGATTGTTTTCTTTTCTTGAAAAGTAAAGAAATAGGACGATTCGGATTCCACAAGCCACCAAAACAAATCCCACTTTCTATGCTCTAACGACAGCTGTATACAACTCCTTCCATCAGGTCCTGTCTGGTTCACTTTAAACCCTTTTGTAGTCAGTAACAACAGCAAGTATGACAAACTTATTCCATGGTGACTCAGTTTACCACTGTCCATTGCCAGCCTGTGACTCACAAACCATCCCTGACTGTCGGGTAAGCTAACATCAGCACCATACTTTAAAAACACGCAAACCATCTTCCAGTTTCCACACTTAGCGGCGAGGTTCAAGGGCGTGTCACCTTGTGCCTCACGTTCGTTAAGACAAAGGCCACGCGACAGAATCCGTTGAGTAAAAGATCTCGCTATTTGAACATCTACACTAGTATCATTAGCAAGCTCGTGTAAAAATGATTTCCCTTCTGACAGATCATTCTGGTCAACATTAGCACCACACTCATATAGGAATTGTATAACTTCCCATTCTTTCTTGATCAAGGCCAGCTGTATTGCTTTGAAGCCATTTTCATCTTTAGTGTTTATGTCCACACCGCTCTTAATCATTAATTTAACAAAAGGTAATTTTCTTTCTTCATAATTTCTCGGGGTGCTGCAAAAAGCACCTGACAGCAACGAATACGTTGCCGGTTTACAAGACGAGTTATCTCGTCTTAGCAGTCTGTGTAAGACAGACATTCCTTGGCTGTCAGTGTTATCAGCCCTGGCCCCATTCTCTAGCAATTCTTGTACAATATCCCAATTCTCCCATTGAGCTGCAAGATGAAGGGCGGTGTCGCCATGTGGACCAGCTATTTCTATATCTGCCTTCCTCTTCATCAACGTCTTCACAATTTTCAAAGACACAGGTGACGTACACTGCACGACTCTGTGTAGAATTGTCAGACCATCCTTGTCTCTTATGTTCACGTCGTCCACATAGTTAAGCAACATGTCCACGATTTGTACATTCTTGTTTTTGGCTGCAATTTGTATCAGGGTGTCACCGAATTCATCCTTTTCCATCGTGCAAGCAGCTACTTTACTTAATATTTTAAGTGCTTTTAACATATGGGGATCATTTTCAGCAGTTTTCCATTCTTTAGCAGCCAGGCGATACAAGACCGTGTGCCCTTCATCATCTGTTAAACTGGCGTCCGCACCACATGTCAGCAGTGTACGGATTTGATCCCAATATATTGTTTTGGTGCTGAGATGTAAGACTGTGTTTCCACACAAGTTTTTGGCATTTATGTTGAAAGGGGCTCTTGCACTTTGTTTTCTATCTGTTTTTGAGTTATGTGTGTTAGCATGTTTCTCCATAAACTGACTAACCTGTGCCCGCGAGCTAAAACGTTCCTTACTTGACGACATGAATGCGAACTGTTTTTCGATCTTATCCTGCAGAAGTTCCTCTATTATGTACCAGTTGCCATGTTTTACGGCTAGATGCATGGCACTGTCACCAGAGGGACACAAGGTGTCACATTTGGCGCCGTTATCAAGAAGATACCGAAGAAGCGAAATATTGAGCTCACCTCTGTTACCATTCATAGCCAATCTTTGAAGAATAGTGAATCCTTCACTGTCTGCTTCATCAACATGTTCTATTCCATTAGTATTTATAGTCAGCTTGTTACAGAAGTTAATCTCTGACAATCTGTTCGATCTTTTTTGTGAGCAAGTAGTTGTTCAATTATCTCCCAGTTATCATATCTGGCAGCTAAATGAAAAACGGAATCACCGCTAGGACTGCGTGCAGTCACATCTGCATCTTTACTAATGAGAAGATGGATGAGTTGAGTAAAATCATGACTTCTGTAATCCATTTTCTGACTAGCAATAATGTGAAGGATGCTGAGTCCTTCCAGATCACGTTCGTTAACATCTGCCCCGAACTCAACCAGTCGCTCTGCAAAACTCCACTTTTGCTCTTTCACAGCCATGTGCAGTGCTGTTCCTATATTTGGACATCTACAGTTGAGATTTATACCTTTAACAACTAAGAGTTCAAGTATTCTCTCATCTGGCTCTTGAGCAAGTCTGTGAAGAATGTGAAATCCCTCACTGTCAGGCTCGTTTATATTAGCTTCTCGTTCTACCAGGTGTTCGACCATTGTCCACTTTCTGTGTTTAGCAGCCACGTGCAAGACTGTGTCGCCGCTCTGATTGCGAACAAATTGACATGCGCCTTTGTCAAGAAGTATACTAAATTGAGTATCCAAGGACTTGCAGCATTCTAAAACGTCTTGGGCAATTCTGTGGAGAATATAACATCCTTCGCTGTCAGGCTGGTTCATGTCACATCCTTGGTGAACAAGAAGTAGAGCTATTGTCCAGTTGTTGCATTTGGCCGCCAGATGTAAGGCTGTATCGCCTGTACGACATTGAACAGACACGTCTGCACCTTTGTTAATAAGGGTAGAAAAGAAAATGTCGTCCTGTACCTGTGTCTGCTGAGTTGTTTGCGCAAACCTGTGAAGAACATTATATCCCTCGCTATCAAGTTCGTTCACGTCCCATTCTAGCTCCAAAAGACGTTCAACTATTTTCCATTTACCGTGTTTCGTCGCCAGCTGCATGACACTGTCACCAGCAGAGGTGCGAACAGACACATTAGTACCTTTGTTAAGAAGGGAACGAAAGAGAGTGTCTTCAGGTGTTTCACTTGAGTTGGACAATACCTGTCTCCGCTGTGTTGTTTGCACAAGTCTGTGAAGAACATTCCATCCCTCGCTGTCAAGTTCGTTCACCTCACATTCTAGTTTCACAAGATGTTCAACTATTTTCCAGTTGCCGTGTTTTGCTGCCAACTGTATGACACTGTCACCAGCAGACGTGCGGACAAACACATCAGCACCTTTGGTAACAAACATCACGAAGAGAGCTTCACACATTTCTTTATGTGATTTTCCCTTTGGATGTCTCAGCCGTATTGTTTGCGCAAGTCTGTGAAGAACATAAAATCCCTCACTGTCGGGCTCATTCAGGTCACACCCGTGCTCAACAAGACACTCAACTATGTCCCAGTTATTGTGTCTGGCCGCCAGGTGTAGAGCTGTATCGCCAACAGAGCTACGAAGGCGTGGGTTGGCTCCCTTGCTGAGCAAAAGGTTTACAACAGAACCAATATTATCTTCGGTATACTTAGACTCATACTGAACGGTTCTATGGATAACACTAAAGCCTTCACTATCGACTTGGTTTATGTTTGCCACATCATCTTCCTGAATCAGGTGTTCCATCATAGGGATGTTTCCATGTTTTGCTGCAAGCTGTAATAGGATGTCATCATTTGGAGACAGTGATGAAATTACTGCGGTTTCATCATAAAGCAGACTTAAAAGCGCCGGGAGGGTTCTCCCTCTGTATATGCATTGAGCGAGTCTATCAAGAACGGTGAGTCCCTCGCTGTCGGGTTCAAGAGGACTGAACTGTTGATTCAACATTCGCTCTACAACGAACCAGTTTTTGTGTTTGGCGGCCAGTTGCAGCAGGTTATCACCTTCCGGGGTTTGTACAGTGAGGTTTGCGCCTCTATTCACCAGAAATCCAAAGACATTATCTACACCTTTCATTGATTCCATCTGCGCAAGTCTCTGAAGCACTGTAAAGCCTAAAGGGTCAGGTAGGTTAACACATGCACCTTTCTTTACAAGTTCGTCAAGGACATTCCAACGACTGAGTTTCACAGACAAATGCAGCTGCATGTCGAGTGGAAATCTTTTAAGAAAAGGCGTGTCAAGATAAATGTATGAACTTTTATCCGTGAAAATCCTGTCATAAACTGTACAGCCATCACTGTCAGGCTCTGTTACTACCGCCCCATGAGCTATCAAATCGTTCACATACCCCCAGTTGCCAAGTTTTGCAGCTAAATGTAAAGCAGTGTTTCCTTCTGAATCCTTGATTTCTAAACCTGCGCCGCATGCAATAGCTTGTTTTAACAACAAAGACGAATATTCACGTTTGTGTGTCGCCATTGTGTGCAGCACAGTTCTGCCATTTCCATCCTGCACATTAGCACGTGCACCAATTATCATGAGTTTTTCAGCGATTAGACTGTTTCTTTCTTTGACTGCTAGTTGCAGGACAGTGTCCCCTCCCCCTTCACGTGCATCTATGTTCGAGCAGTTTTTCTGCAGCAATGAGAAAATGGTGTCAGCACTTTTCCATATCTCCGAAACAGAGCGAAGGTAAATAGGCACCAGGTGGAAGACAGTGTGATTGTCGTTGTTAAAAATGTCGGTTCTGGCGCCACTCTGCAACAAGACCTCCATCATTTTCCAGTTCTTGCTTTTTACGGCAACGTGAGTAGCTGTGTCACCATCTACATTCTTTAAGTTAATATCACCGCCATTTTCAAGCAGTTTGTTTAAGAGGTAAATATGATGATTCATGCCGCCTTTAGCAAGTCTGTGCACAAGTCCCAACCCTTCTTCATCTAGAGTGTTAGCAATGTCGGCTGTTAAGAGGTCACGGACCAGCCACCAACAGTTCACTTTGGCTGCAACATGAATTAATACCTCGTGTATGGCTCTGTGGTGACATTCAGGTATCGTCTGCTTTAGACTGTCCCGTAAACAAAGTAAGATATTAACGCTCAATCCGCAGTTCTTGTTCATGTATTCACTACGGCCCAGGATCCTCAAAAAGGCGATCACGTGGTCTTTGTTGAGTAGCGTCCCTTCTCTTGACATCAGAAGCCACACGACTTTCCAGTTCTCACATCTGGCGGCCGCCATGACAGCCGTGTCTCCGTTATTATCGGCCATGTTAATGTTCACGTCACGTGACAAGATCTTGTCCACGATGTCTTCTACAAGCGAGAGACTGATGTTGGATGGCGAAGCCAGCTTGTGGAGGACGAGACATCTCTCGCTGTCAGCCACATCCACATCCTCGTCACACAACAGGTCTCTGACGACTACCCAGTCCCCACAATAAACAGCCGCTGTGAATGTCTGAGTGTTCTCTCTTTGGGCCATGTTTTTCATTCAAATGTTGTCATGTCACAAGAAGTAAAACTATCCATTCACTAGAAAGTTTTCTTATGACCGATGTTTTTCCTGTAATATCTGCAAAAGTAGAATACAACTCAAAGTGACTTGAACCCACGCTAAACATACCAGTTTAGACAAGAAGCTTATACAACGAACTATACAGTAAAGTAAAATTCTACAAAATGTACACATTATTATTTATTCTTTATATTTGCATTTTATTGTCTAAGTTCTGTTAACAGATCCGAAACACACCGTCCTAAGCTGTACTGTAGTAGATAAGGCATTTTATAATATATTGTCAGTCACAAAGAATAAAAGAATGAAAGAAAGAACTGATGGAAGGAATAGAGTTTCAGGAGAACAAATCTGTAGCTCAGTGGGTAAATGTGCTTAGTGTCAGCATGTTATTTGTTTTCAGTGTTTTTAATATCATTTTATTATTATCGTTATTATTAGCACAGAGTGCGACTTGATTTAGCTGTGACGCTGCACGATATAACCGCTCCACAAAAATAATACACACACACACACAGACAGAGAGTACGGAACATATTTTCCTTGAAGTTGGAGTCCGAATATTCATTGACTCTTTCAGTCTACAATCAATCTACACAAATACACTCATTGTTCCAAACAAATTGTTCGAAATACAGTTGAACCTCAGTTATGCGGTCTTCGATAACCATGTATTCAGTTATTGGGGATCGTCTTAAAAAATAAGTAAATTGCTAGAGATCACAAGACCGCTAAGATTTACCCGTCAAGAATTCAAACTACAGGAATGTACATTATGTGTCATCTTAAGTTTTCTTCGCCGATGGGTTTCTGAGAATTATTCTAAAAGGATTGAAAGTAAAGCATCTGTGCACCAGCTAGGAGATCCCCTGCTGTGAAAAACAATTAGACTTACTTCGATGCAGAGCACTCGGTCCGAACAATCTCCCTCTTTTTCCTAGTTCCGACGACTGCCACTCGTCAGTAAGTTTTCACATTTGTTTTCTTTTTCAGCGCTGGGTTTTGTGTGTGTGTGTGAAAAGACTGTATAGGTCGTACCGTCCGAGTAGGTGACGCTTTTTTCTGAGTTTATACAGTTCCCGTCCGCACCTCGAGGTTAGAAATTGGCTTCGCATCAGTTCTGCCGAAATGTCGGGGTCCAGTGCGGAAGTGAAAAGAAAAAGAGTTGTTTAGTCAGTTGCAACAAAAATGCAAATTATTGAACCTGCCGAAAACAGTAAATCAACTGTTAAACTTTCATTGGAATTTAACATCGGAAATCAAAAAGTGCGTGATATTGCACCTATTCTAGCATTTGCAACTTTTTAGAATTATTTTCGATTATCTGTGATATTTTATTATCCGGATGATGGGCGCCGGTCATTACAGCGGATGATCGAGGTTCTCCTGTATTTGACACTTGACCGGCAAGCTAGTTTAGTCGTATGCAAGAAGCACACATCTACAACAAAAGCTTTAACAACGGGTATATAAATACATGCTCTCTCTCACACACACACTCCCTATATGGCGCTAGGACTAAAAGCGAAAGTAGAAAAGTAGCTATAAATAAATTAACATTCAAGTACACGTAGTCCACTTTTTTCGTCCTGATGTCGAGTGAAAGTGAAATACAAAAGTGCCAGTCACCTCAGAACTTTACATCATTAACGACGCTACAGTAAGAGTGGTAAATCGTTTAGAGAGGTCAGGCTAATGATGTTTAGCTGTCCGAGTACTTTCTTCTTTGTCAGAGACTTCGAAATCACAACAGCATGCAATAAAGTTTGTGATAGTCTGAATGTATAAGAAAATGAACATAGACACGTAAATTATGTGAATACAAACGAGAATTAATTGAAAAAACTGATTATGTCGATTTTGTTAAAATGCAGGTACCTGACAAAGCTGTACGGACGCCATGAAAAGGCCCTTTAAAGGAAGACAACTCTAGCTGATAACTTGCTTACCTCAGTCACTTCCCCTTTCGCTCATTGTAATCGTGTGTTTATATTCACTCATTCGCAAGCACCCAAGCTGACGCTCAAGCTCAAACTCTCTACTCATGCAAATTCGGGACACTTTCAAGAAAGGACTACTTTAATTCTCGTTAGACAAACCGAAGGAATAATCAGGACATCGATTAATATAAATTACGGGATATTTTTTCCAACACTGATCTTTCACGGGGAGATGTGAGGGTACAAAAACTGAGTTAGCTGCACTAGACACTGACTTTCACGCATTCTTTGATCTCACTGATTGCTTAGACAGGTAGGTGCGTTCTCGTCGCTCACCTGTCGTTGACTTTGGCTCTGCGCTGTCGAGAACCCTTCACGTAAGAGAGTGTAACATACTCTTTTTTCATCTTCTTTTTAATATAGTCCTATTAGGGAATTGGGTAAAGCTAGTTTGGCACATTCAATGACTTTTTCGTTTTTCTCGCGTGGAGAATTGTTTGCTGCTCTCGCACCTTTCGGAGGCCTGCACCTACTTAAATATTATCTACCCAAGGGAGACTTGCCTCTGCTTGTATAAACATATAAGTCCAGCAAAGGATTCTGCCGAGAAAGACAACTAACATGAGCTATTTGAAACTGAGATCACAATTATCAAAGTTGTCGAGAATAAGGACAACTTGGTCGGTGAATTTCTGCAAGGCTGTATTGTAGCTGGCTGCTGTTTGTGGGCGGCTACCTTGTCTTGTTTGGAAACAAACACTAACACGACTGTCAATTGTCCGAATTCACATGGCAAGTAAAAAGTAAAACGGGACACATCATTTTATATGAGACTGTGCCAGTTGTTTCAGGTAGTGAACACCTTGACTTGGATGTTGTTAACGAACACACAGCCTCTTTTCTTTAGTCTGTTCAGTCTTCTTGGCATGTCTATCATGCCTAATTGTCGTGAGCCTGGAGATGGATGTCCGCCTTGTTGTTACTCAGCCATTCACGGTTTCTCGGCGTTGTCTAGCGTGGAAAAGACAAAACCCGTCGAAAGAGAGAGAAGCAGGATACAGGACTATATTTATCCTTGTACTACCCTACCAGTCTTTATTCACAGGTCACACTAAGATCACAAAAAGTAGACGAAAAGTAGCTTTTTCGATGAAGTCGAGTTGATAAGAGTAGCACCTCCTTACACAATATGTAATGCGTTATTCAATTTGTATATATTTATTCTGTGTGAACATTATTTCCCTGGATTACTTCTAACGAATCGATTAAATTAATGAAAGGTTTTATGACTGGGATAAAGAAACATGATCACAAAGGAAACAGTTACTAGTATCAGTATATACTACTATAAAGACAGTGATGTGTAGTGATTTCAATGGTAATCGCCCGTTTTAACGAAAGCTGGTGTGTACAGCCATACATGCATGCGTTACTGACAGCTAAAATAAACAGATTCGTACATTTAAGACCAAAGGAAATACCTCTGTAAATGCCTCACGGTGAGTAGATAATATGTAGGGATCTTTTTCTTTTTTGTATCAATTTCGTTTCTTGTTTTTCTGTTGGCTTATTTTGTTAATACTCTGGTGTAAAGATTTTCAAATCGTGCCTCTGACAAAAAGGCTCAACCAGGGTTTCATGGGAGGCAACAACATGAAAAACTTTAAGAAAATAGTTGTCTCCCTTAGAACAGTGCACAACAAGGAAAACTGTTTAATCGGCTTCGAGCAGCAAGTATTAAAGTATTAAAGTTCATGTACAAGCAGTACTTTTGCCTATTTATCAACACCTGATATGTTTATCCAATATAACTAGAAAGTCTCCTAATAATTTATAAGCACTTATTGTATCAAGCATCATGCATGCACCCGGATACAAACATACAGGCAGTAAAAAGAAAAGTTACATGGTGAAATTGTATTAACAAGTAAATCATTTTCTTTAACCAGTAATCCATTAAAGAAATAGCAAGAATGTCATGTTAAACTAAGATTGGTCAGACTTTATATCAAACAACTTGGTAAAAACATCTAGAAAATGATTGCCGATCCTATATAATGTGTTAATAATGAAAAATATCGCTTTCTTTGTTTTAGCAGTTAGCTCTTCAGACCCATGAGAAAAACGTAGCCTAGTGAAGAAACAAAGGCCTAAATATTTAAGTATTATCACATTTATTTGACTACTTCCATATAATCATCTCTCATTCACTGCTAAAAATTCCCCTTTTGTTAAAGCAACAATGTTACTTTTATGTAAATTAATATTTAGGCTAAGAATTATTGATGCTTTATGCAATATATTCAGTTGATGTCAAATAAACAGACTCACCTGCTTACATTAATTTCACACGACCTTTTCTGACTGTTATTTAAGACATGACTGATCGGTCTGACCCTCCTACCATGGAATCTGTCTAGATGTTAACAGCTTCGTGATATTTTACAGCACACATGCCTTCATGTCAAACCAGTTGTGTTATTCTTTATCTAAAAATCAGTTTAATCTCCTCGTTAATCCAAATCTTACAACCTCCTGATCCGTTTCCAAGAGCAATGCTCATCACTAACTCTTTCAAGCCTATATCAGTAATATAAATCTTCGTGCAAAAGAGTATCTGATTTTTTATTTCTATTTGTTAAAAAGAGTAATCGCGAATATATTCATTGAAATACGAAATGATCAGATAGCATCATAAAACTTTACATTTACACGGATATACTTCAGCAATCTACAAGCAGATAAAGTGAATACTTCTACGATAAAAATAATACTTGGCTGAGTGAAGTTTGCAGAGTATAAACTAATCTACCAGTGAAGAAAATATAATAGCCAAAAAACCTGCATTTCTTAACATCTATGCCAAAAATTCAGTAAGCGTTCAGTATTTCAGGAATTGACAAAATATTATTATTAAAAGGTTTACTTATATAAATAGAACCATGCCCCTACCGTATGGACAAGCTCACGCCGCCATACGACGACGACAAATACGATGATGATCAAACACATAGGCAAGCATTTCAACAAAAGAACAAATACAAATTCAAAACAGTTCTCGGCATCACAGTCATATAGACAACTCTGCCCTAAAGACGTGCGAGCGATAAAACATTGCTCTATGATATCGCCGATTTAAAATATTTAAATATAAAACAATACCTAATACCAGTTATCACAGCCGTCTGAGAAGAATGACATTCTGTCTCCTGAAAATTCAGATTTTCAGTTTCTTCTATTGAATCTGGTAATTTGGAGTAAATCAGAGAATAGGACATAATCATAAAGTGCAGCAGGAAGTGGAAGGGACTCAACCCTCTCCATCCTGTGAGGGCCGTAACCAAGAGCGTGAGAGACAGTCAGGCGACACAAAGACTTGAGAGACCGAGGGTGACTGGCGGCGTGGTTCACAATGTCCAGCATCTGTGTCTCGGCTGTAGTCTTGTCTCTGGAGGAAAGCTCCGCCTGATATCGTGTATTGAGATAAAATAATTCCCCGTTGGAACTGGCGCCTGACTTAACTAACATCTCGAAGGCCTTAACAAACTTCTTTTCAAAAGCCTGCTGCGAAGGAGATCGTGTTGATACAGAGTTTGTCAAGGCCGGCTGATAGGTGGACACGCCAAGGTATATGAGGAATGTGACGGATGTTAAAGCCAGATGTTCCTCAAGATCCAAAGCATACTTCAGCAGCGACATCCCGTCAGCATCTGCAAGAAGAAGATTGGCGCCTCTGTCGACCAGCGCGTGAAGGAGGGAGCCTGAGCTATCCTCGTCATACCAAGCAATCAAATCATTCCATCTTTGAAAGAGAAGCGTTCTTCCAGCTTTATCTCGACAGTTAATATCTGCTCCTCGCGCCAGCAAAACGTCTAGAAAAGACAGCCACGTCTCGTGATCACTTTTCTTATACTTCGAAATAAGAAAATGCATCAGAGGTTGAGGCTCTAAATGTTCTACTTTTGCACCACATTCGACAAGTGTTTTGGCCACAAGCCATTTGCTACATGAGACGCTTGTTTCCAGAGCTGTATTAATAAACTTCGTAATCTCTTGGCATGAAGTGTCTTTATCAGTGATACTCATTATCAAAGTTCTCAGTTTATTCTGGTCTGTATTTTCATTTATAAACAAATGCATATTTTCTAAGATTACTTTCTTTTCGTTGAAATCAAAGCAATACGCTACTTCGTGCTCTACTAGCCACCAAAATATCTCAAGCCTCCTACATTCTATCGACAGTTGTACACAGCTTTTTCCGTCTCGTCTTCTCTGGTTTACTACAAAACCATTGCTTTTAAGCAACGACAAAATTCCAGGAAAATACATGTCTTTCTTGCTTAAACAGAGCCTGTGACACACATACCATCCCTCGCTGTCAGGTATGTTAGCATCAGCACCATGCTCTAGAAACACCTGAACAACTGTCCAGTTGTCATAGTTAGCTGCCAGGTTTAATGGCGTCTCACCTTGTGGTTCACATTTGTTAAGATCAAAGTCATTTTCCAGCAGGTGTTGAGAAAGTGACCTCGCTTTTTCACATCTACACTAGTGTCCACAGCTAGTTCGTGAAAAACCGATCTCCCTTTCTTTTTCAAGCAACTGAGAGATCTTCTCGGCTTCACTTTCGAAAAAGAACAGTATCACTTCCCATTCTCTCTCATCCAATGCGAGTAGTTGTATTACTGTGTTGCTGTATTCATCTTTGGTATACGTGTCAAGACCACTGATAACCATTAATTTAACAAGAGACAGGTTTGTTTTGTTAGAATTGTACGTGCCGTTCTGACAAAGTCTTGGGCACAAAGAACTTAACAGTCTGTGTAAAACCGACACTCCTTGACTGTCGGTGTTGTCAGCCCTGACCCCATTCTCTAGCAACTCTCCCACGATATCCCATCTACCACACTGAGCTGCAAAATGAAGGGCTGTGTCACCCTTCGGATCAGGTATTTTTATATCTACCTTTCTCTGAATCAGAGTCCTCACAATGTCCAAAGACCAAGATGACATACACTGCACAACTCTGTGTAGAATTGTCAGACCATCGCTGTCTGTCATGTCCAAGTCGTCCAGGTGGTCTAATAACTTGTCAAAGACTATCACATTCTTGTTTCTGGCCACAATCTGTATTATGGTGTCAAAGAATTCTTCTGTCTCTGCTGTGTAAACGTTTCTTGCTTTAAACAGGCGGTTCAAGACCGTGTCACCTTCATCGTCTGTTAAACTGGCGTCTGCGCCACACTTGAGTAATGTATTAACCTGCTGCCATGCCTCTGCTTTGGCACAAAGATGTAAGACTGTGTTTCCAAACGTGTCTTTGATATTTAAATTGCCACCAGGTTTTTCGTCAGACTGGTTGACGGTTATGCATGGGCTTAACCACTGTTTATTTGTAGAAGTTGAGACTGATTGTATTCCAATGTGATAACACAGCAGTACATGTAATATACCCCAATTTCCATGTTTCACAGCCAGGTGCATGGCACTGTCACCTGAGGGACACAAGGTGTCGCATTTTGCGCCATTATCGAGAAGAAACTGAAGAAGCAAAGTATTGCGCCCACCTCTATTCTTCTTTATGGCCAACCTGTGAAGAATAGTAAACCCTTCGCTGTCTGGTTCGTCGACATGTTCTATTCCATCTGTCACCTGAGTAAGTATCTGCTCTATTATCTCCCAGTTGTCATGTCTGGCAGCTAAATGAAAAACTGAGTCACCTCCAGGAGTGCGTGCAGTCAAATTTACACCCTTCGTTAATAAAAGATTAATAAACGCAGTGCAATCATCTTTTCCATCATCTATTTTCTGTGTAACAATGACATGGAGGACACTGAGTCCATTGACATCAACTTCGTTGACATCTGCCCCAAGCTCCACCAGTCGTTTAGCGAAATTCCACTTTTGCTCTTTCACAGGTATGTGTAGTGCCATTCCAATGTTTGGACAGTTAAGGTCGAGGTCTAAGCCTTTTGCGACTGTGAGTCTTCGGGTTGAAAAAGGTGGAATCCCTAACTGTCAAGGTCGTTTATTTGTCCACGTCACGTGACAAGATTCCGTCCACGAAGTCTTCTACAAGCGAGGGGACGATGTCGGAGGAGGAAAGCCATAGCAGAGGTGGAAGCCAGCTTGTGGAGGACGAGACATCGCTCGACGTCAGCCACGTCCACATCCTCGTCACACAGCAGGTCTCTGACGACGACCCAGTTTCCACTATCAACGGCTGCTCTTATTTCCTTGTGCTCTCATTAACTGAAATCTCTTGTGTTTCTATCAAGGAGACATGTTTATAAGCCTGTAAGTATAAAATAACATAATAAAGTGACTTAAGACCACTAAACATATTTGGCGGAATTCGATTTTATGACTGCACTTGCCTTTGTTTCTTGAAAGTAATTAAAATGGTGCATCAAAATTATGGGTAACTCGCTAACACTATGTAACTTTTTTGCGCTCTTCTTTATCGGGGCTTGAACACAATGCAACCAAATAGTTATACAGACACGTCTTGTATCTAAGGACAACTGTGGACGAATCTGCATTTGAAATTGACACATTGTGAATGTTATAATTAATGTTTATCAGAAACAGTCAGTTCACATGTCAAATCCTTTGTTTGAAAGACAAAAAGATTGTTTTAATTCCACGACCAGTTACTGGCATGACTGTCTACTGCCCTTTCTTAGGCTGATCTTTCTTTTGTCAACAGTAACAAGCAAACTTCGTGTTGTCAAGCACATTGTCAGACCTCGCTGCAATAAAACAATCTCAGCTTTCTAACCTCTATGCAACCATTGAAAGTTATTAAGTAACATTAAGTAAAAACTAAAGCCGACAGATCACTGAGATCGCGGTACCTGTAAAGTCTTTACCTGGCCACACGCAGCACTGGACTGTCTGTTGTCAAGGACCCAGCAAGCAGGTCATCACTGATATGGTGCCACAGATTATCTCCAAGCATGGAACGGATTTGATTGGGGGATGGGTGCTTCGTGACAGTTTACATGTACTTCCTAGACACGAAAGTGTTTATAAATTTCAAAACGTGATTGGTTGTACAGGTAAGAGTATGTCTGATACAGGGAGGTAACTCAGTCCTCCACCCTCACCCCAGTGACTCTATTTTTGATTTTTATCGGAGTTTATTTACACTTCATACCCTTCAGTGGCATTCAGGAAGAAATTTGGATAATTTATTTTCACTTAACTGGAGATCCTGGTGCAAGTGAGACAGACAGCTGGCCAGACAGGTGCGACTGTAACTGTACAGCCACGCACGTTGTGTTGACAACGCGTGCACACACTATAATAAAAGTATTTGTGTGGAAAAAAACTAGGCATTTATTGTTTCTGGTGTTAAGAGGAACTTGTGTTCAATTACTACAGATTGCAAGCTGTCTACAGCTGGCATCAGCGCTAAATCTGGCATCTTCAAAACTAAGAGACAGTTGCATATTTGAAACAAGCAAGCTCCAGGAGAGGTCCCTCTGTGTAAGCAATGTGACATCTGCCTGCGTGCCTTGGTCACGGTCCAGGGGAAAGATTACCTGGGTGTCAGATTCACTCATTTACAGGATTTTCCCTTCATAGAATTGAAATTCTAGCTTTATTTCCTTTGCATAAGGAAGTTTGATTTCGACAGACACATACAATAACAATTTTTGTATAATTAAACAATTCTATATTTTGAAACGTGACAGGCAAGGACTTTTCACTATACCTTCATTTTTGTCCACATTAAGTAAGCCAGTAAGCCATAGATACCAAGCAGATGAACCTGTAAAATAATAACAGGAAGCTACCAGTGACTGGCGAGCAACAGACTTAGGTTGACCCTCTTACATTGTGTGTATGAGAGAGAGACACACACACAGACAGCGTGTTATGTTTCTACCAGATAACGAGAAGAGAGTATACCTACGTCTTTACGTGGAGCGTAATACGTCTTTATCTGGACCATTCATAGGTCCTTACGTGAAGCATTCAAACGTCCTGACGTAGAGCATTTAAATGTTTTCTCCGTTTGGAGAATATGTTGATGCTTGAATACTTTCCAAGTGATTTAATTGTGGTAAACAGGTATACAGGCCAAGTGGAGTGAAGAGTTTGAGGAATGTTAAACATGCGTGGTCTTTGGGGTCTAAAACATCTCTGAGCAGTGACTTTCCTTCGACAATAAAAAGAAAAGGATTCGCTCCATTATACAGCAATTGATAAATGAGGGAGTCTGAAGCATCCTTGCGAGCACTCAGTTTCTTGCAACCTTGAAACGGGATTTCTCTTCCGTCTTTATCCAGACTGGCAATGTCTGCTCCTTGCACCAGCAAAGCGTCTAGAAAAAACACCCACGACTAGTGATCTTGTCGCTGATATTTCCACATAAGAAGATTCATGAGGGATTAGTTGAAGGCTTTTATTGGGACGATAGCAAAGCATGCGACAAGTGCTTTGGCCACAACCCAGTTCCAGTGTTCAAAGCAGCTTGTACAAACTCTATTAGTCCTTTGTAGGAAGTGTCGTTCGTTTCTATAACACGCATTATCAAAGTTTGCAGTTTCTTCTGCTCTGTCATCCTTTTTAACAGAAACGTGTGTTGTAGAATTGTTTTCTTTTCTTCTAAAGGAAAAAGTTATTCCAAACTCTACTACAGCCATCAAAACAATTCCCATTTCTTATCATCACGGAGGATCGACCCTACTCCTG
Source organism: Pomacea canaliculata (assembly GCF_003073045.1). NCBI lineage: Eukaryota > Metazoa > Mollusca > Gastropoda > Architaenioglossa > Ampullariidae > Pomacea > Pomacea canaliculata. Next base: position 4,370,182 of record NC_037592.1, read on the forward strand.
CACCTCCCCAAACCCCTTCCCATTCTCCACTCTCCATATTCCTCCAACTCTCCACCCTCCAACCCCCCAACAGTGCGAAAAACCTTTAGGTGTAAATACTTTTCCCTACCTGAATCAGCTATAAAACATTATTAGCTATTACCCAGCTATGATGATATAAAAACAGTGAGCACTCATCTTGGAAAATGGACGTCTTAGAGGAATCGTCATCAGCGATGAGCAGCGTTTACTGCAGCCTGTGGTGCTTGCATTGCAGACTGTAGTCAGTTATGAACAATTTGTAGCCTGTGTATCGTTGTGTATCGTGCTGCCACCCTACAGCCGACCAACACGGGACATGGTTGTAGGTTGATGAAACAGTACTTATTAAACATGAACAAAATGGCGTTACGCAAAAGGAAACTGACTACTTAAAACCCCGGATGTGCCCTCGTGGGATAACTCTTATCATGACAATCCCAGCCCCTGGCACTCTGATTCTCTGAGTCATCACAATTCTCCTTTTCGCAATTAATGCGCGATAATATGCTCTGAGCCTATGAAAAGCATAGCGAGGCAGCTGTTTAGAGTCTGTAATATTTATGTTTTATAGTTAGAAAGTTTTCAGCGGAGAAAGAGGACATAGTAACAATTTTAAAGCTTTCATTTTTTTCTTGACGCACAATTTTCTTTTGGTGGTTGCATGTGCAGTGAAATTATTATTATTATTATTATTGTTGTTGTTGTTGTTGTTGTTGTTTTTTATTATTATTATTATTGGCTATTTAGTACACACATACCTCCTCCTGAAGTAGTTCATGGCATTCACGAAGTCTATACACACATGCTACACACAGACATGCTGCATGTGTGCAAATAAACTCAAACGAATACATGTATTTACAAGCCAAAGCTTTTTCATTTGTTTATCCTTTATCCTTTGGAAATCCATGAAAGGATAATATGCTAGACATTTGTAGGTGAATTGGATACCAAGTTACACAGCAATGTCGACGATATGTTTATTCTTGTTATAAGCCGATCGACATGAGAACACTACACTTATCAACAGCCGACATCAAACCGGAGGATTATCCAAGTTAAGTGCCCCTCACACTTTTATATTTTACGTTTTATGTAATAAAGAAAATCTCGAGATCTTATTAAAAAATTATTTTATCCTTTTAGTACATTTCAAATAAAAGTATATTTCATTTTTTTTTTTTTTACTTAAACTTTTTAGTCTTTTGTTATTGTTTTGTACTCCCTGCTTATAGGACTAAAAGTGGAGATACACATTGCTTACTCGCCTTGGCGAGCAGTTACATATCTCCCCTAATTCAGCCTCTAAATTAATATTTTTATAAATTATTTCTTAGTTGTGGACTGTTTGAAATGATTTAATATTGCATAGTTACCGGAAATGAATAACTAATGAAAATTTCAGAACTCTAGAACGATGGGAATGAAAAATCGATTTACAAATTTCCACCCCACACACACACATACATATAGTAAGTTAAATAAAAATGTGTCGATACACCCAAGTTTACATTCTCTTAAAAATATTCTAATTTAAGAAAATCACTTAACAACTTCCGCTATTTTATTCTGACAGCTTTATTTAAATAATAAGCAGCAAAGTCAAATAAACAAGAGTTAAAACATCTAATGATGTTAATATCAATAAAAATATAAATTCTCAGCGAGCATAACTAAAGACAACACTTCAAAATGACAAATAAGCAATTTTATCAGAAAAACTATGGACTATGAGAATATAAAGTAAATTTCTGGATGACATAATATACGGTTTCACTGACAATCATACACTACGCGATGAAATGATAAAACGATTTAATCAATGTCTACACATGTACAATCTCATGCAGTTCTAATAATGCTACAAAATATTCATTTTCTAATAAACTAAATGTAAATATACACTTTCAAAAAGAAATCCAGAAATCTCATCAAACATAATATTAATAACAAAAGCAAAAGTTATAAGAAACAATTCAACATCAATTCCTTAACCATAAATGAGATAAATGCTTGAGTACAGCAAGGCAATAGCAACAACATAGTGACAACATTCACAAGTAACCAAAGTAATTTCCTTAACAACTCTCTGTATTGATAATGTCAAATAAACAGACTCGCCTGCTCACATCTACTCACATTAATAAAGATTTCACAGCCGTTACAGCATGTGTGCCTTCCTGTAGAAGCAGTTGTGTTATTCGTTATTTTTAAATCGTTTAAATCTACGTATGCATCCACATCTTACGACTTCTGGATTTGTTTCTAAGAACAATGTTCATCACAAACCTATTCAAGCCTATATCAGTAATATAAAGCACTGTGCAAAAAGAATATCTGGTTTGTTATGTGTGTTAAACAAGAGCAATTTCGAATACATTTACTGAAATACAAAATGATCAAACAGCATCATGAAACTGTACATTTACAACGACATACTTAATCAGTCCAGGAGTATATAAAGTAGTTGTAAAACTAAGATGGTATTTGGAGGAATGAAGTTGAAGAGTGTGAAGCAATCTAACAATAAAGAAAATACAAAAAGCTACCAAACTGCAGGTCTATGGAGAAAATTCAATAGCGTTTACGTACCTATTTCAAAATAATTGTTATTGTTATTATTATTATTATTTAAAAGTTTGCTTATATACATACAACCATATCCCTGCTTTTTGGACAAGCTCAAAACGCCATACAACAATGACGACGACGATGATGATGATGATGTAGTATGCAATCAATAAGACACATTCAGTTATTGGCTTCATACACCTTAACCGGGTGAAAAAGTGCACTTTGTCTGTGAAATGAAAATAAATGCTCACAAATCATGAGAACTTTTCTCTACTGGCGGGCAAACACGATTTGTTATCATAGCAAAAAATCTCAAATATAACGAGTAGCTAAAATTCTGCATAGTTTTAAAATTTCGGTACAATAAGTCATTCCGGAAAGAAACAAAAGATCGAAATGGAAGGATAAAAGCATGACACAGAACACCACGTTTCTCAATCCCAAACTGAACTATTGAACAGACTGCAGAAGGGTTTTCGATAAAATACAGCCTGTACAAGAAATTAAATTAAAATGGTTTCAGAAAAGTAGAATGAATTTTAGGTACAAAGACTTCAGTAAGCTATCTGAGGCTTCAAAACGAAATTGAAATCCTCTTGTAATGAGAAAAAGAGAAACTTCTGGAAATATTCATGTTTGAATGTTTTAGAACAGCCTGGACATAAAATTATGTTCTGTATTACTTGGTTATGACATGTTTTAATGACACGACAATATGCTGGACACCATTTTATTAGAATTAAATTTATTTAAAAATAAGAAAAATACGCTGTTATATCAATTAACTTGGACACAAGATACAAATGAAAGAAAATATTTGGATCGGTTCATACCAAATTGAATGAAATAATGGTAACAGTGAGTCATTATAGTGTTATCTGCAAATTAAAGTGGCAAATAGAAATAACTTTTTCCCCTAGCTTTGTACATTTGATCCTCTGATGTAAACTTAGCATTAATACCGTCGATGGTGTACGTGTTTAAAGAAATATCCTACTACTGCATCTTGAAAATAGAAATAGAAAGCACGTTAAACAGACACAACCAGTGTCTTCAGCAGAGTGACGTCCCTCTATGTGCACTGGGCAGGTAGGAAATGATTTTGTCTCTCGCCGCATATTACAGTGATGGAGAACCGACACCACCCACATCGCTGACGAATTGTAAGGCCACACAGCTGTGACCAAGCTGGCACAGTCTGAGAAAAGAGACCGTTAGTCGACGCGAATTTTAGAAAGCATTGGTCAGCAGATTGACACAAACTCTATGGTAGTCAAACAAAATGATCAAACACATAAGCAAGCATATCAACAAAAGCACAGATTCAACAATCGACATCACAAATAAGAAAATTTTCGCCAAACACAGCGATACAGACAGTCTCGCCCTATAGTTGTGCGGGCGATGGGATATTGTTCTATGACATCGCCAGGGCTTAAAATAATTACCAACACGCGTAATACGGCTCCTTATCCAAGTCTATATAGTCGTCTGTATCATAACCGTAGCTGTAACGGGGGGATAAGTAATTGTCACTTCTGAAATCATAGACAGCAGACCATGGGGTGTACGTAGGTGAGAAACGCGAAAAACTAAATTCTGTCCTCTGGAAGTACAGATCTTCAGTTTCGTCTGCTGGAGATGGTAATTCAGTAGAAAGTAAGTCAGAGAATAGGACATAATCCTGAAGTGCAGCAGGAAGTGAAGGGATTTAACCCTGTCCATCCTACGACGGTCGCAGCCAAGAGCGTGAGAGACAGTCAGGCGACACAAAGACTTGAGAGACCGAGGCTGACTGGCGGCGTGGTTCACAATGTCCAGCATCTGTGTCTCGGCTCCTGTCTTGTCTCTGGAGGAAAGCTCCACCTGATATCGTGTACTGAGCTCAAATAATTCCCTGTTGGAGCTGGCGCCTGATTCAACGAGCATCTCAAAGGCCTTGACAAACTTCTTTTCAAAAGCCCGCTGTGTAGGAGATCGTGTTGATACATGAATACTTCCTGACTGGCTGGGAATACTGAAAGTCTCTGTTAAGGCTGGTTGATAGGTAGAGATGCCACGCTCTATGAAGAACTGGACATATTTTGTGGCCAGACATCCGTCAAGATCTAAAACATCTCGGAGTATCGATATTCCATTACAGTCTGCAATAAGAGGACTGGCTCCTCTGTCCAGCAATGCTCGAAGAAGCGCGTATGAAGCAAAAAAATTAGCGTGAGCCCTCATATTCCTCCAGCTCTGAAACAAGATTGTTCTTCCATTTTCATCCCGACTGTTAATATCTGCTCCCTTCGCCAGCAAAGCGTCTAGAAAAGAAAGCCACATCTCATGATCAGATTGCCAAAATTTTGATATAAGAAAATGCATCAGAGGGACGCCGCCAACATTTATTCCTATGTCAGCACCACATTCGACAAGTGCTTTGGCCACAACCCAGCTACAAGCTAAGAAACTCATTTGCAGCGCTTCATTTTTTTGCTCCATAAGTTCTTGGCAAGAAAAATCGTCTTTTTCAGCGACATGCAATATCAAAGTTCTCAGTTTATTCTCGTCTCCCGTATATCTTGTTAACAGAAAATTACATTCCAAAATTGCTTTCTTTTCTTTTAAAGTAAAACAATAAGCTACTCCAAATTCAGCTAGCCACCAAAAAAGCTCCCAGTGGCGATGCTCTATAGACAGCTGTACACAGCTCTTTCCGTCAGGTCCTGTCTGGTTTACTTGAAAACCAGTTTCTAGTTAGTAACAACAATAAACATGACAGGCGTTCTCCAGAAAGCTTCAAGTGACTGTTGTCCTTCGCCAGTATGTGACACACAAACCATCCCTGACTGTCTGGAAGGCTAGCATCAGCCCCATGCTCTAATAATGCCCTAACCACCTCCCAGTTCCCATTTTTAGCGGCTAGGTTCACGGGTGTGTCACCCTGTGTGTCACGTTCATTAACATTTATCCCATGAACCACCAGCCGTTCAGTCACTAATCTCGCTGTTACAGCACCTACACTAGTATCCATGGCCAGCTCATGAAAAGGTGATTTCCCTTTTAATGGATTGTTCTGATCAACATGAGCTCCACTCTCCAGAAGGAATTGTACAACTTCCCACTGTTTACCGAGCAATGCCAGCTGTAGTGCGGTCAAGCCTTTTGATCTTTCGTGTTGATGTCGACACCGTTTCTAACCATTAATTTAACAAAAGGTAATTTTCTTTCGTTGGAATTCCTCGGGCTGCTGCTGCAAAAGGGAGCTGATAGGAACAAATAAGTTGCCGGTTTACAGGACAATTTATCTCGTCTGAGCAGTCTGTGTAAAACAGACATTCCTTGGCTGTCAGTGTTACCAGCCCTGGCTCCATTTTCTAGCAACTCTCGCACAATATCCCAGTTACCACAATGAGCTGCAAGCTGAAGGGCGGTGTAACCCTTCGGACTGGGTATTTCTGTGTCTGCCTTTCTCTTCATCAACGTCTTCACAATTTTCAAAGACACGGGTGACGGACACTGCACGACTCTGTGTAGAATTGTCAACCATTGCTGTCTCTGATGTTCACGTCGTCCACATGGTCAAGCAACGTGTCCACGACTTCTACATTCTTGTTTTGTGTTGCAATTTGAATCAGTGCGACTCTGACTTCATGTCTGTCGATCTTGCCAACGGTTTTTGAACTCAACATTTCAAGTACCCTGCAAATGGGATTATCATTAAACTTTAAACCGTCTGCAGTAGCCAGGCGATACAAGACCGTTAGGCCTTCGTCATCTGTTAACGTGGCGTCCGCACCACACGTCAGTAGTGTATGGACCTGATCCCAGTTCGTCGCTTTGGCACTGAGATGTAAGACTGTGTTTCCCTGCGAATCTTTGGTATTGATGTTGAAAGGCGCTCTTCCGCATTCTTTCCTAATTATTTTTGAGCTGCGCGTTCTCTTTAAGCCTACTCTTTTGTCAACAACTTGACAGACCTTTTTACTTGAAGCAAGTGGGACTGACTGTGTTTCAATTTTATCCCGCAGCAGTTCCTCTAATATACACCAGTTGTTGTGTTGTACGGCTAGATGAATGGCACTGTCACCAGAGGGACACAGGGTGTCACATCTTGCGCCCTTATCGAGAAGAAAACGGAGAAATGAAATATAGCGCACACATATGTAACTTCTTCCAGCCAGCCTGTGAAGAATAGTGAATCCTTCAGTGTCTGGTTCGTCAACATGTTCTATTCCATTGCTCTGTAATTATTTGTAACTAGCGTGAAAGGAATAGTTAATCCTTCACTTTCAGAGTCTGTTGACTTGTTGTTTTCTACCCCATCTGGTTCGTGAGTAAGTATCTGCTCAATTACATTCCAATTGTCGTTTCTAGCAGCTAAATGAAAAACTGAGTCACCTCTAGGACTGCGTGCAGTCACATCTGCGCCCTTAGTTATGAGAAGATGGATGAGTGACGTGCGACCACGACTTTCATAATAAACTGATTTCTGCGCAGCAATAATGTGAAGGACACTGAGTCCCTCGAAATCAAGTTCGTTAACATCTGCACCCAACTGAACCAGTTTTTTTGCTAAACTCCACCGCTGCCCTTTTAAGGCTATGTGCAGTGCCGTTCCGATATTTGGACATTTATAGTTGAGATTCGCGCCTTTTCCAACTAAGAGTTCCAGTATCTCGTCATTTTTGTCTGAGTCTTGAACAAGTCTGTGAAGAACGTAGAATCCCTCACTGTCAGGTTCGTTTATATTGGCTCCTCGCTCTACCAGACGTTTGACCATTGTCCACTTCCTATGTTTAGCCGCCATATGCAAGACTGTTTCACCTCTCGGACTGCGAGCAAAAGGATTTGCCCCTTTCTCAAGAAGCATACAAAACAGGGTGTCCAATGATATTTCACTTGAGGGGTACTTAAACGATTCTTCTCTTTGCGCAAGTCTGTGAAGAATAGAAAATCCCTTACTGTCAGGCTGGTTGAGATCACACCCGCTCTCAACAAGACTTTCGACTATGTTCCAGTTGTTGTGACTGGCCGCTAAATTTAGCGCAGTGTCGCCGACCAAGTTACGAAGACGAGGATTGGCTCCTTTGCTGAGCAGCAGGTTTACAACAGAAACAAGATTACCTGCTCTGTACTCAGATTCACACTGAGCTATTTGATGAATAACACTTAACCCCTCACTATCCAGTTGGTTTATGTTTGTTTTAGCGCCTTCCTGAACCAGATATTCGACCATAGGGATGTTTCCATGTTTTGCTGCAAGCTGTAATAAGGTGTCACCACTTGGACCCCGAGCTGAATTTGTTGCCCATCCGTTATGGAGCACCCTAAAGAGAGCCGGGAGGTTCTTCCCTCTGTATTCAGCAAGTCTGTGAAGAACGCAATATCCTTCGCTGTCGGGTTCATATGCACTGAACTGCCGCCTCAACAGCTGATCTACAACCCTCCAATGCTTATTTCTGGCAGCCAGATGTAGCAAGTTGTCACCAACTGAGGTTCTAACGGCTCTATTTGCGCCTCTATTGACCAGAAATCCGAATACACCGACAATGTGCGCCTCTGAATCCAACTGTGCAAGTCTCTGAAGCACTGTACATCCAAAGCGGTCGGGGGTGTTCACGTCTGCACCTTCCTTTACCAGATCTTCAAGGACATTTCCAACGTCTGAGTTTGACCGCCAAATGCAGCTGAACAGTGACTGGAAAGCTTTCAAGAAAACGGAATCTGCTCAAATCAGTGTGCGACGTTTTACTCCTGAGAATCCTATCTGAAACTGTAAAGCCTTCATTGTCATGTTCGGTTACTACAGCACCATTAGCTATCAACTTGTCCACGGTATCCCAATTGTCAAGCTTTGCAGCCACGTGTAAAGCAGTGTTTCCTTCTAAGTTTTTCATTTCTAATCCTGCACCGCAAGCAATAGCTTGTTTCAACAATGAAGATGTATATTCATGATTTTGTGTCGCCATTGTGTGCAGGACAGTCCCTCCATTTTCATCCAGCACATCAGCACGTGCACCAATGTTTAGTAGCTTTTCAGCTACCTCAGTGTTTCCTTCTTTAACTGCTAACTGCAGGGTGGTGTTTCCTCTGCTGTCACGTGCGTCTATATTCAGGCAGCCGGGTTTCAACAATGAGAAAATGTTGGTACACTTCTCTGTGGCTGGACGAAGATACAGAGCCAACATATGTAAGACCGTGTATTTGTCGTTGTTAAGAATGTCGACTCTAGCTCCTCGCCGTAACAAGACCCACGCCATATTCCACTTTTTATTTTTAACTGCAACGTGTGTAGCTGTGTTGCCATCTGCATTCTGTAAATTAATATCTCCGCCACTTTTACGCACTTTGCGTAAGAGGAAAATGTGACTCTTCTTGCCACCTTGAGCAAGTCTGTGCACAACTCCCAAGCCATCTTCGTCCAGAGTATTATAGTTCAATAGCAGCAGGAAGCAAGTCATGGACAAGCCACCAACATCTAAGTTTGGCTGAAACATGAAATAATACATCATGTATGGCTCTGTGGTGACATTCAGGTATCGTCTGATTGAGACTATCTCGTAAACAGACTAAAATATGAACGCTCAATCCGCAGTTCTTGTTCATGTGCTCACTACGACCCAGTATCCGCAAAAAGGCGATCACGCGGTCTTTGTCAGGTAGCGCCCCCTGTCTAGACATCAGAAGCCACACGAACTCTCCAGTTCTCACATCTGGCGGCCACCATAACAGCCGTGTCTCCGTTTTCGTCAGTCATGTTAATGTTCACGTCATGTGACAAGATCTTGTCCACGATGTCTTCTACAAACGAGAGGCTGATGTCTGGTGTGGAAGCCAGCTTGTGGAGAACGAGACATCTCTCGACGTCAGCCACATCCACATCCTCGTCACACAACAGGTCTCTGAATATGACCCAGTTCCCACAATCAATGGCCGCTGCTAATGTCTGTGTTCTCTTCTTTCGTCCAATTTTGATTTTCGCTTATATTTCATCTTGACACAAGCGATAAAACTTGGCATGAAACCTTTCACCTTTATCAGGAGCTAATTTTTTTCATGTGCCTGAAGGGATAAAAAAAATTACTTTAAATCCCTAACTAAGATAGCTTAGACAAAAGCAAATTATTCTTAAATAGGTCATCAATACTGACAAATTAAGTTCAACATATAAATAACATCAACAACAAAATGAGCTTTAATTAAGATCTGTCATCAAATGGAATCAAGGTTTTCATAAAGTTTTATTTGATAGGACCTAAACAAAATGTCGCTGTCACCACGTTATTATTACTATCTTTGGTTTGATCAGATTAGTCGCCGCATTTTGCACTGACAAACAGCAAGTTATTAAAGATGTGAGCAAATAGCATTACTATCACAAAAGTAAAACCACTACACACATACTCAGGAGCACGAACGCATTCACGCGCGCACACACAAACACAAAACGTGAAAATCGGCGAAGGCGGAAGTAGCAAAAAAGAAAGTAGCCACCGACAATTTTACCAAGAAGACTAGAATGTCAAATTTCGTTCCATCGTCACATGCAGTCGAGTTAAGTCTTCTCAGAATATATAGACAATAATATAAGAGACTGCAATGCTACTGCAGGGAAAAAACAATAAAACAAACACCAACAACAATGTAGCCGTATAACTTGGAGTTTGTGACCTCAGATCATTTACTGAATTTGGAATTCAGTTCCTGGTTGCAAAGAAACAAGTCCTAACTGTACGAAATAAATATGGTGTGAACAGTACTAGGTAAATGTGCATCTGTACATATGAAAAACTGAACACAGAAACGTGAGATTCAAGACATAAAAACGAGAAGTTGACTGCAAAACAGATTCTGATGGCTTCGTGAAAAGGAACTCACCTGAGAAAGCTCTAAGGACGCCATGAAAAGTTCAAGGGGAAAAATCCAGATAACTTGTTTACTTGGTTCTCTCCCCCTTCACTAAAAAAAAAATAAAAAAACTCTTTCGTCCCACGTCTTATGCACAAAGAGAGAAAGGGACAGAGAAAAGGAACCATCAATCAGTTATTCGTCTTCGGACTATGGTACCTGTCGTTGTGGGGGGCACATGGATAGACGGTGCAGCTGACGAGGCCCGCCACTTATACCTGCTTTGGGCGATAGTGACCTCAACTGTGCTTGTATCTGGTCTGAAGCCAATCCGTTCTACTACTACAGTTCCTCAGCTGTAGTGCTGATGCAGTTTTGCATTACTTTCAGCATGACTTTCCTTGTGTGGCTGATGATGACGATTATGGCTCTGTAGTTCTGGAACAGTTTGTCGTTTCCTTTTTTTTTTTTTTTTTCTTTTTTTTTTGGTTGGGAGGGTGATTAGTGACTGCGTCCATTTCTGCGTTCACAGACTCTTTGACACAGAGCAGTGAGGACCTTTGTAGTTTCTTCCCTACCCTGCTTGAGCACCTCAGCTGGAACGTTGTCTGGCGACTTTTCCCCTTTCAGAGTGCGTACAGTTCTTTGATGCTTTCAGCGAGGATGTCTACATCACAGTTCACCGATTTCAGTGCAGCGAATTTACCTCCAACCGTTGCCTTGGAGACTTCTGCAACGTTTGGGACTTGAATATCTCAGCGTCCGTCTGCTTGACTGTATCTTCAGGTTCCTGTCCAGTCTGCGTTACCCTGTGGCGCTTTGGATAAAAGCGACGAACCCGTGCATAATTTCGGTTTTTGCTGATGCACCACGCTAGGTTATGAACAAAGGATTTCGGCTTCTAGTGAATGCATAAGAGGGGGGCTTTTTTTTCTTAAAAGAGACTCCCGCATTATCAGCTGAAATATATTATAGTGAAATTTAAAGGCAATAGGCAAACCATCACTCTGCACATTTTTTCTCAAAGATTTGGTCCTGTACCAAAACAATATCAATTGATAGCTTAACAGATATTTATTATTAATACATTTACTAATATGTGTCTTGTTCCCTCCCCCAATGTTATATCGGAATCAATGCCTGACATTGCAGCACACGTTTTTTGCATTAGTTTTCTCCACGCCTGGCAGAGAAGTTCCAGCGGACACTGTAGGCATTTGCTTTGCTCGCTGCGGTGACACTTGCGTTGAAATAATTGACGAAATATCTTCATTGCCCAAGTCGTTTCGGAAGAGCTGCATCACAGCTTGTAGCTACTGAAAACAATGTGGGGGGTTTTTTGGCGACGATTTTCCCAATTAGAACCAAAACCGATGGTGGTTGAGTTTTAGAATACTGTGCATTAACTGAGAGCAACATCAAGTGCAAAGAGAAAATTTGGCCCATAGAAATAGAACTGTTTCTTTATCTTTTTCTTGCCTATTCACATTAGCTATCCGCGTCAGCAAAGTTTCTAGTAAAGACAGCCACATCTCACGAGGCCGTTGCTATTGCAAATAAGAAAACGCACCAGAGGCTTACAGTCAACACTTATATTGACATCTGCATCACATTCTACATGATTAGCCCCCAACCCAGTTCTGCTGTATATTAAAAGCTTCCTGGACACAATGATCAAGTTCTTGCCATGAAAAGCTTTTTCGTTGACATGTAATAAGTTTTCAGTTCATCCTAACCTATCCGTAAAAATATTTTCTTTTCGCTTAAAGAAAATCATGGAGCAACAAAACAGAATAGTGTTACTTCTGCTCATGTCAGCTTATCACAGACTGCAGATGACAACTCTATCCTAGGAAAAGTTGAAATGCATTACACAAATAACCTTAAAAGATATGTTATAAGAATAGATAAGACCCTTTTAATCAATACTTCTCTTAAGGCCTGACATGCGTACCAGAATATGTGCATGAAACTGCGACAACTTTTCAATATATCTTAATGTACACGTCATATCAACTAGTCATGCGCAAATATTGACCCTCAAAACTTGTACCGTCTGTACATTCCCAGAGAGAACTGACAGGCAACAACCCTCTCTGATGAGGAAACATGTATCGTCTCCCTTACACAAGACCTCCTACCCTCCAGTCTATGCAGACGGAGTCTACACAGGATTGAAGTCTTTTGTTTGGTTTCATATTCTTGTTAAAACATTCACATTTCAAATAACAAACTCAGGAAGATAACTACAAAATCCATGTGTCTACAAAATTACAACTTTACTGAAACAAAGTCATACAAATTTGAGTTAAAGATGATTGATTAATGAACATTTTAAAATGTAGCATTTATCAGCTTCTTTTCTAATATTTCACTGCACACACAAAAAAAAACTTTCTCTTCACTACAGGTTTCTTTAATTAAAGATATTAGCTGTACAGAATTATGATTATAATTAAACAAATGAAATCTTAACAGATCATTAAACATAAAATTTTGACATACCACTTCAGTGACAAATAAATGATGGTGTAAGATAATCCCCAAGATAATAATAGCAAATATCAGACAGAATGACAATCTATGACTTTACTGTAAGCATATTAATATAGTGAAATCATGAAAAGTGATAGTTCTGGATTAAACAAATAAGTCAAAACATATTGCTAACAGTAAGACTTTGTTTACTGTGCTTAGAGCAATGGCTGATAAATATAGTGTCATCTGGTCAACCAGCATCATAAAACATTTTCCACATATGACAATGGACAGGCATACACTTCCAAAAAGAAATCACCCTATCAATATCCCAATCATATGAGAAAGAGGGCAGCAAAGTATTTTCTTAAAAATTACGTTTTAAATTGATGTTTAGCAAACATTTTAACTCTTTGATCAAATATGACTAACTGGTATCCACCTAACATCCTACCTTAGTTCAGTCAGACTTTTTTTAAATGTCGACAGAATTATGTCTTGAAGTATAAATACCTTCATATGTCTCTTAAATAAAACTTTTCTCTTGTAAAGGTTTCCAAGTGGGTTTAACTTATAAGATGAGTGAAACTGTAACTGGCTTTGAGAAGCAAAAATATGAGGATGAAAGTGCCTAATCCTCTCAATTGCCTTTCACTTTCCCTGAAAAATTGAATAGTTTGCTGTATAAAATTTCTGTCATAAACAAGCCTTAAAACAGCAATGAAGAAAAGCTACTTCTTGTCAGGCTAGATGAACGCAATCAGCAGAGAATGATGACTATGGTAACCGGCACTGTGTGCTCCTCAACTCCCTCCAACGGGTTGAACCATTTTCCAACATGATCTAAATGTTCTGCCTTTTTTTATCAATTTTTCACTATTCAAAATATAACTGGGATATAATAAGACAGCAATATATTGAAATACAGTCCGAATTCATTCTATCATCACAATCCCTCCAAAACAAATGTTGGGGGAGAAGCAAGATTCGCAGCATAAAGAGGGTCCATGATGTATAACTGGGGATAGCTGTGGATAAAATCCACACTGCCACAAAGTGCAGAGAGAGAGAGAGAGGGTTATATGTGGTTGGCAAGATAAGGAGTTGAGACTGTAACAACGCTATGAAAGTAAATAAAACAGCCCCAAAATGTAGCTGCTCACATCATCAATGTATATCAGTGTTAAAGGATTTTTTTAAAAATGTTCTTAAACCATGATAGTAATTATCCTAGTGAAGTCTGGGGTTCTATAAAGTAATTTAAAGACTACACAGACAAGACCAGCATATGTTATAAATACAAAAAATTCTTTGTTAAAAAAGGCACTTAATGCAGTGTTTGGAAGTAAGATTTAGGACCCAGTTACTAGCAGATGACAAGGAAGGAAGCAGTACTGATAATGTATGGCATTGTCATAGCTCAAGACGGTGTACAAAACAGAGCTATTTGATATCTAATAGTTATAGTAAAATCGCCTTCTATAGTTGTAGTCTAAATCATAAGAGTAGCCACGATGGAAGTAATTGTGCTGTTCATAATCATCAGACAATGAGTTTTCTGACATGTTAGACTCTTTGCTCTGAGAGTAGAGAGAAAGTAAATCAGAGAACAGCATATAATCTTGTAATGTATCCTGAAGAGGAAGGGACTTAACTCTGTCTATCCTGCGAACGCCACAGCCAAGAGTGTGAGACACAGTCAGGCGACACAAAGACTTGAGAGACCGAGGCTGACTGGCAGCACGCTTCAGAATGTCCAGCATCTGTGTCTCGTCTCCTGTCATGTCTTCTGAGGAAAGCTGTACTTGATATTGTGTACTGAGCTCAAATAATTCCCTGTTCGAGCTGGCGCCTGATTCAACTAGCATCTCTAGGACCTTGACATTCTTCTTTTTAAGAGCTTCTTGTGTAGGAGATGCTTCAAGACCCATGACGTAGTCCAAGTTTTTAGCCGTTTCTGTCAAGGTCGGCTGATAAGTAGACACACCAAGCTGTATGATGAGTACAAGGGCTTTTAAGACCAGGCTTTTCTCGAGATCCAAAATACATCTAAGCACAGACTTCCCTGTACTATCAGCAAGAAGAGGATTAGCTCCTCTGTCAAGTAGTGAATGAATGAGCAAGTCAAAACCATCCTGACAATGCTGAGCACAAATCTGAAACAATAATGTTTTTCCATACTTATCTCGACTATTGATATCGGCGCCTCGCGCCAGTAATGTGTCCAGAAAAGACAGCCACATCATGTGATCACAGTGGCGATATTTTGAAATAAGAGAATGCATCATGAGTGTACTGCCATCATTTACTCTGATGTCAACACCACATTCTACAAGCATTCTGGCTGCAGCCCAGTTGCTATGCAAGACACTTACTTTCAGAGATGCCAGTTCACGCTTTGCAAGAGTTTGGCAAGAATCATCATCTTTTTCCATGAGATGCAAAATCAAACTTTTCAACGTTTTTTCATCTTTGGTATTTCTTGCAATCCTGAACATATTTTTTAAAGTTATTTTCTTTTCACGTAAAGTAAAGCAGCATTTTGCTCCACACTCTACTAGATGCCAAAGCAACGCCCACCTCTTCCTCTCTATTGCCAGTTGTGCACAGCTCTTTCCGTCTGGTCCCGTCTGGTTGACATCAAACCCATTCTTTTTAAGTAACAACAAAATGGATGACAATCTTTCTACAGAAAGTCTTGCGGTTCTATAGTCTAATGCCAGCCTGTGACACACAAAATATCCCTCGCTGTCAGGTATGCTAGCATCAGCACCATGATTTAAAAACACGCTAACAACTTTCCAGTTGCCATAGTTAGCTGCCAGGTTCAAGGGCGTGTCACCTTGTTTCTCACATTCATTGATATTGTAGCCAATAGTCAGCAGCTGTTGAGTAACTGATTTTGCTCTTTGAACATCTACCCTAGTATCCTTAGCTAGCTCATGAAAAACCAACTTCCTTTTCTTCCAAAACTTCTTACGTTCACTCTTGAGAAAGAACTGCAAAACTTCCCATTCTCTTTCACTCAATGCAAGTTGTTGTGCCGTCAAGCCATTTTTATATCTCTTGTAAATCTTGGCACCAGTAGTAACCATTAATTTAACAAGCGGCAGCTTCCTTTCACTGGTATTCCTCAGGCTGTTCTGCCAGGGATTTAACTGATGTGAGGAAATTACTGGTTTGGAGGTAAATTTATGCATTAACAGTCTGTGTAAAACACACCATCCTTTGTTGTCAGCTTTACCAGCCTGGGCCCCATTCTCTAGCAGCTCTTGCACGACATCCCAGTTACCACACTGAGCTGCAAGATGAAGGGCAGTGTCACCTTTTGGACCAGTCATTTCTATATCTGCCTTTCTCTGTATCAAACTCTTTACAATTTTCAAAGACACAGGTGATACACATTGGACAACTCTGTGCAGAATTGTTAGACCATCCAGATCTCTCATGTTGAGATCGTCCAGATGGTCAAGCAATAATTCAACAACTTCAACATTCTTGTTTCTGGCTGCAACCTGTATCAGTGTTTCGCCAAATTCATCTCTTTCTGTTGTTCCAGGGGCTCTTTCTCTAAAGATTTCAAGTACACTGCACATGGACGGATCATTAACCATTTCATCATGAACAGCAGCCATCCAGTAAAAGGCAGTGTGGCCTTCATTATCTGGTAAACTGACATCAGCACCACACATCAAAAGTCTATAGACGTGACTCCACTTCTTCGTTTTGATGCTCAGATGAAGGACTGTGTTCCCATCAGCATCTTTGGCATTGATGTTAAAAGCTACTCTTATGCTCTTCCCCATAAAGCCTTTGATTTGTCTCTTTCCTGTTTTTGAGCCTTTTCTTCTTTCCCTTTTTTTAAGGTACTGTTGGTCTGTCTGACTGTTGTGCTCTACTTTAAGGCGTTTATTTTGAGCAGATGAAACTAACAGTGATTTGGTCTTACGTGATAACAGTTCCTCTATTACATACCAGTTGTTGTGCTTTACAGCCAAATGCATGACACTGTCACCAGAGGGACATAGTTTGTCACATTTTGCACCATTATCAAGAAGAAACTGGAGAATTCTTATAAAGTGTTCCCCTCTGTTGCTTGTAGCCAGCCTGTGAAGGATAGTAAATCCTTCACTGTCTGGTTCATCAACATTTTCTAGTCCACCTGTCCTCTGAGCAAATATCTGCTCGATTATCTCCCAGTTGTCATGTCTGGCAGCTAAGTGAAAAACTGAGTCCCCTCTAGGACAGCGTGCAGTAACATCTGCACCCTTCATTAATAAAAGATTGATAAAAGCAGTGCAATTTTCCCTTCCATCATCTATTTTCTGTGTGGCAATAAGATAAAGGACATTAAAATCAAGTTTCTTAACATCTGTGCCAAGCTCTACCAGTTGTTTGGCAAAATTCCACTGTTGCTGTTTCACACCCATTTTTAGTGCCATTCCGATGTTTGGACAGTTAAGATCGAGATTTAAATCTTTTGCAAGTATCATTTCCATGTCTTCTGGCTCTTTAGCAGGTCGTTGAAGAATGTGGAATCCCTCACTGTCAAGCTCATTTACATCGGCTCCTTCATCAATAAGATGACTTACAACCACCCAATTTCCATGTTTAGCTGCCACGTGCAAGACTGTATCACCACTCTTATTGCGAACAAACAGACGTGCACCTTTCTCAAGAAGCATCTGAAAGATGGGTTTTGATTTGTTTTCGTATCTCAAGGAATCTTGTCTTTGTGCAAGTCTGTGAAGAATATAAAATCCCTCACTGTCAGGCTGGTTTATGTCACATCCTTTCTCAAGAAGATTTTTAACTATAATCCAGTTGTCATGTTTTGCTGCCAAATGTAGGGCTGTATCCCCCTCTGAGTTACAAATGCATGGCTTGGCTTCTTTGCTAAGAAGTAATTTAACCATATAATCTTGACGACTTTCTGAAAATTCACTCTTATACTGTACTATTCGATGAAGGACACTGAAACCCTCACTATCAAGTTGGTTTATGTTTCCAAAAGACTTTTGCTGAATCAAATATTCCACCACAGGGATGTTTTTATGTTTTGCTGCCAGCTGCAATAACGTGTCACCATTCAAGTCCCGAAAGAAAGTTACTGTATCTTTTTTGAAGAAATGAAAATGAGCTTGGTAATCTTTAGCTCTATCTTCAGCAAGTCTTTGAAGAACACAGAATCCTTCGCTGTCGGGTTCATATACACTAAAGTTCTTATTCAAAAGCCACCGTATAACTGACCAGTTCTGGTGTTTTGCAGCTAGTTGCAGAAGGTTGTCACCAGCTGGAGTTCGCACATTGACATCTGCCCTTCTATTCACCAAAAGTCTGAGGATCCCATCTATAGTTTTATTCCATTCTAACTGCACAAGTTTCTGAAGCACTGTAAATCCCAAGCGGTCAGGGCTGTTAACATTTACACCATTCTTTACCACTTTTCCCACAAAATTCCACTGTCCTAGTCTGACAGCCAAATGCAGCTGCTGGCAGAGTGAAAATCCTTCGAAGCTTCTGGTGCTGTAGACCCAACTGGGTGATGTCTCATTTGTGACAACCCTGTCAATAACTGTCCAGCCTTCCCTGTCAGGTTCTGTGTCACTAGCTCCATGAGCTAATAACAGATTTACATACTCCCACTTCTTAAGTTTTGCAGCTACATGCACAGCTGTATTTCCTTCTGAATCCTTAGTTGCCAAGCTTGGGCCAGATTCAATAGCTTTCTTCAACAATGAAGAGGTAAAAACAGCATTTTGCTGCATCACCAGCGAGTGCAGCACAGTCCTACCATTTTCATCCAGCAGATCACAGCGTGCTCCAAGTGTCAGCAACTTTTCTGCAACCAGATTGTTTCCTTCTTTCACTGCTAAATGCAAGGCCGTGTTTCCTTTGCTGTCACGCGTGTCTACGTTCAGGCTGCTTTTCTGCAGCAATTTGAAAATGACATCGATATTTCCACAGCAAGCAATATTCAATGGAGAACACAATGCCAACAAGTGCAAGAAAGTGTGATTATTCTTGTTGACAATATTGATGCTAGCACCCTTATCTAACAAGTCGTTAATCATCTCCCAGTTTTGGCTTTTAACTGCAACATGTGCAGCTGTGTCACCATCTACATTCTTTAAGTTAATATCGCCGCCCTTTTCAATCACCCTTAGTAGAAGAGAAATGTGCTTATTTGTCTGGCCTTTGGCAAGCCTGTGCACAAGCCCCATGCCATCTTCATCCAGAGTATTAAGTTCAATATCAGTAGTAAGCAATTCATGGACAAGCCACCAACAATTCACTTTGGCCGCAACAAGAATAAGTATATTATGTATGGCTTTATGATCACATTCTGGTATTGTCTTCTTGAAGTTCTCCCATAAAAGGCATAAAATATTAGCACTCAGTCCGCAGTTTTTGTTCATGTACTCACTACGGCCCAGTATCTGCAGAAAGGCAATCACAATGTCCTTGTCAGGTAGAACCACAAGTTCAGACATGAGAAGTGACACAACTTTCCAGTTCTCACACCTGGCGGCAGATATAATAGCCGTGTCTCCATCTTCATCACTCACATCAACATCCATGTCACATGGTATGAGATCATCCATATTTTCTGAGCGAGAGGATGACAAAGAGTTGGAAGCCAGCTTGCAGAAGACAAACCTTAGTACCTTGGATGAAATGCACAGAGATTTTTCACTGGGCAGTAAAACTGTGCCTTAAAATCCAAGTAATCAGCAGCTCATTTTTCCACTGTATCTGTAAACAAAAATATATATTAAAAAAACCTTCAAAAATTTTACATAATTATGCTGAATAATTTATTAAAGTCACATTTTACTACTAAATTAAACATTCATAAACATAATTCTTCTTGAAAAATCATTTACCCCAATCTAGCTGTAGGTGGACTTTCCTAAAGAAAAGTTCCACAACAGTAACACAATGTGGGCATTAACTGGCAGCCAGTGACATTCAAAGGAAGGATGTACCATGGCTTGCCATTCTTTTATGGACGGCATTACAAGCTGTATTATTTGAACCCTTTTTAATTTGTCCAGTAGGTGGTTAGGGAGATTGATCAGTAGAGAGTTGCAGTAATCCAGCAGGACAATGCAAAAGAAGGCATGAGTTCTTTGGTGGAAGAACCTAAAAGGAAGAATCAGCAAGACCCAGTCTTGCAAAGCTCAAGGAAGATGAATCGACAGACTTCCTTATGTCAGATTCACACATGTCTAACAGAAAAACTACAAGTGGACATTGATTCTAACTGAAACAAGTATTCTGCAAAACTTATTCAACATATCTTATATCAAGCAGCCTTCTGTACAATAATTTCATGCTACAAGTGATTAAACAAGAGAAAAGTTAGAGACCAATGAAATAATGAAACCCAAGGCTTTTCACTCTACAGAAATATTTTTAAACTATAAGACCCACAGATCACACCAATGCTAGGTTATGCTTCTTTGGTACATGGGCTAAACAGTGTATCAGCAGGGAAGAGGGCCTCTTTCATTGCCTGCAGGTTTCCTAGGTGTAGCAGTGAGAACATCAGATTAGTGCAGGCAGCTTTGCCTTCTCTGTTTGGAAGTGTCAGTAAATACATTTTTTTTTCTTGTTGTTGTTGTTAGAGGATTTGTGAAATTTGGGTGATGTCTTAATGCTTCGACAGGCTGCAAAAGAAAATAAAGAATTCCTAAGAAAGAGAAAATGCATCTGCCAAATTTATCCCATCTGATGCATGGCATAGACAGTAGGTAAGCACTTAATCAAAGAGACCATCTGTGGAAAAGTATCTCAGTCATAACTGAGTAAAAACTGGGGCAAAATCATAAAGATATCAGTAGCACATTGTAGCAATCTTATAATCAGCTGGAGGTAGGAGGAAGGAGGTAGAATGTTCAGTTTTTCCACTTAATATGAGCGGCATTATTCTGAACCCTTTGAAGCATGTCTAGTACACTCTTATGAGGCTTGATGAATAAAGAGGTGCAGTGAACTGTAAGGACAAAATAAAAATAAAGATATAAGCCTTCTGGTAGCGATAACTGACAGTTCAATGTGACTAATCCTTTAAAGCTCTAAAAAAATGGAGGCTACATGGATGCAAGGCTCCTAAGACAATGATGTTTTTATAACGTCACAAAAATTCCTGATGGCTTGGGAAAGAGAGATGTTCACCCCTGAAAAAATAAAAGCAGTGTTCTGCTTCAACTTATTTTTTGTAATGTAATTATCTCAGTCTAGCCATCATTCATTTTACTGATCATCTAGGGTTTATTTTTAAGAGTACTGCTTTCTGTGTGGTGGTGCAAATTTAAAGAATATCCTTACCCCCAAGATAGTTAAGTTAAACATTGTAGGAACAGAAAAGTTTTTAGATTAAGCATGCAAGCAGTTACACATATAGCGATTTAGGTTAGCTATTATCACAGTAATCTGATTGTACTGTTGTCATGTCAATCTGTGTAAATATTTTATGTCTCTAGGAAAGTTATCACATCCATGATATAGTCATATGCTTGAATTAAAAATAAAATTGTAAAGTGTCGTTGTTTCTATAAAGGTCTGCAAAACGTAGTCTTGAACGATCAAAATTCAACCAGAATGACACTGCATAAAAAAAATACTATTGACTTAAAACAAAAGAATATAAATCGCTGAGTGCAGACGTATGACGGTTGATTGTCGTGTCTTTGTTAATGTGAAGACCAATCCATGTGTGGCTCCATGCTGTGAGTGAGAAAGAGAAAAAGTAAGAAAAAAAGAGTGGTCAGACAATGAAAATTGGTATTCATTGTAAAGAATCAGCACAGAGATGTGCAATTTTAGAAAGTAGTTACCACGCGCCATCAGAAAATCCCCAAACGTGCGCAGCTTTGACATCACAAAGCGCAATACCTGTGAATATGAAGAACTTAGCCGATGCATAAAAAAACATAATAATCTTTATCGGGCTATCATCCGTTCATGGCACGACTTCGTGATTCACTTTCTCTGTTCAACCATGCACTTATTATGGCGTCGCATGCACCCTCGAAAACATAAACTTTCAATCACAGACCAACATAATTATACTCTCATAGAAGTCTGCGCCTTCAATGTACCATTCTTTCAAAAGATTCCTATCACATAAACAAAATATAAAAAAAAGTTTATATCTGTTTTGTTCAAATACCTGACTAGTGATGAACTGCAAAAGTGAAGCCACGCTAGTCGAGTGTTTACCTGCGGTGACGTAATTCCTATTTCCCGCTCTTCTAAGGGAAGTCACTCTGTATCGTCGTTGACAGCGGGAAGATAATGCTGTCGACTTCCAACACACCCTGCAAATATAGACAATATGTGAGCATCAAAAATATAGGAACACATCCTTAGCCACCTATCACAACACTTCTCTAAATAGTCACTTAGCTAAAATTAGTAAATCATGTCTATTTTCAACCACTGAGTACGAAATGGGATATCACCCAAACTTCTGCCAAAGATGTCTAATCTTCAAAGTAACAAAAGAATATATATATACAGGCCAGTTCTTAGCCCCCGCGGGGCCCGAGGCAAAGGGCATGTGCGGGGCCCTCACGCCACGATCACACGGTTTTAGTTGGGATCCAAAGTCACATATCAATCAAAAGCGCGGGGCCCTTGAAGCGCGGGGCCCAAGGCAGATGCCTCGTCCGCCTGCCCCTAAGCACGGCCCTGTATATATAACCTTCAGCACATTTCTTCCAGGCCAGAGACATTTAGGTACATTAAGTTAGTATAAACTGAGCACAGGATCGAGGGAATATCTTAACTGTTTTCCTTAATTCTTTGTGTGTGGGCATGTGCGCTAATATATATTCCACAGGGCACAATCCAATATGTTATTTCACACCGCAATTAACATGCATACCCCTTTGACATTA
Source organism: Pomacea canaliculata (assembly GCF_003073045.1). NCBI lineage: Eukaryota > Metazoa > Mollusca > Gastropoda > Architaenioglossa > Ampullariidae > Pomacea > Pomacea canaliculata. The sequence goes on from NC_037592.1 coordinate 4,392,996, forward strand.
TTTCTTCCAACAAACAATAATAACCTAAATATAAGGGCAAGTAAGGAAGCTATGTGAGAAAACGATATCTTTTCTTCTCATATCTTTTAAATCCATATGCAGTTTTGTCAATATTTCCCACCTTATCAATTGAGGCGATAAGAATCACGTACCTCATCCACTCCCGACCCATCCACGGTGATCCACCCTATAAAGAACAATTACATACATGTTCGGTCTGTTTTAGCGTATCTAATTTGCTGTAGCTTAAAGTCTACTCTCTGCGTTTCTGACGGCGATTTTGTCTGACAAGGTCAGGTGAGGTAAGGGTGTACGCATACATATATACTTAATTGCGATCATTTATGCTGCGTGAGTGATTGTTTTATTTATATATATTCTCTTGCAAAAGGATCAATCATGGACCGCGCAAAAAAATATTTTATCATTCTCTGTAGGACAAATGTGGAGGTTATTTACAATTCACCCCTCATTTTCCACCTTATAATGTTTTTGTTTTGTTTTGTTTTTTGCGAAATATATTGTTGACAAAACTTTAATTAAAACAAGAACTAATTAAAAAGTAGCTCAATAAGATAACGCTTAATTTGTGATTGTCATGTTTGTTTGTAGAATTTTTAGCTTGTATTTGCATAAACTTATTTTTGGAAAACAATTTTATCTAGAATATATTTTAAAGAGTAATTAATCTTACTATTATATTCCACGATAAATTAGCTGCCCGTCGATCGGTAGCTGAAAACTAATATATGTAGCAGGACAGTAGCTATAGTGTGGGACTATACAAAAGCAGCTGTGTGACTTACGGACCATCAACAATGAAAACCACGGAGTTACATTACATAATATAATTATTATAATATCAAACTCCATGGTGAAAACGCTGTGCCGATCGCCCAGGGGCTTACTGCTTTCCGTCAGAGAGACGGGCCTTTTTTTTTTTTTCTGTCTCTCACTCTCTCTTCTTTGTTTTTGTTTTTTTGGTTTTTTTGTTGTTTTTTTTTTTTGTTTGTTTGTTGTTTTTTGGTTGTTTTTTTTTTATAATCTGGTTCCGAACTTTAATACCCATTGACCCGTTAGGATTCTTGCTTTAAAAGTGATAATGAAAATCTCATCTCTAACCATGAACAAAAAGAAGCCAAACAGCGCATTCTGCAGTAATCGTTTGCATCTGACATGGAAAGGACACCCTGCGAGTCCGTTGCCTGAGATAGATCGACCTAGAGATGCGAATGAGTGAACGCCATATGAACGAGTTTGCGTCTAGCAAACGCAAAAATGTTGCTTCCTTTTTTTTCCGACAACCAACTCATCAGAAATAATATATGATTGCTTCTTGTGACAAAAGTATTTATAAGCAACGGTCATCAATACAAACACTCCGAAATTCCCCACCGATAATTTTAAAGTTACTGTCAACTTTTTGTAGGAATTTAGCAAAATGCTGGCACTAATCGTGCTTGGTGCTTCCATTGCTGTGGCATGCGCACTTGTCTGCACACCGGAGATTTGTGAAGGAATAACCCAACCTATCCTCACATGCAAGGGCGGCATTATCAAAGGGGGAGGCTTCTGTCACTGTACAGATGTCTGTGCCAAGGTAGGTTAAAAAATACTCCAGATAAAATATATAGTCTTATCAGACAAAATGAAGTAAAACTTCACAGACGAACATAAGACGTTATCTAAATACAAGCACCACCCTTTAACTATATGACATCATTCAACTGAACCTGGCCGTTTCTAACGATGTAAACAAGCCTAATTGTGTCGTTATCTTCTGTTTATTTGAATATATACTATCAGTATTTCATGGTTTTCAATAAAGAAATAATGTCTAGATCACAGCTACTTTAGGAAAACACTAAAGTAAAGGGCATAAGATCATTTTTGGTTTTCAAGCAGATTGTAAATATTAGTCTGACCAAGCACTTAAATTTATATCACTGACATATCTTCGTGTGGCATTAAGTTCATCCAGAGATTGCCTTTTTTTAATTTTGTCGATCAATCTTAGGTTGAAGGAGAGCTGTGTCAGGCTGAATTCCATCACGGCTTCATCAACAACCTGGGCTACTGCGACACCGACCTGCACTGCGTGCGGAATTCTACCCTTATTTTCGGAGGGGGCTGGTGTGTCAAAAACCCTCCTCCGGTCGATCTTTTAGTTCGACACACTACCGAGCTTCACCAGAAGCGTGACACGGGTAGGCCAAGGACTGTTTCTGTAATTTTTTAAAAATTATTTTTCGTATAATTATATTCACTCAGCCAGAAGGCCCATAGCTGTAGCCATCTTCACACTCATCAATCATTAGAAAGCTACAAACAAAATACAAGCACGATACTTAAAAGTACGAGTTATAGTAGGCGGAAAACAGTTTCGCTTCTATACCGACAACAGAACACTTATACGTTTTGAAGCAGTTCTCTGTGTAGCGATCGAGTTCCTTGAAGACCCACTTATTTTTCGAATGACTGCATGAGTACAGCTAAGTGCAAGATGCTGTATATTTCCTCAAACCTGGGTGAATATGTACTCACTCTTCCTGCATTCTCTGGATATACAAGTAAATATCGCCATGCGCATAAAGAGGTCAGCAACATATATGTATCAGGGTTAGGCATGAATAGGTTTACTTTGTCAAGGCTTCAACTACTGAGAAAGGTGGAACTAAGGTGACCAGGCGTTTCGGGGTCGAAAGCGGGACACGTGCCGATGATGGTGTCGTCACCGTCAAAGAACGCCGAAAAAAGTGATTTTTAAAGACAACCGGGACATTTGATGGACTTGCCAGAAAGCCAGAAAGCGGGACATTGGGCGTTCCGCCCGATGAGCAGGCGGGACACGAGGTCAAAAGCGAGACTGTCCCGCCTAAAGCGGGACGTCTGGTCACCTTAGTGCAGACCTGGGCAAACGCCGGCCCGCGGGCCGGATCCGGCCCGCCTGCTGTCTCTGACCGGCCCGCCCGCCAGTATATATACTATATATTAATATATACAGTATTGGGTAAAACTGAGTTAACTATATTAGTCCGGCCCTCTAAAACCATCCCAATTTCTCATGCGGCCCCTTGGGAAAATTAATTGCCCACCCCTGCCTTAGTGGAACCATTTAATTATAAGGTGACTCTATGGACAATCGTGACGTCACGTTTACTTTACGGTCGATTTTTTTAAATTATACAAAGTTCACTTGTAAACTGTAGGAGAGCCGATCAAATCGCCTCTCTCCATTGGCTCAGAATTTCTGAAAGCAGTTATTACTTTAATTAATATTAATAAGCCAAAATTAACGTTCTCTGCTACAAGTATCTTCGACTGTTCTCCTGTTCTCGTGATTAATGTAATAGACACACTTAAAAAGAGGGTTCAACAAGTTGAGTTCAAAAAAACAAAGGAACATTGTCACCGCTATGAAACGAAGCAAGATGAAAAACTACTTTAGCAAACTCATAGAATGCAAAAAGAACACTAAAATGATCTGGAAAGGCATCAATCAACCAACAAGTCAAGACAAACCAGTCCCACAATTACAAGACCCCCTGAACGCACACATTGCAGGAATTACTGCTAGGGTAGTCCCAAACGACAAGTCACAAGAAAACAAACTAGACAAACTAAAAAGCTTCTGTAAGTCAAAACAAATTGATACCGCTCTTTCCATTCCCCCAATGAATATTTTGGAAGTATATCAAGCACTTACAAGTATATCAAAGATACTTAAACCAGAGGACCATATAGCATCGACAACAGAATTCTAAAGCTGTCAGCACCGTCCATTACTGAATCAATACCTGTATAACCTCTGTATTGATAAATCTTACCTTCCAATGCACCTTAAACAAACAAAAGTAATCCCAATACATAAATCAAGTGATCCAAGTGACCCTATAGACTATTGTCCAATCTCAATCCTATCACCTCTCTCAAAACCCTTGGAAAAACACATCCATAAGCACCTGCAAGAGCACTTTATAAGGTATGAACTTCTCCACTCAAACCTATCCGGCTTTAGGCCTAGTCGCTGTTGCCACACTACACTTAAATCTATGGTGGAACAATTGCTAAATACATGTAATATTAATGACAATCATTTTTCTGCTGCCTTATTTGTTGACTTTTCAAAGTCTTTGTGGTTATAGATCATAATCTGCTTATCAGAAAACAAAAATTATATATACTAAGCACCAGCAGCACCTTTGGCGCATCCTGAGAGCATACGGAATACCAATGGAAATTGTACTATTGATCAAAAGCTTCTATACGAACTTTTCATGCTGTGTTGGAAAGTGACATCTACTTTGAGGTCGGGACCGGAGTGAGACAGGGCTGCGTGATGTCTTCCCTGCTCTTTAACCTTGTCATTGACTGGGTAACGCGCCATACAACGGAAGATGAACCAAGGGGCATACGATGGACACTCTCCACGAACTTAGAAGACCTAGACTTTGCCGACGACCTGGCCCTGCTGTCACACACCCACCGGCACATGCAGGAGAAGACGACTCGCCTGCACACTTTTGCGCAGCAGGTCGGACTGCACATCAGCCGGACAAAGACAGAAGTGATGACCCTGAACACCACCAATCCAACACCGATCAGCATAGAGGGAGAAGACCTGCCGATGGTTGAAAGCTTCACCTACTTGGGTAGCGTGGTCACGCAAGATGGAGGAGCAGGCCGTGACATCCAGAGCAGACTGAGCAAAGGCAGGGGCATCTTTTGTAGCCTACGCAACATCTGGAAGTCGACACAGTACAGCATCAATACCAAGCTGAGACTTTACCAGAGTCTGGTCATGTCCACTCTACTGTATGGCTCGGAGTGCTGGCGAATGACTGACCGCGACCTCAACAAACTGTCAGTCTTCCACACCAAAAGCCTGCGAAGAATTCTGGGCATCTTCTGGCCAAGGACAATCTCCAACGAAGAACTACTTGCCCAGTGCGGGCAGGAGAGCATGGCCACCATCCTGTTGAAGAAGCGATGGCGCTGGATTGGTCACGTCCTCCGAGGCGGGAGCAACTCCATCATAAAAACTGCCTTACACTGGACGCCAGAAGGAAAACGCAAGCGAGGTCGGCCCAAGATCACCTGGCGCCGAACTGTGGAGGCAGACATGAAGACCCTAAACCTCAGCTGGGGTACTGTGGGGAGTCTAGCCCAGGACAGGCAAAAGTGGAGGACCTTTGTCGCTGCCCTACGTGCCGACCGGCATAACGGGAACTAACTAACTAACTAACCAGCAGCACCAAACTCCTTACCTCCTTCCTCGATAATCGAACTCAGAGAGTCGCTGTCTGATCCTCTTGAAGGCCGATATGTTCTGGTGGGCGTTTTTTACAAATGGTTTCGCCCGTGCGAGGGAAGGAAGGAGCACACGTTGCTGTACAAGCGGTCAGTTTTCCCTAATTGCTACCCTGGCTTCGCGTCAGACGTTGTTTTGCTTTCTTTTTTTTTTTTTAAGTAATTAGCTGAGGAAAAAACCCCCACGATTTTCTAGCTAATAGTGGTCCCTTGCTAAATGGGGTCCATTGCCTCCTCCAACTGGCAGTTATCTGCTCCAAAGATAGCCTAGCTCATTCTTGCCCCCTTGTATAAAGCGCATCTGCTTGCTGTTCATAGGTGCAGGAAGAACTCTGTGTGAACAAAGAAGACTGACGTCTCTAATTTCCATGGTTGTGTGGGAAGGCAAGTGGATCGCCAAATGTGATGAGAATGGTGACTTCCTGCCCATGCAGTGCGACAACACAAGTAGGATATAAGCACTATAAATATTACACACATATGGTAATGATAACTAGTGATTATCCCACTAGCTGAGCAAGTCTTTAGTTTGGTCATTCATAAGAAGCTCCTTATGTATGTACATGTACAAGTAGAATCTCAATATAATAATGTTACATCTGATAATTTGCTACATCAAGATTATCAAAATTCAGTGACCTTTCATTGAATGATTTCAAAATGAATGATTTTAGTGCTATCGTATATCTTAGTCATCTTTAAAACAACAGTGCAAGGAATGCAAAACTTCATGGCTGGGAAATCTGAATGCATCAAGTTCTTACTCAGTTTGGAAAAAAATTGCAATTTCAAGATGAAATACTTCAAAAATGTCGCATAGCAAATATAAGTACTATTTGCTTATTGGTTGCAAAATAAGGGAAACCAGAATCTAATGTTTCTTGAAAAAGTTGGTGACTTTTAACAAGAACGGATGCTTGGATGCAAATGTCTGAATAAGAGTACCTGTTCACAAAATATTGTTGCTTGTTTTAAAAGAAAATCAGCTGCCCAGTACCAGAAGACATGCAACCACTGATGATTTGTAGAAAAATAGCACTTGCAAATCTACCAAGTTTGAATGCAATAGACCGCCAAAGCAAGTATGCCCAGGCACTACCCTAATCTGATCTCAGAACTGTGAAAACTAAATCGAGTGCCTGGAATGCAAGTTCAGAATCTTGGCATCTCAAGAAAATATAATGGAAAGTTAAAAAAATTGTTACAATATTAATTTATTTTTTACATTGAGATTTAAGCAAGTTTACCTTGGAATTCATTATGCTGAGATGCTACATAAACAATTTTCTACACTCTCCCCTTAACTAAATGATGAAAATTATGGGTGGGTGGATAATCATGTCTCATTACTCACATTTAAGACTGTGAAATCTTAGGGATCTCTCTGCAAGGCCAACAAATATATCTATAGGTTAAACACCAGCTTATACATTCATTTTCAACCACAAAAAATGTACGGCAGCCAAGGATCTCATTAGTATGATACTCATCATCTACAGATGTTAAAATAGGAGGTAAGTGTTTACGAGTGTCAAAATAATGAGATAATGTGTTTCCTTTATTTTTTTTCTTGGGACAAAAAAATAACATTTTGCATGCTTCACATGTCATTGAAATGTGTTTCAGACCACTGCTTCTGTGTGGACATTAAGACAGGAGAGGTTCTTGACGGTACCAAGGTGTTAGGGAATGCTGAGTGCTAAATCTGTCTTCAGTCATCACTTATGGCTACAAAATCTTTCTGTCCAACAAAACACACATGCATTTTATACATACATTCTATGTTAATAACATTCTTATAAATCCTTATAATCTTTACTTCGTTCCTCACAAGGCCCACAAAAAAGTGCATCTATCTACCATTTGTTAAAGTTTTATCAAGTTAGGATTCTGCATATTTTTGTGTAACCAGACCACAATACATGTATCTCAATTCAAATGAAAGTGATTAATAAATGTTTGAAAAATAATTCTTCAGTTGGTTGTTTTAAGTACAGTCTACACAATAATAAAGATTATTTCTGTAAAAAGAAATTAAAATCATATCAAAAACAATGCATAAATGCTTTGACATACACATGCTTAAAGTACACAAGCAATGCACTTTGGAACATCACATTATATCTTTAAAATTTCTCAGGCTATTGCAAATTAACAATTTAAGGATAACTTGTACTTACTGAATGTGACCTTGATCTTTACATTGATGATACCCAGACATGCACAAATTTCAAGCATTGTAAAAACAATCATAAAAAGTAAATCAAAGACAGAAAATCTAAAGTTCATAATAAGCAGAAACCAACTGTCTCTATTTCATTCCATTGTGAAATGGTGCTTTCTGATAAATCTGAGGTCAAATTCATTTGCAGTCTGGTCACTATCATGATTGGTTCCCATGAGACTCTGCTAACCACCATAAGAGGTGGAAACTGGTTTGGCTTAGGTATGTTGCTCGACATCACATGCTGCCCAAGACAGGCCTCCAGGCATGGGTGAAGAATACCGATGAGGCAAGCAGAAGGAGTGGGCAGGTTGCCAGTTGGGTGACCTGCTAGAAAGGGCACAGACTAGGCCCACCGATTGGGCCTACACCAAATTTACTCATGTTGCACACCCAGTGACTATAAACAGTTAAGGGACAGACGAGAGTGAGTGGGGGAAGGAAAGAGTTGAAAGGAGGACCAATCTTGAGTCTGCAAATTCTAGGATATTTAACTCTACTGGCTTTATAATCACATACACCTTGGAAAAAAATCACTTTCATATACTATAAATCAATTCCATAAATAGACAATAAATTTTAATGCAATAAATAACAGCAAAAAGTAGTGATGTGTTATCACATGAATCACAGACAGTTACACCAAAGATGAGCCTTTTTCTTTGAGTCTTTGCAGGACCCATTGATCTGTTTTAAACCATAGTGAACCTGGTTTAAATATGCTTTTGCTAAGCCAGCCCATTTCTTGGTGTGGTGAAATCACATGGAGATGTAAATGAGAAACACTATGAAATGGTGGCCAATGAAATCCCATCCGCACATCTCCAGTACTGCCACCCTGTGTTTCCAGAAAACCAAGCCCAAACGATGAAAGTTTCTCTACTAGTGGTATATCAGTAGCCTGAAGATGTTTTGCATCAATAATATGTGTCTTTGGAACAACAAGATAGTGGTGACTTGCTGCAGGATGGATGTCTTGAAAGATGACAATGTCATCTTGGTCAAATAAAATCCTGGTGTTGTTATCTTCATTGTTGGCTATGCGGCAAAATAAACATTTTGATTTTGTTGTACTGGCCATGTTGAAGAAAAACTTAACCTAAATGCATCTGGAAAAAAAAATTAATGATTGAAATAAGACTTAACAATTGTTATTACAATATTAATGAACTTTTTCTTAAATAAGCAAAAAAATACTGTGATGTAAGTCTAAAAAATGGTACGGGCTATTAAATAGATAGTTGTTTAAGTTACTCTACTCTCTTTCTGCACCCCTTGTACAAACTCTAGTAGAGGGGTGTGTGTGGGAGAATTGGTGTTTTACACAAAGCCAGCAGCTAAGGCTATATCACGACACGGCAGTCAGATCTGTAAAAAAGATGCCACATGCAGAGAAAGAACAGCGTGCCCGAGACAAGAGCTGAATCCAGGACAGCCAACCTTCACTGTACTGGCATGAACTTGTATTGTATACACGTCCGTGGTATTGGTGACAGGAGCTATAACCGTTGCGCCACCGGACCGCTTCAACTCAGCACACAGCCAAAAGAACTAGCGACAATGTTCAAATTTATGTATACGAGCATGTGTAAATAAACATACATTCGGTGTTTGAGTCACGTTAAAGACAATAACAGCAAAAAAAGCAAACTGTACCTCCTACTAGTTTTCGAGGTTGCAGAGTCGACACATCTCCGGTTGCAGATATTGGATTTATGTTGGAGTTACCTTTCCTGAAGAGGGTGTATTGGAGTGGGAGTGAATGAAAGATCATGTGCACAATCTTTCCTTCCGAACACAGCTGTAGAAATTGCTGTGTTTATGCTGTTGTCTTTTAACTGTTGCAATTTCTACGCAAGAAGCTCAGCTAGGGGAAAATAAATGCGTACGTTTGAAACAGTTGTTTCCCTTGGTCCCAGACGGAGGAAACTGTCAGGAAGTGTACTGTATAATGAAAAACTTTGTTCACTCGATTAACCACTGTAAGTATATATTTATAAATATAGAGGAAAATACATTGCTCTGTTACCTTTTACTTTTAAATTTTACAGTCATGCAATTGTAGATTTTGAGAAATTTAAACTTTCTGCCACCTGTTTGAGCAATGTGTATGATACTAGGCCTCAGTGTAATGTAGTACGATCGACAAAAGTGAAATGCCAGTTGCCAATACCAGCTTGCAAAAGAATTTGCGTTGTTTCTTTGCCATATTCGCTGGTGCTGGAAAAAATGTGCTATGATTTTTTTACCATCATGCTCTGCGTTTGCTGTTGAGTGCTCAACCCTAAACAACACAGTTTGGTAAATTGTCGGTTTTCAGCAGTTGCCTTGCAAATAAGCAATAGCAGTGTAACTGAAGCAAGTAAAGTTTCAATGTGGAAAAAAAGTTACAAATAACAGTAACATGTGTATTCAGATACAACAAACAACACAGAAATTAAATTATTTAATGCTTTATTCTCCGTTCATGAACAGGTGATCTCGTGATAAGTAGCAAGTAATGTGTTCCATCATGATAGAATATAGTCTAACAAAATAATGCATGTGAATGGGATTCAGAACAGTGTGCAGACACATTTTCCTGCATTCATGCATGTGTGTGTGTGGAGAGTCAGTATTTCTGATGAGTTATTTAAAGCTTCATGTGCTCCACGAACAGGTGATCTCAATAGGAAGTGTGTTCAATGATTGGAACAAAATAATGTTTGTGAACAGGATTCAGAACAGTGTGTAGATACCTGTGCCTGAATTTATGCATGTGCGTGTGTGTCTGAATGTGGGGATATGTATTTTTCTGGATTTTTTTAGACTGTAGACTCTTTTAAAATGATGAAGAAAGAAGAACAGGAAAAAATCCCAGTCTAGTCTAAAACTTTGAAGAGGTCTCAAACAGTGGGGGCTATATTTGCATAGGATATAACATTCTTTCATGACATTCATTCCTAGAATTTGACATTTTGGCCCATTTACAAATCTTGATGTAGCTCTTGACAGATTAGTATCACTATCTACTTCTTGAATACAGCAGTGAGAATGAATACCCAAGGTTGCCAGACACATTTGATATCAGTGACACTTGTATTAAGCTTGCACTTAATTCTTTGCTCTACAAGTAATTTTTATCTTCTAGTTTTCTTAATAACAAATTGCTTATATTTCATATATATATATATGTTTGTTAGTGTTTACCAACACAAGGTGGTTTTGCAATCAGTCATAACTGACAACTCTTATTTCCTATTAAGTGGCCTGCTGAAATTGAATTCTAATTTTTAACAAGCATTCTCCTGGCTTTTGTAGCAATACAATTTACTTGTCTGATACAAATCTATGCAATATAAAGTTTGTTCATATTAACATCAGTATTTTTTGTAGCACAGTTTTGGAATCCAGCTCTTAAATCTGTTATCCATATACCTTCATACTGTAATCGCCATAAAAATATTACAAATACAAATTCTTTAAACATGTTAATAAACAGTTTGTCTGCTTTCATGTCTCAGTGGCATCAAAGACCAAGAAAGACATCACATATCTTTTTATTTTGCTCTTAAAAGTAAAACACCAATAGTAAACACTATTTTAGGATGAATTATTTTGCTGTACTCATTTTCAGCCTTGATTTCACTTAAATAATATTCACACAAGATGTGCTTGTAATACTGTTAAAGAACATATTTTAAATTCTGATCTTTTTCACATTAATTCCACATTTACCATCATGCATAAATTAAGAGAGCAAATCTCATAAATCTGCTAAGGGAGTTTGGAAATATGAAAACATATACAGTTTGATATTATGGGACTAAATATGTAAGAGTTTAGGTTTAAAGTCTCAGTATGTGAGATATTTTATAATAAACTTGATATGAAAGCTAATATTTCATTATTACTATTTATCACATTCTAGAGACATATTTACATGCATAAAAACATGACACTTCTAAAGCAGTTTCTGTGTGCAACTGGTTGATAACATTAGCATTCATGCAAGGGGTGTGGGATTGGTGGTGGGGAGCCTCATAGTACCCAACAAATTAAACTGGGGTCTGAAAACCCCTAGCACTTTATATATGGTAAACACTGATTAATGGTGTCAAGGCAGATCATATGTTTTTAGTCACACAGAGGATCTGTCTCCAAAAACTGACACATTCTACCATGCACTAAGCATACTGCACCTGGTGCACAATTTGGAGATAGTAAACTGTACGTGCACTTAAGCAAACCTGAGATCCTTAACAGATTCAACAGCCCATCCAATGTTACTCAGCCTAAGGAAGCCAGATCTGGACACTTGGGGCAGACCTGATAAACAAATGACAGGGGTCGCCTTTTCATGCCAGTCCTAGCTTACCTCCCATTTTATAGCTGGACTAAAAGTATTAAAAACGTAAAACTCAAAATAGACATAAGCTGCCAGTTTTCAGAATGCAAAGGTATATCACATTATTTATTTTATTTTATTTATTTTTTTTTTTTTTTTGCTTTGCTGGAAAATAACAAAACTTTACCTTGTCAACACTGTTGTAAAATGGAAGATTTGGCAAATGTTACCCTGAAAATCTGATTATTTGTAGAAAATATTATCATGATAGATTTATATAACAATATTTTCCTACCATGACCTATAATTTCTTATAATTCTGCTCAGCTGTAAAAATTTCTTGAAACAGGATGAAAAAATAAAACTGCAACACACACACACACAGAAAGTATAAAAACAGGCTCAGATGTTGTTTCACTATTGCCTTCATCCAGATGAGGTGGAGCGGACCGCATTATGCGAAGGCTTTGTATGACTTCCAAGCTCAAACATCAACAGAGCTTTCTCTGCAGGCTGGTGATGTTGTTCTGGTCACTGACAATGTTGATGCAGACTGGCTGTTAGGAGAAACCCTTTATGGATCTTCTGGCACATTTCCAGCAAATTATGTGGACGAGATTTCCCTGCCACATGTCCGCATGGACCAGAGACTAGTTTGTTGCATTGGTGGATTTCCTGGCAGAACGAAGTGGAGATTTGGATCTTGCCAAAGGTATGTCAAGAATTTTAACCAACCAACAACAACAAACAAACAAAAATTGGTACTATGTACTGCCATGGTGGTAGTTCTTTTTCTAAGCTACAGTACATTGTAATGAAATTAGTTATTTCATAAAGTTTGCAGTGCGTAATCTACATTGTGGTTTTTTCAGATGCTGTATTATTTATCACACCTGTATCAATGAAGCTGCTGTTTCTATATTTCACATCAGGAAGTAAAACTATTCTAAGATTTTGCTTAGCTATGCAGGAGAAAATATGAGTCTCAGCGAAATAGACTGACAAATTATGTTTTCTGACATATTTTGAACCTTGGAAGATGGATAAATCTTGACAGTAAAATAAAAAGGAGGAACTAGTTATTAATTCTTGTTTGTGTATTACAATAATATAACAACAGTTATTTTACTTAATGTAGCTAATATTTAATGTTCCTAATATTTACGATAAATTTCATAACCATTTTTCTGTTGATTTGTTCTTATGTTTATGTGTTTCTGCCCTATGCTTGCCATTTTTTTTTCAAATGATGTAATTATCATCTGCAGCAGTTTCATTTGTTTAATACTTCAATGTGAGTCAAAATCTGGAGGCCTTTTTATTTTTATCATAATGTATTCATAATGTCACACTGGGATTTCCTGCTTTTTTTGGGGGGTGGGGGGGGGAGCAAAATGTCACAAATGATGTTGGTTTTTTTAGGGGGTAAGGTTGTTTTCTTTCAGTTTTTTAATGAACTGGGGAGATTTCGTGCCCTCAAAACCTTTTTCAGAAAACACACTAGAATACAAATTATTACAAAAATGAATTAGCTCTGTTTTATCTGAATATCCTTCATTTACTTATAGCTATGTTTTATATTTTAAAATACCCATCTTGTAGAAACATTTCTTCTATGTGCCATTGTTTTACATCTTAGCAGGTTGGAGAACAAAATCTATTTTACTATATCTTGGTTGTGTAAATTTTGGATATCCTTCTCAAATTTTGTATAATGATGTTCATGCAATTCCAGCATACTATAATATAGTATAATAATACAGTGTACAGTTTTCTTACAATTCTTACTTTAGGGGACATCATACTGGGTCTGGAACCAGTGGATGATAACTGGTGGAAAGGCAAAAATGGGCCACTGCGTGGAATCTTTCCACTTTCCTGTGTCCATGAACTGATTATTCCAACTGAAGGGCCCCGTGCTCGTTCCTCCAGTTTACAGTCAAAGTCGTCAACTCTGAAGGTTTGTGGGCCTGTAGAACCAACATAGTCTGAGGGAGTGTAAGGTGGGGGAAAAAAAATTCCTTGCAGTTAAGACAGTGTGATCCTTGGTACATGAGACATGGCAGAAAGTATAGATCATCTTTTATTGAATCTTAGAACTTCAGCAACAACAGCAGAAAGACCTTTTCTTGGAAAAATACTTCCCATCATGCCCTAATTACAAGCTTCTGATGGTAAAATAATGTATTCCTTACAATCTTTAGATATTAGATTTCCATTCTTTGTCAGAAATAAGATTTTTCTATTACCGTTACTGATTGTGTCATTTCTGCCCAGCTGCTATGTCATATTCTCACTCCTTGTTTAGTTTCTTTTCTTCTCTTATCAGGCTCGATCTGATAGTCTTGCCAAGGAAACACTTTTTGCCCGTGCACTGGTAGATGTGGTTCCACAACTTGAGGATGAGCTTGGTTTTCAGACAGGAGACCTTATCACTGTAAAGGAGGTCATGAGTGAAGACTGGTTCTATGGGGAATGCCATAACAAAGTGGGGCTGGTTTCTACTATCTGTGTGGAGTTTCTGGATGATTTAGGGAATACATCTGACCTTGCACTAGACCAGGCATCCTCAGGCACGGGTACACAGCTGCTGGATGCTGGTCGTCAAGTTGTCATCTCAAATGAAGTTTCCGTATCTGATGGAGTTGATGGAGTCTTGTCCATTCATGATAAAAATATTTCACAGGAAAGATGTTTACAGAGGGAAGTTAACAAGGAAGTTGCTTGTCAGAACAAAAATCACTTGGCTCAAAATGTGTCATACACAAGTGAAAATACACGTTCACATGATGCTGAGATTACACCTTATGCAAGAACAGTCTACCCTTTTCAGGCAGAGCTACCTAGTGAAATTTCTTTTAGTGAAAATGAAATTGTTACACTTATCCAACATGTAAATGAAGACTGGATTGAAGGTGAGCTGGATGGGAAAATAGGACTATTTCCTGCTGGCTTTGTGGAGATTATCGTTGATTGTCCGTATGCATATGACAAGTCAACTGGTAGCCTTCGCCATGAAATCAAAACCACCCTTTCTTTCTCTGAGAACAGTTCTGAGAACAAAATTTGCAATGACACAGTTGCAAACAGCATATCCCTACCTGAAGGTAGAGTGAAAGGTGATTTGGACTTAAACAGAGCAGATGTGGTTTCAGGTGCCAGTGTGGTGGGTCAAAATAGAGGAGTTCTTCAATCTTCTGGTAGTCTTCCCTCATCCTCTGAGTTTTCAAGTACTTGCAAAGAAAGGAGGAATACTCTTGTAAGTAGCATCACAAGAATTACTGCTGAGTCCATTTTTGCTCTGGTCTTGCATGACTTTACTGGTCAGGTAGAGGGAGACTTGACGATTAAAGAGGGAGAAACTGTTGAAGTTTTACATATCATTGATGATCATTGGCTGGAAGCAAGAAATGAATGTGGAGACTGTGGACTTGTTCCTAAAAATCATGTGGAGATTATTAGTGGTGGTCCAGGTTTTTCTAGTGTTAGCAGCAAAGAACAAGTCAGGGTAGAGTCAAGTCCCTCCTCAGAAGATAGAAGTTTCCATGCAGATATTCATAGACAAGCCTTAGATAGTACAGTTAGGGAAGATGCTAACCAGGAGATAGACAAGACCCAAGTGCTAGCTGATTTACCACCACAATGCAAAGGCTTGTCTGCCCAGAATGAAAGTGAAGATGAATCCCATGTGCAATCACTGATTCGTGCCCCAACCACCACCATTCAAGGTACCTCAACCATTTCAGTATTTTGCCAGTCTGTCTCAGGTTTAACTGATTTACAGGAAAAGGAATCAGCACCACCAGCTTCAAGTAAGCCCATCCTAAAACCACAGATTCCCACAAAGCCCAAAGTTCAGCCCAAACCCAAACTTTCTCCTAAGCCTGCAGTAAAACCCAAACCTGCACTGGCACCAAAGCCAATTGTTGGGATGCAAAATCGAGCTATGGAAGTGGTGCATGAAACAAATGACACCGAAATAGAAACTAATCTCTCACTAAACATCAGTGCCAAAATGTCTTTTAACAACCTTGCTCAAGGAGAAATTAGAGAATCAGAAGGAGAAAGGTCAGAGTCAAAGGATTGTGCTGAGAAAAATATGCAGTTGAATGGTAGTTCTGATTCCTCCTCGCTGGCGGGGTATGACATCAACAAAATCTTCTCATTGACTGTCTCTGGAGACAGTCATACTGCAGGCAATGGAGAAAGAATTCTAATTCACAAGGAGAACATTGCTAATAAAGGTGAATCCCTTTCATCCTCAACTGGCAATTTAGATAGATACACTGCAAGTAAACCACTTGAAAGTCTTTACCCTAGAACTCGTCTTAGCTTAAACCTTTCGGAATCCCAGCCTTCAGTGTTGCATGGATCAGAGATAAAGAGAAGTAGCAGTGACAATAGACTTTCTGATCCATCTTTGAATCCTACTGCCAACCTTCAAATGTCTCCCTCTTTTCCCATTCCTCTGCAAGCTGCTACTACAAAATTTCCACCAGGGGCTGACAAAGAGGTGTCAGGAAGCTCTTTTGTGAATCAGGGATATGAGTGTGAAGGTGAGGGAAGGTTGATCGGTTTAGAGGCTGAGAACAGTCGCCCACTGCCACCTGCCCGCCCAGTTCCTTTACCTCCTCCTTCAGTTGTGATCAGTTCTGAGAGTGTTATCTCAAGGGACACGAGTACATTAAGTGACTTACAAAGAAGATTGAAGAGGCCACCACCAAGACCATCTGGCCCAAGAGTTGCAGCAGTTCCCTCAAAAATACCGTTACAACCTGTTAAAGTAGGAGCAGGCATGAAGCCAGTTCCACACAGACCAGCTCCACAGGCACCTGTTTTATCAGTTACTCCTTCGTCCTGCATCTTCTAGCGTGGGTGTTCCCCCTAGACCTTCGGGGAAGAATATCCTCATAACACCTCCACCCAAGCGACCTCCACCTCTTGCACCTGGAGCCAAGTCCCCATCTGATTTGATGCGCTTCAGCCCTGAGCCCTCCTCAGGTAAGTAACAGCAACTACTTTCAGAAATGTTGAATAATGCAAATCTCTACATTTTAGGATCTAAAAATAAGCACAACTGGCTATAAATGATTAGATTGATTGATAATAACAAATAACAGTTTTAATCACTTTTGTAACAGAGATTTAAAAAAATATATATACCCTGTGAGACACACACATATAGCAAGATTGAGGTGCAGAGTGGAGCTACTCCTAAAACTTTGACGCTTTCCCTAGGTCTCCTTTCTAAAATTCAAGTATCACAAGCACCCTTCTAAAATCTGCATGTCCTGTTGTAAAATTCAGGGATCATATGTCTCTATCTCCTCATAAAAAGGTTATCTCTGCAATGTATAACATTTAAATCTTTGCATCTGATTCCCAGTAAAAGGATTGAAACCAATGCCAGTTTTATACTTTAAAGATCTTTTTTTAATGCTTGTTTAATGTCATATAATTTGTCTAAAACATCCTGTTTTTCTGATTAGTAGATCATGCAAGATACGTGCTTACTGCACTACACTATGCAAGGACTTGAATCGAGTAGAATATGTAAACTTACCTTCATGACCTTAACGTCTTTCCTATTATATCCTGCATCGGTATTACTAAAAGGATACGCAAAGGAAACCCCCTTCCATTTGGGGAGAGAGGATTTGTGATAATAAGTTTTGACATATCCCTTTCTAGTGCAGGGACTAAACACCTTGCTTAACAAGATCACTTCCCTGTTCTAAATTTATATTGAGGACAAATGTACTTGTAGTACAGTGGTGTAATATGCTATAGGTAAAGTGTTTCACATTTTTATGGATGACTAGATTTCCTGACATGTTTGCTACTAATCTTTCACCCTTAGATGATGAGAGCAATGCAGAAGTTGTAGCAGATTTGAAGAAAAGGATAAATGAAAATGATGTGGACATTAAGGTAGGCATGATCTTTTGTTTTGAAACCTACCTAGTGGAATTGATGTTATTTTGAAATCCACCCAGAGGTTTATCAACTAGGAAATGCTAAACATTGTCTTGGGCCTGTGCAGAATGTCATAAGCAATAAAATTTAGGTATAAACCAAGGTAGTTGAGATATATTCTTTCATTACATCTTAAAAACAAATCTGATGAGACTAGTGAAATAAGTATGCATAAACTTGTTTCTTTTCTTGTCTCTTTGGTGAGAAGAAAAGCAGTGGGCCAGAACAATTTGTTTCTTTAATTTTTTCACCCTAACAGCAATTACCTTTTGTTAAATAATGGAGAATAAGTATGGAGTATCCAGGTATAATTACTATAAGATGTTCATAAATGTGCTTGGAAAAGCTGCCCATTTCACCTTGTCATCAATTTTCCAGTAGAAAGGAAGCATGGGAAATGACAGTTCTTTCAGTTTCAGAAGAGATTTAGAGAATAACAACAAGTAGGCTATACATCATTATTTCCTATAGAATATACTCCATTATGAAACCAAGAGACACATGATACGCATTTAAGATGCCCTCATAATCCACACTGTGACCACGACTCTAACTGTAACTACTGATAGGACACATTCAGAGTCCTCTGGCTATCTGCCCATCTCCAAACACTATACTGATTCTCATGGCTACCTCCTTTCAACAGCAGTGACACTGTCATGGTACTTCCCATGGTATCCCTACTCTTAATAACAGCTTTGCAGCTGTGGCAAGAGTAACAAGGACAGACCATGAATCTTAAAAATGTAGCCACGGTTTTTGCACTCAAAAGTTTTGAAAAGAAAAATGAAAAACAGTTTTTCGGGTCTTGAAAAGTCTGGACAAAATTGAAACGATCTCATTTCAGTATGAATATTTTTTCAGTTTAGAAAAAAGATAATCCATCGTCAGGACAACAAATGTTTTAAAAGGTACAAAGTATCTGTCATGCAAAATGAAGAGTCTCCTGAACCTGCATATATGTTATTTTAATATAAACTTATAATGGGAGACAGCGACATACACCAGCTCATGATAAGGACCCTTGTGTAGATGCTGTATATATTCCAAGAAAAGATGTCGAAATACGAGTTATTTTTAGATCGTATTACTTCGAGTTAATATAAAGTGTAGTACATGTACTTCAAAACGGTTTAAAGTACCCCTGTCCTGCTAAGTCCACATGATATTCATTTGCAAGCCCCGAGGACGGATGCTAGGAGCAACGATCGTGCATTACAGAAGTGGAAGTTTGATAGCGCGTGCATCAGTTTTATCCACACATTGTGTCTACAGACAAAACAGTGACAGCATACATGGTTTAACGATCAGGTGGATGCGCCAAAACACCTGTCACCCAGTATTCCTGCTTCCCCATCCTCTACTCCCCGGCACACCCATCCAGACCCATCTGTCATCATTCTAGTAGCGGCCCTCTCTGTGGAGGAGCGAAAGTGTAGTAGGTAGAGGATGTATATGACCGTATCACCTCAAAAGCACCTGGCGCCATGTGGCGAGAGAGAGAGCACGCACCGCATGTCGCTTCCGGTTACGTTGATGCACGCTCACGAAAGCGGAGCGACCGCCACAGGTACGTGATGTGCGCAGTCACGTTTCTGAACTGCCCTGTCACGCTGGAAACGGATGAACTGGCGAAGCTAGTCTTCGCGCTTTTCCTTTTTGGATCCTAGAGGTAGTTGTGAGGCGTACCAGTAGGTCGGTGACTAAGGAAGACCAAGGTCTTCTGGTGGGCCTCGGGTCGTACAGAGAATGTGCATCCCTTGACAGCTGCAGGAGCACAGGCCAGTCTGTTCCAAGAAAGAATCTTGTGAAACGCGGCTATGTTCATCATTTTTAAAAGTGTTCACCTTTGAACGGAAGTGCAACGATGAAGGGATTCACAGAAGATGGGAACTTTCCGTTTTTACTGTGCTTTCCTTGTTTAAGATTTGGTAAGAATTCAGTGATAGCCTCTGGGTGTGGTCTTCTTCTGTGCATGCTTTAACTGGCATGAACAATATTGAAACATTCATTTATTAAATACTGTTCTGATGTTTGAAATAAGGCTTCAAGTAAACTTTCACATTTTTTTAAGTTACAGAGATTTTGAATTTTTTCAGTTGCATTTGGGATATATATTATAAATTTATGAACAGTAATGAATAACAGAATGAATGTTTCAACCGAATATATACTTTTGTAACCTATTTTAATCTGCATCAGCATGATAAAGCTTGAAGCCAAGGCATTGAGGTCCACAGGAATTCTAGATATTTTTTATTTCTTCACAAGAAGAGTGGGATTAGAAGAGAGGAAATTGTGACCTCGATGATAGAACACTGATAATTATGGGAAGCAGGAAGCTTTTCATTGGATGTAATAGCCAGCTGTTGTCATGTAGATCTTATCATTGGGAGAACGATTTATGTTGATGGCTCTGAGTCATAATGTAGGCAGCATATAGTTTATGTTGTGCCTAGTCTAACTACCAGTATAGCTGCCATCCTGTGTGTTGACGTTAGTGAATATGTATGAATTTGTGTGTGTGTTTGTGATGAAAGAGATTTACAATTATTTTACACCCTTCTCCTGTCAGTTGTATTCCATAAATATATAGCCTGGTGATGTCAAGGGAGGAAAACCTAGCCACATGCAAGCGTTTTTTTTTTATTATTGCTATTTTTATAAAGCCTCCCCCCATTGAAAGTGCTGTGTTGATCACCACCTGTGGAACATCTACATGCCTTGATTTCAAGTTTATGTAGCTGTATTACTCAAGCAGTGTGCACAATGCCATATTAAGGTGATTGAAAAAAAATTTTGGGTACCAACCAAGTTAAGGGGAGTTGAGCAGATTGAACAGAGTGGGGTGTATCATGGAACCATATAACCTTAACCTGATCATACCAGATATGTATTTAAATTAGGCCCTACAGATAAGGCTCATGGCATTGCATGCAGCAAGAGTAATACATTTATTCCTTTATCTTTTTCTTCCTGCTTCTCTGTCAATGCACACTTATATGCATCCTTAATCACTACATCACAAAAAACTGTGTCTTTTAAATTTGTCTTGTGATGGCTTTTGCTAGACAATTGCATATATTGACCATTAAATTTTATATTAAAATAGTTTGGCCTTATCAGAGTGGAACATTTGGTTGACCTTATGTAAGATTAAAATTTTAAAAAATTTTATGTTGAGATTGATCCTACCAACTATAGCTCTCAGGAATGGTTAATTATTAATCATAGAGACTTGAAACATTCCTATCCATCTAAGCCCAATGAAAAGAACAGCAAGGTATGATCTAAATAAATACTACAAATTAAGCATCAAGAAAAAGTAGGACCAAAAGAGAGAGGGAACAAGTAGGTCATCTTGATTTCAATGAAAGAAGTCAAAAATAGACATAGGACTGTACATGGATAGTTTTGTGTTGTCAAGGCAGTAGCCAGTAGGATAGGTCCGTGGGACCATTTGTAATGAGGTGTATTTCTGGAGAGATCTGACCTCATTCTGTGGATAGTGATGTTTGTAGGTTTCTATCTCGAGAACATTGAGCTCTGCTCTGTTAAATTAGACTTGTAACTGTAAGCAGCTTCACATCACACAGAAACATGTGTAAATCATGTAAAAGATTTCACATCAAGAAAATTTGCCTGGGTAGTCTGAAAACGTAAAGAATTTGGTAGAGTTTAAAAGTCATATGTCTCCTAGTTGAAAATATTTTGTGATAAATTGGGCATGAAAGGTGATCTTCTGTGATATTCAACATCAGCGGTATAAAACAAGGCATAAAGGTCTTGACATGTTTTATAGGTTGTCATGCACTTTTTTGGGAATCCATAATACTGTCAGCTGTGTTATTGGGAGAGGAGGACTACAACCCCCAACAATGTAAACTGTGGATCTCCCTTTGCTTTATTACAGACAAAAAGTCTAACTCTTGAGAATTTAATTATGGCCATAACTTTTCTCAATCTTGATGCAAAGTTTCTAGAAATGCTAAGTGGAAAGGTTTTAGGTATCTCTTTTGCAATTCTAACCTTCGCATAAATGTCTCACATTGTTTCTTTGTCTTTTTGATTTGATGTTGAAAACTAACTCTTTATAGTCTTAAGGTTTTTTTTTAATATGCCCTACTAAAACTGGGAAACAACGGAAACTCAGTGTTGCAAAAATCTAATGCCCACCAATTCAGTTTTCTCATTTGTGTCATTTTTCCTTAACACCGAATATAGTACATTCACCTAGGAAGAGGAAATTTCAGTTTCCTTTTTGTATTAAGAAGAATGTCTTGTTATAAAATTTTAAAAAAAAATGGGTTTCTTTCTATAGTTGATTAAACATTAGAGTTGGTGAATCATCATTTCGATATCTATTTCTTTAAAATCTGATTTGCAGAGTTTACTGTTCTTGAATTTATAACAGTTTCTGGGTTGTCTTTTAATTTTAACATGTTTAGATGATTGGGGTTTTATGGCCAAACATCAACTTCAACAAAAAGAAAAAACTATTCTGTTCATGTTGTAAGTGTGCAGCAATAAAATAAGGTTCACTGACTTCTGAGGAATAAATATCAGAGGTTAATCGTGATTATTGTAGGGTGGTTATATGGAGCCATCAAAATAGTTTTTAAGACACATTTTTCTGTTATAAAAAAGGACACTTGTTCACAATTTGACACAGCTGAAAGGTAAAGTAAGCTCTGTTTTCTCCACTCTCTTGCTTCATTTCTTCTCAAAAGAAATATGAACAAGAACAGCTGGAGCTTGAGGCAAAATTGTCTGAAGTGGATACAGGCAAGAATGATGAAATTCACAGCAGTTTGGAGTTTGTTAAGGAGACCCTAAAGGGTCTCAGAGAAGAAGAAAAGCGGCTGAAAGGTCAGTGGTACTTCTTTTACTGGTGGTGGTCTTTTAAAAATGGTTCTTGGGGTCTTCATCCATTTTCCTATTTTTGCTCACTCAGGTATAATCTTCTTAGTTTTTAAGGTGCCATTTTTCCACAGGCTAAATTAAAAAAAAAATCATAATTTAGATAAAGAGCCATATTATTATAATATAGATAATTACATGTAAGAATGAAACTTTTGTTTAATTTCTTAAACTTTGGGGTTTTTTTCTTAGAAAAATATTTCTTTTTTGAAATACTTCAGTTTAATTTTAAGTATGTGTATATATTTATATAAAGATTGTTTTAAAAGTTGTTGAAGAAAATTTATCATTGTTTCATGCAAGGCTACTGTTAAAAATTATAGTCTGCCACTTTAACAATGTATATATAATACTGCTTTCATCATTTACATATTTTGTAATCTGAACTATTGATATAAAGAGCATCAGAAATTAAGATTTTCAAGAAAGTAGTCAGTGAAAAGTATTGGCATGGTAGGGTGTTTAAAGATGAGAAACTTGTATAAATAAATTGTTGGCCTGTATCTGATTAAATAAATTTAGTTAATGGTTTCTAAAAGTATCTTTGTTAATAAATTGTTAAGTAATATTTTTGTTTGTATACTGTCATATATTATCACCAACTGAAGGCTTTATATAACATACTGATTTAAGTGAAGTCAGATCAATTTTAAGAATTTTTCTATTGTTATTGGTGGTCGAATAATTACACAGTTCACATGATGCTGTACTGACAGTCTTGATCTTTACATAGAGAGTAAGTGCTTTTTTAAAAGTTGACTCAATTTAAGAATGGCATGGTATATCTTATTCCATTCATATAATGTGGTTTTTCCAAATTCTGTAAAACAACATTTTTCTTTTTTTCAGATGTTGCACTTTTTTTTCATTAAAAATTTTAAGCTGATTTTTGTGACACATAAAGAAAGACTTAAATGACTGAGACCTGCTGTTTCACTTCATGGAGTAGTTAATGTGGTATAGGGTTCTTTATTTTCAGGAAATCTTTTCCATGTTAGTCCACTTGAAGAAAGGCTGGAGAAAGCCAGATTACTGGCTCAGCAGAGAAAAGAAGAGGAGCGTCTTAGATCCCTGGAGGACAAAAAGCAACAGGAAGAGCAGCGAGCCAAACGCAAGGAAACACGGAAAAGTGTTCTTGATGAACTAATTGAGACCGAAAAAAGTTACCTCTTTTGTCTTCAGCTTTGCATAACCACTTTCTATGACTCATCATCAAGCATGAAGGTTGGTTTTATCCTTTTTTGCTTTTTGGTTTGGTTTTTTTTAAGTGGGGAAAGGGAGTAGCTGTTTAGCATAATGAATTATTCACCACATTCACCTGCTTTCTCATTTTAAAAGTGTACTTTTTCACTTGCTTCAGGTGCCAGAAAGTGTGGACCTGGAATTTCTTTTTGGCAACATGGAAGAGATAGCTGACGTCTCTCAAAGGCTCTTTACTCAGCTGGAGTCTGCTGTAATTGGCAAGGAATTTGAAGAGCAGGTTGTGGGTGAGTGACTTTTTTTGTTGTTGTTGTTTTCTGCATCACTCTCCATTTGGATTCTTTGGAATGCTCGATGAAAACAGCTACATATCCAAATTTGTTTTAAAACCCTCTGCAGATTGAACTGAAAAACAGTCTGTAGTCATTGAGTAATCTATCAGTAGATGATTGACTTTATATTGAACTCACCAAGTTAGGGACAATGAGCTAAGTCTTGAGTGTTGACTAAATGCAAAGGCAGATTTGGAACTTTATTTATGTTTTCAGGAACTGCATTTGTGGACCTGGCAGAAGATATGAAAAACACATATGCCCCATACTGTAGAAACCATGATGATGTATTAATGGTCATGGAGAAGGTATAAATTGTTTTCATTATTATTTTTATTAGTTTTATTCTGTATATTTTGTACATGTTCCTTGCAGAAAAAACCAGCATGAGATTTAGTCACGTAAACGTGTATATGTATGATTACTGGTGCATACTTTAGCTCTGTGTGTGCTTCTCCATGCATAAAGGATGTTCACATTCTTAAAGGTATGTACAATCTGCTTGTCATTTTGTTAAAAACAAGATTTTGCGAGAAAACCACAAGATATTAATTTTTAAGTGGCTGCAGTTTGTGTATAGTCATTCTCTAATGTCTTTATCCTGCCAGCACAAGGATAATCCTGAAGTGTGTGAGTACTTCGCAGCAAAGGTGGAGGAAATGAGGCAGAAAACTAACATTTTTGATGTCGAGGCAATGCTAATAAAGCCAGTGCAACGCATTCTCAAGTACCCACTTCTCCTAAATGAGCTGCAAAAGGTAAAAAAATACATTCAAAAAAGTAAGTACTTGAGAACATAGATTTGGTGAAAGTTTGAAGTCTTAAAGGTTAAGGGATGATGATTATTACAATATGTCTCTTTATACAAGTATATTTTAAGTTTCTCAGTCTTTTTCAGAGAGTGTAATAGCTCTACAAAAGAGCCTGTAGCCCGATGTTTTTTTTTTTGTTTTGTTTTTTTTGTGTGTGGTTGTTAAGATTCTGTTTGGTTTGTACAACAGAAATATTGTTTTTCATTACCCTGTCAAACAGCTTTTACTCAAAGTAATTGCTGATAAGAAGCAAAAGAAGACTTTTGGTAGTAGCTGATATATTTAAATTACTTTTTCCCCCAGTGTACAGAAGAGGACCATCCAGACAAGACAGCTATCCGGAGGGCCATAGAAGCAATGACAAATGTAGCCACTTCAATCAATGAGTATAAACGCAGAAAAGATTTGGGTAAGTTTTATTGTCACAACCACACAGTCTGATGTAAGCTTTTTCACATCGCAGACAAAACTTGATAACCGGATTTTGTCATAGTTTTCTTGCCTGGTGTAATACACAGATTATATATTAAAAAACAAGAAAACAGATCTAGTTTTAGTTTCAAATCAAAATTAACTGCCAGTAGAGGTTCATATATACTCACGGCACTTGTCCCAGTACTGAGCATAAACTCTTCATGACACAGGACTCCTGTGACAGGAGTATCATTTAAAAGTTCATAAAAACACAATGATTCTTCTAAGATAATTCAGGTTGATTATCACTCCTCTCTTTGATACCAAACGACAGTATGCTCTCAGTTGCACACTTTACAAGAACAGCTTTTGCTGTTGTGCCATCGTGTGAGGTGCATTTTAGTTGATTGTTATGGAATGCTTTGCTAGCATCATGTGTTGCACCAAACAGTTTTAGTTGCAAGAAGATGCATTATTAAAAAGCTAAGAAGAAATGACCAAACCAGGCAAAAGTATAATTTGTCTGTGGTATATGCAGTATATATATATATTCAGTTAGTAACGATTGTCAGCAGTGTGTGCAGTATATAAATTGTTAATATTTGTGGTATGTGTGCAGTGTACAAGTATAAAAAAGAGACAGATGAAACATTCACCATGAAGATTGCCAAGTTGAACCTACACTCCATAAAGAAAAAGTCAACAAGGATGCGAGGAAGATTGAGTACCAATTTAGGCATAGCACTTCAGGTATAGCATTTTAACAAATGCAAGAATATGTGTTGAATGGCTTTGAGTAAAATTCAAAGGTGCTGTTGATTTCACAAGAAACAAAAACTGCAAGGTAGGGTATTTTATTTTCCACCATTTTTATGGCCACAAAATAC
Organism: Pomacea canaliculata; assembly: GCF_003073045.1. NCBI lineage: Eukaryota > Metazoa > Mollusca > Gastropoda > Architaenioglossa > Ampullariidae > Pomacea > Pomacea canaliculata. The sequence goes on from NC_037592.1 coordinate 4,419,398, forward strand.
TTTTGATGGTTTCAGGAGTCATTTTGTGGGCCATAGTTAATCAGCCCAGCACTGAATTACAAGTGTTGCCATTAGAAGGGAAGAGTGGGAGCATTATTCCATGTAATATATGCATATATAAAGCATATACTTGTAAACCTAAATAAGAAAGGTTATTGACCTTCATGTAGGTTAGTGATGAGTTTCTAGCCAGGGTTAGGGTTAGGGTTAGGGTTAACCCTAACTCTAGCAACATAATGTTCGATGAATCAAAACTAAAAATATCATCTAAGAAAGAAATTATTGTAAGAAGATTCCAACAAGAAATTGTGTTTTACATTTCCACTTAATAATGAGGATTTGTATAGCACATTACCAAACAGGCCCATTCTTAGGCCCTGCAGGGCCCCAGGCATGGGCATATGCAGGACCCTCGATGCCACGATCGCCCCAGTTTTAACCAAAAGTGCGGAACCCCTTATGACCTTTAAAAGCCCGAGGCCCTAGGCAGATGCCTTGTCTGTCTGCCCCTAAGCATGGCCCTGTTTCCAAAGATTTGGTTTATGTACATAATATGTAAACTGAATCATTTTATGAGAGTGAACACTGAGTAGTTAGTATGGTATCCAATGTGCAGTTCAGTTTGTAGGGTTTATTAGTGATTCTTGTCTGTTTTCTTTCAACAGCTCAGGGACGAACAGTTCGAAAAAGAAGATAATCGCTTTAGAAATGCAGAAAAAGCTGTAAAGGCCCTACTAAGAAGTGTAATGATTTATTTGGAGCGAATGAGGGTAAGAAATACTATGTGGGAAAGTGATTTTCATGTTTATTTTAGGTGTGTTTTTCTGTTCATGTGGACACTTAATTATAAGATTTTGACTTATCATTCTCCTATTGAAAAGCCAGGTTTGTTTTCCCTTGTAGAGAGCCAGACTATGATGTTGAAACAAAGTGGATCCCACTGATTTGCAACTTCTTTTTTTTTTGTTTCTCCAGGAAGTTTTTATCTGCCAAGACAACTTTGCAGAAGGCATTCTTTGTTACTATGGTGATGCAGTTTGTGAAGAGATCACACGCTACATGAAAGTTCATCAAGCAATGAAGGCACATCGTAAAATTTTGGTCAGTTAACATCAGTTTATCAAGTCTGTTATTCATTATTTATTATTCTGTTGGTGTTCTTGGTTTTTTTCATCTCAAACACCTAAATGGCAAAAATCTTCACCACTAGATGATGATGATACATTTTGACCAACCTAGTCACTGGCATAGATGAAAGAATGGATCAAAAATAGTAACTGAGGTCCAACATGTCAGATCTGCTTCTGAGAGCTGTCATGCCATATAGTGCTTGTCTACTTTGTTTCCACTCACAACCTTTTGCCGCACGAAGAATAGGTGCAGTTAATACAATTAGTAAACATCAAATTTTAAAGTATTGATGAGCAGTCAGTTCTCCCTCATTGTCACTTAGATCATCTTTAACCTTTAAAGACCTACCCATTTAGTGACAGATATCACACTCAAAAGGCTCCTTTCAAATCGTTTATTAATGCCTCAAGCTTTGAAATTATAAGCAAAAACATGAATCTTAGGAAATTATTTTCTCACCTGTTCTAATCTCCTTTGGGCTTAACGCCATATGTGATGTCAATACCAGTGACATCATGGCTGAATTTGGAAAGCTCAAGTGCAGATATGGAAACATTGTATTGTCCTTGAATACACAGGAAAACAGTGATGGAATAAGTGTTCATATGTTCCCAACGGATTCATTGTTACTGTAGATGTGACCAGCGACCCAATATGTTGTTAGTGATGTGCACACAATGATGAGGAATATCTGCAGTTGTGTTCCCAAAAATATACCTGTACTTTTCCAATTTGTTTTTAATTTTGTGCAGGCGAAAATCTCTTTTTCTTACTGTTATTTACACCAACAACCATTTTAGCAACTGTGTCCACTGTAATGCAAATTAATCCCACCTTCTGGCCATTTATATTGCTTACCCAGGCACAGCGTGGATGCCACTGGCTCTGACATTGCATGTCATTCAAGCATATAGGAGCAAGATTTTGCATGACTTCCTGACTATAAGGGGCAAATCGCCAACTTTGGAAATTAGATAATAAACTGCTGTGTTTCAGGCACTGAAATTTACAGAATATATTTATCCTATCTTTATCTACCAGGATCTGTTTATAAGTTAGGTCTTTAGAAGTTAAAGCAATGAACTAGAGGCATACAGAGAATACAGATAGCACTAGGTATCCAGTAGCTGCAGCCCAAGGATTTTATTTTAATGCTGCTTGGCTACTCGAGTGTAACATCATATTGGCTTTTTTTTTTCTTCTCTGAAGCTTGATACCATTGAGGAGCTTGTGATTATACCACTCAATAAACTTGTGGCCTTGTTGGATGGTCCCAACAAAATTATCCAGAAACGTTTTGACAAACTTCTTGACTACAATAATTTGATTGGGCGTGGGAAGGAGGACAAGGTAACATTTTTTCATATTTTCTAAAGAACTGAGGCAAAATATTAAAAATTGTAATTTGAAAAGAATTTTATGTTGGTTTTTTTTTGTGTGTGTGTTAGATGTGTGCTAAGTGCTAACTTCCACTTGCCAGTGTCCATAGCTGATGCAGTAAATCAAAGCAGAGAAAGTGTTTCTGGACTCTTGAGGCGGCCCAGAAATTCTAATGTAGATGGAACAATTCAGCTAGCTTTGTGAAATAACTAGCATTTTCAAATACATTCACTAAAGAACAGTTCTTTCTTCTATTACAGATGATGTTTATTTAAAGTAATAAAATGTGTCATTTTCTAATGTTGAGTGTCTAAATTTTTGGGCAGAGCAACCAAATATTATTATTTTGAATATGAATATGAAATGCGTAAAATACATTTGCTGACTTCAAATAAGTTTGGCACTGTGTAAACAGCATTTCACTTGCTAAATATGCTGAAGGTGTGGAAGTCCTATCAGCCAGATTGGTTGGTATGGCCTGTTCTTGCTACCTCTTGCATAAGCACTGCTCTCTCTTCTTAGCAAGCCAGTAGATACCTATTGTGTAGTAATAATAATAATCATGATTTTATTTGAGAATTTAGCGTAACATTCTTTGGGTCAAGCATTTCAGGAGGCAGAGATTTGTCTGTGCAGGTAGTGCAGGCAGCCAAGAATGATTATGAGGCTATGAATGCTCAGCTGCTGGATGAACTTCCACAACTCTATGAGTTGTCATTGACCTTGATACGCTGTTGCTCTGCTGCATTTGTTCGAGCACAGAGAGATTTTTGGGATCGTGGCCTCAAAGAAAATTGTATTCTGTTAGAGGTAATTTCTTTCATCTATAAATGCATTCGCTGAAATGAAATGATTGTGGTTTTAGTCTTAAAATAACTAAATTTGCAAAGTACTAAACCTGTTAACAGCTGGATGTTGCACTCTCTATAGGTGGCAATTTTTATAGATTACCAAACTGGTAAATGAATGTACTAACCATGATGTAAAAAGATAGATTCGTCTGTTAAATAAGAAGAGAAATACTTAAAGCATACTTTGTTGAAGCATAGAAAATAATTAAGGCTGCAGACATCTTTAGTAATGGAAAGGAAGCAGAGTTTTCTTTGAGCAACAGTCATAATTATTGCAAGAGAGGTTCCTTTAAAATGACAGGGCTATAGAAGGGAAGACTACTTAAAGATATGCAATGATCCAACAAACATTTGTAGATTTCACTCATGCCAATGATTTTTTAAAAATTAATTAGTTTGTTGCATGATGTCTTGGGATTAATTATGCAACAAATCTATGTGCAATTCAGTTTTAACCACATTAATTGGAGGCTGCATGTTTGTGTCACAGCAAAAAGCACGTTCTCAGATGTGTGCATGGTTTTCTTTACATGTGCACACGTTTGTGACACAGCATAAGGCTCATTCTCAGATGTGTGCTTGCTTGTGTAAGTGCAGGACTGCATACATGTGTGTGAATTTACCTAACCTTGGTGATTCTGGCTTTTTATTTGAATATTTTTTCATCCTAGCTCCCATCCATCTTGGGTGCAAGCAAAAATATCATGGAGAGCTTCAACATACAACATGCTGCAGCCTTTGATCATGTGTCCTCTATGAGTTTTATACCACGTGGTTTTAATCCCAGGATAGATCCACTGCGATTTGACCGAAAGGGATCCCTCCGGCCACCAGCTGATGCTGCCAGACCATCATTGGTGAGGTTTTAAATGCAGTCATATAGAAATTTGGGTCTATAGTTTAGGAACTTTTTGGTAGTTTACAAGAAATGTAATTAAAACTGCATGCTCAAGGACTGGATCTGGGTATTGAGACTTGATAGTATGGTTTGGTAGTCAATATCAGTATCACCATCTAGTCCTGTATTGTTTTGGCCAGTTTTTCTTGTTAGGTTTAATAGATTTGGGCCAGTTTATCTTTACTGTTGCTTGTTAGGCATGATAGGTTGCTGGTCTGATTTCTTGGTCTCTAAGGACATTAATGCTTTATTTTCAGCTAGTGTCATCATCATTTGTATTACTTATTCAAACAACCTCAAAAAAGAAAAATTGTACTCCTCTCTTCTTGTGATTTTAGACAGTGCAGTCCAACAGTCAATCAGCCAGCCAGCAGGAGTATCTTCGACAGATGTACGGGGTTGACAGATTGTATCAAGTTTCTCAGACCACACCTGCATCTGATGTTATGGACATGGCTGTTTCACAGGGAACACTTGTAGCAGTTATCAAGGACAAAGACCCCATGGGTGGGAGACAGCGATGGTTTGTAGATGATGGAGGCAAGTGTTATTGATGAGTTCATTGACCATTTCCTATTGAAAGTTTTTCTAACAGACATTATCAAAAGATGCATAAATGCAAATAAATCTCCATCTTATTAAAGGATTCTTTTGTGTCCCATTCCATTTTTCACTTTTGAGAAGTCTTGGCAGAATTAATTTTTGCTATTAAATACACATATTTTCCCTTACATCACTGGCAAACCTAGCGATAGGACCTGCAGTAAACTATCATAAAGAATAAATAGAATAAGTGTCATAAAGCTTTTTGGTAGCTACTTAATGACTCCTAAAAGATCCTGTAAATCTGAGTTTATAACTATCTACTTTTGAACCTTTCTGTTCTTTGTTATGTTATACCTTTTGTTGTATTTTAGCATATTTTTCCCTGTTTATGGCAAGGACAGTCAAATAATAAAAATAATCATGTTCTGCTTATCTTACCACAGTTATAAATAAAATCTTTTTGTCATCTCTTCTTGTTCTTAGAGCTTCAGTCGTGGTTCATGTATGCCAGCGTTACAAAATAAATAAATGTGATAGTAATATAACTGTTCTTATTTCAGTTAACAAAGGTTTTGTCCAGTCATCTATTCTTACCAAAGTAGCCCCATCACTGTCTGGTAGTACCTCTGATCTGACATCTGATGACACCTCAGACACAACATCCATTTACTCAGCTAGCATGGATGATATGGATTCATCCTTCTTTGAAAGCCAGCAACAGTATCCTGAAGTGACAACTATTGAATCAGGAGATGTCCTGCCGTCTTATTATGATGCCCATTTACTGCATGAGGTAAGATATGCTATAGACTGGTAAATCAATGACTTAGAGGCAGCTGATTTTATTTAATGTTTGTTTTGAAGGGTGAGAAGACACAGGTCTGTAATGTCAGTGGCTACTTGCATTCAGATCACAACATGAATTCTGGGTCATGCATGATGAAAGAATAGGATCTTTAATTGATGCATTTACCATGTTTGCCATACATCTGACCATACATCAAACATTATTTTAAATACAGAATATTTACATTCACCTGAAGAAAAGAAGTTTTTCATAAAATTTATATAATCTGAGTGCGTTTATTTTAAGATATTTAATTTACAATTCTGAAAGATGTTGATCACTTTTCTTTAGCACTATCGCTTTATATGTTGTCAAGTTTCAGCAATTAAAAATCAGGCTGGCCTGCTTTTTTATACTCATAAAACTTTTAGTGTAATAGTATACAGTATATGTATAAACTGCTGATCAAATCATAATGAATACTTAAAGAACTACAGGCATGAATGGCCAGGGAAAAAAAGACACATGGGCAGAGGAAACCTGTTATCTCTGTACAAAATCTTTTTGTTTTACTTTTCAGCGTTACTATGCAGAATTCCCTTTTACAGCTCGCAGTGAAAACGAAGCATCCTTAGTCAGTGGCCAAGAGGTGGTTGTGCTAGCTAAACATGACATTACAGGTAACACAGAATGGTGGTTAGTGGATGCTAATGGTCACCAAGGATATGCACCTGCCACATACCTGCGAAAAGTTGTATGAGTGATCAAGTGTCATAAACAATAATGAAGACTGCAAACATTAAAGATTAGTTTGGGTTTGCCACATGCTTCAGTTTATGTACAACAGATTTGACCTTATTGTATGCATGATTTCATATACATGTGATTTTTGTTAAACATATGTACATAGAGGCTTCATCGTACATGCCTAGGTGCAGATACTAATGTGAACTTGTTCATGCTGATGTTTGTTGGGAGATTAGCATGTAAATCTCACAAAAACACAATTATCATATTGATCGTATCGAATACTTTTTTGCTCATGGTTTGCCAGTTACTGACTGTTTCTTAAACTTGTGATACTGTTTATAACTTTCTCTTGTATCTATGCCAGTTAAGATTGTTCATTATCATTCAACTTTTCATAACACATTTATACAAATTTTATTATATAAATGAAGATTTCGCCCTATATGTTACTATATAGATTAAAATTATATTTGGGTCATATATGCCTTTAATGCATCATGCATCAAAATGGTGGGCTGTTCATTTTAATCAGTGAAAGTCATTGTTACTGTGTTGCACCATGAGAACATCCTAGATGTTTTTGCATATTTTTGTTTTCTTATTGGTGTTTGACATGATGGAGAAGTATGAAATTAGTGAATGGCTGAGAGGTATATTTTGCCAAGCTGGCAAATAAGGTTATCTGGAGGTGAGTTTGAAAAAAAAAAATTTTCTGAAATGTTAATTTCAGCTTTGTTTTTGCTACCATCACATCAGAAAAATACCGGCATCCGGGAGTTCAAAACCTAAACTATCTTGCTACGAGAAATAGATTTTATGCTCTTCATTGGGTGTCCTTTAGGAACAAATGTTTGAGCTGTGAATATGTTTCTCCTTTATCCCCTGTGCATACCAGAAATATTGTATGCTATGTGCCTTTTTTAATCATACTTTCTAATGCATCAAACGAAGGTTGCAGTTTTTAGCTGATGTCTTTTTTCTTCATGTTGCATGAATTGTAAATGTCGGTTTCTTTGAGATTTGCCTATATGATGGAATATTTTATCGCTGTTGCTAAAAAATGTCTCTAAGTCCACTCCCACCCCCTCTCCCCACCAACCTTTATCAAAACATACCAACTGGTTGGTGTGATGTCATTTACACTTTTAAACTTAAAACCACCATACCTCTTTTGGGACATGTTTTTCTCGCCACATCTTCTCAACCAGTGGCATTGATTTGGTCTGACTGTATAAATAACAGTGTAATTTCAAAAAGCAGCATGATATATTAATACAGAAAAAAATTAAACAAAACATACAGTGTATAAGGAGTGCCAACACACAGCATTGGAAGTCCTTCTAGGATTCAGTGTTCAAGATCCCATTATTCACCCCTATTAAGAGGACGGCATTAGCATTTATAGCACAGTTTCAGAGCCTATGATAAACTCAGTGCACTAAAATATAGTTTAAAAGACAGCAGTCTACAAGCAGTCTTTGAAGATGTTGACATGATGGTAACAAGGTCAGCAGTTTACAGTATAGTCAGGAGGGGGAAGGGGGATGGGGAAGGGGGAGGTGTCATAACGTTAAATCTAACCATATAACTCATTGTTTAGTCTTGTCATGGCATGCTTTGTTGAAGATGCCAGCTTTGTCTTTGGTGAACTTTGTCACTAGCTTCCGTAGCATATACAGTGAAACTGGACCTATTAACCCCCAAATTATCAGTGTAGCACTAAAACCCAAATGACATCTTTGTCTTTTGTGCAATACCAGTAACTTACAGATCTTGCAATTCTTAGTATTGCTGAGTTTTTTCTGTCTCGCTCATATCTTTTTACTGATGATGTTAAACCAAAAATGATTCATTTTTGATGCTAATGAGTCTTCATATTGAATGACGTGCTGTGTAGCATCAGCTTCCATGAATGTGCTTTAACCTGTTTCAAATGAATTTATCCTTGAAATAGAGACATCTGCCTTGTTTTTAAAATCATCTTGGTGTTTAAATGCACATCTCATCACATAAACGTAAGAACTGTGAGAAAGTTTGTCAGATCTCAGGATCTGGAATGGCACAGTTATATTTTGTTCAGGTTGAACATATAATTAAAACCACATTTAAGTTTCTTAACGGGTTGTATTAATTATTCTGTGTATAGTGCATTATTTTTGCAATAAAGAGCAGTTTGGTCCCAACGGTATTTCACCACCATCCATCCAAACTAAATTTTAGGCAATGGGCAAGGATTAAGACTGTTGATATAAAGAGGGTATATATAACTAGCAGTAACTTTGGGGAAAAATCTGAGAATGCCAGTAGTATGTATTGTATAGAAAGAATTCTGTTAGCAGTAAAACCAGATCACAAGTTTCTCAGAAAGGAAACTATCTTCACTTGGGGAAAGTTTACTGAAAAACTGAAATGTGCATTGTAGACTTCCTCTCTACTTACACATTTATAGTATTGCTGCATTTCAGACTTGCAACTTTTACCGTCTTTTTCTTGTTTGTTGGGATGTAAGAAGTACGTGATTAAAGGCCCCACATTCTGATGTTGAAGTGATTAACCAAAATGGCTAGAGGACTGGCACGTTCAAGCCAGAGACACCCACAGTACTTGTGTGGTGCAGCATACTTTTGACTCAGCTGATACCAGAGGGTTGGGATAGGAAAAGACAGCTAAGGAAAGTAGAAGGGCATTACCCTGGCTCAGAAAGCTGGCCTCAAGATAGGCCCGATCTCTTGACACCTTACTCCCCAAGGACTGAAAAGTTAGGGGACAGCATTTACCTGCTTTTCTTGCTCATGTCAAAAGTTAACCATTAAGAACCAACTATCATGAAGACAAAAATATGAATAAATGGCTTGTATATATATATATAAAAGGTAAACATAATGAGAGTCTGTACGTGAAACTACCTAAAGTAAATGAACAAATTTGCCATTCTACCTTCCATAATGTCTTTCTACCAAAAAATGCAAGAAGATTCTAGTGTACATGATCTTACATCAGCAAGTAATGACTTAGTACTAGAAGTACTTTACATTTTCGACTTCATTAGACTCCTTAGTTAACACTAAGTTACTCAGAATCAGTTTTATGCAAAAATAAATAAATAAATAAAAATAACAACTTCAAGCTTCATTTGGGATAACCTCAGCATTAACCTTGAGTAGATCATTGGGCAGTGTTTTGCTGCTATTGAAGGCTTTCTTTGCATATTTTTTGCAGGGATAAAATCATAACACTAAGAATTTAATCATTCATCCTATGATTTTCCTTGTTCTCTTTGGCTGGCTGTGCTGGTCACAGTAAAAGCTTATGCTTGTTCTGGGTTTGGTGAAGCCCACATTGACTTTACCTTCACCTGTTGAAAGGAAATGGACATATCTTTGTCTTTCTCTTTACCGTAAAATATGCCTTATGCTTTGACTCGATTTTAGACATTGATTTGGATATGTATATAAAGTGCACATTGCTCGTGTTCTATTTTCATTCAGTTTTTTTTTTTTGTTTTTTTTTTTTATAATGCTTCCAAACCTTCCAGAAATATTCACTATGTTTTCTGTGATGCGCATTAGCAGGGTATGTAATTTTGAACTGAATCCCTCATTGCTTGTTTTTTTAGTTGTTGTTTTCATTGTTCAATTACTTGAAGTTGAGACTGACATATAAATAAGATGTGCACTTGTTTTCATATAATTTTGCTTCAGGTTGCTAGTGTAATCATAATGCTGTGCATTTTCACCTCTGCTTTTGACACAGCATAGAAATAGTGCTTCTTAAGGAATAATTTATTATCTTTTTAATAAATAAACATCAACTTTTGATACTAAGGCTAGGTTGTATGCATCAAGCATCTTACTAACGATTGCAAATTAGCCAGAGTTGATTACAAGTAACAGAAAAAGTAGGACAAAACTTGATTAGAAGAGTGTACACCATTCATTACTTTGCTTTGAGTGAGCTGGGTAAACAGACTAAAGCATGACAACTGTATGATTTCATTGTGTGCATTGACAAATTCTTGCATGGAGTAGATAAATCTTTGTACTCCTGGAGGAAGTTTCACAGTTTGAAAAACTCATAACTCATACATATATACACATAACCACACACAGTTTAGGGACCTGAGTGCATCTGCATAGAGAGGCTAAGGCTGTATATATCTTTGCCATTCTTCTGGTTCCCTTTGGTAGTTTGATGAACATTTCTCACATAGCACTTAAAAAGAAAATTTTTTTTCTAAGCTGTTATTATAGCATCAGTATCAAGTGTAGGTAGTGAATCTCTACTGTTAATGTCATGATTGTCGTGCTTTGTGGAGGGAGGGGAATGGTGTTGAAAACAATTTTAAAAAAAGCCTTAGAATAATGAACACTTTGTGTTCTGATGCATAGAGTAACACTGGCAATAATGTATTACTGTTCATCAATGTGATGCGACAAAGATACAAAGGATCAGCAGAGTTGTTAAGCCTTTAGTTTTGACAGGAATGTTTTAAGTGTAAGAATAGGATATTGTAGACTATATTACATCTTTCAGTTGACTGGACTGGTTGCCAGTCCAAGCTCAACTCTATGACAGAGGGACAAAATGAGCTTTCAGCTTGTGACAGAATATCTTTCTGCGTATGCTCTGCCAGCTGTCAATTTGGTTTTTTCATACATTTCTCACATGTCACACATAAGATGAACTACACTGGGTCATGTTGCTTTTCTTTCTCTGGCCCCAAAGCTTTACCTCATCACTTTACAAAGTGATTACCTTTGACGCTTTCAAGGCTGGGCTTTATATCCCCCATCTACCTTTGGAAGTAACTGCAGTAGATGCTGGGTGCCTCCTTTTCATTTCCTCCCACCTATCCCCTATGTTTTTATATTTTGTGATTATTGTGTTTGTCCACTCATGTTCCATGGTGGTCAGGTGGCACAACGGCTAGGGCCTGTACATTGAAGGTTGGCTATCCTGAGTTCAGCTCTTGTCTCGGCCACACTGTTCTTTTTCTGCATGTGGCATCTGTTTACAGGGTTGGCTGCCTTGCCGTGATATAGCCTTAGTTGCTGGTTTGATGTAAAACACCAATTCCTCCTACCAGCATCACTCACATTCCTCTTTCATTAAAGTAAATTCAACTCACTGCCAATCAGGGAAATGTGCTGTAAATGAGCTTTTATTATTTATGTTATTCTATCATTTGTGGTTAAAAACTGAAGCTATGTATTTTTTTTTTTTAGTCCTTTCTAGTTTTAAGTTGTATGTTCACACTTTGGTTTGTTCCTAGCATCCTGAGATTGGCAGCAGTTGAAATGCTTTGTTGCTGTATCACATATGCAGGCAGGCATAACATCAATGTATATGGTCTCTCCCACACCCCACCCTTGCACACACATATTCATGTGCTTCTCAGACTTTTATTATTAAACTGTGATACAAATTCCTCTATAACTGAATCATGGCTGAACTTGTTGGGTGAATTGGTTTACATTAAAAAGTGTGGCATTAAATTTTAGCCTGTAAATGAATGACTCAATAGTTAAAGCTGGGCTTAATAGTTTGCAAACCTATCTCCATTTTCTGCTGGTATACAACATTGCTAATTGCAGGCTTGCTAAGGTGGCAGGAACAAAAATGACATTTATGTGAATGTTGATTTAAATGCCTTAATCAAATACATCCAGAATTTTTTTTCAGTTTCTGCAAAACTATTTTAGGGCTGGTGTCCATTTTTAAAAAAAATTTCATGGTAAAACTTTATGGTCTTGTGGCAGATATTTCCTTTTGATAACCCTTTTTTTTTTTTTGTTAAAAAAAATTGATTGCATATACAACCTGATTTTGAACAATCAAACTTTTATGGGAAGGGTTACTGCAGTTGGTTTTTCCATAGCACAGTTACCCCTACCAGATCAGATATTTCAAGTCAACCACAAAGTACCTATCTATAGTCTTATATGCATGTCTTCTTTCAATTCTCTTAGAAAATGTATTGAATTACAGATGTGATGACTTTTCAGTTTATTTTCTTTATAAAAGGGAAATAGTATTGAAGAATAGAATATTTAAACTACACAAGATATTTTTGGTTTGTGGGCGTGGGTGGAGAAAACACCAAAAATTGAACTGTAAAGTTTGAGACAAATATTTTGAAATTGGTTATATCTAAAAACAGCAGTTCAGTAGTTCATGTTTGTTGTAAATGCATGATATTCATGTTTCATGACCACTAAACAAATGCTGAGTTATGTATATTTTTTTTACTTGCCTTCTAGTGTTTACTTTAGTAATATAACTGCACTTTTATTTGCCTTACACTTTTCTCCTTCTCTTGTTATGCATAAAAACAAAAAAATACTTTCAATATTTCTTAGCTTAGCTGTACTGACCAAAAAACAACTGAAGATGTCAGATATATGTACCTGACATTATATTTATCACTGTGTACACATTTGTCAACTGTGAACTTTGCTTGTATCCCAGTTTCAAAATCAAATGGTGGTTAATCAAATCATTACTCTGCTGATTACTTAGTGTAATAATGGTTTTACAAACCATTGTTTATCATACTTAGCAGCAGGCCTAACAGTATTAATATATTTAGCTTGGTAAAGTTTAATTTCAAAATTTCAAGTTGGCAACCTGGAGACAAGACAGCATACATACAAAACTGTAAAAGCTTCGGCCTCTTATGGTTCAAGTTTAATCCTTTTTTTTAATATTTCATTAATGCAGAAAAAACATTAACCTTAACATAAGGTGATTTATGCTAAAGCTTTGATGTTTTCATTGTACTAGCAGTAGCCATATAAGATTTTGAGTTTATGGAAAATATTGTATTTTTCCATTTTGTTGATGACATTATAGCATTTACAATGTTCATAATATAAAAAAAAAAATGAAGTAATGGTGGGTTCTAACATAAACCATGTGAAGTGATTTATTATTTATTTGGTTGTGCATTTATTTTGCAAGGACTTGCTCAGGTTGCTAACCCTATTCCAACAAGCACTTTTAAGATGTACACAAAGCTATCCTTCAGCATATTGGACTATTATGACAAGTTGAAAGTCAACAGAACAGGTAAAGGTAAAGGTAAAGGTCGTCCCATAACCTTTAAAGGTCGTTTGGGGAGTGAGGTGTTAGAGACCCCACTTTTCTCGGGGCCAGCTTTTTACATGAGGGTGGTGCCCATCTCCTCTCCCTCGCTGCCTTACCTTCCCCGACCCTCTATGGAGTCAGGTACCCATTCCCTTCAGCTGGGTCGACTGGGGGAAGTTTGCTGCGCTTATCGGGAATTGAACCAGCGCGCTCTCGGTTCGGACGCCAGCGCTCTAACCACTCGGCCGTCCGCTTCCCCAACAGAACAGGGCTGATTGTATTTTTCTTTTTGTGGATGGACTACTTCACACATACACCCTCAGATCATTTGCATGCTGAAGCAGTGTAAAATGAAGAGATGTTAGTATCTGTTTCCATTGTGCTCAAGACAGAGGAAACCTTGTGTTATAGAAAAGCATTGAACTTGGTGATAGAAAGGCACCAGGTGTGCTTGAGGTCCTTTATTGTCTTGCTGATCAAAACAGTTTCCCTTTAAAACATGAACATACCTTTTGAGCACTATACAATAAAGCTCACACAGAGGGCAGTTTTCCAAAACTTATTTTAGTCAGAAGTACAAATTTCACATAAAACAGGAATTGCAAAACTTGAGAGAAATGAATATTAAGGTTGTTTATGAAAGTTTGAAACCATTAGTAAATAAAAGGATTTACTATAAATTTTGTTTGCGATTTCTTAATGAGGAACGACATTTGTTCTTTATCCCTCTGCAACAAGGTTTTTGATTGTGCCATGACTCAGTTATAGCATCCATTTTGCATAATTTGTTTATAACAGAGAAATTTATTTGATCCCCTCACCCCTATTTAGATACATTTTCTTTTAGTCACTTGTTGACTATGATGAGATGAAGAAAAAAATCTACTTCCAAACTGAACATTGCATACATATGTATGCATCTGTCAAAATACAATGGTGAAAGAGAAAAATAGATAAGATCATGTTATCACTATTGTCATCAAAAAGTGTTCTGTTAAGTCAGTTTACATGATGCTCTCCACAAAATTTCATACAGCATCCATTTCCTTTTGCTAAATCAGTTTCTATTTAATGTTGCTCAATCAAAGCGTACAGTTCTAATTTTTTAATAAAGGATTTTTGGTGATGGTTTCATGTGGGCAATAAACCAAGTGTTTTTAGTTAAACTTCCAAATCTTTGCTAGCTTGCATGCATGAAAGGTCACGAAAACAACTCTTAAGCCACTGGTCACAAGTAGCAGCTCAACTATTGCGACTACACTTATCAAAATCAACTTGAACTTGAGACCAGTGATTTAAGACTTTTCCAGACCTCACATCAAACCCAACCGTGACCTAAATAGCAACTACTGTAACTGGTAGTCAACAATTGTTATAATTAGTTGTTTGAAAAGGTAAGAAAATAGGACAAAGGCACATTCATCTTTCATGTGTTAAACATAGGAAAATAAAGCCAAACACACTTGTCATCAAATATACACCTGCTATATAAGATAAAACTCTCAAGTCTGCTAGGTCAAAATTCTTTCTTGCTTGCAACATACATGCACTTCCAAAAATGCTATTCAGCCACTTTAATTAAAACAATCACGTTCGATCTCTTGCACTAATATTTAGCAGACAGAAAGATGTGAAGTTTAGTAGTTTATTCCTTGTTGCTCCTTTGAGGAGCATAGGGTCGCAAGGAAGATGTGAAGAATCAACATAAATATTTCTAATTTGTATTCAAACTGTCATTATCAGGTAATCCAGGCTTTTCACTGTACACGAAGGTAAAAGTCATCCCATGACCTTTTTTCAGGTTTTTTAGGGAGCGAGGTGTTTCTCAGAGGATTTTTTGTGTGAGGGTGGTACCCATCTTGCCCTTACCTTTCCCCAACCCTCCAAGGACTCAGGTTTCCCACCAGCTGGGTTGGCTGGGGGAAGTAAGCTACACGGGTATCAAACCAGCACTCATTTCAGTTCAGATGCCAGCATTCTAGCCACTCCTCACTGTACATACCTAAGAGCTTATTTCACTGTCATTGACGCCATATCATTTACTGTTCCAGTTCGTAGTTCACTTAAAAAATGCAACACTTGTTAACTGTCATAATGTTTCACCCTGCATTTCTATCATGACCATGACTACAAAGTCTTCTTCCTTTTTTGCACTTACTTTGGTGGCCTTTGCATCCTTTCTTCTCCTATTCTTCCATCATGACCAATCCAGATTCAATAAAGTTCATAGCAACCGCCAGTGAACTTGAGTAACTCCACACTACAGACAGCTGACAATAAAACTTAGTTGTCCCTAAAATCTGATGAAACTTCCAAGCAAAGGAGAAAAGGCAAAGAACTTAGGAAGTTTTCCAATGATCATTGAGGCTGATGACAAGGATGTGGCTCTGTCCTGTGTGGACCATGTTGTAGGTGGCATTGGGACTGATACCAAAGCTCTGTGAGCAGGCGTCACACTTATAGTGCTTACCACCCAGCAGCTGGGCCAGGTCTCGGAAAGGAATCGTCACGCTGCCTTCTTCCATGCTGCCACCCTCTCCTTCCGAAAATGCCCCCACCACAACGCTTGTCCCTTCTTCTGCATTGACAAAAGCCTGCTCCTCCACCATTTCTTCAAGCACTTCTTCTTTTTCCTCTGCCGGCTTCTCTCCTGAGGATGATGCAGTACAGCTGGCTGTTTCCACAACACCTGTGGTGATGATGGCTCCAGTGTTACTGTCCACAATGCTTACCTCCTCATTGTTCTCATTCTCACTGCTTTTTTCTTCATTGATGATAAAGTGAATGATGGGCTCACTGTCTGGTGAATTGTGTATAACCTGTGTCTGGGCTACCACTTGTTCACCTAGAGGCTCGAATAGAATACGATCTGTCATCTTTGACATTGTTGTGTCATCCTCATACATTGTCACAGAATTTGTGGAATGGCTCAATGATCCCTTTTCTGTCTCTTCTCCCAACCCTCCATCTAAAGTCACCTGCTTTTTCTGTGAAAGAATGAGAAAAATATTGTCAATACAATCTGTTAAAAATGCACGACAAAATTTGCTGAGCTTATCCACCAAAGAGTTAGCTATAAATAAATTAAAGAAATGTCTGCACAAAAAATTTAGAAATGTGCAGATAGAAATGATTCTAAATGCTTGTTACACTTTACAGGACTTAACAGTACATTTGCTAAGCACCCCTAGTACATTCTTTATAAAACCGCTATTATGTTTGACAAGCCATAATGGTTCTTTCATACTAATAATGAAGAGGCAAAGGAAAAAAAGAAATATCATGGAATAAAAGCCTGATAGCCTATAGTTAAATTTATTTAACAGTAAAAAAAAAACATGTATATGAAGAAACAATTTTCCTTCCTTGATGCTGCCTGAATATTCTCTCATTTGTAATCAGTTTGGAAATAAAGTACCTGACGTGAGATTTTCAGTCCTTGAGAACAAGTTTGGCAGTGTTTACATGACAGTCATAGAACAGTTATACAACGTTGCCAAATTTACTCACTGTCTTTTTGGGGGTCTAGTTTAACAGGGCTTTTACACAATCTTATTCATAGTCAAAGAGAAGTAAATCCTATTAGCAATATGGTATTCATAACAAAACTTTCCATGTGTTTCTCATTACACCTTATTTATTGTCAAAAAACTGTACACTTGTATAAAAACATGCTTGTCTCGGAAATGACAAATTGCCTAGAATATATATTGATAACCTCCAAGCTTTCTTCCTTGTGAATGAAGATTGAAATTTATCTCCTCACCATTGAATGCACACGCATATGGCGTTGCAAATATCTGTTGAGGGAGAAGACTTTGTCACAAACACTGCAAGGATGCCGACCATCTGCATGTTGTTCTAAATGCATTCTTAGGTGTGATGGCAGACGGAAACCTCGCTCACACACAGGGCACCTGTGAGGTTTTTCGCCTCGATGTCGCATCATGTGGTACCTGAGAGCAAAACACATAACAGACCCCAGTAGTCAACAAATTAGTGAAATTTCTTTGATGAAAATACTGCATGCTGAGAGGAGATAAGATATTAATTTGAAAAAAAGGATGCAGATTGAAGAACAAAAGCTGTTTTCAAATCTTCTACCTCAGACCTGGGCAAAGGCCGGCCCGTGGGCCGGATCCGGCCCGCCTCCTGTCTCTGACCGGCCCGCCCGCTGGCGAAGGGATAGTATATATACTATATATACAGTATTGGGTAAAACTGAGTTAACTATATTAGTCCGGCCCTCTAAAACCATCCCAATTTCTCATGCGGCCCCTTGGGAAAATTAATTGCCCACCCCTGTTCTACCTAATAAGCAGAGAAATGTTTTTAAAACTCACAGTGCACTCCTTAATATATATAGAAAAGTATAAATATGACCAGATCTCTACTTCGTGAAAGCCTGCACCTACTTGTAGTTGGACTGTTGGCCAAATCCATGCCCACATATCTCACATTTGTATGGCCTTTCTCCAGTGTGCACTCTCTTGTGTTTCACCATGTCAGCTCTCCGCAGGAATTCTTTGCCACATATGTCACATTTGCACTGCATCTATAAAACAAAATATGTCTAAAAATCAAGTTCACCCCCTTCACAACTTCGTTAGCAATAAAGCATGCAGTCATCTAAATCACATCTTAGGTGCAAGGAAATCAAGATGTTTAAGAATTCACAAAAGTAGTCAACTATTTTCGTTCTGTGCAAAAGATGTGTATTCTACAGAAGTTTAAACCACACACACATATAAATGTTCTGTATATTTACCGTGTTCCACGTTAGCTGTGTCTGTCCTACTTGTTAAGTTAAACAGTAAAATTTCAACAGCTTACAGAATGGAAATTACAGCAATTTGATGTTTACAAAAATGTTTAATACTTCTTTTAAAAAAAGTGTGAAATAAGGTGACAAGCAGCAGATCCATTCCATTTGCTGGCAACTTACTTTGCGGAGATGCCTATAGCGCATGTGGCGATTGAGGTAGGCTTGCAAAGCAAAACTTTCCCCACATTCATCACAACGGTGTAGCTTGACTGATGTGTGGGTCTGCTCATGCATTAGTCTGTTGGCATTACGAGAAAAGCCTCGCTGACAGATGGAGCACCTAAATGGAAGAGCATCCGGGTGGTTTCCTGCCATGTGTTCTTTCAATGCACCAATACGATGGAACTTTTCAGGGCAGAAGAGACACTGCAGCTAAAACACAGATCTGTTGTATTATTATCTCAGGTGCAACCTTTATCTTACATATTCTCCCCTACCACATTAATGACAGAAATACAATAATGAACAAAGTAAAACCAGACAAAGATAACTAATTAGACTTAAAAAGAACTCAATGATTTTGAGAAGTACTCAGCAACAGACTTTGGTTATGACAATGACAGACCTGTTTATGAAAAAAAAAATCTCTCAGTCACTGCAAAATAGAACTATGATTATACAGTAATTAAATTCTTTAAGCAAACCTAGGAGACATCACAAGCATAAAAAAAAGGAAAAACAATGATATTTACCTTACCACTGAGGTGAGACTTTAAGTGAGCCTTCAGGTAGATATCTGATGAGAAAACTTTGCCACAAATTTCACAGACATGATGAGGGGAGAGGCTAACTGCACCTCCTCTGCCTCTGCCTCGCCCTCGTCCACGTCCCCTGCCCCTTCCAGACATTATGTTTTTGCACATGTTGGCATGAACACTAAGTTCAGTGGCAGAGGTGAAGCTTGCTTCACAGCAAATACATCGGAAGGAGATTTTATTGTCAGGTGAAGCATGCAGTCTGCTATGGTTTTCATAGGCTGTGCTTGATGAGAATGACTTGTTGCACTTGTTACAAGTGTAAACTATGCTGGGATGCTTGTGAACATTACTAATGTGCTTGCGGAGGTATGCAGCGAAAGGGAAACTTTCACCACACTGCTCGCACACATGAAGATTGCTGTCTGCTCTTCTAGACCCTGCAATACCTGTTGAGGATTCTTCTTCTACACAATCCTCTTCCTCCCCGCCATCAGCACCACCATTGTCTGCCTCTTCATCATCGTCATGTTCGACTGCCATGTGGAGTTCTAATTCTTCCTCATCAGCTAACTGTTCTCCACAAACATCACAGGAAAACTCTTCCTCATCTTCTTCATCGACATGCTGAGTGACATGCTGGGCTCGATCTGTTACTTTCACCAGCTCCCCGCATACTGAGCACATCCAATGTTCTGTTCCATCCATTTCCTTCAATTCAGCCTCTTTATCAACATTCTTCCCGGGTGAAAATTGAGCAACAGCTTGTGCTGCAGCTGTATCTGTTGATTCAGATGTCACTGCAGGTTCTGGCTGGTGAGAAACAAGCTGCTTCTGAGGAATCTGATGTTCAAGTGATGGTTCAAGGGTCTGAGTTGGTGCTGACAAAACAGCACTGGGTGACGCACTTGGGTAGGCAGCTTCAGCCAACAGAAGTAGACTGGCTGATGTGTCATCCTGATGAATGCTGCTGGCCTTTGGCAGTACAACTGCAGTAGGAGCATGAACGCTTTGCAGACTAACTGGTTCTGATCTTTCCTCCGTAGCTGGTTGCACGCTGGCAGCTTGTTCCACAAGAGAAGCTGCATCTAAAGGTTGATCAAGCTGCTGGTCATTCATGTCCTCGTTTTTCACTCTAAAGATCTCTGCAGCATCAAGCGAGCTTGCAGTTGCCAGCTGAACTGAAGCAGTCAGTGATATGTTTTGGGAGGAAGAAACATTTACAAGCACCTGCTGAGCCTCGTTGCTCTTGCCTGGTGATGTCATCATGGCTACTTTGGAACGAGCTGAACGGGGCAGCAGATTGGGGTCAAGGATAAGAAGGCTTTTGGGAACAGCTTTGGGCATTTGCTCTGTGTCAGGTCTGACTGGTGGCTCTCTTGGACCCCGCGACCTTGGAGAGGACTGTACAAGACTAGCAATCATGTCCTGGTACTGTTGTGACCGGGCCCTCTTCCTTGTTTGTATAGGTTCATACTTTGGTATGAAAGCAGCTCTGGACCTTTTACTCTGTTCTCCTTTCCCAGTGACTCGAACTCCTTCCTCTTCAGCTGTTTGCACATTTTCTCTCTTAACATCATGATGAACATTGTTAGCATGCGATATTTTTTTGAATGCAATTTCTGTGGGTTCAGCCCCCTTTTCGGATTTAGCTGAAGATGTTATCATCACAGATGGTTTGGTGTTGTCTGCCTTATCTGTGATGCCACAATCCATGGCTTTTGCTGACCCTAACAAAACCCTCCCGTGTGCTGACTTCTCACCATCTTTGACAGTTGCTGCAAGTTTGGAAGGCCCTGCTATGCTCTCCTGATGTTCAGCTGTGGAAAGTCGCTTACGTGTTGTCATCCTTCTTTCACCCTTAGCTGCCTCCTTAACGTCTGCTGAAGTTTTTGCCTGACTGCCTGGTGTGGAAGATGACTTGGTCAGCTTTGCAGTCGGACTGGTCTGGTTTCCTTGAGAGATGGTCGCTGTATGACGGCATGTTAGTCTTGCTCTGCTTCTTACAGCTGGCGCTTCCTGATTTGTGCTCTCTGCTTGTCTGCTGGGTAATGGATGCTCTTTATTTATATTTTCTGTTACTTCTAACTGCTTGTTCTGTGTTCTTTTTGCGAAAGCTATTGAAGCTGATGTAGTTTTACTTTCTTTAACGGATTCCATGTTATGTTCTGAGGACAAAGCAGATTTTTTGTTGATGCCTTCCACAACCACTATTTGTGGCGGGTTCCTCTCTGATGAAGCAAACTCTAAAAGAGCTCTGTGTTGGTCTCTCTTCTCAGCGTCCATTTTCTCCACTGCCTGTGCTATTATCACCATTTCAGATGGTGTCTTACTAACCGAGGACACAGCCAAATCTGCTTGATTGGAAATAGGTGAAGAAGGTTTAAGCTGATGATCAGGAGAGAGAACAGTAGTCAAGATACTCTGCTGGCTGTCTCCCTCAGGATGAGTTAAAGCTGGTAGGCCAGCAGTGTCATGTGGCATTATGATGATAATCTCTGAACCCTCGCTAACTTCTGGCCCCAACAACTCCATCTGACTTTTGGTCAAGGCTACAGGTTCCACCCCTTTAATTTCTTCCCCAGTAATATCGGCAGCGTCCTGTACCAAAAATGACACCTCAGAAATCTGCACTTGCTGTTTGTCTCTCCTTGCTGCTAATTGCAGTTCATGTGCAGGGTGATACCTGTGCAGTGGCTCAGATGAGTCATCAGCCTCCACAACAGACAACATGCATGGCGGTGCCATATTTTCTGATACTGCTGCAAAAGATGGTTCTGCTTGAGAATCTGATTCGGATGTTGGAGGCTGGGGCTGACGGGCTGAACCAAGATCTGAAGGACCTTCTTGTACATTTTCTATCTCCAACACTGTGTCCTTGGGCACTATGATATTTCGAGAATGACCAAACAAGTGCATTTTCAGGTCAGCATCTTGAGCAAAGCTCTTCTGACACTGAGGGCATCTCCCATCAGCATTGACAGTGTGCACCCCAAGATGACTCAAAAGTTCTGACTGAGTAATGAAGTATTTGTGACACAAGCTGCATTCAAAAATTGTTCGGCCTTTCACAAACTCTTGCTCTTCCGGGGCATCATTATAGCGCCGACCTGGGAATATGTTGACCATTAGCCGAGACCCATGACTAAGGTGATACTTCTGCATGGTGATGAGTATTTTCAGGACACCAGAAAGATTGAAGAATGGTTTGACTGCAAATCATGCATGAAAGAATTTTACTTATCACTTTACACTGTCTTTTCTTAACACTGTCAATAAGAAGTCTTTAAAAAAAGTGAGTCTACTTAAACAGAGAACACCACACACAGTCATTCCTAAATCAAGCAATCATCCTTATTATCTACTGTCTAACAGTTTGTCTGAATATTAGAATTTGCATCAAAATATGAAAAGCTGTTATACTTTTGAAGTTAACATAGATTATAAATATTAACATAGATTAACTCCTCTGATGCTTCAACATGTTTGTCTTAAAATCATTTTAAACTACTTCTCTTGAATTTACCATGTGAGATGATTAAGACATGGAAGCTTTGCTTCCACTAGACCCAATATAATTTTGCTAAGATGCCAAAAATAAAGACACATATTTTAATAATGGTTTAAAGTGTGTCCCTAAGCTTTGAATTGTAAAGCTATGAAACCATTTTGATCATTCAGACTGAACAGCAGCCTTAATTTTTTTTAAAAATCAGTTGCAGCAGATAAATCTGGAATTCTGCAGAACAACCTTCATATCTAGAGCTACATTTGATGTTTCTTTTATATCTAAAGTCAAGTATATGTTTCCTTTGTATCTTCAGCTTCATTTGATGACTACATGTTTCCTTTATATCTAGAGCTACACTCGTATTTCCTGTTCATTAAATACATTTACTGATATGATTTTCATGTGTTTTTGTTTACTCTCTGGACTATTGACATAAGGTCGTTTTTATGTTGTCTGTTGCCTCTTACTATTACCTCGATTTTTTTTTTTTTTCAATTAAGCCTTGTGTAGGGCAGATGTTCACTTGCTCGATATTGAGTGAATTGTCACACAAAGACACTTGATATTACATAAACCATTGTCATTTACAAGGTCACTTGTTTGGTACTGGTGAACTGCTATTACTTACAAAGACTCTTATGTGGCTGATGGCTAATTTTAAACTTGAAAATAACAGGAAAAACAGTCTTTCCTGCAGACACTTGAAAGTCATTGCTGACACAAGTTGACCATTGCAAAAGAAATGACAGCTTAGTGAGCTAAATATTGAATAGCCAGCCTATGTAGTCTGCTTCTCCTAGTAGTGTTAAGCCATCATATGTTATTAGGAAAGGGTAAAAGAATGCAAGCAAGTGGGATGTAAGTTTTTGTGTTCTTCTCTTACAGGAGGTTGGTAAGATGTTCCTATATGATGTGCACATCAATTGTCTCATCAGAGCCTAAATTTTTGTGTAACTGGACTTTGTGACATTATAAATTCCTCTAATATGATTTTAATACAATTAGAAGCCTACAAATAACATCATGCACAAAAGCAGACCAGTTAACCCTTAGGATGAATTTACTTGACTAACTTGTAATAATCCCCTGCACTTTCTCCAAAACAGCAGGTAATCCCAAGGAAAAACCTGCAGTCTTGATTTAGTGTTTAATCATGGATGTAATTCTGAAAGTTTTGTTACAGGAAACTCATAAACGGAGGTCAGAGGTAAAAATGTCAAAAACACAGACAAATGTACATGAGCACGGTTACACTCTCAAGGCGCGAGAGCTGGGACAATATATGATACATATTGTTGTGTCAATTCTTGGTATGTGGACACTTGGTGGTATGTCACAATATTGAGCTTTTTATCATGTGCATGTACCAAGCTCTGCCACTGGGGTTTTGTGTGTGTGTGTTTTCTCGGGGACTTAAGGCGCGCAACGACGTGACTGTATATAAATACATAAATTTTTATTACTGCTCATCACTAGATTTTAGATGTCACTGAAGAATTTCCAATAAAAGAATAAAAAGCACTTGAAGGTCGCATAAAATTTCCGTTTAAAGTTTCTGAGATCGGATTCTCACTCAAATGACACAGTTTATGCACGAACGCATTCTCATTAAATTCTCAGACTGTGTATTAACACTCAGCTATTTATTTAGTGATAAGCCCGATGTGCCATTTAGAATAAGTTTTCAATTGAATTCAAAACGCTCTACAGAGATAGAAATCTTTTATGCATACCGCAGTTTCAAAGAAAATAACTGAGGGGCTTTGAGGGTTTTTTACTAGTAACTGCAGCATCGTAAATCGCGGATTGGAACCGAGAATTGTTTTAAATACTAGGCTGAAAATGAAACAGCGCGATCAACTGTGGAACCTGGTTCGAGCTATTTAATGACCACGAGGAATATAACAAAAAATTGGCAGGTGCTTACTAGATTCTTCATTGCAAATAATAAACACTACATCAAATCACAGTTCTCTAATAAAATCCTAACAAATTGTTAAATACAAGTTGATATAGCGCAATCATACCTAAATCAACCGCTAAAACGCTTTAGCTGCGAGCATTCTCGGATCACTTCCGCTGTAAGCTGGGTAAATTAAAAAGTTTAAAAGTAGGAAGGAGACGAAATGAAACTTATTATGAAGATAATCATCGTTTTACCCCCTTTTTAATAAGTTTAAAGTATGAACTGTAATAGAATGGATGAAATAGATGTGACAGTTCTTTAAGCAAAATAATATTTAAGTAATACGTCTTTCTTTTGTAAATTTTGATATATTTTAAAAATACTTTAAGCTGAACCATTTGGGAATACTGTAAAATCAGATTTCAAATGTTTGCTCGGTTTGCAGAAAGGTACTTTGTCAGCGTGTTAATATGAATTGTTACTACTTTAACATTAACAAACTAAAGATCTCTTATTTCAAACTGTATGTGGCGCAAAGCAGAAACAGTTCGGGAGAGTAGTACAACGTTTCAGTTGATATTTCCACAAACAACATCGCATGATGAACACGAAGCATTGGAGCACGAACTAATATACACGTCCATGATTGGAGGGAAAACTTTTCACTTCCAGTAGGACGATATCGGATTATTCAGTATAAAGCTTGAGCATTTTCGCATATTTAATCTGGAAAATTAATCTAATTTTACTATAAAATCTGTAATATTAAGTGCTAGTAACATTTTCGTCATTAAAATATAATAAAACACTTTTATCCAGTTTCGAGGACGCGATCATTCTAATGTGGATTCTTTATGTACCGAATCGATCTCAGTTCGCATGAACTCCAAACGTGGAAAATTAAAAAGCATGAATAAGAGATGAGTGAAAGTGGATAAAAGTGTTTCAATACTGCTAACTTAACTATTAACAGTATGGTGGTGGGAGTCTATAGCGTTGAATGAATGTTTTAGTTTTCAATCAATGCTACTACTTACGGTAATACTTATGTGTGTAGGGGCCAACGACAGCTTGTTCAAAAAGTTGCAGCATTATCTTTAAGCATGAGCGGTGAATCACCAGCAAAAAAGGCAAATATTATGGTTAAGATAGGAACACACAATGGGACCTTCCATTGTGATGAAGTTCTTGCCTGTTTTATGCTCAAACAGCTGCCTCAGTACAGGGATGCAGAAATTTTACGGTAAGCGTTTGCTCACACCTGATAGAAATTAGTTATTTTGATATTTAAATTTAAAAACAGCATTTTGTTTGTGTTCAATTACACGTATGATTATATGGAATCAGGTGTCTAATGCACCATAGGGAGAGAGGCCCTTTAGTGCCATAATGTTATGTGTTTCAGTCAGTTTTTGAGGAGAGAGCGTTTAGAAATGACAAGTGTATTTTTGTATATCAGTGCAGCTATACTAGAATGTATGAATATGTAAGTGCTTATGTTTGTCAGAGGCATATATTTTAATGTCCCTTTTTTGTTTTTTTTAAATTTCTGTCTTAGAACCAGAGAGTCTAGCCTGCTAGATGAATGTGATATAGTGGTAGATGTTGGAGGCGTGTACAATCCAGAAAATCATCGCTACGATCATCATCAACGGTCTGTGCTTTTTGAATGGTCTTAATTAACAGTTCACATAAATCTTTTGTTTATTTTTATTTACATGCTTTTTGTAACTATAGAAATACTTGAGTCTGACAGGCTTGATCCCTGTAATCCAAAAGATTTTCGTGCTTGTCAAAGTTAATTCATTGAAAGGATTCATTATAACATTATATCGTAAGCAAGCAGGTTATATCTTGTCAAGAGAAACACAACATCACATTATGTGCATAATGTGACAAAAAATCTTCAAGAACAATGTATCAGCTTGAGAATTATCTTGTGCAATTAACTAATGCCTTCAGAGCTGTGGCCAAAAGGAGTCTAGGAAATGTAAAACCACCAACACCACGACATTGCCAGTGTTGCAATGCTTGTATGTTTCTTGTCTCATTAATGCACACAGGCACGCATATTGTTGTTGGGGTTGACTTGACATAGCTGCAGTAAAAGCTTGTCAACAGGGCTTGCCTTGTGCACCCATTAGGTCTCACATTGGGTGGTCTATCCTCTGTTTCACATTTGCCAGCCAGTTTTTGCTCTGTCCACCTCAGCTCTCTCCTTCCACATGTCATGTCACTTGCATGCCCTTCTGCTCAACCATGCATGCATCATGTCATTTGTGTGTTTTTTTTCTCTCAACAAAAAATACAATGCAAATTCACCTTTATGGGCTCTGTCTACTTTAATATAACAATAACATACAAATATACTCCTTTACTCCCAAACTCTTTTCTCAAGTTCATACACTTGCTGTTTCGTGATCCCAGCTACAAAGAAACAGTCTTCTGCCCTGATGAGAAAAGATTTTTTTAAATATAACAATAGAATCTACCCACCATCTGAGTTCAGTCAAATATTATGTCAATGTTAAAAACAAATACTGTTTGTATTCAAAAACTGAACAGTTTGAGCTGTTTGTGATCTTGATGTTGTTTATGATCACTTACAACGTGCCCACTTTCACTGGGGTCAACATTCAGCTCTGCTTCATCCTTCAAGATTTGAATCATGCAATGAAGCATTCAGGCCAGCAGTGTAGTGTCGACACATACAGCTGTGTTCAATATGCACAGACTGAAGCTGCAGTCTTCAGTGTTTAATTTTCACATCACGTACCATAGCCCTTCATGCCAGATTCAGTAAAAAGCCTTTTTAAGTCAATTAAAGTCTGGACTAGATCTTTACAATGCTGCATATGCTTTTCAATCAGTATGTGACAGTTGAAGATTTGTTTAACTGTGCTCTTATCTGAAACCAGCCTACTCTTCTGCTAGCAGTTCCTCAGATATGAGGGTATGAGGTGGTTTTAAATCACCTT
The DNA here is from genome assembly GCF_003073045.1 of Pomacea canaliculata. Lineage (NCBI taxonomy): Eukaryota > Metazoa > Mollusca > Gastropoda > Architaenioglossa > Ampullariidae > Pomacea > Pomacea canaliculata. The sequence continues at coordinate 4,446,742 of NC_037592.1, forward strand.
AAGTATAAGTTTGCTTTATGAATGATAAGTCTTATTTTTCTGTAATACTGGCATTGTTTGCTGTTACCTTACTTTGGAAGGGGTATGACCAGTGATTACATCCATTCATAAAAGGCAGAGGTGAAGAATACATGTCGTGCCAACAAATTAATATCTTTCTGGAAAGGTATACTTGCCACTTGCCACACATAAATTGTTGGTGTTTGTAGGTCAACTGGAAGGGCAAAACTTATCAGGTGGTCAGAACAATTAGAGCCATCTACTCTTCTTGAACATTCTGTTTAAATAATCTAGAACTTTCTCTTTATCAATCTCTGTTTGAATATGCAACCTGACTTGCTAGTGGCCAAAACATGCCAATTCAGGTATGCTCAACTTTTGTAACGTCACTTGTCCATGATGGCCACTTGTGCAGCACCCTTGGCAAAAGGATCTAATACCACAGTTGTTACGTGCAGAAGAAGCAGCAAATTAATTCATGTTTGGCACATATTGAAATAGATCTTTAATTTCACTTGTTGTTTCCAATCATGTTGACAAATGGCAAGAATGTAACTGTTTTCATTTCAGAAACTTTAAGGAATGCATGAACAGCTTAAATCCTCATAAGAAATGGATCACAAAGCTCAGCTCAGCTGGCCTGGTGTATTTTCACTTTGGTCATGAGATTCTTTCTCACCTGCTGGGTCTATCTGTTCAAGATCCTACAACTGAACTAATTTATGATAAGGTATATGAGAATTTTCTGGAGGAGGTGGATGCCATTGACAATGGCATTGATGCTACAAATGAGGAACCAAGGTAATTTTTATATTATCTAAAATACTACCTGTATCTTAAAGGCTGAAGTTTTCCTTCTGGCAGGAAAGAATAGTTCAACACAAGAGAGGGGGGTGAGGAACACATGGTGCCATCCACCCTCATAGTGACCCACTATTTGCTTATATTTAGCTCAGTAAATACATTTCTTTTCCCATAGTCAAACCATTTTTTCCTGCCAGACAGCGGCCTTTAGGTATGGCAATATAAATATAACAAGAAAATAAGCACATTTGTGATCAAATTTTCTCAAAAGATTCTTAGAGATGAATTTTGTTTTATTTAAACAACTTGACAATTTATTATAAAAAGGGTTTATTGATCAGCAGCACATCTGTTTAAGAAAAAAGTTGCCATTTTTTTTTCCAGAAGAGTGGACCACTTAATCATGGATGTCTTTTAATAAATTAATAGGCCATCACAATCCAAACTGATTGGAAATATTAGCTCTGGCAGTAATTAGCACCTTTATAACACTTTCAAAAACTGCAAGCTATCTGATGTGTCAACAGAACATGGAGATGCTGGAAATATGTTCAATCCCTTAAAATGGAAATGGATATGAAAACTGGTGCTGACAGAAATGCAATTCCTTTATTTGCAGATACAAAGTGACAACAACAATAAGTAACAGAGTTGCCCGCATGAACCCAAGGTGGAATGAAGAGAATGTGGATGAAGATGTGAGATTAATACTGGTTAGATAATTAAACAGAGGTAGATAACATCATAATGCATGTAAGAGAAATTATGTGCATGTTTTGTATATGCAGTCTACTTGTAAGCACATTGGTTACAAAGATTTACTTCAAGATATTTTATCTCTCCTGTGTTGCCTTCAACAGACACTTATTTAAGCATGTTCTCTCTAAAAGTTCAGAAGTTGTATGGAACACATAAGCATATCAGCATCCATGTTTGTTGTTGATCTCTTTTTGGGTATGTTTAGTAACATGTATTCCTTTTTCACTGTTTTCCTCTAAGTGTTCTAATGTAGTTTTGTTATGTACAGACATTAATGGATTGTATAGCAGACTACTTAAGTTTTTTTCTTAGTTTTTGTTTTAGCAAAATTAGCAGGTGTTTACTTTGCAAGCAAGCAGTGCCAAGCATGGCATAAAACATTTATGCTATTGACTTATGAGTCAAAGAATAAGTTTCTAAGTAAATTTTACAAATACAGGGCCAGTTTTTTACTTTCCTTTTTGTATCAACAGAAATGTTTCCACAAGGCAATGGATATGGTTGGGGCAGAGTTTCTTGACAGAGTCAACTTTTACAAGGCAACATGGCTTCCTGCAAGAGATATAGTACTGAGGGCCCTCAACGCTAGAACAGAGGTAGCTGCCATACAGATACAGATTCAGTTTCTTAAGTACATCTCCACATGATTATGAACACAGTTTGTGTCTATTCAATAGTTGTACATAGTAGGGGCATAAGACAGAATACCCATGGAGGTCAAGTAAAGTATTATTTCTAGTACTTATTATGTAGATGCTTGCTTTACACCGTTGATGTTATATTTCGTGTTTATTTAACCTTTACAGTAATTGCTTAGGAAGGTACCATAGATGTTCTTAGTCTCCTGGCCTCAAAGCAGAAAGGTGTAGGTTTGATACTCAGACTGCTGGATGGGAAATTTCCTCTGTAACGAGACCTGATGTCTCAGGTAGAATTGTCTCATGGTGTTTGCATGTATAGGGAATTTATAAGCCTTGCATGCAGTCTATAGGTAGACACTGGGTCTTGTGGTACAGTAAGCCCTGATATCTCAAGCAGAAAAAAAAAGTCTCCTTCAGTTATAGCAAGCCCCAATGTCTCAGGCAGAACCAAGGTCTCCTTATGGTCTGTCCACAGGCAGACACTGGGTCTTGAAGTGTTGATGAATAGGTGTTTTCTATGCAACATGTCTTGATGGATTATCAGACGTTTTTGTGGTTTTGTCAAAACCAACGCATAATAAAGCATGAGTAGTGTGTATGTTTTGCAATTTCATGTTAATTTAGATTTGACATTTAGTTATTCTTTAGTAATGATCAAGCACCCGCTTGCACAGTGCTATCGAACAAAGCGTGAGCCAGTATGGTTCATTATTCTTCAACAGTTGTCAATCATAGTAAATCTATTGTAAGCACAACACAACTACAATTCATCTGCAGTTTGCGATCGTTGAAGAAAACATTCAGCGTACGTAGTCTTATTATATAGTCTTGGAAGATCAAGTGTTACAGGAAATACCTTAAAAACTGGTCATGAATTGTGACCTTAAGAACATATACAAAGCACGAGGAGACGTTGGTTCTACTTGAGACATTGGGTCTCGTTATACCTCCAGCAGTGAATGGGTACCTGATGTATCTGAGAAGGTAAAAGGTTGAAAGGTAAACAGTATGAAAGGGTTTAGCTTTGTGTTTCACGTTAATCATTAACGGTTTACCTCCCCTACAGCCATGAAGTCACTGGAACCCTTACTTTAAAAACTGCATGAAGACAACGAATAGTTGCTTATTTATATGGTGTGTGAGGGGGGAATGTGTTGCCTAGTGCATCCCATGCATAAGAAAGTGGTATAAGATCTGCAAGTAATTTTGGGGTGTTTTGTGTTACTATAGACACACAGTACTGGAGAGATCATTTCCCTGTCAGAAGGTGGATCACCATGGAAAGACCATCTCTTTACCTTGGAAGAAGAACTTGGCATCAGTCCTCCAATCAAATATGTTTTGTATCCAGACAGTAACAGTCAGTGGAGGGTTCAATGTGTTCCACTCAGGCTGGGGTCTTTTGACAATAGGTAATTAAATCCACTGAACTTTTCATTGAACCCATAAATTGTGTCAAAGATTCTCACATGTGTATGCACAAAACATGCCATTATTTTGTCATAGGTTGATATAGTACTTGCATTTTTGCAGGTTATTGTTGGCAAATATTTAATCAGTAGTTTGAAGACTTGCAGCTTATTATTTCACTCAAAATTTATCAGTTTTTTCATGCGCTCCCATTTTTTGTTTTTTAAGTGGTAGGTGTTGCCCTTGAAGGGTCCAGAGTCCATATACTCCTTATATTTTTGTGGATCAGTTTTTTTTTTAACAATTTCACTTTCATTTTTCTCTAATTTAAATGTTACTTATGTTCTCAATATTTATACAAATTTATGCGTACATGTTTGCATAAACAAAACCAGGAGATTGTTTTAAAAATTCCATAGGCTGTAAACTATTTTTGGGTTTTCATTTTCAGACTTCCTTTGTCAGAAGAGTGGCGAGGTCTACGAGATGAAGAACTGTCTCAAAAATGTGGAATTCCCAACTGCATTTTTGTTCATTCGTCAGGGTTTATTGGAGGAAACAAAACATATGAAGGTGCTTTAGCCATGGCTGCAGCAAGTCTTCAGAAAGTAGAGAGCCGATAAGAAACATTTGTCTGAAAAAAATACATGGTTAAAGGTGTGCTAAAATAAAGGAAGGAGTGCATGCTGCACACCTTTGAGCTCCCAATCTGGGATCTTTATTTTCTGAAAAAGTGAGTGATTGGGAGATAAGCCACTACACCTCATCAGACTTCCTTTGATGGTGAAAATTAGTTTTAGAGCTAACAATACCCTACATCACACTTTACTATCATGGAATGTCCAGGGTAGTGGGGTAGGGAAGGGTGATAAATTGAAAGCACTTTATGTACAAAAATTATTTTTATTTCGCGACAAAACCAAGAACTTTTTAAGACATTTTACATCACAGACAACACACCAAAGCATGCTTAACTCGTCAAAATTATAAAAAGCTATCCCATGATCAAATGTGAACAAAAAAAGGTAGGGGTGGAGTGGGGGGGGGGTCTTATTTGCAGATAAGGGTATGATCTGGCGTGAAACCATTTGAGATTTGCCAAATTGAACCTGATTATTCAACTCTGCAGTTAGGTTGAGAAAACTGTTTACTCTGAAGAGTCAGAATCCATGCACAGTAAACACATTTGAGTCCAGGCCTTTACCTTTAAGGTACACATGAATTTGAAGTGTTTTCAAAAATTCATGAGTAGGAAGAAAAATCAAAATTATAAAGTTAAAAGAAAGAAACTGTTCCTAACTTATTTGATTGTAAGATTGCACTTTCTTGTAAATCTAAAGGGAATTAAGTAAATCAAATACTGTTTCCAAAAAATAAAAATTCTGATATATGTTTATAAATGCAATATTCTGTGGATTTTAATGGTTACCATGAAGAATAACTTAAGTGTAAGAAATAGGCCTGACAATGATATAAATTACTTCCAAATTTGCGTATACACTGTGTCACCATTGTTTTTTGAAAAGAAAGGTGCATCTGTAAAAATTCAAACCTTCAAACTAACATCTTTCTGTGCCTGTGTTTGAATGTGATTTACATTGCCAAATGTCTGGATTTGATCCCTTTTGGTTTAAGTAGCTTTGTAGTAGAAATTAGGGAATATCGGACACAGATGGGTGGTCCAGCCTTGATAGTTGCTGAAGGGGTGGGACATGCTGGTCTTGATAAGTCAATAGGTAAACCGTGCATCTTTTGCTAATTAACTCTTTAGAGTTCTACTTGGACCAAGAAATGATCACTAGAACAAATGGAACATTTTTGAGTATCCCTTTACATTAAACAAAAGAATGCCACAGATAAGGGTGACACATATGTGCAATGAAGAATGAAAATAAAGTGATACTGCCATAGACAACTAAAAGTAAAAAAAACGTTATCTGCCGAACTATGACATTTCTTCAAATCCAAAGAATAAATTTTACAGATTTTTTTAATGATGAAATTGACTTTCAGTCTTCCCTGTTCTGTTGAATGTTTATATAAAAAGTATCCCAGAAAGGCTATGATACACATCTTTAAACAAAAAAAAAATCTTCACATAAATAGCAGATGTACAGCATACTGTAAATCTAAGGCAGTCAACTCTATAGGGTTTTTTTCTTTAAGCTTAACGAAACAGGACATTAATATAGACGAATCCACAAATGCAGATGAAACACATTTACAGAAATGTTATAAATACAGCATTAACCACTGCAAGGTATGAATCTGAAATGTTATGGTTGATAAATCTTTTGCACCAGGTGATCACATAATTCTAACCAAATTATTCAAAACAGTTACACTGGCTGCAAATGTTAAAGATGATACAGCAGATCTAAATTTGTCTTTGCTCATTTTTTCTTTAAGATGCTGGGAATTAGAAGGTATCAACCGGTAGGTTATTTTTTTTACAAGAATATAAATGGGTATGTATCAGAAGCAGTCTACAGGGATGCATCCAGTGTGTAATATCTGAATAGATCGCACTACAAAATACAGGTGACATTTCCATTCCAACTTTGTTTCATCATGCCATATTTAAAAAAAATTAAACTCCACCACATTTACAAAAAAGAAGTGATATTAAAAGTGCTTCCCTTCAAATAGCAAAAAGATTTACAGTGAAAGTTTTATCATTATTTCTCAGGATTACACCAGTTAGAAAACAACTAGTTTGGGTCATCTTTGAAGCATTCAGACACCTACTTCAAACATGTTTATAAACTTTCTGTACCAAGCAGTCCAGATACAAAGCTTCTTAAAGCACACTTTCCATGTTCCATCAAGAGACAAACTAGATATCTTTGCCTGATGGAAGCAAATATGAAAATTGAACAAGCATGATTAAAAAATTTTATATACTTTTGTCCCTACAACAACCTCTATAAATATATAGTTAATAAGTTTTATATATAAACATTAAGTTAATTACAAAAAGAAAAGATCCATTGTGATTAAGAAATGACTTGTTCTTTTGCATGCAGAGATACAGGGTTTACAATCAGGTGTAAAGGACTTGATGCATAAAACTAAGTTGTACCCTAGTGGCTGTACATCTGACATCCTAAATACATTCTTCGCAAATTGGGCCAGGCAGTTTCATGCAAGCACATCTTTGTTGCCCACATCTCTTGGTCTTCAAACAAATATTTCAACTTCTGCCTTTTTGTATGTAGGCATGTTAATGTCTTTGCTTTAAATTTTTGCATGATTTAGCAAACCAGCCAAACCCTAAAGACTTAAGTGCCTTTCATGCTCATACTGTTCACAAAGGAGCTTTTTTTTCTTCTTGAAGGAATGGTGCAGTGGAATAAAGTTGAAGGAAGGAGAAAGGAATTAAATCCTGTAACTCAAAAGACACTTTATGATTAACTGGAAAGATAAAGGGTCTGCTTCTGTCAAAATACGATGAACAAAATGAAAAGACCACAGGGATGAAACAATATGCAATATCAAAATATGAAAGAGGACCTGACCTCTGCTGTTCTCCTGATCATCTTAAATAAGGGAACAATGACACATAGTTCATATGCAATGTCACTCACAGCATGTTCCTTTGCTTTTTTCTAATGCTGAACATATGGCAGTTCTTTTTTTGAGAGTTTCTTGAGAGAAAAGAATATGACCGCCCTGATTTCAAAACCTCAACAGAATACATTATTGTATGTGAAGTGTAATAGCTTGTCTGATAAAATTCATTCTCCACCAAAATGCTGTTTCCCAAGACAGTCTGATGTTATGCTGGAATTGCTTTGGTCCATTTCTCTTCATGAAGAATCAGTTGTTTTTTTTCATTATTATTTTCAAATGTTTGAGATCCAAGAGAAGATATCAAGATATCCCAATGCCTCCTTTTTAGCTCCTACAATGTTAACAGCACAGTCACATTCAGCTATTTGTATTTTGGGTTTTCTTCCTCTTAAAATGGAAAAACAGCACTTGCAATTCAAGCAAGATATTTTGAGTATCCATGAAGAACAAGATGATACAAAACTTCATTCCATGGCAACATAATGTTGTATCAAACATTGGACACAAGCTGAGGTTATCCTTGTACTTAACTTAAGCTCTGATGCCTATGGACAACTGGAAGCACAAAAAAGCACATGCCTTGTTCCACTAGCTCAAAGTTGTCTATCGTTGGAAGGTGATCTATGACAGTATTTAAGATGTCTGCAGAGTGGGCAGGGAAGGAAATCATACTCGCAGAATCTCCATACAGTTATTGTAACAAATGGAAATCCAGTCAGGCTGTGTTGATGACCACTGTATTTGATTTATTTCACCCCCAGCTGTATAAGCTAGTATGGGATCTTCGATAGCTCTTGGCATCTGTTGGATGTCCCAGATAAGGGCTTGATGGTCATCTCCTGTGTATTGCAAGATAAAAGCAATCCACAGAAATATGATTAACACAAAAAAAATTCCTTTAAAGCAAACCACATACCTCCAACATACTATCCAGAAATGGAATTAAATCTGCCTGCTAAGGAAAATATTCAAAGCCAGACATGCATCCCATCCATTCTAGAAATAACAATAAAATAAATGATACAAAGCCTAAAGAAACATGATACTAACTAACATCCTATATTACCCTACCAGCAAAGTTTCTTACCTGCTGTGCAGATATGGCAACTAGAATGGGGTGCCCACCCAATACCATTGACACAAGCACGATGGTTATTAAGACGAGCCACAGGTGTGCAAGGAACACGGACATCAAGAATGATGACCTGAAAAATGAAGACAAATAAGATGCTCAAAACTGATTTTTCATTTTCTTCTTTTTAACAATGATGAAAGTATAAAATAAGGGGGAGGGAGGTTAAGCCATCTTATCAACACACGTAAACAACTTTTTATTTTACAAAAGTTTTCACTTTTTTTTTGCAGGTGGGTGGGTGTATGCTGAAAAGACATGTCTGTCTGAAATCAGGCACCAAAAACAGTCACACTGTGCAAAGAATGTTTCAAGCACCCACATAGTGGTTAAGTGGTGTCAGTTTACTACTGTATATGAAAAACTAAAACACCAAGATCAGCCCCAATGCATGCCAACAATGGGCAGAATCAGAAGGTAAATCTGGCCTAGGTCACATTGAGGTTGACTAAGGAAGAACTGGCTTGCAAACATAAAGGAGTGCACTAGCCATTCCATGCAAGATCTGTTTACTATCACAACAGATAGGTCTAATGATAAGCCTTCTCAGTCATTGCAACTATCCAGTTGTTCTCAACAGATGACTAGTACCAATCGACCAGATTAACTTTTCATCAGCTGGAACCAATCGAAAGATGAAAGAATGAATAAACTAGAAAATAATAATAATACCCTAACAGTATTTTGAATCATAAGGTGTGGAAAGATCATATCTACTCCTAAACATTGAGAAGGGAAGATAAACATTGAAAAAACATCAGCTACTGTGTAAACCAGCAAACCATGATCAACTTGGACATTGCACACACACACACCATATATACACACATCATACAGATATACACCATTACTACACATACAAACCACTCACACATAACACACACACTACTTACAAATACACACACCACATACTAAACACACACTACACACACACTTACTTCCAATGCATCCATTGCCATGGTAGCTAAGTAGTTTGGATCCTGTTTGTTCCAAGCAAGACGTAACAATGGAACATGACCAGGATCTTCATAAATAATAGTTGAGTGTTCCAGGTGCCGCAAATCAAACATTCGAACTGATCCATCAGCCCCTACAGTTTTCGTTTTAAAAAAGAATTTTTGGTTACTTCGGCTGAGTAAATGTTGTTCTCATGTGAATGAAATAAAAAGAAAAATACTGATATATTTCACCATGCAGCTCAAAGTAATTGATAAAGTGTGAATTCCTAAAACTGCTTTACTTTCAGCAAATAACAACTAATAAATAATGAAAAAAGCATCTGAATCAATAAGTACACAGATTTATGTGCCAAACCATCTTTTCGTCCATACATTTACTCTTTTCTCTTTCCCATCTTATTAGTTAAAGAGAATTTTGGCTGTTTAGTGGTGTGGTTATTCCTAACAGCATGTCATTCATCAACCATACATGAAACAGCTGGATAAAGGCTAAACAAAGTTTTTCTTACCAACACTGGCAAACATATCTCTGCCACCACCAGCTCTGCTAAAAGCAATATCGTAGACTTCCTTGTCATGTGCAATAAGCTGTGTTTTGACATGACCTGACACCATGTTCACACGACCCAAAACCTGACCTGTCTGTTTATAGCATAACATGGATACTGGGAAGTCTTTAACAAAAATACAAAAGTAACTGAAAAAAAACAAAGCAAATAAAAATATTTTTTCTTTTTTTGCAAACTACTTTTGCACTTCTCAAGCAGATGGCAAGTATGCATATTATGATACTTCATTCCCAAAAACTAAACTGTTGTCATAAAAAGCTTATGTAACATATCAACATATATCCATATAAAAGTCCATTTTATAGCAATTTTGTATAGCTTTCTTCTGGTAACTATATTGTGGTGGAAGCAGTGAATCTCTTGCTTACTGTACTATGAAAGTGTCTGAAAGTTAGAAACAACCTGTAAAAATAGTATAACTCACCTCCAAGCCCCATATTGTGCATGTAGTGTCAATGGATGATGTCCCGAGAAGATTAGGATCCACTTCATTCCAGTCAAAAGATGTGAGGGGAGCACAAAAGTCTGAATTTTTGTTCTGAACAGAATAGACATGTATATTCTGTAAGACCTATAGTACATGTATGTAGATTTATTTAGATCCCTAACTAATATAGATCACAATAATGCAAATCAGACGAAGTGCACTGACATGACCCTATGAATTTCAGCATGCTGAAAAATGAGTTTGTCATCAAATGCTTAAGGCTTTTAATATTTGACAATTTAAAAAAACTTAGTAAACTGGGTGTTTGGCTGAACAGAAAGAGTTATAAAAACCTAGCTTACAATGGCAATTGTTGATTAACAACAGTACCAAAAATAAAAGAAAAACAACAACCCACATCTGATGCTCCAACATTAAAAGTGCTAGAATAAGGATCAATTTGAAACAACCTGAAATGGAAACTATAAATCCTCTTGGAGAATGAATCATTTCAAACCGAGTGATTGTCCGAGACCTTTAGACATACCCTTAACTTTTAAGTGTTGAATAGCAGCACCTGTGCTAGCAAGAAAAAACAAAAACAAAAATAAAACCTTGAACATGTTACTTACATTGTTGAGAAGGCACTCTAATCGTGTTTCTGAGTCACCTACTCTCCACACTCGCAAGTAGTCTCCACTGGTAGCCATTAAGTCTGGAAACACTCCCTTCTGCATAGGGAAGTAGAAATCAGAGATACTTGACATTAAAAGAAATATCTCAATTAAATCAGCTGTATTTCATTACTAATGGTTGTCTGACCAATCATGAAACCAGCTAGAAGGAACATTAGAAGACAAAGTTAGCCAAAGGAAATAAGGGTCCAGGAAGAGCGAAGATAATGCTGATGTAACTTGTACCTGTAGCAAGCTTTCAGCGAGTTGCAACAAATAAGGCAATTTTCTGACAGCGGTTGAGATATCCATACCTGATCTCTTAAAGGGCTGGGGAGAGAAAGGTAGCAAGGTGCAAGACAAAAGCACCATTCTCACAATGTAAAATTCTTCTCTCTTGCATGTTATTTGCCCATGCATACATGCATGCATACACTTTACGTGCTCACCGAATCAGGAATCCACATAATTTTTGTTGTGGGGTAGGGGTGATCGAAAGTACTTTTTGCTGTAAACTCAGCACTTTCTTCATCAAGAGAAACAATCTGAACCTGAAATTTAACTCAAAAATATAACAAGTTCTTTGATGTCTTTTTTTTTATTCGTTACCTATTCATGTAATTTTACAATACCACTTTGGATCCAGCTGTTAAATGCCAACACACAAGATAATAAAATTGCTAACTTTCAAATAAAACAAAGAAAACTAGGCAAAACATAATTGTTCTTATAGTATACAACATATTATCTTTAACATATAAAACTTCAGCATGAAGAGCTGGAGTTTAGGAAGTAGATCTGACCACAACAAAAATAGGAAAATCCCCATCCCCTAACAAAAAAAAAGTAAACTAAGGCTTCAGTGAAAACTACCTCAAACGATTTTAAAGTAATGAAATCTGTCAAGTAGAAAAAATTTTATTTTATTTTGATAAAAAAATGCTTGCTACCTTATTATTGTATTCTTCGACAAAACTACCCAAAGCAAGCCGGAACCGCTTGTCGGGACGAATGCTCCAGTTCATACTATAGACAGTCCATGGTGCTTCATATCTATATATCTCCTTTCTTTTCCCCGGTGGGGCAGAGTGCACCGCACACATTTTCTTTTTTGAGTGTAAAACCTGCATAGAAATTTGTCATAAGAAGCTATAGCTGGCACATGCAAAAATTTGGATGAAAACACAAATCCAAGCACAATTGAGAATTGCAACGGCATGAAATGACAATAAACATCTTAAAACATCCACATCTTCTGTTTTTAAAGTGTTGACGCTACGCATGGGAATTAGTATAGATGGTTGAAATCAGTCTTGATATCACTGTAGCATTTTGTCTCACACCAGTCATCAACGCCGTCGAAAAAATATACTCCCTGGACATTATAATCTGATTTGTACGATAAAATCTTAAGCAAACTAAACGTGCTTTCGAGATACCGAAGAAGGTATGCTAAATCCTTTGTTTGAAGACTGTACCAAACTAGGACGAACGACAACTACTAGAGTTAGTCTTAATATTTTTAAACTAAACCAAACCCATGCAGCTATTGGGTCGAATACATGGGACTGAAAACCACGCCTTCAGACAAAATAATAACTCTGTAATAAAATGAGAAATGATTTTATGAAATGACTGCAGATAAATATAAAGCCGAGAACATATCGTAAAAAGGTTCATGCATCTTTACCCAGATGTAAATGCTGTTACTAGTCGTGCAGTATGTTAAGCCTTTCTCTTGAACCAGCCAAACAATCAGAACAGATTCTGTTAAGATTACGACTTTTTTATATGGTTATATTTACATTTCTAAACGGTGTGTTTTGCTCCATAATGGACATTTTTCTGAGTTTCTTATCGAGTACATTAATTAAGCAGAAACTCTAACATGTTGCACAAAATAACCGATTTGCCGTATACCGTACGCTAACCCTAAAAATACCTGACTAGAATTAAAGCGGATTATCAGATCTTTATTTTTTTTATTTTAATGCGCCTTTTTAATGTAATTGTTAAAAGGAAAAATATGAAACTATCAGTTGATCAAGTTAGTTGTCAGTTTCTTTTAGCCCCTTGGTACTTTTCTTACTTTTGGGGGAAGGTTTTTTTGTGTCTCCTGTGGTCACCGTGACCACTATCATCACCCCGTGTTTGTTTAGAACAAGATCAAGCGCGATCCTACAGATACTTAATAGAAAATTAGTTTTGTAATTATGTAATTATATAGAGCAGTAGGCGTCGAAACTGCGATTATCGATTTCTTGTATAAATCATTAATTAGAGCATATCTTTTTTGTGCTTAATTTTTTTTTAATGGTTTTGACCACTACCACAAAGAAATAGAAAGAGGTGAAACCGCGAAATCCCCCCAACATTCGCCTCCTCTGCTCGATGAGTCACAGGCTGTAATAAAAGAGAGGAAAAATCTCTCTGAGGCGTCTTGCTTGGTTTTTATTACACAGAACCTCTTCCGAATAGAAAAATATCAAAGTGGTACTGTGAAAATTTCCAAGTAGCCCCCTTTACCGAACTCTTCATCTCGAAGATGCGAAGGGACATTTAGCGAAGCCGCGTAAAATACATCTTGTTCAGTCAACTCAAGGGAGTTGGCGAAATGGTTGCCGACCTTAAGGGAAAGTCTGAAAAACAAAGTGTAACTGTGCAAGATATTTTCAAGAATGTGACTTATTATATTGTCGGAGATGTGAGCGAAGAGGTATATGCTTTGTGACGATCGTCCTCTATATCGACCAAATTATTGGTGGTTTCTGATTGCCAAACCATTGTCTGTCGAGTTACAGTAAAATTAAAAACAATATCCATCATTGCTATTTCAAAGTGACTAATTTAAATGGAGACTAAAAGTAGAGATTTGACTCTACAGCTTTTGCGCATTCGTACACGCACGATGGTTACGCATTGGCGCGTATTAAAAGCACACGCCTATTGTTTATACAAATATGACAACAGTTTTTAGAAAACAACTTTAAGGAAGAGCGGGAAAATAACAGTTCTGTTAATAAGTTTGTTGTATATTTACATTTGTATGTAATGGGTGCCGATTTCCCTCAGATCATTTCATCAGCAACGAAAATCTATAGCTTTATTAATATTGGTATTGGTAAGATCCTATAATCTGCACGGAATTGTGTATCAGTTTCATAAACTGTTGCAAGTTATAGTGTTTTCATTTCTAGTGCATCTGTGCATGGCATAATTTGCTGATATTAGTAACTTTCTTTGCATTCCATAACAGGTGCGTAAACTTCTGGACACACATGGTGCGAAAAGAGATCTTTACCTCAGTGAAATGGTTAGCCATGTTATTGCTGACAGCACAGAGCCCGATGAATATTCCGAGGCCAAAGAGCTCTTTGAACGACCAGTTGTTTCTGTGAGTAAGATGTTTGTAATATTACATTGAATATTAATCTTGTTAAAGGCTAACCAGTGCCTCTAAGGTAATTGTTCATCTTTCTCTTCCTGTGAAGACATATGCACAAAAGTAATATTAACACCATGTATATAAAATGGAATTCACATTCCAGATACTAACACTAGAACTTTATCTCATGGCCATGGTGTAAGCTCACTATTTTCAATTTTCAACCAGCATCTGCTAAAATTGTCTTAGATAGATTAGCATTTTTTGTGTTTTTGTTATTTCAACTGTTTTTAAACAGCAAAATTTGTTTTGCAGAGTCAGTGGGTGATTCTGTCAGTAAAATGTGGCAAGCAACTTCCGTATCCTTGGCTGCATGTCTGAAAATGTAATGCAGAGAAAATGAAAGATCACTGCAGTGTTTTGGTGTTTGACAACTTTTTAGTCCTAATTCCGAGAATCTCTTTTTCAGTTCAGAATTCTTTGCTTATATAGAACTTCTGCTACATCCCACCCAGACAACTCTACTCTTTATCCGATGACTTTATGCTAACTATCCATCTCCTCATAACACCAATATATGGTCACACGAATTTCAGTTACTGTGCAGCAAAATATTAGAACTCTCTCTCCTTCAATATCCACTACCTACCCACCACTAAATCCTTTAAATGTATGCTATGCTGCACCATAAAGAAGATTATCTGTCATCTGATGTCATTTACTTGGGCATATTCCCTTCATTGTCATTTACTTAAAGACCTGTCCTAAGGATGCTGCTATTCAAACCATTTTCTCTAAAATGTTTCTGTAAGTCAGCATGTCCATAGGGCAAAAGTAGTAAGCATATTATTTTGCTATGTTTTAACATGTGTTAACATTTTTTTACATTTGATTTTTGACAAGTCTGATGAGTTGGTTCCTTAATCTATGCTTAGAAAGGAGTCATTTGCATTGGAAGATCAGCTTTTTTCCAGTGTGAAAGTTTGTCCCCACCAGGTAAAATACAATATTGCAAATCCACAATAGATTTGCTTCTGTCTTCTTTACTACTTGGGCTTCTTCAGATTGTTGACAGACTTTTGATGGATCTGAGAATTTGAGATGTCACTCAGTGCTCTTATTATTCTGCCATCATTTTTCTCTATTACTCGCTCATATGCACTCATGCATGCTTACTTGGATCTCTTTAATTTGCTTTTAAATGCACAAAGAAGAATTAGGCTAAAGGCTTTTTAAATAATGACTGTAGCTTGTCTCCAAAATATTATCAATTATTCTTTCAGACACTCAACTCTAACTTGTATTTGAACCATATCTTAAAAAGCTTAAACAGTATTAGCTAAAGGTAACAACTTATTCAGTGTTCTGGACAGTTATTTATCTGAATGGAAAGACAAAACTAATACTAAGTATAAAAATAATTTAAGTATATAAATAGGTCACTTTAAAATCAATAACCATTTTATTAGTGATCCTGGAGAAAGTTGTGTCTGATATATGAGCATAAATATGACTTGTCTGTTACAGCTAAATAAAGAGGATGCCAAAGCAATCTGGGGCATGGTGACTTTTTATGGAGGAATTTGCAGCTTGGTTTTAGACAATACTGTGACTCATCTGATCACCACATCAACCTCAGGGGTAATTTTTGTGCTCACACATTGACTTCATCATCTTAGCATTTTCCCATCACATTGTCTTGCCCATTTATTTTCTCTTTTTTGTTTCTTTATTCATATTTATGTGAGGATAACTCTTTTTGGAGACATCCTTGACGTATGCCTACTGTGGTGCGAAAGTAAGCTCCTACTTGGTTATTCAGCAGTACTGCACTTTTTGAGCTATTATATAGCACTTCAGTAACTTGAACGAGGCCTTCTTCAATGCTGTTTTCACATCACATGCCATTTTAAAGTCAATGAAGTTGTGGCACAGGTCCTTATGATGCTGAAGATCCTTTTCTATAAGGATACGATAGTTGGAGATCTGCTTGATTGTACTTCTATGTGGTCTGAAACCAGCCTGTTCTTCTACTAGCAGTTCCTCCTCTGCGGTGATGATGATGTGGTTCTGTATGACCTTCAACATGACTTTGCTTGGGTGGCTGATAAATCTTATGGTTTTGTAGCTCTGGGACTGTTTGCTGTTTCTTTTTTGGGGAGAAGGGTATGACTAGTGACTGCGTCCATTCCCCACTGTACCGCAGTTTGTGGCTGTAGTCCATTGCTGTTTTCTCAGATCCTGTCCATTTGACTTTCACTAGTGCCACAGTGCCCCATCAGCATCTTTTTAACTTATGGGTGAGTTGTTGGACATTGCCACACTGGTGTAATGTGCATATGTTCCACATGCCAATGGATGTTCCCTCTCTCAGCTTGATTTCTGCTTTGGTTCCAGCAATACACTTTTTGCTGTCCCCTTTATGAAGTCTGCCGTTGTTGATCTGGGCCTTTACAGATCTGACATATTGTCTTTTCTGCAGTGTATATCCATGGTCCTAACATTGAGCATTATTCACTTGGAAGCACCTATCTCCTGTCCAATTGAACCACAGCCGATGGGTCAGCCCGGTCTTGAACACACGGGCGCTGAGCCCTGGCCAGTGCTTTCACGGAAAGTCTTTGCCCATTGTTGGCATGTTAGCAACATGATTTTCTGTAGGGGTTTACTTCCTTAGCCTTTATTTTTCTTACTGATAATTTATTGGTAAAAAACCACATTTAATCAAACTGGGAAGAGTTAGTGTTATTTGATGTGTTACCTAAAAACAAGTACATTAGTACTATTTTTTGTTTCAGGAGAAGTATGAAAAAGCAATGCAGCAAAGTGGCTTTATTAAGATTGTGACTCCTGACTGGATCACTGACAGCATAAAGAAGATGGAAAAAGCTGATGAGATCATATACCACCCTAAACTTGTTGTCTATTCAAAGCCAGATGCCCATTTCCCACCAGTGAAGACGGAGCCACATCCACACATTCAGAATCAATCAGATATGAACATGCCATTTATGGTAAGCTGGTAATTTTCCTTGTTTGAAGATTGGCATATTTGATGGGGTTAGGGAATTCTCAAGCCTTTATACATGTGGGTTGACTTGTACAAAGATTTGAAACTGTTTAATGAGGATTAGAGGTATTTACAGGTGACCACTGTAGAAGGAAAGTTGGGCACAGACTCTGTGGATTCTAGTCCTAGTCAAGCATCACTGCCTTTTTTCTCGGGACATAGTCCTGGAGCGTCAAGAAAGTCATCATCTTCTGATGACACCTACAAAACTAATGGTATATGTTTTCACTTCTGTTTTTGTTTACAATACAAATATAAACAGAATGTCAAATTGTAATCTTTTGCAAATGTGGTCTTTGGATGAGTTTGACTCTAATATGATGAAAAGATTACTGTTAAATTTCAGTAAGTTGTATTTCCATGATGGTACAGTGGTAACTGCAGAATTGTCTTATTCTTTGAAAGTAAAAAATAAAAAGGGAAACATCGTTTAGAAAGACCCAAGAGTCTTACAAGCGGTCTAAAGTGAATAACAGCACCAAGAAATTATTATTTTACAAACAAATTGGGGGATGCTTCAACATTCTAAGATATTCAATCACATTAACATCCTATATGATTACATTTTTTACATTCAAGTAATTATGAAAATTTTGACAAAATATCTTGAGGTTGAAAATATTCAAACACAGATGGCATGATCTTCATCAACACTATATTTTGGCACCCTTAAAAATTTTTAATTAGCAAATTAAAGAGTATTTTTTTGCATTTGAATGGAATCCACTGTAAAATTAAAGCAAGTGTCATAATTTTCAGGTAGTCGTCCGGGGACACCCTGTGCTAAAGAGGCACTTGCCCGGATGGTCAGCAGCAGGATCTATGGAAAATCTGAACCTGATATTTCTCGCACAGGACTTTCACCTGTCATGCACCAAGGACCTCGTGCCATTTCACCAGGACTGCAGGCAGGAAGTATGCTATCCATGCCAGGGCCCCCTCATTCTGGATATAGCATGCCTAGCCCAGGACACATAAGCATGGGAGGGGGTGGATTAGGTGTGGCACAACCAGTTCCAGGTTTGCCCAATATGGCTATGGGAACAGTGAACTCAAGCATGCAAAATCCTGCCCTGATGGGAACTGCATGTATGGGGAATTCTAATATGCCAACACCTGCCCAAAGACACCAAGGTTCCTTAAGACCTGGCCTTGAGGGCCCAGGGATGCTGACACCTGGGGGACAGCCTCACTCTGGTCCTGGAATACCCCCACCAAGCATGGTGCCAACTGGCATGGGGTCACTGCCAGTCTCTTCAATATCAGGGCCAATGCCAAGTGTTGGAATGCAGCAGTATCACCCACAGCATCCACAGATTCCCCCTGGTAAGTAAAGTTCCCCCCCAAACCAATGACTTTTGGTTTTTCTCCATCTTCCCTCATATGCTCAAAAAGAATTGTTCTTGTTATCTCTTTGCTGAAAGGTTGTCATAAGAACAATCTTATTTTCAAACGGCAGAATTTAGTTCATTAAAATGGTCATTCTGAAAAGACCAACGCCATTTTACAAATTAATGTCAGTACTCTATCATTGCTAGTGCAAGACTATCTGTCATGAGAGTTCCCATTGAAAATTGGACTTCAAGGTTTCATTTTGGCAGCATTTTGATTTACATGCTGAAAAGTATAATGATGATACTTTGACTCTATCACATTTTGTTAATATAACAGTGCCTTAAAGCTTTGCTATGTGTTTGACTTATATGAGCTTTAACTACTGTTTATTTAGAGATTTACCTTTGATGTTCTGTATGGTAAAAGGTTTGAACCCAGTATTTATCTTTTAAATTTGCAGGTTTCCAACACCTTCATCCACAACAACAGCAACAGGTGCATCACCATCCCCAAGATCACCAACAGATGATGCAGCAACAGCAGCGCCATCAACAGCACAATCACCAGAAGCAGCTTCAGCAGCACATACAGCATCAGCAAATGCAGCAGCAGATACAACAGCAGCAACAGCTTCAACAACAACAGATGCAGCAACAACAACAGATGCAGCAGCAACAACAACAGATGCAACAGCAGCAACTTCAACAAATGCAGCATCAGCAGATGCAACAACAACAGCAGCAGATGCAGCAGCAACACATGCAGCAACAGCAGATGCAACAGCAACAACAACATTTACAGCAACAACAACTGCAGCAGCATCAGCAGCAGATGCACCATCCCCACCACCATCATCATCACCAGCAGATGCATCAACAGCCGCCACAGCAGCACTCACCACAGATTCATCTTCCTAGTGGTCAGCAGCACACAACAGGGGGGTTTGTTGGTGCCCGGGAGGATGCTTCCGGAAATCGCATGCTGCGTAATATTACCAACAGCAGTAGCCCACTGCCTGGTGTCCGGAATGCGTCGCCTGCCAAGGTAAACAGGATAAAAATGAAAAATTGGTCTTCTAAGAAAAAATATATGTGCACAGGCAGGTGTGCTCCTTCCTGCAAGCGCACTTGTGCCTGTGCACATCCTCATATTTGATGTTAGTTTGGTTATCATTAATTATTCTTATTAGAAGGGTTTTTCAGATATGCTATTTTAAACTAATCTTAAACACATCTTGTTTAACATTCTGTTTCATTGGATCTAATTATCAATTCTCTGATGCTTTTTATCACTGATGGATCTAATTATCACTTCTCTGATGCCTTTTATCTAATTATCACTTCTCTGATGCTTTTTAAAACTTAAATTACTGGAACTTATCATTGTGATATGAGAAATAACAATTGACATCTGACAGCAGAATCACTTATATTTTCAAAGCTATTCCAAAATAATTTGATCCATCACTAGCTTTTCCTTTTTTCCCGCCTCACTTTGTCTCTTGTCTCAATATTGTGTTTGATCATTTTTTTCTGATGATGGTTTTGTTGTTATTTCTTTCATGCATTAATATATTTAATATATAAATGTACTTTCTCAGTGGGTTTCTTTTATCTATAACACGGTCTGGACACTTAGGACACCAATTTCAGGAAAACTATGCATTGTGTAGTGTATACACACATTCTTCTGTTTCAGTAGTAAGACTTCATAATTGAGTGGCTTGCTTTGATTCTGTTAATCTTTGTACAATGATTGTATGAATTAGATCAACCAGATGCTTGGAATGACTGGAACATCCCCTCGCCCCCCGCCTCCTGCCTATCCTTACCCACCACCTGCTGTTACAAATCAGCAACAGCAGCAACACCAAAAGCAGCAACAGCAGCAGCAGCCACCACAACAACAGCAGCAGCAGCAGCAGCAGCAGCAGCCACAGACTCAGTCAGCTCCTCCAGTCCCTGCACCAGTAGAATACTGGGGACATGATCCATCTGATAATGGTTATTGTTACATATTTTTCTGGATTTCTTAATGATTATTAACATTTAAGTCTCTTTCTTCTAGCTTGCCCGCCATGAACTCCCTTGCATCAGTGTGTCAAAACTATCCTTTTATACAAAATACCTTAGTTTAGATACAATTAGATGTGTATCTTATGTTTTATAAAATTTGTTATGGTCTTCTGTGTCTGTACTTTTCACAAATATCTGATTTACTGCATTGCATCTACTAGGTCTTGAAAAGTAAATTTTAAAAAAAAGTGTTGAAATGACTGGTTAATGAAAGTGGTGGGAGAGCACCTTCTCATGGTTTTATAAATTCTGTCATCATCATCATCATCCATCAGCTTTTGATGTTTTGGTAACGCATTTTTGTGTGCCTTGTTGCAGTGCCCCCTGACATGTTTTTGCTTGGCTGTGTTTTCTTTATTTGTGACTATCAGGATATGGTCTCTGCTGAAGAACTGGAGAACTGGACAAAGGTTTGTCCATTAATTTGTTTTCTGTTTCATACACCCTCTACCTTTGCATTTAAGCTGCATGAATCCTTTTTGCCCCCTTAGAATTATGTTTGACAGTCCACATTCTTTGGTAAGTGTGCATGTTTATATTTTTGTTTATTTTATTATCTAAAGTAGTAAAACAAATATTTCTTTCACTGCATTGTTTTTAAAAAGTTACAGTTGCTGGGATGCATTGTGGGAGGAGCTGCACGTTGAAAGATTTCTTTGATTAAATGTTATTGCCTTTGCACACAAAATGTCACTGCATTTTTTGAGCCTGGAAAAATCATTGATTCATCTGTAAATTTTGGGTATAATTTTTCCATAACTAGTGTATTGAGCAGTATGGTGGTCGAGTGTCAACCATTTATTCTGAAGCTGTCACTCATGTCTTGTGTGAGAACCAGAAGCCAGAACCAGTAAAATTGGTAAATTTTTTTCTTCTAATCTTGTTCAGACTTTAAATTAAATAAAAAAAAGTAATAAAGTAAAAAGTACAAAAGTTTGAAATAAACTTCTTGAAATAATAGAGATTTTTATTAAGAAAACATGTTACCTGTTTCTGAATTATTTTTGTGCCTGGACCAATATTTTTGTTTTCATGTCTTTTTTTCTTTATATAACAATAAATTAAAGGGAAATTTTATTGATGCTTCTTGATTGTTGTTTTTTCCCCTTCAGGAAAGAAGGTGCATGCACACACACACACACACAGAGTTTCTGTATAAGTTTTCTTTTCAAAGTAATATGTTCAGAGGATAATATCACTAAATTGTCATGCATTTCTTCATATTCAGAAAGCATTAAGAGACAACAAGCGCATGGCAAGGCTGATGTGGCTAAGGGATTGCTTTGTACAGAAAAAGATGCTGCCACCTTGGCAAGCCCTTCACATTCCCATTATGTTCACAGATGAAAAGCCTTGCAAAAACCAGGTCAGTGCATGAGAAACCATTCTCAAATAACCAGTTTTATGAAATGGAGGTTGTGGGATTAAACATCTGCCATCTTTTTCTTCTAGAAACTAATAAGCAGCAGATTTGTCAGTTTCAGGACCAGAAAAATGTAATGGCCTTACTGTCACTTGGGCGTGAGATGTTAGCCGCCACACTTATTTAGGGGAAGGGGCTTTTTTTTTTTTTTTTTTGAGGGGGATGAAGCCCATCTTCTTCCCCTTGTTGCTTTACTTTCCCCATCCCTCTAAGGAGAGTTGAGAAGTATGCTGTGTCACACAGGTGTCAGCCTGGCTAGTGTGTGCACCTTAAGGTTCAGATGCCTTCTAAACATGATGCAGTCTGCTTTCCCCAGAATGAGAAACATTATATCAAATATGGTCTCCATTCTTCTCTCCTCCACCTCCACCACCACTCCTCAAACAAAAAATAAAAAACCTTTCTTGGAATGCTGATGATCTATTTTTTACATAGAATGAGTACAATATCAGCTCCCAGAGTCTGTAGCCATTTTATTTTGTTTCACTTCGAGACATTTTCTAAGTTAAGTTTCATCCTCTTCTTTTTTTTCTAACAGATTGTCACTATGACTAATTTTGTGGGTGATGAACTGGAACGGGTCAAGATGATGATCAAGATCATTGGTGCCAAACTTACACGCTACATGACACGATCTAATTCTGTTCTGATATGCAAGCGGTATGGCAGCCAGTTTCATTTGAAACTTCATACTTTTTGTCTTTACATTATTATTTTATTTGCATGCAATACTTTAAATAACATTTTAAAAAAACAAGAGTACATTGAATGGAATTAAAGTAAATTTTATAATTTTTGGTTTGTGTTTGTTATTTTGTGTGTTATTTTTCCATCTTTTTCAGTCCTGGTGGGATGAAGTTTGAAAAAGCTAAGGAGTGGCGTGTACCAGTGGTAAATGTCCAGTGGCTTTCAGATTTAGTTCTAGGTCATATGGATGCATTGCGCCTTCCTGTCCAGATGCGATACTTGCAAGTAGGACATGCTCGGGACTTCAACGCTGACCTGACAAGAGTTTCACAATGGATGGGTAAGAACATTTTCCTGCTAGCAAGTTTTTATTAAGGCATTAATATATTTGTTAACTTAAAAAAAATTTTTATACAATTTTAATGATTAAAATATTTTCATTTTATTACTAAGACATTCTTTCAGTTTACAGAACTTGGAAGTAAGTTTTGAAGACGAAGCAAACATTATCTGTCAATGTAATTATTCTTAAATTGCAGTTGGCTGGAGAAAGCCTCTTAAGATTTCCAAAGAAATATGGCAGAAATTTGTACCCTCCGTTAAACGTCCTCTGAAGTCTGATCTGCAGTCAGACTCTGGATCAACAATCTCAGAACCTCCCGCAAAGCGCCCTAGGTAAAAGCATTTGAACTTATGTGATAATTTCTTTTCATTCTTTGGTGTGCTTCAATAATCCATTCATTTAAGCATATAGCATATATTACTCTAGAAACACTATCTTATAGAAAGCAGCAAGATATAATTTGCGTTTGACAGTATAATCCAACTTACAATAAGATTTCTAGTTGAAATAAACAAAAAAGTGTTTTTTTTTAGTTTGTAACGTCTTTATCCTCAGAGTTGAAGAAGAAAGTCCTTCACCTCTTGATGATTCTGTGCCTCGTATAATGTTTACTGGATATCCACATTCTGCTTCTAAACGACTAGCTGCAGTAAGTATGATTTGACTTACCATAAAAATAAGTTGACACTTTTAGGAGAAACGATTAAATGAACAAAACTTTGAGAACATGCTTTGTCCTAATTTCTCATTCTGAAATAAATTTTATCGGTGGGAATTTAGAAGCTGTTCCAGAAAATTTATTTTTCTTTTGTTCATTTGTTGAGCTTGCTGAAAAGCTTGGTGGCAAGATTACAGAAAACCCAGAGCACTGTACCCACTTGGTGGCTCCAAAGATTATACGTACCATAAAGTTCTTCCATGCCATCAATGTATGTCATCATATCATCACCAAAGAATGGCTGGAAGAATCCTCTTTACAGAACAGATTTTTGGGTATGTTCCTTTGTCATTACTGAAGAAATTTTCTCTATTCAGTGGTATTTGTATAATGATCATGCATGTATATGATGTGCCTGTATATGTGTGGAATGGGGACACTCACAAGACTTATTTTTTGAATGATTAGTGCTATTTACAAAAAGAATGAGCTGTTGATCAGGAAAATTTTAAGAACATACCTTCATGAAAGACAAGAACTTTTACATTTCAGAGGAAGAAAAGTATCATCTTAAAGATGAGATTGGAGAGCAAGAGATTGGGTGTAGTCTTGTTGAAAGTCTACACAGAGCCCAAACATCAAAACTTTTTCAGGTACATTTTCTTATTGAAACCTTTTCAAGACAAAGATTTAGTATTTCTGTCTAGATCCATATCTGCTAATAACATATAAAGTGTGGTTTCAGTTGGCTTAAAAGTCTTATAGAGAAGATATTTTAAAAAGCAACCTACCTGGCTATCTTCCATAGGGCCATATGCATATATGCTCCTGTTCTTGTCCTCCTCTTGTGCTCTTCCAAGGCCTTTCTTAATATAAGTGTTTGCCAGCCAAAATTTGTACATTCAAGTGGGTGACTTAAATAATTTCTGTGTCGTGTTATTAATCAAAGAAAGTGTTCAACAGTTTCTGAACATTGATATCACAAAAATGTATTAAAATATGCCAGTTACAATCCATTGATTTTTGTGATAGAGTTTATTATCTTCCAAGTTAAGTGATACATTCCGCATTTTAAATTATAGGGGTTAATTTTTTACATCACACCTGGAGTTGTTCCTCCAGTGGCTGAGTTAAAGAAGATTGTGGAGAGTGCTGGTGGTGCTGTGTTAAAGCGCCGACCATCTACAAAGACTACCTCTAAAATGAGGGATGAGAAGGTTAGATTGTATCATTTATTGAGATAAAGTGCTTTGGTGCATGTGTATGCTTACAAAGGAGTTTAAACATTTAATATTTTCAGTGCCGTGTCCTATACAGTCAGTGTCATCATAATTGACTTTAAGCTGATGTGACTAGTGACCTGTTGTGAAAGTCTTTAATCTGTAATTGCCATGGAATTTTTATAGCATTAACCATAGACTCCATACCATTTGGCCATTCATTTTTATGATGAAAACACACACACTGTGGAAAATGCGATACCTATTTTATTAAAACACAAAAATCAGTGTAATTAACATGTACTACAAATTACAATAGCAAAACATAGTAATGTTACAAAAAGATAGGGAGAGTTTGTATCGCAAGATTTGGTCATACTTTTCTTCCTAAATATGAAAAAAACCATGAGAACATGGGAAAAAGAAGCAACGTTGTCACTTTCTTGGTAATGGAGTTGTATTCCTGTCAGCTGT
Organism: Pomacea canaliculata; assembly: GCF_003073045.1. NCBI lineage: Eukaryota > Metazoa > Mollusca > Gastropoda > Architaenioglossa > Ampullariidae > Pomacea > Pomacea canaliculata. The sequence goes on from NC_037592.1 coordinate 4,472,360, forward strand.
TGAAGGCTGGGAACGTGATCAAACTCATGTATAGTCTGCCATATTCTCCACAGAACATTCTTCTTCCATAGATTTTTCAAGTCCAGCAAGTTCCTCACCCATTTTCATCAGGAAGATTTTGCCATTTGAGACTTTTGTCGCATTAAAGGGGGCATAGGAAACCCAAACATTGTAGGCATTTAAGGCACTGATATCTACCATGTAGATTATTACCATAAGCCATCTTCTTGTCTTTTGTTTCATGGTGTAGCAGCAAACTAGTTGGTCCATTGCATCAATGCCATCTTTTGCCTTGTAGGCTTTTTCTCTACCGTGGTGTTGGCAACTGGTGCAACTTACCTTGTAGTGGTGTGGTGGCTTGTATGCCTCGACGACCCACAGAGCTATGTCGGCGGGAGCCTTGTGCTCCTGGCAGGTCCAACCAAGCCGAACAGGTCTGTCAGGGTAGAGGCCAGACTAAAATGTTGCACCCTGGCCCTCCAGGTTGGGGGTTTTGCTATGGGTTAACAACCCATCCAAGTAAAACATCAACTGTTACAGAAACTGCAACAATATCGCAACAGGGGCCTGGTCAGGAAGATTCCTCTCCAGAAGAGCTCATGACGCAGGCTGGTGAAAGCCCTAGGGAAGCCAGCATGCCGACTCATCTTCTGACGACCAAGGCAAAAACCAGGATAGGGACCTGGAATATCAGAACCCTTTACGAAAGTGGAAAATCAGCTCAAGTAGCGAGGGAAATGAGAAGATATAATATCACGGTCCTCGGGTTATGTGAAACCAGATGGAATGGAAGTGGGCAGGCCAGACTAACATCAGGGGAAACCATCATTTACTCTGGCCACAAAGACCTGGACCACGACCATTCCCAGGGAGTAGCACTGCTGATGTCAACAGAGGCAACAAAGGCGCTGAGGGCCTGGGAGCCAGTCTCATCACGGCTCATGTCTGCAAGATTCAATGCTAAAGGAAGGAAGACTACCATCATCCAGTGCTATGCACCAACGAATGCTGCAGACGAAGAGGAAAAAGAAGAATTCTATAACTCCCTGCAGTCTCTTCTTGACCGCACACCAAGAAGAGATCTGAAGATTATCATGGGAGACCTAAATGCCAAAGTGGGAGATGACAACACCAACAGAGAGCTCATCATGGGAAGACATGGCGTCGGCACCTGCAATGAAAACGGGGAGCTCTTCATAGACTTCTGCGCTTTCAACGACCATGTCATTGGTGGCACTGTATTCCCACACAAGAATATACACAAAACAACGTGGACTTCCCCAGATGGCCAAACGGAAAACCAGATTGATCATATAACAGTTGGTCGAAGGTGGAGAAGGAGTCTCCAAGATGTCAGAGTGAGAAGAGGAGCAGATGCTGCTTCAGACCACCAGCTTCTAATAGCAGTCTTCAAGATCAAGCTGAAGTCCTTCATTGATACAGCAGGCAGACCACATCACAAGTTCAATACCCAGTACTTCAAGAACAAGGAGACACGGGAAATTTATAACTGTGAAATTAAGAATAAGTACGAGGCCCTTTCAGGATTGTCGGAAGAATCTGTGGAAGAACACTGGTCAACACTCAAAAGAATTTGGAAGTCAACCTGTACAGATGTTCTAGGAAAGAGGGAAAGAAAACATAAGGAATGGATAACCCAAGAGACCTGGGCAAAGATTGAATCAAGAAAGGGACTGAAACAGAAGCTCAACCAGTGCCAAGACCAGCAAGAGAAAGAAGGTCTCAGAACGAAATACTGGGAAGCCAATCGCCAAGTGAAGAGGTCGGCAAGGGAGGACAAGAGACGCTTCACCCATGAACTAACAGAGGAAGCAGAGACAGCAGCCACACAGGGAAACATGAAGAGGTTATATGAAATAACACGAACTCTGTCAGGCAAGAGCGCAAACTCAAACAAGCCAGTGAAAGACAAAAACGGCAAGACCATAACAAATGATGCAGAGCAAAGAGACCGCTGGATGGAGTACTTCGAAGAGATGCTGAATAGACCTCATCCACCATCCTTACCTGTCATACCACCAGCAACTGAACAACTTCACGTCAACACCAGCCCTCCCACTAAGACAGAAATCATCAAAGCTATCAAAAGCATGAAAAATGGCAAAGCAGCAGGCCCGGACGGCATACCTCCAGAAGCATTAAAGGCAGACCCAGAAACAACAGCAACAATTTTACAGCCCCTCCTACACAAGATCTGGGAACAAGAGCTAATCCCAGCAGACTGGAAATTAGGCCACCTGGTCAAACTTCCAAAGAAAGGAGACCTGTCCCAGTGCAACAACTGGCGGGGAATGATGCTGCTGTCCATCCCCAGCAAAGTCCTGACAAGGATAATACTAGAGAGACTGAAGAAGGCACTAGACATGAGAATGAGACCAGAACAAGCAGGGTTTCGCCAAGACAAATCATGCACTGACCATATTGCAACCCTTCGTATCATCATAGAACAGTCCATCGAATGGCAATCCTCCCTTTATATAACCTTTGTGGACTTTGAGAAGGCCTTCGACAGTGTAGACAGGGATGTCATCTGGAGACTGATGAACCACTATGGTATTCCACCTAAATTCATAAACATCGTCCAGGGATTGTATGAAGACTCATCCTGCCAAGTTATCCATAATGGCAAACTCACTAAACCTTTTGTAATGAAGACTGGTGTAAGACAGGGTTGCATACTATCACCGACAATCTTCCTGATGGTCATAGACTGGGTTATGCGTAAGACGACCCAAGACAACAACACCGGTATCCAGTGGACCTTCACTAAACAGCTAGAAGACCTGGACTTTGCAGATGACATTAGTCTCCTATCTCATCGGCAGCAGCATGCACAAACCAAACTGAGCAAACTAGCAGAGGAAGCAGAAAAGACCGGCTTAAAGATCAACAAAAAGAAGACCGAAGTGATGAAATTCAACAACAAGCAAGAACTTCCAATTCAACTTCAAGGCGAGAACATCCTAGAAACAGACCGCTTCACATATCTGGGGAGCATCGTCAGCAAGGATGGTGGAGCGGACGAAGACATCAGAAGCCGCATAAACAAGGCCAGGCATGCTTTCAACAGTCTGCGCCCCATCTGGAACTCCCGAGCATTATCCCTTCGCAACAAGACCCGCATATTTAACACCAATGTGAAGACAGTCCTACTGTATGGCTCTGAAACTTGGAGAGTGACAAACACCATCAACAACAAGCTCCAGACCTTCACCAACCGATGCCTTCGCCATATTTTGAGAATAAGATGGCCTGAGAGGATCTCAAACAGCAGCCTGTGGGAAAGAACTAACCAGAATGCCACTAGTCAAGACATCAAAAAGCGCAAGTGGGGCTGGATAGGACACACCCTGCGCAAACCGGCTGACACCATTGCCAGGCAGGCACTTGACTGGAACCCGCAGGGGAAGAGAAAAGTTGGAAGGCCAAAACAGACTTGGAGAAGATCAGTAGAGAGCGAGGCAAAGGCTGCCGGAACCACATGGGCCCAACTGAGGGGGGCTGCCCAAAACCGGGTTCGCTGGCGAGGTGTTGTTGCGGCCCTATGCTCCTTGAGGAGTAACAAGGAATGATGATGATGATGATGGTGTTGGCAACATCAGGTGATCATGAGAAGTGCTAAAAGTAACTACTACTTTGCCTTTCTTTGGGCAATAAGAAGCCAGCATCCCATGATTATGAAAAGCAAAACAGTGTAGTATTTGTTTGCCTTTTGTTTCTGTAAGAGCAAGTGGAATCTCTTTTCTGGTTTTATGGTCCCCAGCAAGGTTAGCTTCTTAGCGAGAAGTTTCTCTCCCAGCCCAAAGCTAGTGAAGAAGTTGTCGCTCGTTACGTTCCTTCCACTATTTTCCAACCCAAAGATAATGTCCAACACAACTCTTTTAACCTGGTTCTGTTCTTTTGGGCTTCTTCCCATGTATACTTGGCAATTCAAAACATAAGACATTGTGCTGTCACAGCAGACCAAGATTTTATACTATATTTCCCTGGCTTACTGGGAATGTATTGTTTGAAAGGACATCTGCCCCTAAAAACGACTAATTGTTCAACAACAGTCACATTTTCTGAGGATTCTACTATTCTTTCAGGTTATCTGCCAAAACATTAAATATTTCAGAGGTTGATGATAGCTTTTCATTGGGTGGCCTTTGATGTCATTCAGCATCAAATCAAAGCACTCTCCTCAAACTGCACGAATCTAGCATCGGGGCATTGCTTTCGGAAAAATACCTTTCCTGTTCTTCTTGCTCCACAACTGTTCTATCGGTTCATTCTGAGTTTTATAGACACCAGCCAAAATCAGTACACCCATAAATGACTCGAATTCATTGTTAGTCATCTTCCAGTTTTTGCCATAACTAGTTCACCCTCCTTGTTTGTCCATTTTATAATGATGTCACAAATCACTACTGTTGTCATCGTACAAGAAGAAAGCAACTTTTATAGGGTCCACCACTAGGCAAAGCATTTTCTTGACTGAAGAAAGAAGGGAAATGGACACCAAAATAGGTTCTAAAGGGGTGCTATAAGTAATTAGACACAGAGATAAGATGCATCGTAAGGTCAGGCACACACACGGAAGGCAATGGAAAAAATTTGGATGACATGATGTTTAATTCTTTGAAACCATGATAAGCATGTAGCATTTATACCTTGGGTCCACACAGACCCCACTGGTGGTTAACAGTAGAATTTTAATTTGCACTACAATTTTAGCAGATATTTGAACATTCTTTTCATCCACGATACTAAAGTGTAACAGTCAAAGGAAATTTCAAAATGTTGAGAGAAAAAAAATAGTTCCCATTTTAGAAATAGTGAAACTTTGGTTGGGGCCCATAGAGGGTTCAACAGGTTTTTTTTTTTTTGTGAGTACCATATGGTACAGAGGTGTGGGCTTTTTTGCCGTGACTTTAATGTTTTGATAATAATGTTGATTTTTACATACCTGTCTCTCATATGAAATGCTTTATACTACTGCACCAATGAAAAAAAAATTGATTTTATTATGTGTTGTTGATTGGTTTATTTGCAAACGGTTACCAATTCATTATTTTTTCAGGGTCGGTCAACCTTTATCGTGATCACATGCCCCAATGACCTCCATTTATGCAGAGATTTGATTGCACAAAACATAGGTATGAATTAAAGGACGTTTTGTATACTGATGCAGCACATCATGTGCTAAGAGAAAGCAAGATTTTTAAGGTCAACCCAGGCACTAATCTTCATAAAATTGTTACAGTTTTGCTTGTTATGTAGTTTAGTATAACATGCATTTTTAATGAAATTGCTGATGCCCCTAACACAGTTTACTAAATACTGTGATCTAAAATGTTTCTACTTTTTGCTCAGAGGAGAAATATTTTGTTTGCAGATGTGTATAGTGCAGAAATGGCATTAACAGGTGTGTTACGACAAGAACTCGACTTCCAGCTGTATCGTTTAGATTATCGTCTTCATTCTGCATAAGTATCCTCTCCTTATGCAGAACGTAACTGCAGATTCTGTGAGGAACACAAAACTTTGACCAGAGCAGCATTTGTTCCAGTATTACCAGGTTCATGTTGCTGCTTGTGTGTCAAAGTTGAAGGGTTGTCTTCCTTTTAAAGCTTTAGACAACAAGGTGAATGTGTCATTCATTATTGCCTTCACATTTATTAGACAAAATTGCTTTTCTGTGGATTGCATTAAGTTGTTGCAGTTTCATGTTATTCAGTCAGTACTTGGACATGACAAACACAAATCAGTAAATTACTGTAGTTTTGTGGTGTATTAGCCTTTCAAGTGGTGTGCTGATAGCTTTTATAGAACCTTATAAAGTTGTGACTGCTGTTTTTAATATGGGATCTTAATGTGAAGGCTTACCTTTTGCTACCTTCCCAGTACATCGTTTCATAAACCGAAATGCACAAGAGTAGTGCACACCCATGTGTTGCATGCATGTTACATAATATGTGCTACCTGCCTGGATATCGGATACAATTAAGCTGTTTACATTCAGCATTGAACTGTATATAGTTGCATTTGGTGGTCAGTATTGTTTGGGGGGAAAATGTTTACATTTTGAGTAACAACAGAAAATTTTTAGACAACAAAAACATTTTCTTGCTGACAAATAGAAGACCACTCTCCTGTACATATTGCACCTTATAGATTCACCCCAAGAAAAACAAAAATTGAGTTGTGGAACAGGAGGGTAATGAAAAGGCATTATCTTTATTAACCATTAGCTGTTAAGTCTTCATATATGCAGTGCAATATTTCTTTGCAAAAGCTCAAGATATGAGGTGGATTTTTTGTTTTAAATCAAACCACACAGGCTACTTGTTTCCAGCTTGGTTCTAAGCTTTAGTAATCCTTTTAAAAAAAATTTTTTTAACTTTTTAAAATTTGTAGTTCATAATTTAAAAAACATTGTAATATACTAAGCCTTAATAGGTGGATATTGGGACTTGTGACAAGACTATTACAGTTATCTGCAAAAATTTTAACAAGTGAAGGAAATTGGAGATCGTGTGTCTTTTTATGCCTTTAAAATTGAAATGGCAAAGAGTTTATTAAACAGATTAAGATTTTCCTTTTATGATGCAATTATTTATAATTGTATTCATTGAAGAAAATTTTAGTTAACTTCATGCAACGAAAATTTTTAAAATCTCAACTTATGTGGTCTTGCTTTGTACTGTGTGTCAAGGATACTCGCATATACATGATTCACTCACACACTCATCCAGACATTGGTGTTTTTTGTTTTTTTCCATCACAAAACAAACTACACCTTTCTCCTGCAATTCCTGGCTACTTTAATATATGTACAACACAAATATACTCAAAAAGCACCCCTCCCCCCAAAAAAATAGCCAATTCATTAACTAATTTCTAATCCAAAATAAAAGTATATTTTTCCCACATACCCAAAAGAACAGCAATCACTGCAACTAAGAATTCACAATACATGCCACTAATCATACAAACAAAAGTCATTTATTCTTGACCAAAAACAGTTATAAATATGTAGAGTTTCTTTATGGGAATAAACAGCCATTTAAAAAAATGAACATGTACTTAGAAAGTAACTACAGTCATTAAAGATTCATCAACACAGCCCTGCTCATTAAACTGAAGACAGTTAAAAAAGCTTTGACACCATCAGTTTCGACTCTACATCTTGACAAAGGGCTCTTGAAGGGTTAATGATGCCCTCTAATCACACATATTCCACCAAAAAAAAAAAACACCTCTGAGGGTTGATGTTCATGGTCTGCACAAAGTAGGTGCCCCCTCTGAGGGAATATTTAGGCAAGTCTCACAGGCTTGGTCCAGCAGTCCTATGTAGCTGTTGTCTCTTACTACCCAAAACTGTACCTCGTTTTGTGTCTCGAATTAAAATTCTTGCAAAACCAATTTCCAACTATTTGAAAAATGTATTCTTGCTGAACCTTGCTAGAAAGGCACAGCTCCACTCACTTTCCACACATAACTCATTAAAACAGCTGCTATGTCTAGATAGGAAGTGAAAAGCTGGTTGATATTAGTTATTTATGCTTTCCAGCCACCGCTTTCCAGAAATTAATTTTTTTTATACAAAATTTGAACAATAAACTTACAATGTCGCTCATTCCACACATGCAGCCTGATACGTACACAACATGTTGATGCAGCCACACAACTTTTGCATCAACACAGGTGCACCAGACTGACAATTTGGCATATTTGTTTTGTTTGAACAAGCTGGTCAAATCACCCAAGACATCTGCAATAATCTCACACCACTCACAAATGACAGAATGAATGCATTGCTTAAATTTTTGTCAAAAAATATTAGATCAATAAAATTTGAAATTGCTAGCAATGTGGACGAAACTACGCAGAGAATCTAATTTATCTTTGCAAATATCCAGAGCTGTCACAGCCTGAAACAAAGAATGCATAACATAATTTTAAATAATAATTTTTTTTAAAAAGACAAGCATTTGTCTTGCTAGATCTTAGTAGGTTAACAGAAATATGTTCATCAATACTTACATGTTTTCAACTTCACAGTAACTTGCTTCTAGTTTTAATATAGTGAAATACACATGCCAAAAGGTGTTCCATCTTCAAATAATTACGACAGCAAGAAATGTGGTCACTTATTTTCTACTTTACGTAGTTATTAAAATCTTTCAAGAAAGCAGCATTTAACTGTACTGATATTACTGTAATATGACCTTAGACTGTGGAGTATGTAAAATAAATACTTAATGACCCTGATTCCAGTTTTGGAGCTGATCATGGATTCTGTTTTAGTGACATTCAATACACCTAAGCATTATAGTTTTACCTTTGAATATTCTTTCCTCTTAGGGACAGGTGGTTGCGATGTAGAAAGAGTTCTGTCACAGTAAATTCACAATCCTCGTCCTTTGAAACTGTCTCTTCAACGTGTCCATCTTGATCGTGTGCTACCGAGGCATTGAAGAAGTTGTGCACAAGAATACCAACATGAGCTTTGCTAGTTTTATTTACACAGCCTCTCAATCGTGATCCAACACGAGGCTGAAAGACAATAAAGTCGGCCTGGATCTTCAAATGAATATAAGGAGAATCATCCAATAGTATTCCTTTGTCACCTAAAATCTTTATGTTGCTATAGGCAATCAATGCTCCTAAAAGTCTGAAAATATAAGGACACATGATCAATGAATGGTATATGTCAATTCAGTTTAAAATTTACATGTTCACATTCAGAGTGTAAATGGTACAAACTAATTATGAATGAATTTGTAAACGGCACTTTCCCTATGTGGATGCAAGCTCAGTTTGAATGGCTACAAACAAACTGAGTCAACTATACAAGAGACAAAAATCAGATGACACCATGAGGAAAAAAAAGAATGAATTGAGTGGCTGGAAGTACACTTGATTATACAAAGCATTTCTTAAAAAAGATGGGTTTTGAGGCTAGATTTGAAGGCTTCAAATGTAGGCACAGTTTGATGAGAAAAGGGAAGAAAATTACAAACAGCAAGGCCTGAGAAGGAAAAGGACTGTCCACTGAATTTCTCTCTTCTGCAAACACAAGTAGATGGCAGTGACTGACTCAGGTGGTAAGACAATAGCTCAGACAGGTATGTTTGGGGCAAGGCCATAAAGACTATTTGCACAACTTGGTGATCGTGTGATCAATGCGAGCTCAGACTGGCAACCAGCGAAGTTTGCTGAAGAGAGGTGTAGCTTGGACTGCTTTTACACTATGGAAGACATTATATATATGTTTTAAAAAAAAAATTGAAAGTGATCCAAACACTGCAGCCAATAAATACTTTCCACAAGTAAATGTTTTACTAAACTCTAGCAACTTAAGGTACCTTAACTGCGGTTTATGTTGTCCGAAACTGCTGAATATTGTACATGTACCTGTACTGTTCTTGAAACAAAGGCCAACGCAAATGATTAGTAAATGCTATGGCACAACTTAACGATGGTCCATGATGAATTGGAGTTTATATTACAATTAAGAAACAATCTGTCAATGTGTACCAATCCCTCATAAATTAAAATTCTTTTATTACTGATTATGTTAACACAATCACAATTTATTTTGCTGCTTGTAGACTTTTCTACTAACACAGCTACTAGGACACCTACCTTTCCGAATAAAATCCCTTCATTTCATCAAGCTGTTCTTTAACTCCTTGTCCAATGCAATCCAGGTATTTCGGAGGCAGTGAGATCAACTGCTCTCCAGATATAATAGCAAGTCCTGCCCTGGGATCATTACAAAGCTGCAAAGCTTGTTTATAAGACATGAAATCCATGCTTACCCTCATCTCAAAACATCAATATCGGAAGCACGTGTCAGATAGATGACCTTGACATTAGTGTCGCTAAAGGGAAACTTCCTCATCCCAGACACCAGTCTAACCAGGAAATATTTTTTTAGAAGCTCCTTTTTAGTAGACATTATGCAGCAAGAGACGCATCTTCATGTTCGAAAGTAGCAAGTGATTATGTGATCCCTCGGCATCATGGTTTCTGACACTGTACTTTAAAAAAGTTAAATGGATAATTGATCCTAGTCATAAAAGTGTACTGTTGTAGAGCAAACCCTTTAGTTTATATTATATTTTCTTGTTTTAAAAACAATATATACGAACAGATTCTCGTGAACATAATTCTTGCAGGAAGCAGATGATCTAAGCCTGAATTTATCAAACATGATCATCGTGTTCGCGAAAGTCCGTTCTTTATGTTTAACAGAACCGGAAGTCAAGGTGACCAATCCTAATTTAGTGTTGGAAGGATTTCAAAAATCCTGGAGACAGCATCAGTGGATAATTGCATGTACTGTTTAAACAAGAAGCCTGAAAATTGTCTACTCTGGTTGCCGTAGGTAAGGATTAGTTATTTTTCATATTAAGCGTGACAGTTATTATAGACCAAGCCAAAAGCGAGATGTTTAACTGTTGCCAAAAGTTTCTCGCGCTAGCCATAGGCACAACCTTTTACTATGTCGAACTTATTCACCATTTCACTGCAGAAGACAACTTCAATTTTGATAATATTTTAGAATATCGCACACAGCCGCCATAGATATTTCAAAATCATGCGGGCTTATTAATTATATCTTTATCGTAATTTTCACGAGGATAAATGGTATGTTACATTTGTTGAACTGATGGGGGTGTAAGTGCTTCGGTGTGGAATGTAAACAAACCAACAATTTTTCCCGAGTCTAAAAAAATTAATAGAATGTAAGTTTTATGTCATAACTGTTGATATAATTGAAATCGTGAAATATACATACGACAGTATTGGAGCAAACATTTTATAGGCTGTTTTTCACAATATTTCACCTATATCATTTAGTTTGTGTGGGTGTGGTAGATAGTTTCTTTTTATAGGAAGGTTTTATTTCAGAGACAGTTTGGAAGGAAGAATAAGTGGTTGTTGTGTCTACTCTGTTAATAGCAAAGTTTAGCCATGTGCACATCAGAATATTTTACAGTGAAGCTATGTCCTTAATACCAAACTCATCCCCCGCCCCCTCTTGTCTCACACACAGAGTTTTAAGTCAATAATTTTAAATTGTTTTTCAAAATCAAGAGTTTCATTTTGAAGACCAAAGTTAATTGAAGTTATTTGAAACTTAGGTTTCCTTACACTAACCCTACATGTATTTCTGACTTTCACCATAGTCTGACATGATCATTAAAAGCAAGCTTATGTGAAACTTTTATATTGATTGTATATGTATCATTCATCTGCACCAAGTTCTAGATTTGTAAAAGGTATGTAGCATTCATACATTTTAACATAACTAAATGCTAATTAATTTTAATTTACAAGATTACAGTCCAGACCTGTTATCTTGTAACTATCAGTTTATGACAAGAAGGGTGACAACAGAATGAGGTTATGTTATCAATAAATTATTGAACTGTTCTATATTTAATGCATTGACTAAACAAAGAAGTCTCAAATCTTTCCTATCAATGCTAGTATTAACTGTTGGCATGCAGCCATTACAGCTAATAGACAGTAAGGCAATCACTGAACAGTTATGTAGTTTCTTTTTATGTCCTCAGATAATTATTTTAGTAATAAATAATTTATTTTTGTTTGAATCAAGCTTCATTTATCCTTATCCTGCAATTTAGGCACAAACTTGTTTGTTTTTAATGACTCTACAAAATTCATGTGACATTGCTTGTTGGAGATGCTTGACATATGTGTCTGTGTGTCAAGGGTGGGTTGGGAATGCAAACATACCTGCTAGAGAGAGAATTTTAAACCTTTTGTCTCATGGCGTATAGTCAGTCAGAAACTGTAACCATCTGTTGGTGACATAATTGGTGGAACTAGAACATTTTAGGAATGGTAAGGGCAAGCAGCAACTTTTAGGGAGAAATAATATTGAGGGAAATCTGTTTTTTTCTACAAATAATGGCAAGAGGTGTGAATGGTGAAATGACAACTCTGCATTTTTTAAGAAAGGGGATATAAGCAAGCTCTAGTACTGGGAAGTGTGAGATTTATTTAAATATAATTACGAAGCATATACCTAATATCACTTTTAACTACAAATGTTTAGACTACACTGTACTTTGTCATCGTGTAGTTTGTCTTTTATTGTTTTTCTTTATCTTAAACCTTTATCTTTAGGCTTAAACTAAGTAGGAAGCTGAAAAATGGGTGATGATTCAGAATGGATGAAGCTTCCTACAGAGGAAAAGTGCAACCACAAGGTAAAGCTGCATAGGTTCAGTTTTACAGACATGATTATTGCTTTTAGTGTATTCTTTGACTCTGGTGTTTATGTGTCTGATTATTATTCATGCCCTCTATTAATGTTACCTATTACAATTAAACTGTACAAGTGCTTTTAGTGCAACAAGCTTAATTCTAGCATTGAATTTATGTTGAATTGTAAAATTATATACAGTGTGGCTTTTCCTTCATTCCATTCTCTTGGTTGATGTGTGATAACAGCTGTGGAAGGCTCGTTTAGCTGGATATGAAGAACTTATAAAGACCTTAGGTGGCTTGGACAATGACAAGAGTCCTGAGTTTACAAAGTGCTCAGGTATGATGAAAAAAATTGTATCTGACAACAATGCTGTTGCCCAAGAAAAAGGGTTGGATGTGGTCATTGCATTTTTGGAGAATGCATCAACACAGATTGGTGCCAGGTATGTTTGCCATATAAATCCTTGTTTGCTTTTCAAGAAGACTGAGAATTACATGTTTGAGAAGAGTACACTGAAAATAACTTAATACTTTAAAAACATACACGAACACACAAATCTTCTTGTCACATTGTAAAGGTGTGGTCACATGAGAAATAAAAACAGGTTGGCAAACCTGTTTTTCGAAAACAGTGGTTTGCCAAGCCTGCCTGTCAGCTGTTTCACAGACCAGATTTTGGGACTGCTATGGTTGTATTTGTAAGCTAAGGAGTGATTAATTTATTGTGTAATTCTTGTACTGACCACACTATTCTAGCGATAAAACTATTGAAAGACAAGTAGTACCCGTAATTTGAACAATTATGCCTGTCAACTGCAAAAATTAGAAGAAAAAAACTTTTGAATGCAAATTTACAGTTAAATAATGGTGAAGAAAGTACTATTGGCTGAGTTAAGTTACAGCTGTTAAAAAAACAACAACTGAGAATTCAAACCACCTGTTTTGGAATCCTAGCCGACACTTACCGCTTTCACCACAAAGGCTTTAATCATTTTGGTGTCCAGGATCGGTACTTATGCTTAGCTTTAATGATTAACTGATGAGTGTATGATTTTTCTCTTAATTTTGTGTTTGTTTTCCACTTTTATGGTGTCATGAAAGCAGATATTGCCTCAGACACAAAAATCAATTTTTACCAACATACTATAATTTAGATAAACAGGATGTCCATTAAACAAACAAAAAAAATCGAGGATGGAAGTTTTGAAGTGACGCTGGTCGCTTTGTTCAAATTGCCAATTCAAGCAGCGAGATCCTGCTGGATATGGAGCTTGTTTCTTCTAAAAAGTATTTCATGAGAAAATTTTTTTCGCAGAATCCATAATTCATAATCAATTTATGAACAATCTGCTTAAGTAAAATGGTTTAATGTTCTGTCAAGCTGGCTATGGAAGACATGAAAGCAAAATGAAAACCAACGCAAAATTTTTACATTGGTTTCTAAAACAACAAACAAAAGCCAAAAGGTGTAGGTTGTGCGGCAAATAGGAAAAACATGGCTGTTTCAGAAAAGTTTAGTGTTTTTGGTTTCTCATGTGCCTGCCACTTAAATGTATTTGTGATAAACAGATGTGTTGACTGTTGAGAAACTAAATAGATTGATTTTTAAGGTAGTTAAAAAATAATCCAAGATGGCAGTTATTTATCGTTGGTTGCATAGCAGCCACAAGTTAAAGTATTGTCAGCAGAAATCTTTGAGTAAAATATAATGTTAATATATTTAAGCCTGTTTTCATAATTGTTTCATAGAAGATAGAAAAAAGAGATTTTGCTCCCACATATTACATTCAAATTAATTTCACCAACATTCACTTGATACACTGGCTCTGATGGGAAGTCAGGTCATGATGACATTTTCAATAGCAGAATCAATTTTCGGTGTGTGAATTGTAACCTGAGCAGAATGATTCAACTACTTATACCATGTGCTTTTTTTTTCTTTTTTTGGTTGAGAAACTCATTGTCGTCGTGATCAGGTCACATGCTTGTAATGTGCAACAGGTTAAATAACTAGAATCCTTTTTATCTAATTAAATTAAAGCCCAAAAAAGGAAAATAGCATGTCACTTAATCAACAGTTTTTTTTCCACCATGTAATAAAATCATCAGACTTGTCAGCATCATTGAATTCCTTTACTTTATCTCCATTTCTTTGGCTTGACTGTTGTGACACCAGTTTAGAGAGGGGGGGTTTTTGGGGGGGGGGGGAATTTGTTTTGCTGACTGTTCAAATCTATGCAGAACTATTGGTGAGGTGGTCAGTGGAGTTGTGGCTAAATGCCTGAGTGCTACCAAGCAGAAGACTAAGGAAAAAGGAATGGAGATCATCATGCTTTACTTTGAGCTGGACAAACCAGATGCTGTACAGGTTAGTATGACTATGGACCTGAGACAAAAAAATCATGGCTTATAGCTTGGATTTGTAGTATCTAGGACCCAAACATTCTTAATCTTTTTCTTCAATTTACTTGCAATATGTAAGTTTGTTGTTGTGACCCTATGCTTCTCAAGGAGTAACAAGGAATAAACTAAACTATGTAAGTTTGTAAGAAGAAAGCAATGTGTTAAGAGAAAAGAGAGGGGACTTGTTCTCTGAGCAAAAAGTTTTGGAAAGGCATTATATAAATCCTCATTACTATTATTATTTGTTCATTTTTAAATGTTTAGTCATCCTAGTGTGGTTGTTAGTGTAATATACTGATACCTACCCTTTTTTGTGTTTGTGTTTGTTTGTTTTTTTTGTTTTTTTTAGGAATGCTTGATGGCTGGCCTAGAAAACAAAAACCCAAAGGTTGTTATTGGTTGTGTGCAATGCCTGACAAGTGCACTGCGGTGAGGGCTGTTCTAGGACAGAGATATATGTAAATGGAGCCATAGTGGTTTCCATTTAGGTTCTGTATTGTCCATCAAACCCTCATCTCTCTTTTAAATGATTTAGCAGTTAAAAGTTTTGGAAGATGCTGCCGAATTCATAAAAAGGATGTTCAAAATGAGAAGGACTGAAAGCAGCACATGCTGTCTGCTCTAAAGGACATAATAAACCTAGTTAATAATTTTTATATAAATTGCTGTAAAAAATAGACAATTTAATTTTGTCAACACCTGTTCTATTATTAGGCACAAGGCTTTGGGTACACATAAAATACATCCAAACTGACAAGCTGGATGCATAAAACAGATCTTGAATAAAATGTTTTTTAACAGCTTTAATTCGAATTGCTCTTTCTTTGTGAATAAAGTTTCAATTAGTTTCATCTAAATATTAATAATTTCTCAGCTGAGGCAAAATGATGTTCAGCTATTTTTCTTTTGGATTATCACATGCTTGTGGTTTAATATACACCCCTGAAGCATTTTTTTCTCAAAATGCCCAGGTTCTGACTCCACAATGAATATCTGATGTCATTTGCATCTTGTTTTACCAGAGATTTTGGCACCAAGGTGATTCAAGTCAAACCATTGTTGAAGTTTCTTCCTAAGCTACTGGAAGATCGTGATAAAAATGTCAGGGATGAAACTAAAGCATTGGTCATTGAACTGTACCGCTGGATTGGGGCTGCTCTCAAACCACAGATGTCCAACTTCAAACCTATTCAAGTAAACAGTTTTGTCATCCGTGCTTTTCATCAGTACCAACAATACAACGTTTATTTAAATGCAGTCTACAATATTTTGAAAATAAATAATGAGTCATTTTATATATATGTATATATTATGGGATCTTTGTTGAGTAATCCTTGAGCTCTTCATTGTATTATTGTAGCTATGATTTAGTCACAACAGTGTGCAGTCTGCCTTCAACAGTGGAGTCATGGGATGTACGCTCTTATCAGACTGAGTGATAATGTTGTCATGGCACCACATGCATTCTTTGGATAGGTGCAAGAACTTGAAGAGGAGTTTGAAAAACTTGCTGGGCCAAAGCCTGTGCAAACACGATTTATGCGCTCACAGCAGGACCTGAAAGCAAAGATGGAGGAACAGGCTGCCACTGCAGCAAGTGGTGGGGATGGAGGAGGTTTGTAGTCAGTGCCATCTTATTTTTTTTTAATAGGATAATGTACTACATACATTTTATGATTTATTTTTTAACGTTTGGTGTACGCAAAGGAAAAAAAACCTGGGACATCTGCATTATTTGGAATGCAAATACATGTAGCTGCAAATATCTGATTTCTGCAAGGTGAAAAGATTAGGCAAGGAGAATAGTGATAAGTACTTACTGATGCAAGTGTTTAAAAACTTACTTGTTAGTGTATATTTGGAAGGAGGCCTGTTGCAAAATGAATGTGGAATGCCTTCAGGTTATGTTGCAATACCTGAGGTGAGTGAACCTAGATGTCAGTAGGGGCAGTCTTTGGAACACTTTATAATGCAAGAAGTCAGCTAATTATGTAAAATGATAACTGTGTGCTGTACTGTCAAATTAAACTCAGTGTCTTCAGAATGTATTGCAGAGGAAGAAGAGGGTGAGGCAGATGACGTGGATCCCTATGAGCTAATGGAATCCGTGGATATTCTCGCAAAGATTCCTAAAGACTTTAGCGACAAAATCGTAAGTCTGCTTTAGCTTCCATCCCTAAATAGGAGTTCAGGTAAAAGGATTTTTCTCACATCAGTATTACAGTTTGTTGTTTGAATAGTTCAGTTTTATACTATTGCTTATCATTTTTACATAGGCAATCTAGGATGAGTGTTACACACCAATATCACCAATATTATAAACCCCTTCCAGTTATATTTAATGTTGGGGTGTGTGAAAATACAGTAAATTTCAATACAGAGTTACAGATCTAGAATATTGTTACTGGTTTTTTTTTTTCTTCTTCCCCTTCACTTGCATTCTCTCTTTTTGTGTTCTCTTTCTCTCTTTTTTTAAATACATGCATGCAAGTAGTCAAACAAAAAGCCAGAGTTACATGAGGCCTTATAAATTTGCTAACATATTGCAACTCCCCAAAAATAGGAAGCCAAGAAATGGCAGGAACGGCGTGAGGCTTTGGAAGCATTACAAAAGCTTGTGGAAGCCCCTAGGATTGAGAATGGCAATTTTGGTACCCTGGTCAGCACTCTTCTGAAGGTGAGAATTAAAGACACCACAAAGAAGCTATTTGACAGCTTGTTTGCTATCCTTGCAGAGCTGTTATTTTATGAAATATTAATGCACATTACTATTATGTCTAATTCTCAAAGTTTTAGAGGACTCTTGTAATGGTCTCTGAATGGTGTGAGACAAAAAGGAGTAGGTTTGAATGTATTTTGTCTAGTTTTAGAGAATTTATAAATTTAGCATTCTTGCAGGTTATTGGAAAAGACAGCAATGTAATGCTTGTCAGCTTAGCAGGAAACTGTCTTACAAGCCTTGCTAAAGGACTCCGGAAAAACTTCGTAACTTATGGACCAAATGTGAGTTCCTTGAAGCTTATCTACAACCTAGCTTTACTGGGAGCTCCAGATTTTATTTCTTACAGCTTTGTTTGCATCTGTCTCCTGAATCTTACAGATTTGTTTGCATTCTGTCTCCTACATCTTACAGAAGAAGTTTGTTACCAGAAAATAGGAGAACTGTTTTATAAGATGAGAGATTTCACCTAGTAATTTTATATTTTACCTAAAAGTGAAGCAGAAATAATGAAATGCAGTTTGTTATTGCATCTTAAACAGTGCATGGGAGTCATTCTTGAGAAGTTTAAGGAGAAGAAGCAGAATGTGGTTCAAGCTTTAAGAGAAGCCAGTGATGCCATCTTTGCTTCAGGGGTGAGTGCTTTGTTGTGGTGAAAAATATATTTCTGCAACTCACCTTCATTTTTAACGATGCACGTCCCCAAGTAAGTGAGAAGTAAAAAAACTAAAGGTTCTCAGCAGTTTTGAGTATGTGTCTCCACAAGATTTGTTTGAAGGGAGGGCTAAAGATGGTAGAAGGCCCCTCTCTCCTCACCATGTGTAGATTACAGGGAAGGGCAGCAGGTGGGGATGGGCAGGCTTTTTTTTTTTTTCAATTTCTTTTTCAAAGCTGTTTGGTCATTTAGGTGCACTTTATGTGGTGCTGCCCAAAGACATTTGATAGACTGCTGCACTGTTGCAAGGAGACAGATTTCTTTGAAGAGCATGATTATTTTTGATTTATGGCCCTGTTATGAATAACCTTCATGCTAGGTAAAGATATATGTTTGCTTGCACCTCAGCGGACCACTTTAATGTCACCAAAAATGAGATGATATCGCTGTATCTCTGTGTTTATTTTTGCTACGTTTAACTTTTCTGTATGACAGATCAGTCTGGAGTCAATCATGGAAGAGACAGTTGCTGCACTTGATAACAAAAACCCAAGTGTCAAGGCTGAAACTGCCCTATTCTTGAGTCGATGCTTTGCCAGATGCACACAGACTACCTTACCAAAGAAGATGCTAAAGGCCTACTGTGTACCTTTGTTGAAAGTGAGACTGTAAATCTGTTACCTTTTAATAAATATTTCGCAAATTCATACATTTGAGTATTCACAAAAAGAAAGATATGCAAAACCATCTGGACAGTTTTCACTCTTGATTTGCTCAGTTGTAGGTTTATTTATTGACTGGAAGACAGAAAAACTTTTTGGCAAACAAAACAATCATGTTAACTTCAATCTGGGATTGCAGACAGTGAATGACACAGATCCACAGGTGAGAGAAGCATCCTTTGAAGCCCTTGGTGTTGCTATGAAGGTTGTAACAGAGAAGCATATCATGCCTTTCCTTGCAGATGTGGATGCTCTCAAGATGCAGAAGGTAATGTGGATTTTAAAGTATTTTAAAATAAAATCAGATTTACCACATGACCTGATTTTTTTATCTTTGTTTTTATTCAGTTACTTTGGTTGGTTGAGGTAAGAATCATGGTATGAAAATGTATACATATATTTATATAAATAGCTTATTATTTATTGTCATGTCATCTGGTAAATCTTGAGAAACAGTAATTTAGAATATAAATTTTGCTTTTTCTTCAGACACTTGTTTCACTGTTTCACTCTAAGCATAAAATAGTACTTAAGAAAAGTTCAACAGCAGCTATGGTCTTATAAATCATGTTGGGAAATGAAGTAGATGCTAGGAAATTTAAAGATAATAAGGATTTCCACTCTTTGACTGCAGATCCAAGAGCGGTGCCAGAGTGCTGTGCTGCTCAATGCCAAAGGAGAACCACGTGCAGGAGGGGGAGGGGGTGGAGAGGGGGCCCCACCCAAAAAGAATGAGCCAAAGCCAGTCTCAAAACCTCCCCCCAAGTCAGCTGTAAGCTCTCTCTCTCTCATACACACATTCACTTTTACTTTCTAAATTATTCATCTTTTGATGGGTATTATTATTTTTGTTTTTCTTTTATATGACAGCAGTAGGAGACATTAACTATTTGACTTTCATGTTTACTGTTTCATTTTGCGTAACTTTGCCTGAAGATGGCTGATCTTTTGAAGGCAAATGACACTAATAGTTGTTAAAAAATTGTCAAGTTCATTTGATTTAACAGGTAATTTTGTTAAATATCTTTTAGGCAAGATGTTTTATAAGGCAGTGTAAATAGTGTCCAAGAAGAAAATCTTTTTTAAGCAAAGAAAAAATATGGGCTAAAGACAATCTCAGTTATAAGAACTTAGATCAAATTTGAAATGTTGAGTATGTAGAAACTTGATACAACTTTAAGCCATTGTCAGGCAGTCGATCTTCACGAATGAAAGAAGACCAACCAGTTTCCAATTCAATTTGGCAAGGCTGTTTTATTCGGAGACATTTTGTAGCATTTTTTTTGCAGTACCTAGGCCGACTTTTTAAAGTTTTTTAAGTTTAAGTGTAGTTTGCCGTATGAAGACTGTAAAAGATATGTTCTTGTCTCCCATAAGTTTTTAATTCTCTATTGCCCTTGGTGTTTTCTATTCTCAGAATATGCTTCTAAGTAATAAATCAATGCAGCAAACTGAATTCTTAGCTTTCCGTGTGTTTGTGTCTTACCATTCCCAAATCCCTATCACAGCCTTTACAGTTTTGTACCATGTGGTTTAACATTTTTATTTAATGTGTGTGTTAATATAGAAATATACTTTACAAGGAAGAATACATCATTTGTGGTGGTGGCGTACTCATCAGTAACAAAATTGGCTTTTTTGTCATCCTTATCCATTATCTTTTCATTTTCTTGTAGCCGATTCTGTTACCTTTTATTTTCCTACCATACGTTATCTCTTGCTTATTGTGCTTATCTCTTTTTTAGCACTTAAATGTCAGTAGCACGTCAGGTTATCTTTTCAGTTGCGTTTTGTTAATTGAGCTTTATTTTCTGACAGCCAACAGAATCAGCTTCTGCACCAGTAGTGGTATGTACATAATCTGTATATCTGAAAGTTGGAAAATTCCATATTTAAATGTTGAATTCATCATTATTTTTATTTTTTTATTTTTTTTTATTTTTATTTTTTTTTTTTGCTGCACTAAGTAAATTTTCTGTCAGCTTTACACAATGTTAGTAGTTCTTTGTCATTCTTTTAGTTGGCTTTTTAGCTTAGAGTAAGAGAAATTCGAGAGGAATGCGTTTGTTTCCTTTTGTTTTTCCTGGATCTAGTAATTGCTATTTTTAGTGTGTGATAACTTTATATTGTGTATCCGACTTGCTTGACATATAATTGTATTGTTTTGATTTTCTGGTTTTTTTTAAATGTTTCATTATCTTAATTGTTTTTGCTATGTTGTCTTATATTGGATCTTGTGCTATACATGTTTATATGCTGCTCTTATTATTGTTACCTAGTGTAGTCTCAAGTGCAGAAAGCTTTATTCTTTCATCATTTATAGTTTTTTTGTTTTTTCAGGCAAAGCCTGCCAAGAAGGTGAGTTTCTTCTTGTATTATGATTTTTTGGTCCGTTTATTGATCATTGAATATTGCACTGGTCATTTAAAAAACAGAAACCAATCATTTTTTGGATGCTTTAATTATCTCTTTCAAAAAGAGTTGTAAACCTAGCACTTTCTGGAATCTCTAGAATAGCTGTTTTTAACCTATTTGTGAGCAAACTGACATGAACAAATAGCTTTAGTGGAAAGATTTTTTTTTTTTTTCATTTAAAAAAAATATTCTGTTATTTCTATCAATGTGCGAGTCAGCCAGTCACTAAAAAGCCTGGTAGTGCAGCAACAAGTGGTGCTGGTGGTGCTGGGAAAAAGGGTGGCAAACCTAAAGGCAAAGAGAAGGGTGCAGGAAAGGCTGATGTGGCCTCTGAACCTTTGCTTTCGGTTAGTAGAGTTTATTGTGAGGATAAAACCTCTTTCTCTTATGCCCATTATTTCTCTTTTCATCATTTCACTTTACCTTGTATTCCTTTAAAACAAAACAGTGTGACTCAATCTCTGTACAGGTTAATTATTGTTTTAATTATGAAGGTATTCTGTCTTTGTGTTTATATGTATGTGTTAGTGAATGTATGTGTTCATGAGTGCATACATTGCATAAAACAGAAGATTAGAGAAATTACTCTCTGGTCATTATGGTATTCCCTACTCAGGATGAGGCAGTTGATGAAAAGGCAGGTGCTGTTTTACCTAGCGATTTGTTGACTGGCTTGGAAAGTGGGAATTGGAAGGAGCGCATGGCAGCAATGGAGAAATTCATAGAGGTGAGAGGTATTTTGATTTTTATCCTTGTCTGCCATTTCTGTCTTTCTTAACAGTTCCTATAAAAGGAGCAAGATGTCAGGAAAAGTCAGTGTATAGCACAATGCACGTCATAATAGTTGGCTCAGTTTTTAGAATATTATGTGAAGATGATATTGTTCATAGACTGCTATGCCTGATATTGGTTTTACTTTGGACAGGTTACAAAAGGGATGAGCAAAGAAGAAATCCCTTGTCAGGTGTTTGTAAGAGTTCTAAAGAAGAAACCTGGGCTGAAGGAAACAAACTTCCAGGCAAGTGACAGGGCTCTCTACAATATTATGCCCTAAACTGTGCAAAATAATGTCTTGAATTGTGTGTGTATTGGGTATGCATGTGTATGCATTTTTTTTTTAAATCTTGACACATTGTGATGCTTATTCAGGTGCTAAAGCTGAAATTGGATTTGCTGGCACACTTGGGACAGAATTCTCGGTTCTCTCGCCAGTCTGCAGACCTGGTGCTCAGTGAAATAATTGACAAAGTTGGGGATGTCAAAAATGGAGCTGCTGCCCAGGAAGCTCTCAGCTGCATCAGTGAAGCTTGTGGCTTAGAGTTTGTGTCAGAGCAGGTGAGCTTTCCTCTCCTAGCCTTGAGTTTGTGTCTGAGCAGGAAGCTTCCCTTGTGTCTGTGCAGATGAGTTTCTTTCTACTGACTAGGGGTTTGTGTCAGAACATGTGAGTGCCTCTCCACTGTAATTGAAAGGTGTAGGAGACTGTGCATGAAGACATGCTGAATGAATGTTACTTCTTAGAACTTGCCTTTTTTGAAAGTGGTCATTGTGTTGTCTTAAGGTACTTGACATACATAGTGTAAAAATAATATTTATAGCTTATGTGGGGAGATATCACGTGAAATGTTATTGCAAAGAACTTTTTAAATATTTTTACCTTACTAGTGCTTTGAATGTATATTTGAGAAACTACTGTTTTTCAGGCTCTAGCACTGGCGTTTGAACAGAAGAATCCCAAAAATCAGTCAGAAACTCTCAACTGGCTGGCCCAGGCTATTAAAGAGTTTGGTCTCAAGTAAGAAGTTTGAAATTCCTTTTATATTCGTTGCACTTTCAGTGGGATATCCCCCATTCTACTCTGCTGTCAGTGTCTCCACTATCACATTAAAAATTACCATGAAACTCAAATAGGTTTTTTCCCCCTCAGTTTGTTTCTATTTTGGAGGGCTGTCGTGAGGTGTGCATTAGCTGCAATTCATATCACCAGCAACGTGCTGTCCAGTTCAATTTTTTTCCCTTTTTTTACTGTTAGTGTCATGCTTTCTCGGGGGTTAAATTTCTCAGTGTCATCTTCTTCCAAGGACCAAAATAAATCTTCGATAAGGAGGTGCTTCTTACCGTCTCTGCCAGAGGTATACCTGTGGGTCCATCCATCTAGGCGCCTACCATCACATTCAGCTTGCAGCAGATGCACTGCTAAACCCAAGACAGTGCCACTTCCTCCCTTCCCACAAATGGTGGTGACTCCGTGTTATCTTTTTTCATCCCAAGTAGTGTTGTTTTGATGTGAACTGCTCTGTGTGCAGTATTTTGATTACTGTGGAGTCAACTTCCCAGTCCAGTGTGAAATATCAAAGCCAGAACTTTTTTGCGTCAGAAAATTTCACCATGCTCACCCTCTGATTTGTTCTGCTTGGGCAAGGAGTGAAAAGAAAATGATCTGCCAGCCAGTGTGCTATTGTGTGATTGTTGGTACATTAGTGGTGATCAGGCCACCTTCAGTTGTCACCTCCCTTATTTACAATTTTCCATATTCCTCCTTCCAGGCCTCTCATAAACATCCATACCCCACTGACATTGTCGTCCTCCCATTCTTGGACCTACCTGACTGCTATGACTGCACACTAGGTGCCCTCTCCCCCACCCCACCTTCCCCAAAAAATACACCATGTATATACTTTAGTTAAAACTCGTTACTTTCTCGTGCTGTCCTTCACTTAAAATTTGCAAAATTCTTCCATAAGTGGAAAAAAAGATAGCCTCCTACAAAAAAGCATAATTGTGTTCTCCCCTTTCACTCTTAGAATTGAATTACTACATATCTGTCGCTCCCCAGCCGTGCTGATCAAGGAGCCCAAATAGCAACCTGATCGTGTCATTGCAAGCTGCTGTTTTTTTTTGTTTGTTTGTTTGTTTGGGGTTTTTTTTTGTGTGGTTTTTTTTTTTTTTGGTCACCATAGTAGTGCATTCACTCTATGATGTGATCTGTGAAATAAATGGTCCTTGTTCAGCAAATCCAAACAACTTGTATTTTGCTGTTTTTCAGGGTCCCAATCAAGCCAGTCATAGCTGCTGTTAACAAGGCTCTTGCTGCAACGAATCCAGTAAGTTTTGTTGTGATGCAGTGACGATGATCATGTCTAGCACATGCTCCACATCACCTGAAATATTCATTGCACTTTAAAAAGTAATCATCATCAATCGTATACCTAGTGGCTTCATCCAGCTGCTCACACAATCAACAGTCATAATGAAAAGCATGCTGTGGCCCTGTGGCCTTATGGTGTTTTTGTAGAAGTGAGAAGTTAAAATCAGCTTAGAATTGAATGCAAGTGTTGGACAAATCTATCATTTGTGTTAAGAGACTTGTTTGGTTTTTTTTCAGGCTGTTCGCACTGCTGGTATCACTTTGCTTGGTACCATGTATATGTACATGGGGGCCAAATTGAGAGTTTTCTTTGAAGAGGAGAAGCCTGCTTTGCTGCAGCAGATTGATGCAGAGTTTGAGAAGGTTTGTAACATCTTTGGAATTCAAACACTTTGATTTACACCAGCATATCATGATCTGGACTGAAACAGAAAACCAAGACAACCAATCTAAGATAAAGATGGAGAAGGATGGGTTGGTGGGCAAGGGATAGCTTGAAAAAAACTAGTTTGTTTGAGGCACATGATTTGATGTCACATACAGTAAAATTTGCTGTCGAGATTCTTTGTTCAGCTATAAACTTTCCCTGTGTGAGAATTTTTAGGCTGATTTGGGACAATGCATGGGAAGTTACTAGCCTGTTTTAATAAAATTTCTCAAGAAAAAAATACTTTGATCTACACCAATATGATCTCAACTGCAATAGACTGCTCTGTTGCAGCTTCGCGCTAACTTTTAGATTATTAATCTGCATGACCTAAGGACAGAAGATTTCTGGTGAAAAACTGCTTAACTATGTGGCTATCTTCTTCTGTTTACCACAAAAAAAAATACCCACAAATGCTTTAATTATGTTGCAGGTGAAAGGTGAGAAGCCACCACCAGCAACACGAGGATTGGTTGCCTCTGAGGGGGGTGACGAGGAAGAAGGAGGAGGTGGAGAGGAAGGAGAGGGAGAGGAAGGAGAATTGCAAGATCTCGTCCCTCGCACAGATATCAGGTAGGCCATGGAGAGAGGTGGGCAGCTTAGACATACACAGATAACTGCTAAGCCACGGAAAATGTCTTTAAACCAGTGGTTCTTAACCTTGTTTGAGGTACCAAACCCACAAGTTTCATACGCACATTCACCGAACCCTTCTTTAGTGTCATCACAAATTGCAGGTGTGTCTTGACCTCCGTGGTAGAGGCTCCGCCGAACCCCTGAGACCAACTCACCGAACCCCTAGGGTCCGATCGAACCCCGGTTGAGAACCACTGCTTTAAACTGTTATTTTGGCATGCTTCCTAACTGCTGTGGTCATTGTTTTCAGTGATAGAATCACAGAAGAGCTGATCACAATGATGACTGACAAGAACTGGAAAGTAAGAAATGAGGCACTGCAGAAAGTGACTGAAATTCTGAAAGAGGCCAAATTCATCACAGCAAATCTAGGAGAACTACCTGAAGCACTCAAAGCACGTCTGAGTGAATCCAACAAGAATTTGGTATGTTACATGTGGCCACACACACACACATTTACATATATGCATGCATATGCACACACACACAGAAAAGAAGAGATGCGTGGATGTACACTCCAGCTAATTGCATTTGAAAATGCCAATTTTATATTGTGAGAATGTTTAAAAAATATGATGTATGAGTAATAAAGTGTTTTTGGCCTGTTCAGCAAATGACCACCATTACTATCTGCTCCACACTGGCCACAGCCATGGGTACCCATTGCAAGCAGCATGTCCGCGTTATTGGACCTGGTCTCATCTCCTGCCTCACAGATAGCAAAGTGAGGAGGATTTGTTTTACTCAAGCTTTATGTCAGATTCCTAGATAAAAGGCTAATTCTGTACACTGAAGCTTTTCAAGAGTTATGTTTTTTCTTTTCTTGAGATCTTAGTGGGCAAATGGATTCATTGGGGAGGCACCTTGGTGCAAAGTGGGCAGTAAGCTATGTAGTTTCAGTCTGTGTCTAGCAGGCTTGCAGCATGTGTATATTTTATCAGATTTTGCTGGACAATGAAGGTGACTGGCATAGAAAGTATGCACTCTAGGTTGTAGAGGACTGTTGCATGTTTTACAAAGTATTCTCCATCTTCTGTAGCCGCAGCTGAGAGCAGCGGTTGTTGCAGCCCTGAACTTGTGGGTGGAACAGGCAACTCTTGTACCGTTTGTGGAATGTGAGGCTCTTGTTGATGGTCTCAAAACAGAAAATCCAAACCTGCGTGCTGAGGTGGGTGGGTTTTTAAGTCGTGAGATTTTGATGGGATGGGGAAGCTGCCCTAACTTTCACTGAGTTAAATGGTAGCTACCTTGTGGCAGGGAGGGGTGTTGAGCATTGGTAGGAAGGTGCACATATCTGTGTTGCTTTACATGTGTATATGCCTTAATGTGAGAAGAATTTGATTTCTTTTTTCTGAAATAGGGTTTTCATTGAATGTTCTGCTAGCCACAAACTGGCTGTGAAAGATGTTTATAAAGAATCATGTTTTCTGCATAAAAGTGACAGTGTTTTCTTCTGCTATATTTCTTTGGCTAAAGACAGTGATTTGAAAAAAAACATGGTTACAATTTCTCCATGATATATCCACTCATTTTACTCCTTTAGCATTTACATCTTCAGTAGACAGCATCTTTGGTCCTTTTGATCTCTTTTCAAGATGATGATGATGATTCACTGATAATGCTGTTCATAGCTACTGGGATGGCTGTCAGAGAAGCTTCCAGCACACAAAACCTTGCCAGTAGAATTCAAAGATTGTGTTCCTTTCCTACTCACTTGCTTAGAAGACCGTAGTGGTGATGTGCGCAAAAAGGCTCAGGATGCCATCATCCCCTTTATGATACATGTTGGTTACAACAACTTTGTGAAAGCAGTTGGCAAGTTGAAGGTCAGTAATTCTTGAAATGAAGACTGGCAACAGTCATTTAAATTTGGCCTCTTCATGTTGAATCAGAAGTATGGAAAATAATGATAATAGTGATAATAATAATAATAATGAAATATTTATCTGCGACCACTACATAAAGTAGAAGCTAAAGTAGAGCATAGACAACTTGTACTGAACACCATCATCAACAAACAGCCAGTACAGAGAGTGAAGGAGAGGAGTGACATAATCCTGTCATACAGCCCATATTTTAGTCATCTCATGATTTTTGTCCATTCATTGTCTGAATCAAATCTGATGGCTTCATTAGTAAAGTTTTTAAACAAGTCACCTTGTAAGCTGAATAAACTTATTTAATTTAACATGCTTACAAAAGATTGGATTGTTGTGGTCCATCCACCAACAGCCAGCTTCAAAGGATCAAGTGATGCCTCTGCTGGAGAAAGCCAAAGGAGAGCTGCCTGCCAAAGCTCCACCACCCGCCAAGAAAAAGGCACCTACAGCAGCTCCATCTCGCCCAGTTGTCAGCGATGATGTTGATGAGGAAGATGAGGAAGAGAGACAGGCTGCCCCAGCTGCCAGGCAAGAATCTAAGAATGAAAAGGCTGATTCCAAGTCCAAAACGCAAAGCAAAGCTACTAAAGCCGTCAAGGTGAGGTGACGAGTCCCTCCTCCCCCACCAGTTAGCCCCCAGTCCCTTGATCTTCTGTAAATTTGGGTCTGTGTTTAGTATAATGATTCTAACTTTACTCTTTAAGACTTATGGTTTCAGTGTTGGAAGGCCAATTCCAGATAAGACATTTGTTCCCAGATACTGTAGAATATTTATTTAATGTCATAATTCAGAGTATAAAACTGCTAAAAATGTCTTTCCTGATATAATTATGCAGTCAGCCCCTGCAGCCTCCAGCAACAAGAAGAAGGAGGAAGAGGATGTTGGCCCTCCCATGACGCTTGCTGTTTCCAAAGAACAGAGAGTGAAGGATGAGAAGGCCATGAAGGTTTGTCATAGTCGAATGCTCGTGTTGGTTATGGGAAACCAACTGCAGTTCTCGATTGATCCCTTTAAAATTAATTTTATTCACTCTATTGAAATAGCAAGCTTGGCAGCTTCACAAATTTGTTTTGATGGCTCCAATTGTAATTTCACCCAAAAAAGGAACAATTTACACAATAGCAATAAAATTGATTTATATAGTTCTTTCCCCTACCATCAAAGGCTGGCCTAAAGTTCTTTACAAAAAAAAAAATTAAAGCACATAGACACAATAGAATCTGTTCTCGAAACAAAGAGTTCATTGCACACATGGTTAGTGTAGCTACTCATGTTCAGATATATTAGTGGAAGCTGGTCTCTAAGCAAAGAGTTCATTGCATGCCTGTAGCTACTCAAGAAGCTGAATGTCATCAGCTCAGATGAGGTCTGCAGCCTTGCATTTGCATGGAATCTTTAAAAGGTAGCTGACAGTTAACTCACAATCTTTGGTGCAGACCTAACTTTTACTGACAAATATCTAAAATCTAATGGCAAGATGGTGCAGATGTGGCAGTAGAAACAAAATGGTGAATGTAGTAAATGGTGTAAGAGATGAACATTAGACAAACCATGATGCAGATCAACGGGCAAAGACAAAAAAGCAAGTCACCCTCTAGCCAGTTAGGTGAAGGAACACCACTCTTGTCTGATCTATATATAATGGTGATGGTTTACTACTTTGCAGGTTCTGAAGTGGAACTTTGTTGAACTGCGAGCAGAATTTGTGGACCAGCTGAAGAGTCAGATGGAGAAGAATTTTAGTCCTAGTCTTATGGGACAGCTGTTTCATTCAGACTTCAAATTCCACATTAAAGCCATTGAGCAGCTTATAGCTGTAAGCAGGCCTTTTTATTTTTTAAAGAGTACCTGTTGTCTTTACTCTTTATTGTCGCTTTTTCAAAAGAATTATCAGTAAAGGATATTGTTTGATAAGAGAATTCAGTATTTATTTAAATATCAGTATTAGTTGGGTCTTTGTCCTTGAGCATTGCCTCAACTAAGCGTATGCAATGTGCTGCCATCCCACACAGTTTAGACATTTTGTTATGACCTTTTTTTTTCAGTCTTATTCTAAATCACCTTTTGTTGTCATTGTAGCCAGTCACATTGTCCTGAATACTTATGTCAGTTTTATTTACCTTCACAGTGTCTTGACAGTCTTGAAAATGAGACGGTTGGCAACGTTGACCTGATTCTCAAGTGGTGTACTATTCGCTTTTATGATACAAATCCATCAATGATCAACAAAGCCATGGATTATCTCCAGCAACTCTTCTTGCACTTGGCTGACCTTGACTACCACCTAAGTGACCTCGAGGCATCCTCTTTTATTCCCTACCTGGTTCTAAAGGTAAAAGGCAGCGTTGTCTGTTTCGCCTGATTAATTGCAGTTCATATTCTCATTGTAGCAAGTAGTGTGTCTTTGCATGTACACATGTGTGATGTGTGACTGTAATATTTCATTGTGAGATGCATTGAGATTGCTTTCATGTCAAGTGCTCTATGCAAATGAACTTATTGTTATTGTTATGATAACAAAGCCAACAGTCATAATAAACCAGGCCATGTGCATGGGAAGTTTTTTTTTTATTGTCAGCACAGAGAGCAAATCGTACACTTTATAAATCTTCATTATTCAATCTGTCAGTGTGTGCATGCCTTGAGTGCATCAAACTGAAGGCCAAGACCAGCTTTAGCTCATTCCATTTGGACGAAAAACAGTGTGATTCCTCATATAGAACCAGAGTGATGGCATGAAGTACAATTATCATAACTTCTTGTCATTTGGTTTGATATTTGTAGATATGGATTGCCTCTCTCTATATATATTAACCGTGGCTGGCTATTTGTTCCAGGTTGGAGATGCTAAAGACAATGTCCGAAAAGATGTGCGCAACATCTTTAAGCTCATTTGCAAAGTGTACCCAGCCAGCAAGATGTTTACTTATCTTCTAGATGGCCTTAAGTGTAAAGTTGCCAAGCAACGTGCAGGTATGATATATGTACACATTAATAATAAATCTTATGTTGTGCCAGGTTTTAACCAGAAGCTATTGTGCACAACAGACATACACATCATGGACATGTATCTTTGCTGCTGCCTGTTGGCTAAGACCAGCTCTTAGCATCTTGCAAAGTTGTAGGCTGTCAAGTCTCAGTGAACCGTTTACCAGTTTAACCACAACAAAATTCTTACGGTCAATAGATTTGCAATAAATTTGTTATTTACATTTTATTTCTTTCATTTTTAAAAAAAAAAGTCTTTGACCTTCACTTCCCATGACTTGAAGCCAATAAACTGAAAACACAACAGACTGTAAAGTTTTAGCTTTTGTACCTCTGTCAACACAGGAGTTTGCATTGTCTGCTCTTGTTCTTGATTTTAAGAGTTAAACCAGAAGTGAATTTTATTCTAAAAGTTAACGTGGAAAATTTGTCTGCAAATTTTGGAACAGTTGTAAACATATTTTCCACGTTAACTTTTGTTGTTGATTTTTTTTTTTAAAGTTCCATGCATCTGCTTACCTTTAAACGCACAGGCAGGAAATCCCAGCAATGTTCTTTTTAATTTGTTTTGTAGAGTGCTTGGAAGAGCTTGCATGCTTGGTAGAGATCTATGGAGTTAACATTTGCCAACCATCACCAGCACAAGCTCTGAAAGTGATTGCTGCTCAGATTGGTGATCGGGACACAGGTGTTAGAAATGCAGCCCTCAATACCATAGTGTCAGCCTACATGATCCTTGGGGATGGGGTCTACAAATTCATAGGAAATGTAAGTTCTAGTCATCCTTTTGGCCATTGTCTGCAGTCAGTGCATCATGTCATTTCAAGAAAGTCAGATGTGGACATGATCCCGTTGTATCTTTAGTTACATCTTGAGATACTGTAATGATATTGTAATGCAAATCCCTTCAATTATGTTCTGAGAATCTGTTGTTATGTAGATCCCTTTGATCACATCCTGAGATACTTCTGGGTTCACAGTCTCTTAATCTGAAAATACATTGCATGCATCTCCATTTCTTAGCTTTGGTAATCAGGCATAGAACTGTTTCTCTGCCCTTCTGAATTTTTTTTTTAATTTGAACAAGTCATGAAAACGTCTACTGTAATAATTTCTTTTGCACAGATGGTATGCTCAAAAGGCTTAATGAAACTAATTGGCACAAATTTAAAATCGTATAGAATTCTAGATAAGTACTCGATGATTAATTTCCACTGGACAGCTGAAAGAAAAGGAACAAAGTCTTCTGGATGAACGGATCAAACGCAGCATGAAGAGCAAACCAGTCAAACCCATTGTGGAGGAGAGGCCACGTACTGCACCAGCTCCACCCCCTAGCAAGCCAGTCACACAGTGAGTAGCATCAAATCAAATCAAACTTGATTGTCTGTCCGAGAAAGTCCAAGACAGAAATTTTTCTTTTGCCCCCAAGCCCAACCGCATATGCAAACCTAACATGAGCATAAACATAATACGAGCATAACAAATACAATATGAGCATGTCAAACATAACATGAGCATAACAAAAGTATGAGCATAACACAATATAATTGCCAGACGTACCCATACGAGACATTCAACACACATGCACCCCTACGCTTTCTCTCACATATGAAACCTCTACACCTTCTCTCACATACATTCCATTATCCCTTCTCTCTCTCTCCCCTCCTTTTAGTCTTCATGCTTGTCAGTGTTGTGGGAAATTCCGCTGTCTCTACATATACTATCAAAATGATCTTGGAAACAAGAAAATTTCCTGCCAGGTGCATTTGCAGGTGTAAGTAAGCTACAGGCATTGTTTTTGCCATTATTATTTTTGTTTTCTGTAAAGATGAATGAGTAGTGATGCAACAGTTACTGTAACTACTACAACCGAATAATGGTTATTTTCTTTTAAATCACTTCCTAGGAGTTCAGAACTTCTAGTTAGCTTGTGAAATTTGCTTCTTTGAAGGAATTAATGTTGTCATCTTCCACCTTTCCCCTTATGTCTGTGAATTTTAGGCACAAAATTAACACATAATAGTTAATTACTCTATTTGTGAATGGTAGAATATTTAGCATTTCCACCTTATCTTAGGCAGACATTTGCTAACTGTGCAATCATATGCCAATTTCAAAGATTTTTATGTGCCATTCAGACAAACCATCCCAAGACCAGCATCAACCATCCCAAAGTCATCCTCCTCAAATTCAATCCGCAAGGAGTTTGCGCTGGATGTAGACACAGAGCCTATTTCAGATAATCTGGGAATGCCACAGTTAATACAGCATGACTTAGATCACCTGTACGAGCCTATTAAACTGCCAAAAATCAGGTATTGTGCTTCATGAAGTAAACACAAATTTGTTAAAGCCAGTCTCACCATTTGAAGTCTTTCCACTTTTTTTTTTGACTGGCATTTTTTGTAATTATTCTTCTCTATGATTTTGGAGTTTTTTAAAATCTCTTTTGCCATTTTACATTGTTTTATCCTACTGGTTTGCTGTTCGTTAAACTTACAGTCATCCTTTGTCAAAATTATATGTAATGAGGGATAATGAAACTTCTTAATGCCATTGCTGGTTGAGATCTCTACTTTTTTTTTACCCTTAATACATAAAACCGCTCTTTATCAATGACTGGCAGAGCCCGACCTCCTTCTCCGCTGATGAAACATTTGTCATCTTCAGAAGCCACAACAGCTATTGGCTATGTAATCTCTCAGGTTACAAGCCCAGACATTACAACTAGCATCCAGGCCTTGGCACAGGTGAGCCTTTTTAAAAAGTATTATTTATAGATTTAGCTGCTTTGAGTATTTTTATTTTGGTTAGAATTTATAATAAGTGCATTTTTTCCTACACAGCCTAGTCAACATAGCATGATCATCACCGTAGTCAAGGATGCTAGATACCCAAGAAAGAACAACTCTGACCCTGTAAATCAGAGTGACACCCTTGGTCGGCTTGTCTCCTGACCCCTTAATATAGCTTCCATCTAGTGTAAGCAGTGTTCTTCACTTGAAAATCTTTGCTTAACCAATAAAGACAAAGATTGACCATGTCCAAGGCATCATAAAAAAAGTCAAGCAGGCTACAACTTAGACTTTGCCAACTAGGCCAAGCAGTTTTAGTGTTGGCCACTTGTGTTTGAGAGGCATCAATGTTGCTTTTTGCTTGTCATCACTTGTCATGTTGCCTTAATTCCTGAAAAAACGAGCAAGAAGCTGTAGAAAGTCAAATTAATTCTGATGATTTATTAATGATGTTCTTCAAGCAAATTCTAGATGACAAAAGTGTAAATTTATTTTCATTTAAATACATATGACCAGCAGAGAAAACCAAAGACCACCATATCAGTCACAGAGTTCAGTTGCAACTGCTACTCAGATTATGAATTTAGTGAAAACATTTATCAAACAATTCTGTACCATTATATCTATCCAGAGTATTTGATAGATAAATTCAGCAGTTGAACTAAATCATGATTTCTGTCAAGTTTACCTTAGATGGGAGAAAATTATTGGAAGGGGATACTTCTAGTGAAATACCGGCTGGTAAAATGATTTGTGTCATTCTTCATGAATACGACCCTAGATATAACTGTCAACAGTGTAATAACAGGAACAAATGGCAGCAGTATTAGACATTTAGGGTGTGTAGTATAACAGGAACAAATGTTTTTGGCAGAGTTAGATTGAGTGAATGTGATAACAGAAAGAAACTGCAGGATTGCTAGATACTCAGGAGGTGTGTGTGTGAGATAGCAGTAATAAATATCAGCAGTCCAAGATACCTATGGTGTTTGTAATCACAGATTGACGAGGTTCTGAAGGAGGAGGAGCGGGCAGAGGTGCTGGCAGGTCACCTGGACAAGCTTTTGCTGATGCTGAGCATGCAGTTCCGCATGGCACACTCCACTTTCATGGGCGACCCTGAAACCCCTCGTGATGAGGTGGTCAGGCTATATCGGTGTCTTCTCAGCACGGTGCTGCAGGTAATCACCTGAAAGAATTTAGGCATTTGATAACTGTCATTCTTAGTAGTGTTTATAGTTGGATGTCCACACTTATGTATGTACAGGCAACAAAAGGCTTTAAACAGTGCCATAAAGTTTTCTTTTTTATCTTTATTTAGGAGTTTTTTTCCAATTTGATATGAGCTTTAAATATTTTAATGGATCATAGTTGACAGGGCTCTTCCATGGCAAAGAGAAACATAAGTTTTTTGTAATTTGTTATTGTGAATAAACTTAAAGTTAGGAAATCTGTAATTTTTGTAAATTAGCATTTTTTTTTTAAAGAAAGTTTGAGTGCCAATTCATAACATTAAAGCTTAGATAATCTCATTCTCAAAACATCTAATATGTCTCTCATGGCTTTGTATCTTGCTGGTCTGTGGTAACATTTCACTCATAGCTTTGTAACTTGCTGGTCTCTCTCATCATAGATATTCCAGCTGAGTAATCTTGGCTCCAAGGCATCTAAAGATGTTCTTCGTGATTTGATGACAAGCCTCATCACTGTTCTTCTTGACAACCGCCTGATGGAGCTTGAGGATGGACCGTTGGTGGTTCGTTCTGTAAACATCACTGTGGTCAGAATTGTTGAGAGGGCAGACAGCACAAGTATCATGGGGTGAGAGCATTGTGCCAAGCTCATATCTTGCTGAGAAAACATGCATTTCTTCTTCATACTGTACCAGATGACATGACTGTATGGAGCCACCTCAATTCCAGCTGAACTCCCAATTGGTCAGACCTGACCAATGAACAGGGAGAACAAAATCAACCAACCCTTCAGAGAAGAAATATAATTTTTGATGGTAAAATTCCTTTCAAGTACTTACCAGATGACATGACCCTTTAGTTCCCTCCCACCTCCTAGTTTCTTCCCAACCAGGTGATAGACTGGAGAGTGCATGGACTGGTAAGGGCAGGATGTGGGAGTAAATTTGTTGGTTGATTTTGTGTTCTCCCTGTCTATTGGTCATATCTAACCAGTTGGGAGTTAACAGCTGGAATTAAGGCCATGTCATGTCATCTGGTAAGCACTCGAAGAAAGGAATTTTACCATCAAAAAATGGTATTTTACTTCCAACAGAACTACGTGCTTTGTAAATAGTTCTTTGCCATCACAGACAATATTTTTCGCCCACAGATATAGCATACTCAAAAACTGATATGATTAATAATGATTGAGATGCTCATCTTGAAATATTTTGAGTAACTTTGCCAGCATAATCTGGTTTAATGTTAAAATTATAAGACGAAGGATAAAGGAGCTTGAAATGTTGATTGGCATAAAGGGGATAAAACTGCATACATCAGTAGATACAGAGGTCAACTGCATATGGAATGCTTAGCATTTACCATCAAATGCTTCAATGTCTATTGCAGGGCTCTGATCAGATTATTACAAGATTGTGTTGGGAGTGAGACATGTTCAGCTAAATTCCTGGAAATCGTCATGAAGGTGTGTAAAGTTTAAACAATAGGGCTGACTTCAAATTATTATTTAGGACAGGAAAGAACGCTGGCCCACTACTTTAAATTATTCTATAGGACTGGAAAGAAGCAAAGAAAGGAAGAGTTTAGTCAATGGTTTGTAGGAGGATGAGGACTAGCTGTCTTCCTCTCTTCCCCATATCAATATGGCATTTTCACTTTTTTGTCAGCTTACATTCTTCATTTTCTTGTTGTAATTAAATTAAAATGTTTGACTAAATAGTATGGATTAAAAATAGTGATAATGAAGCAAAACATTGAGAATCAAAGAGGGAAAACTGTGTTAAATCGGTTTATAACCTTGTACTGTTTGCCACTGTCAGTGTTTGTGGAAGATGGTGAGAATGTTACCTAACATCACCAATGAGCTCAACATTGACCGCATCTTACTGGATGCCCATAACTTCATGCGAGCTTTTCCATCGCATACTTGGAAGGAACGGCGCAATGATCATCCACTGCGGACCATAAAGACAGTCCTGCATTCTTTAGCTAAACAGAAGGGTAACAAGGTATTGAAAACAAAATTTACAAATGGCTAGGAATTTATTCATGTAATTTACCTTGATAGCAATATTTTTGAAAGATTTGTCCGAAGGTGGCTAGTCTGGATTGCTTATATTTTGTCTGTCTTGGGTTGCGAGAGAGAGCCACGCAGCTTTTGTTTGTCAGTTGCCTAATCGTGTGTTTTATTATTGTTAAGATACTCAGCCATACAGGTCTCATTGACTCAGGCGAGAACTCTGAAGTAGAGGCATACCTGCACAAAGTTCTGAAAGATGGAGTTGCTGGAAATAATGCTCGTAATGAGGAGGTCACTGCAGATAGTTCCAGGGTAATAACAAGATTACTTGCTCTTTGGTTTGTTAATAAGGGGACAAGTTTGTGTAGAAATGATACATTGTTGGTCTGTTTTGGAAATTTGTATTGCAGATAATTGTGACTCAGATATCACAAATGTGAAACTAGCCCTAGTGTGCATTAGTTCAAGGTGTGCGTAATTGTGATTAGTTGTCAGATGTTGAATATGGCTGTTTTACAGGGATCATCTTCAAAGTCCAAGCGTCTGTCAAAGAGCACACATGACATGCTGGCAGAGATTTTCAAGAAGATTGGCTCAAAAGAAAACACAAAAGAGGTGAGCATGGGGGGAGCGCTGCATATTTGCTTGCTGTACAGGGAGGAGTTGCGGCCTTATGCTTCACTGGGGGTGAATAGAAAGAAGTACAGGGAGAGAGAAAGTTTGCATGTAAAAGTTGTGGATGATGAGTGAATTAGACCCAGCCGGTAATTATCTGCTGCATCATGTGCCACTAGCCATATTCTGTTGAACACGTCAAACTTTTTTCCCCTTTTCTCTTGCTTTCTGCTTTTAAACTGTTCAGTAGACAAGGAGAATTTATTGGAGCTTGATGCATAAAAAAAAATCAGTCAACTTAAAACTTTCCCCCTCTCAAGAAGTCTTTCTCTCTCTGGCTATCTTTTTTCTGTAGAAACTTATCTATCCCTCTTCATACTGTCTATCCGATGTATGTCTTCCTTATATCTCTTGCTTTCTGTTTAATGGTGAATCATACTGTTTGTGAGTAGAGCTCCTACATTTGTTGTTCTCATTGTTAAAAGGAATTGCTGGTTACAGGGTCTGAATGATTTGTATGACTTCAAGAAGAAGTATCCTGATGCTGATTTGGAACCCTTCCTTAAGAAATCCTCACAGTTCTTTCAGAACTACATCGAACGTGGGCTTAAAAACATCGAACAGGAGCGTGAAGGAAAGAAACCGGAAGCTTTTGGTGGGTTGATTTTTTGGATGTTTTTGTTTGGTTTTTGAGTCAGCAGTACCACTGATCACAGAACTACAACTATAAATCCTGCATCTGTCCATTTCAAAAATTGAAAACTTCCTTAACATTTTAAAATTTCTCTTTCCACTAAAATTGTTTTCCTCTGAATGCTTCATTATCTTTGTTATTAAAAATTTTAGGTGGCATATTTTCACATACAGAAAGCTCCTTTGAACATAAAAACGTTCATTGTGTTATCCTTGTTTTTATAGATTTAGTCGCTTTTTTACCCCATAGATGTTTCAAGCAGAAATTATCCTCCTTTTGTTTACCTGTGAAAACAGATGTGATATCTGTTGTCAAACCTCTGTCGGAAACTGCATCCAATGGAGAGATGATAGGAGCAGACTACTACATGCAGCGGCTCAGTGCCATACGAGCCCGCTGTGGCCTAGACGCCATTGAGGTAGGTCTTATGGCAATCTTGAAGGTTTGTCAGAAAAATTCATTTGAGAAGCAGCTTCCACCTGAGTTCAGAAAGATCTCTATCATCCTCTCATTCTGTTTTATGTGTGAGTGGGGAAACATGCATGCTTACATATCCATGCTTGTGCACACACACACAGAGATAAATTCATGTTAAATAGAAAGAACTCCCCCTCCCCCTGCCACTTGCATGCAGTGTGATAAATGTTTGCCATAACAGCAGAGGTAGGAGTTTGCATTTGGTATTTTTATCAACAACAGTAATGGGGTTTTGTTACAGAATCGGGCAGAAAAGTCAAGTCCAGTCTCAAAGTCTTCCCATTCATCGTCGGAACAGGATCTTGAAAATATTGCAAGCACATCAGAATCTGAGGTAAGCTGGCAGCAGTAAAAGTTGAATGCTGTAACCTGCTTTATCACAATGCAGATGAAATGAAGCACTCTTGGTGTGGTAGAAAGCATTTTGATATTGTCTGGGTTTTTGAAGCTTTTCAGTTACAATGTCCAGTAGGAACAAGTTCAGGAAGGCAGGAACAGTGGTATAAAACGTGCATCAGACAACATAATATACAGATGTTTGTAGGAACAAAAAGAAATAAATCTGTTTATTTGTATAGTGCCTTTTCTCATCACTCAAGTGACTCAAAGCAATTTACAGTAACATCCACACATTGACAAAGGTGCACCAGCACCTACCTTAAAGGCTGAACTTTCATCTGGCAGGAAAAAATGATTCCATCTGGCAGAGGGAGAATAGGGTACTTGTTGGGCCACATGGAATGACCACTAGTGTTGCTAGCACTGCATGTGCTCCTTACCTCCCTTCCTTGGGTCAAACCATTTCTTACCACCACAAGCTAAAAGTTTGGCCTTTAAACAAGCATCAAGTACACCTTACAATCAATCACACTGAAACATGCACTCACTTGCAACGTCCATGGCATTTTAATTAACAAGGCCTTTGTTTTAAAAGAAAACCCACTTCAGTGATGAAGTCATGTAGTTTAAAGTTGTTTTTTTGTTTTTTTGGTTTGGCTGATGTTACATCAGAATGATGTGTAAATTATGTCAGAATTGCTGTATGAAGAGTTTGTTTTTCTTTTCTTCTTTAAACCTCCAGCCGGAGATTCGAATTCCCAACAGTACATTGCAAACCACTGCATCTTCCACGTCACAAGGTTCATCAGTGGACATCACAGAACTGAAAATGCGCTTGGAGCGGATAAAAAAAATGGCAACCACTTGATAGGAATAACAACTGCACCAGTCTTAGCTAGCATTCCTGTTGTTTACTCGGTTTGAGGATGTCTGAACAATTTTTTTTTTCTTCCTCTGCAGGCTTTTTTTCACTAAGCTTGCATCTGTACACCTAGTATTTCTTGTGACACTAGAATATATGTACAGTAATTTATTTTGGGTTTTTATCATTATTTTTTTTGTGTGAGCATGCCTGTTGCCCACTCCACAGATATGATTGGTTTTTATTAATTACTGGAACAAATGGTGTAAACAAGGGAGGAAACAGGATATGTTTGGCATGCTTTCTGATCTTCAGGGATTTGCATACTTTGATGTAGAATTGTGTACGTGCAGCTTTATTGATAGCTCTTGCCATGGTTAATTAGTGAACCTATTTCATGCAGAGACATGAGACAGAAGCAGTCGAGTTTTAATCTGCATGTAGACGCTACCAGCTTTTATTTTTTTGTACAGGAAGAGGTGCATTTTGGTAGCCATAGGTTTGTGTGCTACAATACTGTTGATATGTCATGTTTTGATAATCAACTAGTGTGTGTAAGCTTGTCTGAAAGTACTGTGGTGCATCTCAACATGCAGTGAGTTGGTGGATGTAGATGCTCGGGAAGCATTTTACCTTGAAACATTTCACGAAATAAACCAGCAAAACGTTTGCTTGCTTTCTCACTCTTTCTGTACCCCTTGTCTAATCTCCAGGATGTTTTCCTCCTCATCTAAGGATGGAATTGATGCTGAACTGAAAAGAACAATGGATACAAAGATAATTTGTGGATCCAGTGGTGTGGAAGCAAATCTTTGCATTGTAACCATCTCATCACCATACACATATTGCATACAATTTATCTTTGAGAGCCCTAACAAAAATAATTGTTGCTGAGCTTGCAGAAATTTTCGTTATTGCTTAATGATTTATATATTTACAGCAATGTGCTGAGTAAAAGTGATGGGTCATGCATGCATAGATTCCCCCAGGAATGTTGCCTTTTGTGTAAGTTGCTCTCCTTTGTCAGCACAGCCATTTACCAGGCATATATTTTCTTGGTGCTACCCTTAATCTCATTCTCTTAATTGCAGTTCTTGGATAAGGGTTTTTGTTTTTGTTTTTGTTTTATTTCACTAGAAACTAGACTAGAGGGTGCTACAAAGTAGACTGTGGTTCCCAAGAAATAATATTTTATACTTTTTAGATGTGTTGTTACCTTATTACATCATGAAACTGTAATGTGTTGTACTGTTGGTACCTTCTTGTGGAGGTGTCAGTATAAGTTTGCAACACTGTGATCTGCATTTTGTTCCAAAAGTTCATTGAAGGTAATGTTGATACCACAGCTTGCAAACTGCAGATGTCTCCCTCTGTTGAATGGTAAGTGCCATAAAAATAGCATGTTGATGTGCTTACAAGATCTGGTTCTTTTCAATTTTTCTTTTAAGAAAAACAATAATTCCTGTGTTCAGACTTCAGACAGCATGTACACTACAGATCTGGTGCCATGTGATGTTCATGTGCTTGTGCTTAGGTGCCTTTCTAAACAGAAACCAGGACTCATCTAGCTTTTACCTTGAGAAAATGACCTGATATTCTAATGATGTTGTTCATATGTGCATCTGTTTTCCTCCCTCCAAACCATTTGTTGATCTATTTTGACTTCTGTTGACTGAGCATAATACCTACAAAGCATTTGGAAGTTTTGTCTATATTAAGTAATGTGAATGGTATACTCTACTAGAACTTAAAAAGAAATAGAAATTGCTGCACCTGTATCAATGGGCTGAAAAGCAAGTTGAATTTCTGGAGATTGTACAATGTGCAATACAGTTTGCTAAATGTCCTGCACCTACCTACACTGGTTGTTTTAACTTTTTAAACTAATTAGTGTCCATTGTGCATGGTCTTCTCTACGTGTCTACTTATCTCCTCTTGCTCATCTGATCTGCCCGTGCTCACCTGCAAGGTAAAACCTTGAATACCTATTTGAAATTGTGGATGCCGTTTGTATTGAAGGCTCTTCAGTTCTTTTCACAGAGCACACCAGAGCTAAGTTGAAATTGCTTTAGTGAAAGAACAAAGTTTTGAGACCCATTTAACTCTTTACAGTTTTTTTATTCATCCATCAAAGATGTTTTTTCGAGTAAACTGTAAAGAGTTGAGAGAAGGGCACTTTCTGACACAATGTTCCTGTTGCACAGCAGATTGCTTCAGTCTCACTTGTATGTTTAGCATTTGAAGAGAATTGTCTGATTAGCTTTGTAAAGTGCCTATACCCTGTGTTAATATATAGTGTTTATGGAAGCTTGCCATGTAAGTGACTGGATTTATTGTTTGCATTAAAGGTCTGCAATGCTTCCCCTCCATCCCCGAAGGGAAAGGTTAGCTATTTGTGAATAAAATCATGTAGGTAAAGAACAGAAGGATGTGAACTTAAAAGGTTTTTTCCTGGGGGTGGGGGTAGAATTCTCTCAAACGGTGCAGGAAAAAAACCTTTGGGTTTTTTTTTCTGCCCTAGCCAGAACACAATTTTCACACACTCCTTTCTCTCTGTCTATGCATCCACACATCATCATTAGCAGCCACGTAACTCAAAGCAGTCTTGTTTAACAGGATGTGTAAACAGGGTTGTTTGATTTGCTTTTTGTTAAGCTTTAATTTTGCTGTCACTGATTACTTCACTTTTTTGTGCATACATAAAATTTGAGCACAGATGGTAAACATTTGCCTGTATATACGAATGTACATAGGGTCATACCTATGGCCCCGCCTCAGCCTGTCCTAGTCTTACCTTATTGGCTGAGTGCTTACCTCCTTGATAGTAAAAATCGAAATCCTTAGATCTTTTTTTCAGTATGTTATGTTTTTAGCAGTTGCTTATCCCCACGCATTGTCTGTGATCTGTTGTGCACTGTATGTGCTATAAAGATGTAACCAACATCAACTTTATGCTGATGGTACAGCTCATCATGCATGTGCTAAAAGATTGGAGGGAAGGAGTTAATTTGCATATGGTGGGTTCCATGCAGCATGATGCTTTTAAACAAGTGCTTCCGCTGGTGCATGCACTTCCATGCATATAAATTATAAAGATGCATTCTTCTCTGGAGAAAATGGAAAATGTCCAGTTTCTTGTATTAGTGCTTGTGGTAGTAGTTGCCCATGTGATTCAAACCCAGTGCATGATAAATGCTCCTACATTTTTGACTGCGTGCATGTCTGTCAGGATAAATTTTTACATTGCTGCTGGAGCCATACACCACTTATTGGGTATTTGCACATTGTCTTGCTCTGAAAAGGTTCCTTTGTAAAATCTTTCTGAAAGCTTAATTATCTGACCCTAAGATGGGAAATTTATTTTATGTGCTGCAGAGAGCACACTTATTTACGTTTTTATTTAAGCATTTAGACTGCTTCAGCCGACAGTCATCAGGTGGTTGTGAGCATAAAGTTTAAGTTTGCTGTATCTCGTCCATGCAAAAGCAAGTACCAGAAAAGTAGTGCGCATTGACTGGGCACTGGTCTGGGTGGTGTGTGCTGATAGGCAGGCAACATCCATGAGTGGGAGTAAGCACAGTATTGGCATGGTGAGAGATGATTATTGGAGCTAAAAGTTAAATTGACCATTCAGTTTGGGTGGCTTGAGGAGGCCCAGCAATCATGAGGTGGTGGTGAGAAGGTCAAAGTTCATGTTTCTCAGCATGATCATGTTGGCAGTGTGTGTATAGTACTGGAAAATGCATTGATTTTTTTTTTTATCATTTGTAATTTGCATCATGAGAGTGAAAAAACATGGCTTAACGCATTATTACCAATTAAAAAAAAAGGCAAGACATTTGGTTCCATGTTTGTTTTTTGGTGTTTTTGATAGCTGAAATTATCAACCATCTGCTTTGTATAATTATTTACTTTGGTGCAGGTACGAAACAAGAACGTTCTAACCAGAATTATTTGTAGGACTGGCAAAGCTTGATAATTCAACTATTTGGGGGGGAAAATGGACTGAAAATCCGAGAGCTGCTCAACAGTGTGTGGAAAAAGAGCATGTTAAAATTGTTGGTATAATCCTGGAATTGCCCACCTTGCATGCCACAGTAACACTGACAAAGATACACTGCCATGTTGTCTGCAAAAAGACAAGAAAAGTTTTCTCCACCCAAGGTTTAATCTTATAAAGTTTATGTCATACAAAGCTGACAACAATACTTGGAAAGACCGTTTAAACATTGTTTTTTAAAAGTATCTTGCACTTTTTATTCTTGCATACATCCTTTCTCACACACACTTCCCCACGCAAACAGGTTTATATATATACCCACCAGACTGTCTATACATTGCAGTATTAGTAATCTTCAGCTACACAAAAATATGTTGGAGAATGCAGTCCAGATACTTATTTATCTAGAACTGTGCAAGCGGTGCATATTTTGCTAAGAAAATACACAGACTATCATCTGCTTCAATGGTATGTGTATCACAGAATGTTTTTTGTCCTTAAAAAATAATCAACTAGATTTAACAATAATAGATGCAAACAGTATGTGGGTAAACTCTCATTATTAAGCCATGAACAAATAACCATAAAAGATTGCCCCTTAGTGAAGGTGTGCAACCATGAGAACAGTTGATAGTTATTATGAAAAGCTGTAATATTATTTTAACTGGCATTTTAGTAATGGTAGGTGTGGCATGTCAAAAAAATCTTTTGAGTCTTTTTTTCTCCTTTTTCCAGAAAGATACAAATTAACAAACAAAATGCAAAAAAACATTACAAT
Source organism: Pomacea canaliculata (assembly GCF_003073045.1). Classification (NCBI taxonomy): domain Eukaryota; kingdom Metazoa; phylum Mollusca; class Gastropoda; order Architaenioglossa; family Ampullariidae; genus Pomacea; species Pomacea canaliculata. Next base: position 4,516,385 of record NC_037592.1, read on the forward strand.
AATGCACAAGTTCAAAACAGAGTCAAAATAAGAAACAGTAACATAATGAGGACAAGTATGTCATTTTTTTCTGACTGCAGATGCTTGACATTACGAATGTTAAATACACGATATCACCAAGGCTTTGAGTTTCTGTTGGCTTATGTTATTGACTAGCTTCATGTAAATCATCAAATGAGCTATGTACCTATAAGAACTGGGCATGTAGAAAGCTCTGCCCATTTGGGGATAATATTTTTATCAGAACAAAATGAAGAAATTAAGGAAATACTTGTACTTCTAAAATGTCGTAAAAATATAAAAATAAAGATTAAACCCTTCAGATGGCTTTTGAAGAAGTGGGAGAAGAAAGATAAAAAACACTTTAGGAGGACATCAGATCGTACTGATAAGTGAAGGTCAAATGTGTGAGAATAATGAGACAAAAATGTGACTGTAAGGACACATTTAAGGACACAAATGAGATGATCACAAAATGAATCTTCCCGTGGAAGGAGATCTTAGAAAATATCAGGAGACAAAGTTGAGGACGGTGGAAGGAATAACTAACAGAAGCAAGTATTACAGCAGCTGTTTTATCTACTTCACAGTGACAGGTTTATACATGTAGTCTATTTTTGTTTTAGGCAAAAGGCATGCTTTAAAGATAGGCCTGTTATGTTAGCTGTATGTACAGGTACATGTATGCCACCACCAGTGACTGGTAGGATAACATGAAGACTAACCACCAAATGATGTCTTTCATCAATCTTATGCTTCAGGTTGTGGATGTTGTACCAGGTGCTGCTGACAATCATCCTCATGTATGTTACCAGGTGCTGCTGACAATCATCAATGCTTGACAAGTAGAATACAGCCAGTGACTGTTGATGTTTTGTCCCTTGATGCATGTTCAGCTAGTTCTTCTATATGCATTGTGAACATCAGTGATAACAGATTTACCATAATTCATTTACCTGGTCTGGATGAGTAAAAAAAATATTGCACTTCTCTAATTCATTATATCTTATTAAATTTTGCTTGTAACTTTTTCTGAATTTTCCCCCAGAAACTAGCATGGCATTACCAGTAATTGGGGAGAACTGAAGAAGTGCAGCAGTGGTGAACTCATGTCAGCAAAGCCAGTCTTGCACCCACATGAGAAAGTCTCTCACTGAACAGTTAATTCACATGTGCTACAGCTTTAAGGTGACTTTCTGATTTACTGGACAGTTCAGTATAATTCACATGACAGCTTTAAGCTGACTTTCTGATTCACCAGCCAATTCAGTACAATTCATGCTGCACAGAGCTAATCTCAAGCAAAATGAGCCCAAACAAAGAGAATGATGAGAAATCAGCTCCATCAAGAAGTTTGGCATACCATGTCGTGTTCAGAACCTAGAGTGAGAAAGGCAGCTCTGAGTAACAATGTGCAATTTCTGCTGAGTGAATTAGAAACCTCTAGTGTTGCCACCACTTATGAATACAAATACACATGCTAGTAAAAACTGAGGTTCACAGGTCCCATCACCAAACATCATATACTAGATATAGCAACATCATTAACAATAACTGAAGCACTATTCTATCAGCTCGCATTTCAAGGATCAATAAAATTAAAAACTAAGACATCAAACAATTTAAAATCCCAAGAAATATTTGAATGAACAACTGAATTTGAATACTCTGCAAATGCAAGCTGTGTGGCAGAAAGGTAATGTTTAGCTTGGAACTAGTCAGCTTTATGGGAAAATCCAAGGAAACTGCCAAAACCCCACAAACTTCAGAAGGCTCTAAGTATTTGTCTCTCCTGAAGATATACATATGCTGGTCTTTGAACGTAGAACAAAAGGCAAGTACTAGCCCACTGAACCCATCATTCATTTGTGCTTTTAAAATGGAAAATCCAGAGACCACAACCACACAAAAATTCTGTGATCAAACCACATAAGCATCTTGAAGATAGGACAATGAACAATACAAGCTCTTTGAGATCTGAACAGCGTTACAAATACAGGATACATGCTCAAAAGTTCTAAATTTACAAAGACATACAATGTACCACCATTGGGTATGCTCCCCTTCCATTTATGCACAGTTATTTTCAGATAAAAATATAAATGTATCCTCCATTTACAGATAAGGAGTTGGTCCTATTACATGCAAGGGTCTTCAATTTCTAACTGAAAAAGTAAGGTGCAAGCCCTACCATCGTTTTTATCCAAAAACAAGACTGATTAATATCATGAGTCATGCAATAAGAATGCTATAGAAGGCCTATGGCATTTTATACACTGAGAAAGGACTTTTCATGTGTGTGTGCACTACTAAATTCAAATAAAGAATTAACTGATTTTTTTAATGAACATTACAGATGTGGTTTTATTGTTAATTTTTCTCTATGCCCCTTTCTGTCTTCTAACAGACCTACAGAAAAACCAATGAAGATACACTACTAATAGATAATATAATTATCTGCTATAAAACATTGTTGTTTCCACCACAGAACTACATCTGAATGATTCGACGACAACTTTTGTTGAACAGAGAATGTTGAGCACAGCATAGTGAGCCTGATAAACATGTTTTCAGAAATCATTCTACGAAAACAACGTCCTGAAATTTGAACAATTCATTGTTAGTACACAGCAATGATTTTACTGATGAGGATTCACTGACAGTGAAGGCATATAAATAGACTGCTGCGTAGCATTTCTGCTGCTAATTGTCATCACCCTAAACAGAAAGGTTGGCCTCATCAAAGGTGCAAAGAAACTGATCTCAGAAGGTCCATAAACTTCCAATATGCAATAAACAAATCTAATGCACAAAATGAATTGCTACCTTTTATCATAACCTTAACTGTATGTACAAGTATACTGGCTTGAAATGTTGCAACTTGTAGCTGGTTGTATGTTTCTCAGCAACCATTTTGAAATTTCAGCAGCATTTCTTTAATGTAAAGGCTTTGGCCAGGTCATAAACTCATACCTTGAACATAGTCCAAGAAAACCACTCATTTCCATGACAACAAAGCGTTAACATTTCTCAAACTGGTGATATATCAACATTTTATAAAGTTTCCCAATTTCTGATTTTATAATGATACCATCCACAAATTGATTCTCAACCTACTTCAAGAGGGAACTAAGTATCAAATCAAAAAATGACCAGTGACAGGGTAAGAAAAAGGAGTTTTAATAAGGAGCATAAATGCTAGATGAAGCCAAAACGACTGAGTTCCAATTAACCCACATCTGAAATGTTTACAGGTCTATATCCTTCAATGATATGCCCTCAAATATTATGTGTCCCTGAAATTCAGTGCATGCATCCAGTATAGGCTTCACTGAAAATGCATAAATTAATACCAGTCACAGAGACCTTGCCAAAGGTAGCTACTTTGGACCAGCTACGCTTGTCTGGGTGACCAGACGTCTGTTGCGCATCCGAGTAACAGAGTGGGAAACATCATGCTGCATTTCAAAAAAGTGTACCAAGGCACTCTCTGTCAACATGGTGGCCAGGAATTGCTGGAAGCTGATAGACCAAGTCTCATCTGGTCGACTGGAAGATGTGGAGATGTGCTGGCTTTCTGACGGGGACCTAGCCATTTTACCCTCCTCCTCATAATCGTCTGGATCTGACTGCCGCATCACATTCTCTCTCCTTGTTTCCAGGCCAAGGTATTCTCCCTTAGTGACGGTAGCAGCTTCCCCCATTCCCAGCCTCTCGCCTCCAGCCTGAAGTTCTGAGGACACCTGTGTGTCCTGAATAGGGGACAATTTACTTTCCATAGCATCACCTGTTACATCTGTGTCTCCCAGGTTTTTCTGGGGTTGCTTCTTGTCTCCTTGGCTATTTAGAGATGGATTATCCATAACACTGTCAGAAGGTAAGGAACCGAAGGTAAATACATCTCCCTGACTGTCCATACTGGTAGAATGGGGCAGATGATTAAGCAAAGAGCCGGAAGATGTTGAGGTGCTGAGAACAGTGGTCTCCCCTGACACACTGCCATTGGTGTAGAACTGCTTTCCGACATCTCCCAAGTGCAAAAGCAAAGTGCCTACGGTGGCCAGAGAATGGTACAATGCCTGTTCTTGGGAAAGATCCGTAAACATGTCGTACAAGGTCTTCAGCAATTGGATGAACTGAATCTGTAAAAAATGTGCACACAATCATACTTTAAACTTAAAGCAACAGCATGCTTTTGTTTATAAACTAATAAGAAAGTCAGTTTCCATAATCAGATTTGTCAGTTTCCTTCCAATCTACAGCTAAAGCAAAGATACACGACAATTGACAAATCTGGGAATACTAGAGCAATGGCAAGATAACGTAAACAGTAATAATACAGAAAAGTGGTTTTCCACTTTAGAATCAGAAAATGAAGCATATCCAATGTAAAATCATTATAAGAAAACTGAGTAAGAAACCATGATAAGAAAAAAAAACCCAACCTGATTTAGACGTGGGAGCTTCTGAAAATCAAAGCTGTCTGTTGGTCTTCGTGGTGACTGGTCCCATGTCTTATGAACAACACTCCCTGCAAAAGAAAGAAAAAAGAACACCCTGATGTTCACAGGATACATAGTCAACTTGGACTGAAAATCCACTTTGTAATTTTGGAAACGATCTTTCACAAATTCCAGTGTGATGAGTGTGCATGGATGTTTATTCATACATATATTCATATTTACATCTATTTAGCCTCACAAGTTTTGTGAGGGAATGTGTATGCATTTAAACAATAATCAAGCAGATAAAAAACAGTAAAGGTCCCGAAGGTCTTATAGCCTCATGGCTAAACTGTAAGTGGCTCACCCTGTCTAAATGAACTATGAGCAGCTCACCATGCCTAAGTGAGATGGCTCAATCTATCAAGAGGAATTTTCTCGCCTTAAGTAAACTGAGTGGCCCACCCTGTCTAAGTGATTTGTGAGTGCTCACCATATAAAACACAACAGATGGATGCTGATGTCCAACCCTATCTTTTTTTTCCACCTTTTATCTTCCCTGAAAAATCAGGAATTTTTCCACATTTGGGAGGAATGAGGAAGTCTTTGTCACACCAACGTGACTAACTATATAGCAAGAATACTACCCCATTCCGCCTATAAAGCACACTGTTTGCTTCTTTACCTCTGCTGATGGGCTTTTTATCAGCTACTGTCAGCGCTGAAGCCATTTCTGTCAGTGCTATGGCACCGCCATCACTGGATCCTAACAACTCAAACTGTGGGACCTCATTCTCTGTCTCCTCGCCAAGTCCTCCACAGATGGCATTGGGCAGAAGTTCTTCTGGGGGATGCTTCTCACCATCATTGTCTGGAGTCTGCAATGCGTCTGGAACTGACATCTGATTCTGACCAGAAGTCTCGCCTTGCTTCAGGACACTTTCACTGCTACTTTCTGAGGTTTCTGAGCTGGCAGTCATAAAGGAGTATGAAGAAGTCGCTTGGTTAGGTAACACTTGAAACTCAGATTCTATTACCATGGGTAGCTCCAAATCTGAATAAGAAGCATAACAACCCAACATCAATGCTTTGTGACAACTTCAAAAATCAGAACACATGCACACATACCAGCGACAGTGATTGGGAATGGAAAAAAAAAACCAATGAAAAGGTATTTTCATGCTGATAAATCTAATGAACCTCAACACTAATAATAATAAATGTGTGATTTATATAGTACATAATCATGCTCACGAAGGAGCATGCTTTCAGCGCTTAAGACATGGACAGAATACAACAGACTAAAGCCCAGAAATGGCACATCAATGTTTTCCTTACTTACCTCCTCCATCAGCAGCAGAAGAATCCTCATCAAATCCATCGACATCAAAGTACTCTGTTGCCTCCATGCCAGCTTCTGTTCCATCTAGTAAGCCAAGATGGACACAATCAAATGCCATAATATTATGTCAAAATGCAAGAACACTTGAAAACTAAGTAGCTTCCTGACCTTCATATTCCCTAATGATAATTTATTTTTTTTTGTAAAGGAAAGGGGAGGTTTTTCTCCTTGGAGAGTGTGCAACTCATTTAACTCAAGGCTACTATTCAGCTACTCATGGCAGATCATTTTCTAGAAACCTAAAGGTAGATTTATTATTATGTTTTTGAGGCCTGAAGGCAAATTATATTTTAAGGCCTAAACACATGCCGTTAAGGTCACAAGCTATAAGTGTAAGATGTAACAACTATTATATATCTATTACACAACTGGCATTCATTACAGACAATCTACTAGTGCCTTAAATCTTTCCGATCATCAAATGCAATCAAGGCATACTGAAGACCTTCAAATCATCAGAAATTAAGTTATCTGAACAGCCATCCAAAACAAAAATCACAAATGCAGCTGTGCATGTGGTCTCCAAAAAAGGCACACTTACCAATCTTACAGCTATCATGCTCAAAGTTTTCATTTTCATGAATGAAACCAAAAGTCTGTCATAAACTAGGGTGAGACATATAGTTACATAACTCCTTTTCATAAATAGTTTGCAAGCAGGAGGATGTGCGCCTAAACAATCTTTTAAAGCATGTTGTAAACTCTAACATTGAGGCAATAATAACTGGTAAGTTCAAAGCAACACTCAAAACATTTCCTTGGAGAAATACATCCATATTTCTTTCTTTTCCTCACGTTTTTTGCTTTCGCATTTTCTCACCTGACTGTGGTGACCCAAGCATGTCATCAAGGGGGTCAGAGGGCAGAAGGGCTGGTGGCAGGTGCAGAAGGTAAAGGAGACGCAAGCGCTGGGTGGGGTTACCACGACAAAGAACCCCAAGCACTGACACAAACTCCTTAAAATTGATCATGTTGTCTTGATCAGCATCCAGATACTGGGGAGCAAATAATAACACCAAGACCTGGTCTCATTGCATAATTAGGACCAACTCACTGATCAATGCATTTTCTTATGCTGATTTTTACTCATATAATCACGTAATTCAATAATCCCTTTTTATACCTAATTTTAATTTTGACACATTTGCTGACTGCAATACTGAGAAAAAGGAATTATTTCATTGATGAAAAACTGCAAAGAACGATCGCTTCCAAGTTGTTCTGCTCTATCAACATGTCAACGTTACTCAGAATGATTGTCTGCTTACTCGAAACCCTTTCAGTGCCTATGTGTTAATGTTACTCAGAATGATAGTCTGCTTACTCTAAACACTTTCAGGGCTAATGTTGGTGCACGAGGTCCAGTTGCCTGGGGAGCCAAGGCCAAGAAGAGTGTCCGGAACTGCTCAAAGTCCACTCGGTACAGTTCATAGTATGGCCTCGATGGGTCATACTTGTCTGAAGTATCCACAGGTTGAGGTGATGTCCTCCAATAACAGGAGGACAAATATTCCTCCTAATTACCCAAGATGAAGCAAAGAAAAGAGAAATGCACAAAAATTAAAAATAATCTGGTACATTTGTTAGGAGATAGAATAACAAAGAAAGAGAATGTGCACAAGTGAGAAAGACTGTAAAGGCACAGTCACTAAGTAAAGTCTATGCAGACAAAAAAGCAGGACTGGAGAAAGACTGGGATGTATGAAAAAAGAGGAAAAGCTGAGTAGTTGAGAAAGAATGAATGTGCAGGAATTAGTCAGCATATCAACTTATATTTAAACTTCACACTTCCCTATACAGTACACAAAAGTTTTGAAAACTGTCAACAGAAAAAAATGTAGTGAAAAAACAGTGTCTGAACAGCCATTAACTTCACCTTGAAAAGAATGTAAAGCTCTTCCAGCTCCTTTCCTTCAAACAGTGTGTCTGAAGCAACACTGCGCACAATGTTACGCATGACAGTGTCTTCAATTTTCTGTCACAAATGACCAAAATTCAATAAGTGGCTGAAAGCAAAGACCATTGTGGAAAGCTGAGTCTGCTGTTTGTCATGTCTCTTCACCCTCACCATGGCCAATGACCAGGTCAGGTCAAGCAATGAATTGCTTACAAGCTATAAATGAGCTTTAACCTGCACAAAACTTCTGCTTATCAACGAACGATTGGTTAACCCCCCTCCACCCCCACCACCACCATTTAATGACCTGGATGGAAAGCCATGGCAAAGTGTCCATGTTTGAAATAATACAATCTGATCAACATATCCAACTGCACAACTATACACTACTATATGTGAACATACAGTAATTAGTTTTAGAAGTGTATGATCTCATTAAAGAACTGGTGATATAAAACTATCTTACAGTCAAACAGTTATCTGATACTTTAAGGGTACAATGATAGCTCAAACAGCTACAGGTCCATTTGAAAGGCTTCGGAATTATTAGTGTTTGATAATTTCTGAGAGATATTTCCATACAACTAAATAAATAAAATAGAATAAAAGCTTCTGCAATCATACAAGGTTTGAAAAAAAGTTCACCCTTTTGCATAAAAGTATTAGCCTTCTCTCTCTCCCTCACACAGAGACATCTTCACATCCCAACCTGCCTCAAACACAAATATTACATTTTGTATACAATATCACAAACCTGCACAACAAGTAGGCGATGTTTGAGGCGAAGTCGGTCAATATCACGATTGCTAATGCTCCAAAACTGTTTATAGCTCTCCTGCACTAAATCCCGCACATCTACTTTTTCCTGCAAATACACACAATGAAACTGAAAGTCAAGACAATGACACAGGCAGTCAAGACAATGATACTGGCAGCCAGGACAAACAATGAAACAGTTAAGACAAACAATGACATTGAAAGTCAGGACAAACAATAAACCCATTCTATTTTTGCATCTGAGAAACATGCACACACTTGGTGAAGAAGTGGCAGTAGGATGTGGTACCTTTATTATGGTGACCGTTTGCTGGTCACCTGCAGCTACTACTGCAGCCACCACCAAGCAGAGAAAAACTTAAACCTGTTTTCACATCCGAGGCTAATCCTCAACTGGGCTGATAAACTGAGGACCCAATAGTTGATGCATCAGATCTCAACTTGTGACTTGCTCTCTTTGTCCTACATGATCCTCACTCTCTTCTCAACAAACCTCTCTCTTCCAACAAAACTCTCTCTCTCTCTGTTACAATATATGCTTGTAACTTGTTTTTGTCACTCTACACAATCCCCACTGCATTATTCACATCTGTTCAGACAATGAAATGTATGTCATTCATGCACTTTCATTCTAACATGGCTGGCATTTCAGCCAGCTTCCAATCAATATGTAGCTTCTGAAACAAAGTTTTTTTTGTCAAAAAATGTTAAGTTTGCATCACTGATAATTTTTTTAAACTGCACCTCACCTCCTCAGAAAGAACTTTGACAAAGGTGCCCACAGATGTCTGTACATAGTGACCCCCAGGACTTGTCTGTCTCGGCAGAGTGCTTGATGAGTCAGGATTGTGAATACGCTCCAGATAGTCATTCAGAATGAGCATGGCCTCTCCATCCTCATTGCAGTTTAGCAATTGCTCTTTCCGATTTTCCAAAATGGTCAGCGATAGTTGGAAAATTACCTTTTAAACAAATGTGAATAGCAAAAGAGAAAAGTGGAGAAAAACAGACAAAAAAAGTAAACCATTAAGCTCTTGTAAAATTTTGTAATGTATTTTTTTTAAAACAGAGGTGCATTATTTTAGTAATAAAGATTTCTTACTCGAGCGCCATCATAGAAAAAGCAGTCCAGGATGTTGACAGCACAACCAAAAGGGATCACACTGGGGAAAAAACAGGGAGAAAAATTAAAGTCTTGAAGCATTATTACCCTTACACTTCCCCTATGTAACCTGAATGTTCTAGGCAAATACAACTTACTTATCCACAAGGGCAAAATAAGATAGTGCTCATACACGATAATAATAATAATTTTATGTCCCAGCTAGACAACTCTACTCCTCGTCTGATGATAGTCTCCTTACTCTTCCTGTCACCAAAACAACAACATATGGCCACAGGATTTTTGGTTATTGTGCAGCAAAACAATGGAACTCTCTCCCTTTCTATATCCGCCACCTACCCACTGTTGAATCCTTTAAACGTGCACTGAAAACACATCTCTTCCGTAAACATTACTCCTAACAACCTTTCCCATAATGCTAGTATTTTTTCGTACCCTTCCTTTTTGCAATATCATGTTACTCTCAGCTCTTGTTCTTGTTATTTGGTTCCTCTTTGTGTTTTCTGTATTTGATTTTATTCTTTGTTTAGTACGGATGTTTATTCTTTTACAGTTCATGTGCTATTTGTTTGTTTTCCTGTCCCTTGTATGCTGTCCATGTTTCGTTCTTCTTAAGCGCTAAGAGCTTGCTCCTTAGGAGTGTGGGTATGTGCTTTACAAATTGTGCATTATTATTTATTATTAATATATACATCTACATGTTGAAACGATTTTTCTCTCTCCCACATACACACACATTCCCAGCAATAGCAGACCTTCAGGCTAGTATAAGATCATGATCAGTAGAGTTGGCATGATTAGCTCTGCATACAGGCATCGCTTACCTACAGCCAGACTGCAAGAGTGAAAACTCACATGCCAACACATGATCAGAAACAGAGAGGATACAAGACGCCTTCCTAAGAAATTGCTGATGACATAAGGCAGGTTCTGGTGATCTTGGAACAGATATTAACAAGGGAGACAAGACTATTCCTAAGGAGAGGCTGTGGAACCAAAAGATGAAAGAAAACGTGATGAAGGACTGATAGAACCGAGTGAAGATGACAGAGCTGACAGAAAAAGATCTGAGTTTCTGTAAGAGGTACAGTCGTTGTTGGCTCTTATGGAGGATCATATCATGCAAAAGTGACAGCAAGGCAGAGTAATCAACAAATTTTATAAGAAAGCTCCTATCTGTAGTGCATCAACAATTGTTAGTATATAATATGAACAGTAGTGGAGACAAGCACCAGCCTTGAGGAGAACCTGTACAGGTGACAACAGAATCTGAGAGATGACTGTTAATGGAAACTCTCTGCTGCCTGTTAGTTAAAAAGTTCAGGATCCAGAGAGTTGGTGAGATAGATGGAAGTCCAAAACTAGACTCTCCGCCAACAAGCAAGATTGCCCAGTGTTAAAAGCAGAAGAAAAATCAGCAAAGAGAAGCCTGACATGAGCTTTGGGTTTCTCCAGATGTTTGTACAGAGTATTCAGTATAAATAACTTAGCATCATCACCACCTCTTCCAGCTCTGCAGGCAAACTGCAGCAGATCCAGATACTGATCAACAGCAAGTCATAACCTTGCTCCTTACAATGATTTCATGATAAATGACATAAGAGTGACTGGTCTGAACTCATTGAGTTGACTGGGCCTCGTGAGTTTTGAGACAGGCACAATGTACGGAAGTTTCTAAATATAAGGAATGTGACCAGAATCTACAGACAGCCGGAATAGATGTTGTAAAATTCTGCTAAGTTGTTTAGCACAGTAGTGAAGGATGCATCTATCCAGAGCCTTGTTAACATTTATTTACCACAGGAGATCTTTGACAGAGGACTGGGCAATCACGAACCCATGCTCAGGGACCACAGACTGTTTTAATGTGAAAACATTGTGAGAGAAGTCATGTAAATACTGCAAGTAAAAGCAAGCTCATCAAGTGATAGCCAAATGATTGCAGTTTCAAATTACCCTAAGAACAAATATATCGTGCGCACAGCTAATGTTAATTACGTATGCTTAGAAATATTTATTTATTCAAATAGTTATATAAACAGAGAAGGCAAACACCCGTTCACAGGTAAAAGATAAATCCACTGACCTTAGAAAAACTGTCAAGAACCAGGAGAGGGATATCATGCTCAGCAGACCCAGAGACTCCAGTCGTTGGTGAAGACTGGGAATGTATTCTTTCACCAGCTCACCAAACACACCTAATAGTGAAAAAAAACTGATGGCAATTAGGTACACTCACATTCATATGACAATACACGATCTTCATCCACACGTATACACATGCATGTATATATGTTCACACACACACACACAGAGCACATACTGTTGATGTACAGCAGTATTTACATGGCAAAACACACACAAACAGCTCTGTCCATCACTGACCTTGATCCACCAGTGCCCCAACAACACGAGTGTTATAGTAGTCAGGCAACAGCCTCTCACACACAGCAGTCAGAAGCCAGAAAGCTTCCTCTTCACTTACGTACAGCAACAGCACACTGGTTACAATGTTCATGGCCTGGCAGTAGCCTGTCACAACAGAATCCAAAACAACTTTCCCTTATCTCTAAGATCTTTTAATCTTGTTCCTTTCCTTATACATATACATGAGAATGCACACACAGACACATGAACACATAGATTCTCTAATTGTTAATAAGAACAAAAGATGGCATATAGAAAGGGAGGAGGAAAAAAGGGATGATGGGATTAGAAAGTTAACATCTTACGAACAGACCTATGTTAGGATTACGCCAGGCATAAGCTGTCAGCACCCTTCGCAAAGCCCCAATGCCAAGATCAGTCTGAAAAGCTGGATGTTCTGGCAGCGATCTGTAATGAAGGATGAAAAAATAACCTCATTAACTTCCACAGCTTTAACAAAATTGTGTTTTTTTCCTTTACTGCACACCCCCCCCCCCCACTTAAAACACATATTTTAAATTAACTCCAACAATGTTCAGATAATAAAAACAAGGCACTATCATTACTGTTCTCCTGTAAAGAAAACTCTAACCTCTCTGTGCTCAAAAGCTAAATTGTTACTAATGATGATAGCCCTCCTCACCACTTTCAGATTTACTTCTCCTTACCTATGAAGATCTCGCTCAATTTCCTCAGTGGCCAAATTACTCTTTCCAGCAGTCTGCTGTACCAGCTGGGCATAGTAGCCAGGATGCATGGCCATCTATGGAAGCATTGGTGTGGGATCAATGTAATAACACTGGTGGCATGTATAGCCATTCTCTAAACACTTTCCATGAAAGACAGATTGGCAAATCCTATTGTTTAATGTCTAAACCCCCTTTTATCTTCCCTTGTAGTTGTCGCTACACCAATATGCAACTGCATTATATGTTGAAACCCAGGCTATCACTAAATAAGCCAATGATAAAGCCTCTTGTCATTCTGAGTAAACATAACTTACACTGTTTGACACACCATGAAATGTTCTGCTACAGTTAATATTCTGTTTTTGTATTATTTATTTTTGTACCAGAGGATTTTTTACTCCAATACAAACCTCATTCACAGCTCCAGAAAAAACCATCCACATCTCTCCACGATACTTTTCTGGGATGCCCTTGAGAACCAGCTCATGTGTGGCATGTGTTCGATACATGCAAACCCCCCTGAAAACATAGCACAACTTTTGATGGTAGCATGTTTGCTGTATGTTGGTTTTGTCCTCAACTAAGACCTATTTTTAGCTTAACTTTTGGCTGATTTCTGCTGGTGTTGCCCTAACTTGTTCTGTTTCTGACTACCATTATTTTAACACATTAAAAAACATTCTTGCTCATCACCGATTATTATTATTATTCCATGCAAGACATAAATCTCCTGACTAGATTCCATGACAAAGAGATTTCTTTAGTCTACACTCTGATAAAGCATTCGACAAATTAAAGCAACTGACTTTGGTTTTTAAATGTTTATTTATCACCAATGAAAAATCAATATCTCAACAGAACCAGGCCAGATCCCACTAAACAGTGAAGACCCAATAAGAGCGGACACAAAAAGTATTACCTCCCATATTCTGAAAAGTGCAAATCCCACAGGTGTTCTTTGGCAACCTCGTGGGATGACATCTCATCTTCACTTGCTTTCTTGTTGAAGATGCTGATGAGAGCGGGCTGAAATTCTGTAGGCAGTGATCCATTCCCTTCTGCATTAATGAAAACTCTCAGTTAACGTCTACAGAGTGTGGACATAATCAGCACAGAGGCTGAATGCTGGACATATGCACTTGTACAGATGTATATAAAAATGCAAGCATGCACACACACCCATAACATACGTATTTATTAAAGACAAGCAAGAATTTACACGCACAAACTGCACACTTAGTCCAACCTATACCTGCAGAATTTGATGCCTGTCTTTCTGTTAAACTCAGAGATCTGAAACAAAAATGCAAATGTCTCTTACCTAGAAAATTCTGCACTGTCAACAGAAGAATCACAACTCTTTGTTGCAAATCTTAATGTGCAGATTTTATTAACTTTTAAGCTTGGAAGAATGTAGCACAATTAACACAGAGCAATAGCACAATTTACTTGTAACAGGAATTGTAACATATTTTTAACCAAAGCAAAATCACAAGAAACCTTACTTGCACACTAACAACAGAAACCACCTACCTTTGGGGAACATTTTGCCGAGAAAGTAAAGTAGAAATCTTCTCCAGAATGAAGCTGCGATCTTTGAACTGAGAAAATGTGAAGTTCATCTGCAAACAATGAAAAAAAATGTTTCTTTTAATGTTGTTTATATAGAATTGTATCCCACCATCAAAGGCTAGCCCAAAGCACTTTACAAAGAAAAAAATAATACACTGGGAAACTGTGTGCCATCACAGCAATCTCTTCTCCCAAAATGACAAATTGTAGTGGAGACTACAAATTCAATCCCTTTGCGTAGGTCTTTGTACTTCTAGAAATACAAAGCTAATAGGAAAATATTCTTGTCAGACCATTTAGGGTCTATTAATGATGTTTTGACTGTGTCAGGTATGTGAGTCAGTCAGGTGAGAAAATCAAATCTATCAATGACTTGAAGGAAGAGACATACCTTGCGTTTACATAATAAGCTTGACTCGTGATATATTCAAATATTACTTAATGTTGCTTCTTTACACAAACACCAACAGGCAATCCAGTATATGAAGGCAACAAAACAGGAGAATGCGACTTGCCTTTCCCTTTGTTGTGATGAGAATGGCATTGGTGATAAAGCCACCTGAAGTGGAGTTATCTATCTTTTCAGCAACGAGGATCTCAGACATGGGGATGACAAGGAGCACCAAGTTCTGAACCTGTTTACATATGACAGCATAAACAGACCAACATGAAGATCCCTTCTTGCAGATGATAAATCTGTTTACAAAATAAACAGACCAAGACTATCATGTCTTGTAGATGCATGACAAGGCTATTTACAAAATAGTCATGAAAATAATTTCCTACAGATGATGCATTTGCTTCTTCAGACAAAGTATAATGTAAGTGACTGCCTTTATTGCTGTTTCAAATAAGCTGTCATGTGACTGACTATATTCATTGCTTCTTTGGGTAATGCAGCTGACTACATTTATGGCTGCTTCAGGTAAGATATCACGCAGTTGACTACATTTACTGCCGCTTCATATATCACAGCTGACTACACTTAATGCTGCTTTATGACCAGCAGGAACATAAATTCTGAGAAGCTTCAAGAGACAAATCACTGATTGTTTTTATTGTAGTGCATAACTGCAGTCTAAAAATTTTATTTTGCTCCCAATTATGTGTGCACCCGTATTCTATAACATCTAACCAGTACAAAAGGGTCTAGCCTTACCCGGCTCATGAAACAGATAAAGTTCTGCGAGATGTACAGTCGACCTGACACATGCTGCTTATTGTAGGGAGTCCACAGATTGCAGTCCTCATCTCCATCTAACTTTTCTGTAGCTGGCAATTTGAAAGCAGCCCTGTACCACAAAACACATAAATACTAAAATTTAGATGAGTGTTCTCTAAACAGGACATGAGTTCTAGGGATCTAAACTTTAGTCAGTTGGTCAAGTGCCATGTTTGAGATGGTTGCCTGTTGCTCAATTTGACATAGATTTGTACTCCAACAACCAAAAATGACAAGAAAATTATAATACTGCATGCCCCCATGCTGGTTCTAAGTGATAAACGAGATACCCCGCCCACATGAGAACTACCTCCCCTCTTTAACAATGCTGTTGTCATTTCCTTTATATGAAGTCCACAAGCTCTCCGAATCAAAATAATACCTGAATCTCTCACTGCGTGACTTTGCATCCAAGTCTCTCTTCAGGTTTGACACTTTTTTCTTTTTTCTGAAAACACCCAAAACAGCTATTGAAACTGCATTTATTGGATGCACATGCATACTAATGCTAGTAATGACAGAATTCACTCAATCAACTCAATGGGTAAAATGCCCAGCAAATCTAGGGACAACACAGTATGAAAACTGAACCACCCAAAATGAATGTCTAGATAGCTTAACCATCTTGAATGACATAAATATTACATGTCAAGAAAGGTAAAAAACAATAGTGAATTATTCCTTGTTCTGTTCCATCCTCCACCCACCCCCAAACAAAACGTGAGACTGGCCCTCAGGAATGGCATGTAGTTGAAGAGTTGTATGCTTAACTCTGTACCCTAGTGTGGCTGCCAATGTTAATATGAACATGCAGGAATGATATACAGTTATCACAGTCAGCTGAAGTTAGAACAAAATCACACGTCACAAGCCTCCATCCCAACACTGGCTCCATCTGAATACTTTCCAACCTGTGTGGCTATCAACATTGCGTCACATGTCCAGACAATAGTTCTAAGCAACTACCTTGTTTATATATATACCCTAAATGTTAATTCAAGGTCCTGTAGCTGATTTCTTAATTGTCAACACACAACACATTCTTCTTTACATGCAAATGCAACTCAAAACTGGTATAGAATTTGTTTAAGTATTAACATTATTCTTTATAAACTATAAATAATTTTCTTCTGCTCTGCAAATTACTGACAACAGGCAAGAAACGTCCTTGATCACCATGAAGACTGCTGTTCTATTATCACCCAGCAGTTAAAGAAATGAGGCTGACAATTTTTTTTTAACATTCAAAACAAAAACATTGCATAACGGGAGAAAGGCATGCAATTAAAATGCAAAATGAATGCATGAAAATGGAGGAAAAATATTAGTACATGTAACTCACTTTGCTGATGTTGAAGATGTGAACCTCTCTTCTTGAAACCCACCTTCAAACATAAGCCTAACACAAGAAATCTCCAAGTCAATTCACATTTATATTCATCTATTCATAGATTTGTAGACAGATAACTTACTAGTCTAGTCAACATAAACAAGCAGTTGTAAGATTTGTGTAGACAGACAACTTACTAGTCTGGTCAACATAAACAAGAAGTTGTATGCACATCATTAGAACAATTCATGACTATCAAAGATGCAGTTTTAAAATAATTTATTAATAAATTAGCAAATGATACATAATGCAGCTTAAAGCATGCTCATTGTTAAGAGCAAATTTTAAGTAGAAAATAGCCAAAAATCAGAATAGGTCGACTCACTGCTTCATAGCAATGTTAGCCAGCTGTTGCATAAGGCTGAATGTCTCATTAATGTGAACCAGCATGGAGAAGAAGTACTGAAAACAAAGCAGCAATATTGTCTTCTGATGGAAAGAAAGCAAATAACAACGCACTGATAAAACAAAACACAGCATACAAGACTTTTTTTTTTATTTCTAATAAGCAAATATTTTTTTTATTAAATATTATCCTTGCAGTGACAGTCTGGGAGACATCAGCAAAAGTACTGAAAAGAAATTGTTTAAAAAAATTGTACTTAAAAACCTACATTTATGCCTAACCTGATGGTGTGGCACTGTGGTATTCATTATAATTTATTTCTCGATAAATTTTCAGTTATCTAGCAGCAAATGGACACTTACACTCTTCTCACGGGTGGAGACTTTAATGGTATCTGGAAAGATCATGTTGTTATCACGTTCAAGTTTCTGGAATAAAGCACACAATACGGGAATATAACAGAGAAAATAGTAGATCTATCATGGTTAAATATTTCAAGTTCTAACAGGAATCCCTTGAATCATTTCCCCTGACAACAACAATTCCTGTGTTTCTCAAGTATCAAAAGTCATGCAGATAAAAAGCAAAGCCATTCTCTGGACCGATAGAACAATTTATGTGATGAATTACCGTGATGTCAGTCCACCGCAGAATAACTTTGGCTTCACGGCCCATGAGGAGGGAGTAGAAGCACAGATGGTTGACACTGAGGTATAGCCACCCTTGCCTTGGGACGCTCCCTTTCCAGTAACTACACGAGTAGTCTTTAAACACCATGACATATATTACCACATGTGTAAAATGTCTATGTACATACTTAATATAATTCATAATCATACCATCCAAAGCTGAAAAAAAACTATTTTATGACTCAGATTCGCACTTAAGTAACTGGCAAGTTAGGCCTACTTCATATGCAACAAACCAAAAATAAACAGACAAGTTCCTTATGAAAAAAGGCCAACTCTGGATGGGTGAAAACTGCTATAAAAACTAAACAATCAGATTCTTATTTATATACATTCAAATTAAACTTTAATACTGGTGGCATTAATAATATATATGAATACACATTAAATTCTTCCAGATTTGATGATTTTTTATTAGATGCATAAAAGCCATTTTAAAGAACAGTAGCACTTAACTCTCACCAGCAGTCAGAATTCTCAGGAAATTAACTTACAGTTCACAAGCTTCTCTTCACGTGGCATGTTGAAACGCTTCATAAACTTCTTGCTAGAGGCTGTCAAGTCCTCTACTTCAGCATCAGGAGTGCTGGCTGCACAGGAGAATTCACCACCAACATACTTGAAACAACTTCCGGTAGGCAATACATATTATTTAACAAAATATAAAAAATACATTGTTTAAAAAAGCCTAACTTTAAACTATTTCCTTGATAATACGACATAGACTGATGTAGGAAACAACAGCCAGAAAACTTATTATGTAACTAACACTAAAGGTAAGTGCATAAAGTGATACATCACATGTTCAAAAGCAAACCAACCTTCCAAGGGCTGTTCCTTGTTGGCAACTAGACTCTCAATTTTGCATTTGACAAAATCAGTTACATCTTCTTCATTCTCAAAGGCAGCTGTGGGGAGAAAACACACACAGAAATACTCATAAGAAATGTGTCTCTAAAACTGGTCATCTCTGCATGTTGAAATCAAAAACATTACTTCAAAGACTGAAACTTTATTGCCTCACCATGGTTTCTTCAGTAAGATTTAAAAAAAACTCTTCAAACTCTTTTGAAAACTTAATTTTAATCATACATGCATTTTCAGTTATATACAATTTTTAAATGCATTAAATATTTATGCTAAGAGATTATCTAAAGCTGAACCTACACAAAATCTTTTATAATAGTCCTTTCTGCTAATTAATGCTAAAAATCAACCCAATCTGACAAGGAGATACCATCTCAGCTGCTTTTTCTCTGATAAGGACGATATGTCAGTAGTGGTGATGATGCTGGTTGAGGTGGGGGTAGGTTGGGTTAGGGTGGGGAGGAACAGCAACAGTAATAAACTCAATGATGAGTCTGGTTGAAACAATGTTGAAAAAATGTTTACTCTTGGTCTCACCCAAAGTCTGCAGCAAATGTTGCTCTAGCCATTCCCAATCTCGAGTGATCTCTTTCCTGTTGCTGGCAATGGCTACAGCTGCAATAGTAACATTAACAGACATGATCAAAAAGCCTGGACAGGTAGTGTGTGATGATGGACTTCAATGATTAGGGTTAATGTCAAATGTAACTTGGAAACACTACTCTGTTGAGTATGTATTTTTTTAAAATACACGCACTCTCCCTCTTTCTCACACACACACAGAGACAGTTCATCTCTCATACACTTATTCACTTTTTAATATACCATTGCTTACACTCATTACACTCACTCATTTACTCTCTCATACAAAGACCTCCATCCCCCAACATCTGTATACACACACACAATTCTCTCAGAAAACTACAACTTCAGATCTTGGATAGATTTTTTTTATTTTACATAGTATACAATACTAAATATTTCTGAAACAAACAAAAAATGCCACAAGCACACAAGCCCAAGGATAGAATTGATCAGACACAGCTGTTAACCTGCATCTGATGGCTAAATATGGCTGGCTGGTCTATAAATGCATTCTTTAATGACACCTAGGCTTGGGCAATGTTTCTTTAATTTCATTATGCATTGCAGAAAGATGTTGCAATACTGTATAGTGTGATGAAAATCACTAAAAATACCTACAATGGGGTCCAAATGAAAAAAATCTGACAAAAGGTGAAGGCAAACAGGGATAGATTCTGAATGTTAAGCAGAGATAGACATGTATGGAAACAGGTGGCTATGATGTCAACAGCAGGAGAGGTATATCATGGACAACATTTGGGTCAAGTGATGAGATAAACATGATGAGAAAACAAAACAAGTTCATCAAGTACATGCATGAAAAAAGTGCCTCAGAGACTGAGCTTATTAACAAAATAAGTAAAAGAAAATCTTTTCCATGGTTTCTTTGATTTTTTGGGGGGAACTAAATTATAGTGCCTTTGTCTTTACTGTCTGTAATACTTTCAACAAGAAAGATTACTGATAAACTTGTTACCCTGCAGGTGAGGTAAAGTGTGATACAGATAAATGATATGGAAAAACTGGCTACTGTACAGGTGATGTAAGAAAAGTGATCCAGAAAACAAGACACCATAAAAGGTCCATTTTCTTATTTTAAATGAATACAGTGAGGGTATGTGGTATGAAATGCTATTCCAGTTAACATGCACATACACATCCAAGGAAACATCAATATTTTTGACAAGGAATAGTAACATTGTCTATTTAGCAGATGAGACCATCCCATGCCCAACCTGGTAAAGTTACAAATAAAAGTACTCACTATAGCTGACCTCTGAACCAGCAGTTTGCAGCAGAATTCTGTATGGTAATGTCTGAAAAATACCATACTTATAATACAAATGCAATTCATTTATTCATATGTTTCATATGTAATTTGAATATCAATAAATTTGCCTGTTAAAGCTTTATGTATGTCACAGTGATGGTGGTATCTCAACTGTTTTCTGCTACCAATAGGCAGAGAATAAACTTATAAAACAGAGGATGGGAAAAGAACTATGTGTAAGTTACAAAACTGTTGCAGTAAGCTGACCTCATTCAGGTCACACAGGACATAAATGCCTCAGTGAGTGAGCACTTATTAAAATCAATGAGTGGAAAGATATTTTTTCAAGAGTTTTATTTATATTTTAGCTGTAATTATAGTATGTATGTTTTCGTTATCTCAACTTTGTAAATCAAACACTTGCATTTCTAATAACAAGGAGGAAATTTGACACAGTGTGATTAGGGCACATTTACTATGACTTCAGCCACCAAGACGGGCTTTGAAAGCTGGTGACCATAAGAGGAGAGGGGACTGATTATGTAGGAAATATCAGCCACCTCGACAACAAAGAAAGTATGATTGATTGTGTGTGAGCAAGTGCAAGCATGCACACAATTCAAGTTGAAAAAAACTTTCTCTTTTTATAAAAGGCCTGAATCTTGCCTTTTTGATGGTTGAATGGTTCTTAATGTATTTTGAACAGGTGTTGATTCACAGTTAACAAGATAATGCAAAAAATAAATTCAATCATCACAGAGTACTGCCACAAGAATAAAACAATGCTTCTTTCACAGATGAATGAGTAATAAATTAATATATTCCACATCTAACTAAATTGGTCTCATGGCTTCAGCTCTTGTCTTTCATTTTATTTTATTTTTTTGGTCTTAACTGTTGCATCCATCCATTAAGTACCATAGTGCATAGCTATTAGTTTTATCCAATTTCTTCCAAACAATGCCTTACTTTATATTTACTTGATGAAAATTATGGGATATAAAATCATCTGCTGTAAGCAGTTTCAATAAAAAACAACAGGAAATTGAAAACAAGAACACAAATATTGCAATAATATATATGTATGTACAAAAAATGTTTTAGCTACGAGAGCAAGCTTAATACTCTTTACACAAGGGAACCCCACAAAAATACTGACACAAGATGCACACCATATACATGCAGAAAAAAAAATGTCAGCATGATAAGAAAAAAAATTAAATTAATTTTTTTCATTTCCTCTCTCTCATTATCTCACATGGATGCACACACAACATACTAAGCAGAGCACAATACAAAGACAGATCTTGTATGTGGCTCTTCCTGTTGATAAATAGTTATACTGATTTCCCCACATGCATAACAAAAACTGCATATAAATAATTCTTACTCTATTGTCCAGCACAGTATCCAGTGTGCCTACAAGAAGTCCTGTAAGACCTCCTCCCCCATAGCCTTTGCGACGTTGCAGCACAAAGAAAGGGTTGGCTCTGTCTGTTGCCCTACAACACAAGATGCAAATAATTCTCTCTAGATGCATTTTCACAAACATTCTAGACCACAAGTTTTTGGGGGTTTGTTTTACTTACTCTAAATAGTTTTGGTAATCTTACAGTGATAGTATAATTTGAGTATTAAACTAATACTTCTTTAAAGATAAAAGTCTTTATATTCTAGTGTTGTGGTGATTTCGACCCCAATGTCTCATCAGCAGATATAGGGTAGAAAACAGTGAAAAGTTTCACTTCGTTTTACACAAATTCTAATGGCAAAAAAAAAAAAAAAAAATGCAGACTCCTGTACAGCGCGAGAAATATATATATAGGTCCAATTGTCAACGGTTAACGCCTTAATTATTATTCCCCGATCAAGTCTAAGCACTTCTTACATTATCTCCATTTCCACTTAAATTATAGTTATTCAAACTATTTAAACTACTGCAAAACCATTTCCTTTTATTACAATCATTTAAATATCGTGATCCGTGTTACTGTTGCAAACTTCTTGTTGTTGTTGGCCCAAGGCTGCATATTATTTCCATTTCAAAACATGCACTTTCCGCATCTTTTCATGATTAAGCACCTATCTCTTTATTGCGATTTTTTTTTGCGTTAGAAGATATGACAATTTATGTGCATGCAAACAACCTATTTGTGGGAAATGTCAACAGCGCCAATTAACTTTGTGCGAAATTAATATTCCAAACACACACAGTATATATACATATCGTGCAAGAATACTATCGAACATGCAAGACTTTTACACTTACCACAAGGCGTTTGCGAGAAGCACTTCTTCGGGTTTCACCCACATTATTCTTATAATCTGTTCATTTGTTCCACGCCTCTCGATTTATTAAATTGTTCCCGTAATCTTTGCCCTTTTCTAGCAAAAGTACACTACGAAACTCAACCAGCAGACAGCCACATCTCCACTTCCGTCAATACAGTCACGTGATCAAAATAGATCTTGCAGCGGGTCGACTTCTTGTGCTCGACTTGAGCGAGAAGAAAAAATTACAAGTTTACTGTTGTAATTTATCGTAAAACTATGAAACATAAATTGCAAACGGACAAGGCGTTTATGCAAGAAAACGAAGCATTGAAATATGCGGCAGAGACAATGGGATGACATTGATCTGATCACGAACGACGAAAGGAAGGATGCTGTTGAAAATCTCGAAAGTTTCCGGTTGTCTGCTTCGCATTGTTAGGTTTATTCTCGTTTTGTTTTTGGTTTTTTTTTTTTTAAATAAAATTTTTACGTTCTTCATGACGGTTTAGTGAAAACAGTTTTTATAGAATGCTAATTATAATTTCTGATGGAAAGTTCAAATCAAAAAGCTGGAAGATGGTGTTTTGGTGATCGAAATTAAATAACTGCGATATTTACAACTAGTGTTAAGGCTGTCAGATTCTAATGTACTTGATGGCAGGATTTGAGAATGCATCATCGCAACTCAGTGCATGCAAACTAGCACAATTTTTCTCAAGGCCAGTCTTTTTTTGAAGGCAGCGCCCATCTACCCTTTTTGCAATTTTTACAATCGCCAACCACTGAAATGACAATGGCAATTAATTCTTTAAAACGAGAGGTAAAATAAGCAAGAAAATGCTTTTCTTCATTTTGCCCTCGCCCTTTACGGGTAAAAAATAAACTAAGTAAATGAAGTAATTATAAGTACTATGAGAATAATTAGTAGTAGGCATAAGGTAAGGTATCAAAGGAGAGTGGAAGGTGGATATGTACAAAAGTGGTAGTTAAGAAAAAACATATATTTACAAGGTTTCCTGCAGTTGGGGGTATCCCTATAGGCCTCATCTAAAAGGGAGGCTCTGTAACCTGGTGGTTAGTGTGCTCAACTGTGAAAGTCGCTCATGGCTCAAGGTATGGTCTGGAAGCTGAGGAAGCACGTACCTCCCCTCATTTTCAGAGAAGGCTTAGGAGGCGGAAGGAGAGGGTATCACCTTCCATCCCTAGATACAGTGAACTTAGTCAACTGCCTTTACAGTCACTTAGCTGTGGGATTCTTTACCTTTAGTCCGTCAGACTGAGCACTTTGCAAAATGGGATTAGTAATAAACTGGGACGAGGGCCCATTACATATGAATGCTGAGACTGATCAATTGTATGTTATATGGATATATATATATGTGTACATTTACGTTAACTGTTATTGTCTGAGTGGCTTACAATTGGCAGTTACCAAGTGTGTGTAGAGCAGACATGCATGTATTCCTAAATCTATTTTGATGTGTACACAGGACATCAGAATATGATCTTGTTTCTGTGAAAAAATATGGAAGAAAAAGTTCTGGCAGCTGTACCTAGTCCTAGTTATTGATGTAAACACATTTAGAGACTCGCAGAAATCACCACCTATAAAGGTGTACAAGAGAAACCATTCAAAAATGTGGCAAGTTTGTGGCTCACCTCCATTACAAACTAGCCACACTATGTAACCATTGTCATTATTTCCTTACCCTTTAATACCTGTTTAAAATGTATCACAAGAGTCAAATCTGGGCATCACTACTTTTCCTTTTCTGGCCCATGTCAGGAATGTTTTACCCGTTGCTTTACAGTGACTAAGGTTTTCACCATTTCTGAGGGGCAATACCTACAGTTAGTGGTATCTTCCTGTTTTTCACCCCCATTGCATTCTCCCAAGTTATATGTTAGATAAGATTTTGTCTCAGAAATTAGACGCAGCTCTATGTGGAAGTACATCAACAATACCATAACATTTATATTTGCTCCACCAGACCCTCATGCAATCATAATTCAGGCTGGCACATGATCTACATTCATTCCCACACAGAAGTTGCATGCTAACATCTATCTGTTGGTCCTGATTGCAGGTATGCAGAATCAGCGGCCAGATGGGCGTTGATGAAACCCTCCCGATCTGTTAACAGATTTTAGCAATCTGTTAATCATGGTTCCTATCAAGCTCATTGTGAGCAGGGAATTGTGCTATAAACATGCTTCTATTGTTACTGTGTGCCCAGATTTGCATGGTAGAACATTTGTTCCAAATCAGTGATTAGACCAATCCTGAACATCACATCATGAATTCATCCATTCAAAAAATTCCCCAGTATGCTTCTGATCTCTTTTTTTATTGAACACTCTAAACATCATACAAAGATTATACATCAGACAGTGCTGGAGATATTAAAATGTATCCTTCACAATTGACACAAGGCATGTTACACGTAACAGAACATCTCATACAAAATAACACTAAAAAAAAAAATGTTACGGCAGTGGAAAAAGGCATGTGTAACATCATGGAGGGCATATATGTATGACAGTTACTACACGAAACAAAGTCATCACATCTTATATGCATGATTTTATACAACCTTTTCTGCACTTAATATTTTTGTCATTCATACCTGCCAGCATCTGGATCAGCAAGAACCATCACATGCACACTATCACACTCTAAAATACTGTTAGACCTAAAGAAATGTGGTTCTTTACTCCCAGCATATATGTGAGCACAAATGTAAAGCATGTCAACGTACAATTATTTCAAGATTTTTTTAAAGATCATTTTGTGTTGCTGTATTCTAAACCCCTTCCAACCTAACAAAACAAAAACCACCAGTCTAGTGATTACGACGATCCTAGACTGGATGAGTTAGATGGGGAAGAAGAAACGCTGGGCATATATCCTATGCACACAGTGGTAGCATTCATGAATTGACTCTTAAAACACAGTTTGTGATGCACCTCCAATCTACAACCAGGACAATTTTGATAGACATTCTCTGAATATATGAAGAACAGCAACAAAACAGTTAATTCACATTTTCATAAACAGACACATATGCATATTTTTTCTCAGCTGCAGCTGCTTATATTTTTGGGGTTTATGCCAGATTTGAAATATATGTTATGGGCTTTTAATGCCCTTAAGATTTCTATCTCAGAAAATAAGAAATAATCCGCAGGCAAAATAAAAAAGTTCACAAATGAAACCAAAACAGGAAAAAATGTTTTGAATGACAGGTATTTTACAATACTTCATACAGAAAATTTATTCTCCTGGTCAAGATCAGACTTCCCCTGTCATTTATAGAAGAAGACTGCAGTGTGTCCTAGTACAACATTTTATCTGCCATTTGTTGCATCTAAAAACAACTGATCTTTGACATGTTCAGGGTTTCACATGACCGACTCCAAATTTCTACAAGAGGACTTGAAGTTAAGAAAAGCATGATTTTCAGTAAAACAAAAATACAGGAAAATGTGAAATACTTCCCTTACCCCAATACTGTCTTATCTAATACATTAAATTTGTTTCAGGTCCATTTTTCTGCTGCAAGGTATTTTAAATCATTCACAATACAAGATATTTTATTCACAATGGCGAATGTAACACATGCCACAAAACAAGCATTGTCTGCTTGGCAATAAGCATTAATAAGATTCTAGAATACTTTAACAATGCATATGAATCACAACAGTTGCTGTTTAAGTCTTTCCGCAGATGATGGCAAACTTCAATTTAAAAAAAAATCATTCATAAGAAGCATATCTCACTATGGGTGCAAAAAAACCCACACCAAACATCTGACACCAAGACAATTCGGAAGGAGGGAATTAAAGTGGTTGCTAGCTAAGGTTATCACATGGTCACTTTTACATCATGTTCGTTATTAAACACCCACCTGGAGCTCACTTTCTGCAGAAACATTTTAATTTAAGCTTATACAAATATTATATACGGTCAGGTTGAAAATACAAACTAGTGCTGCTGAGTAGGAACACTGCGAAGTATTATAAAGGGCTTTTTGGGTTTTTTTTTAGGAGTCAACTTTGCCAACACCCTTTTATTTGCAGTTAATGAAGCAACAATAAATGCTGTAGCACAATTTTGCTTCCTTCTTAGTATAAATCTTTCTTGGGGGGAAGTCTTTGATGGTATGAGAAAGAAGAAAAATAAACACTAAAAAAAAAAACAGAATAAAATGTATGATCAAGTCAACACTTTCTCTTCTAACTAATTAAATGATGATCCTGTCAGCATTTTCACTTCTGGCGAGAGGCTTGCATTTTCTTGACATAAGCTGCCACTAGGTGTCCAATCTTGCGGCTGTTGATTTCACCACTGTTACAGACCTGCATAAAAATGCCTCAGATTTTACATACAGCTTAAACTGCACTTAGTTTTATTTTACCATATGATAAAAAGCAGAATGAAAATTGTGGTAACAGAACATGGAAAATTTCCTCACAATTGCCCTTATCTACTACTCAAATTGAAAAGCTTATTTCCAACAAGATGCATCGTTTTTGCAAATGATCACTTTTGTACTTTCAGTCTAGTGATGCCATTTCTACAAAAGAACTTTCTAAATATAATATGATGGGAACCTTGACAGTACCTTAGGTACACACTTCCTGAGGATCTCTTTGTACTGGTCTTTACTGATCTGCTTACTGGCATAAAAGGGGCGGATAGCCACTTTCACTTCTTCTACAACCTGTTCCTGGAAATCCTGTATTAGACACATTATTCCAGAATTGTTTACTTCCTGCCACAATAGTTACAAAGTGAAGTTGTGTAATCAACAGACAGTAAGTATTTACATGCCTACACACTTTTTTTTTTAAATCTCCAGATCTCACAAAACTCTTCTGCAAAACCCAGTCTGCTACCCCAATCCTCAGTCATCTGTATTTTATGATACCACTCACATCCACTAAAAATAAAACACTTTAAGTTTGGTAAGACAGAAAGCTTTAACTGTGGTTGAAGTATTTTCAACTGCTTGTAAAAGATGCCAAGTTTCTTAATAGCCTCTTCACCTCTAAAAGTCTGATTACTGAATTTGTGTACAAGCTTTACCAACTCTCTCAAAAAAGTCTTCATTATGGCCTTTATCTAAACGACTTTGTTTTGTAGCTCAAGTGATGATCAACAAGCATTGACCTTTTTTTATCTGCCATGCACATTAAAACACTTACCTTTGTCTGGTCACCACTAGGGGGGACTGGTATGTCCAGTTGAACATCCTCAACATGAGCTTCCCCAGAGGTACCTTCTGCCATTGCTGACTCTGAAAAAGACTGTGCACTTCCTAGCTCCCCAAAGCCTGTGGACTGTGCCTGCTTGTAATTTCTCCATGGTTCCACAGGTGATGGAGTGGGAACTGGTCCTGTAGGTGTTGGTATAGATGAGATAGCTCCAACACCATAGCCTGATGCTGTCTGCAGGGGCATTGATGGGAAAGCATTGGCGCTCTGTGCTGTTGTGGGTCCCAGGCTGCCCAGGTGGTATATTGGCTGTGCAGTAGGAATGCCTGGAGTGCCTGCAGGACTAGCAGAATTGCCCATTCCTGTCAGCAAAGCTAGACTTTTCTTCAAGGAGTCAAAATCACCATTGCTCAGCAAGTTAATGCTGGAAGGTGGTGGAGGGGGCTGACTGAAATCTGGTGGAGGTTGACTGGCGGTCATCCAAGGAGGAAATCCAGCAGAGCTTGAAGGTGCCTGAGTCTGTCCAACATATGAACTCACAGGTGCCTGTCCCTGACCTGCAGGACTAATGAATGAGGTAGCTGATGTCTGATTGTACAGATCCTGATGGAGCTGATGTGACATCTGCTGCATTGGTAACTGTTTTGAAGGGAAGGTGTCCTGTTTATTGTATGCTGAGTCTCCAGCCAGACTGCTATGTGCTTCTCGATCTTGACTCACTTCTTGCTGACCCTGAACAGGGTCTGAATCAAATCGATTCTGACGATAGCTGCTGTCACCAAGCTTACTGTTGTTTCCTCTAGCATTCCAATCGCCTTGCCTACTACTACGAGCCATACCCCGATCTTCTCTGTAACCACCACCACCACCATCACGGTTTCGACTGTTTTCATAGCCACCCCTGCTGCTATCCCAACCATAGCCACGACCCCTTCGACCACCCTCCCCTCGTCGATCCAGGTCTTGACTGGCACGCCAGCCTGTACGAGCAAAACGATCACTGTCATCTGAGCTTATGCGTCGGCTGCCATAATCTTCTCTGCCCGGTTTGGGTGACCGTGACCGTCGTCTAGAACCTGCATCTCTGTCTCTGTTTTTACTACGGTCTCCATATCTATCTTGCCTGTCACTTTCTGCTCGCGATCTCCAACTTCTCTCTTCTCCCTTGACCTCATCTTCTCCAGCATCTTGCAGTCGTTTCTGTGACTTTTTTTCGGGTGATCGAGACCTCGATCTTGATCTTGAACGTCTTGATCTCCGACCTTCCCTTGATCTTGAACGTCTTCGACGGTCCCTTGAGCCACTGCGAGATCTATGTCTGCTTTCCCTGGGTCTGTCATCTCTATCACGACCTCTCTCTTCTCTGTCCTTGTCAAATGTCCTTTCTTGCGATTGAAACCTCTCTTGCTCAATTCCATACATCTGCAGGAGGTACCGTTCCTCCCTGCGCTGCCTGCTTAATGCATCCAACCGCTTGTCCAAGTCAGTCATATCAACTTTGTTCTTGTTAACACGCACATAGCATCCATGTACATATTCCATCATCTGGTTTGGTTTTGGATCATCTTCTGTAGCTGCTGAATCTGAAGTGGGGGTTTGAGCAAAGTCTGGATTTTGAGAAAGCTGGGACAGAAAACTGGCAAGAGTGAAAGGTGCTCCTACTCTCCCTTCACCTTCCTCCTCCTCATCAATCTCTTCTTCCTCCTTGTTTTGTGTTTCTGCATCTTCCTCTAGTTCCATATCATCTCCATGTGAAACATCCTCTTTATTACCCTTATCACTGACAGCAGAATGCATGTCATAGATAATTCCACTTTCTGAATCCATAATTTCCCCTTCCTCTGTGTCATTCTGGGAGAGAACATTGTCCATAGTTTGCGTTGTCCAAAGGGTATTTTTCTTTGCAGTATCCTCGTCACCAAAGGCTAGTACACTATTGTCATTTCTAGAGGAACATCCTTCAATGTCTGACACAGAGTTGTCATTTAGAACATTATCATTTGTAGTTGTAACTGGCTCCTGATTTGTATTTATGTCACAAGTTTTCACACTTTTTGCATCTGTCTCAGAGATCCTGTCTGAGGAGGAACTGGCTGGTCCAGCATCTAAAGTGGCATCAGACCATCTGCTAGCCTTTCTCTTCTTTTCTGGATAATCATTTTCTTTTGGAACAAGGTGGGGAGAATCTGTAATATGTGTGGGAATATTACACGACTTGTCATCCTCTGATCCTAAGGAAGCACTGGAAGATGACAAAGCCAAAGTAGGCTGTTCTGGCAGGGTACTGGAAGAAGCCACTTGTTCAGAGGTGGAGCTGGGCTGCTCACTGCTAGTAGCATTAACAGTAGGTGTGGTGTCCTGGGTGGAGGCATTTGGACTCTCACCTCCTGGTTCTCCTTCATCAGCAGGCTGGTCACTGAATGGCTGACTGTCAGGGTTGCTTTCAGCAGTGTCATGGTCCACATTAATGTATCCAGCAGTAGGTACAGTTGGGGGACTGGTACAGGTGGGCATCTTAACTGGCTTGGTGGCCTTTAGGGAACCTGAAAATATTCAATGCTTTCAGCATATTTTTTTTTTTATGCTCAGTTTTGAGAGAGAGTACAAGAGAGGTCTCTTCCACCACACACCCCCTTCCCTCCCCTTTCTTGTATGCTCAAACCATTGTATTTACTGTCCTGTTGTTTTGTCACTGCCAATTTATGAAAATTAAACTATTTACCTAATTCTGCATGAATCTAAACAAATCATTTTACACTTTCCATCTGTCTGGGTTGGTGCAAAACTGTCAGTCCATAAATGCTACTTCAGACTATATGTTGTGTCTATCCTGTTGCCAGTGATAATGTGAATATCCACTCACCATCTCTGCAGATGTGGACATGAGAACTATCCATATGTAGCAGACTTTGCTCCTGAAAGATGGAACCCAGCAGGTCAAAAGAGGCTGGTCCTGAGGCTAGCACTGGCACGCCTTCTGCAATTCTGGATGCTGGTATAGCTCTGTCAAGTCAGATTAAGAAACCACCAGATTTCAATTTTTTTTTTAAATCAGTCTGTAACACTAATGATGGCCTGATGACTTTTTACTTTTCTTCTTAAATTCTTAGTAAAAACAAATAAGCTCAGGTAACATTTAACTAAAAAAAAAAAAAAAAAGCAAAATGTAAATGTATGCTACATCTTAACAACATTAACTTCTTTATCGCCTCATCAGCTACAATTAATTACCTCTTGACATGTTCCTTTTTCATTATTAGTGATGCCAGCATGGCCTTGTCAGTATTTCTGATAACAGGATGCATTTGGGTGGCAGGAAACTCATCATCCACACTGCAGTAAAAAAAGCAAAGACTGCTAGTTGTTTTTAAGACAAAATAAACACATAAAAGGGTAAAAACATTTAAAGAAATGGAAAATATTCAAAACAAAAATGAAGTATTTTTAGGCTGTTACACTCATTTAAAATATGACGACTCTTAATAAAAATGTCACCAAAAAAATCTTCTTGCAGTCTGATCACTCTGCTATTAAAATAAGTTAGAAAGGTATTACACTTTGAGGGTTATTTTTTATTTTGGTCTTTCCTTTTTAACTTAAAATGTTAATTCATTTTGACATTCTTACTTTCACAACTTTAGAAGGTTACAACCTTAGAGGTACTTGGAAATGCACAAAGATGAAAATAGCCGAGCATGTTTGTACCCAGATACATCCATGCAATATCCTGTCATTTGGGATTTAAATGCTATGTGAAATTCAGGAACTGATGTAAATTTGGTACCATTTTAACCTCCAAATGGAAGAAATATTTCACATATTTTCTTAAAGCATGTCTAAATCTGAGAGCTCCAGTTATCAATACAAGGAATATATATACACACCATCCTAAACTGCATATACACAGGTAGCAAATTAGAATATTTCCTCCCTTTTTTTTCAGTTGTGGCCCTTAATCTCCTAATAGTTAGGTCACCTGTTAAAGTTAAAGAAGAAATAGCCTAAAGGACAAGTCTTGCGAGTCATACAGGTGCAGAACAATTTTAGCAAAATTACACAAAACAGAACTTACTCATGGAATTGTATAAGTTCATCCCTATCTCCTAAAATGGAGAGTCCTGCACTGAATGAATCACCACGGCGCACTTCTGTTCCACGGTCAGCCGGCCGACGTTGCAAAGGGATGGTTCGGCCTGGTGGGGGTTTGGATAGTCCCAGGCGTTCAGCTATTCGTCCCTTGATGGTCTGACTGAGAGGGATTGAGAAAGCTTGGCTCTGCAACACAGGATAACCCGCATGTAACACCTCAACAAAACTCAAGACTACGTATGGGACACATGAAAAGATTAAGGCAAGACAAAAAGAAGAACTGACAGAGAGGAAAAAGTGAAAAAAGGGATAGAAAAAGATAAGCAGATGGAATGTGAGAGAAGACAGAATCAAACAACATACACAGAAGTGGAGTGCAAAATTAAGGACACTCACTGTCAGGCTTGGTCCACGTCTTGCAGCACTTGTGGTTCTGCAGCTGACCTTTCTTTTCTTCGTTCCTTTCCTCCTTCTTGTCTTACCCTTCCTTTTCCTTGTTTTTCTCTTCTTCCCTTTTGGTGACGTTCCTGTTGTTGCACCTTTTTTTGTTGTTTTGCGTTTCTTTGTAGATTTGCGCTTCCTTGAACGCCTTCTCTTCCTTGTCTTACGAACTCCTGTTTTTTGTGGTGTTTTTCTACGCGTGGCTGATGTAGCTGAACCATGGTCAATCGTTTGTTCATCCTGCAAACAACTTATTCGTATCTTTAACAGTCACAGTGAACCTTGTCTGCTCAAAGCCACAACCATAAAATAGCCCCAGCTGTTTGAGAACAGCCTAAATGATGTTTTAAATAAACTGCCAATAAGCTTTTAAAAAAAATTACGACACTTTTGATTGATAGAAATCTGTGTTTAGAGTTAGTAACTGATAAAAACATTGAAATTTGTATGAACTTACAATGACTTTTTTCTAGGCTATAGCAGCAGTCTCTATGTGCCTTTGGCCAAGGCAAGAACCCTTTTTGTGGTGAAGTGTTGTTTACATAGTTGTTAATCGTTAAGAATGTGATGGCAACATCCCGAAATCGAATGAGTATGCATTCAAATATTTTCAAAACGTTTGCAGAAGTTAATATTACAAGTGCTAAGTTTTTCAAGGCAGTAGAACTGCAGCATAGTGACTTTTTTAAAATTTGCATTACCACAGGTTGTCCATGTGTTTTAATTTAAGGTCAGTCAAAGATATTTATTGCAGATAGCCTTATTGCATGTCGATATTAGCCACCCATGCAGTGGTTTCCTCCAACCTAAAACCCCCTAGAGTGGATAAGCCATTTTTCATCATGCACTACCCTTCCTATTGAGTGCCTTACTCTGAAAAGCAATATACAGCTGCAGCTTGGCAAGATAAAAACATGCTTTCGGGGACCATTCACTTATTAAAATCTTTGCTAAGGATTTTAGCATTTTCACATACATAAAATTATCTAATTTCATGACCTTATAATATATTTTTCTATAACAGTGAATGGCTTAAACACCAATCATGGAAGATGATATGTGAAGTTTTTCACAAAATATGCATTTTGCAACAGAAATCATATTGAAAAGCAGGAAAGTAAAACAAACTCAGTTTCACTGCAAAGTCCAAAAAATACACAACTAATATTGAAGTTAATTCCTCACCTCCCTATCTTATCTCTGAAGCTATATTATTAAAACACCTATTTTTAACAAATTTAGCATGTAGAAAAATATGAAATTTACATATGACTATACAATTCAGAAATACGCCACTAATTTCTAGTCTACAGCTGCATATTTTTTAATTTACAGTTGTTTTTTCTTTTCTTTCTTTTACAAAATCCCAAAAAAGGTCACAGATAACTTCATTCAGAAAGGAACTAGTACATTCAAACTCGGCTGAAGTATTATTACCTTCTATTAAGTATGTATGAATGCATCTCTGTCAATTATTAGCCAAGATAGAGAAGAAAGCTGAAGTTGACGTGAACTGTCTCCTCAATAAAACAGTTACTTATTTTAAAGTGTTTGTTTTAAAGAAATTTTTAGGTAAAAATTCTCACTTCTGATGACATTAGCTCAAGAGGTCTACGCTCATTCAAGCGAAAGATCTGGATTCGGTGACGCACTCGCTCACTAACACGTGTCCTTGCAATGCGTCGTCGATGTGCTCTGATAGGTACGTCTGTTTCACCTTGCTCTTTTGCCTCAGCATCAGCTGTGGTGATACAGGATAGCAAACAATAGCATTTAACGCAAGCACACACATGTAACAACATGCAGTATAAGCCGGCAAGTAGCCCCACACAGAGCATATCATTGCACTATAAGCTCACAACCATCCCCATTATGGTTAAAAATCATTTAAAAAACAGTGAAGCCATATGTTATCCCTCTATTTGCATTTGTGTTCAATGGCCCAGCCCAAATACTTCATAAAATACATGTATTCTTGCTAGCAACTGAAAAGTGTGCTTCAGTCTAAAGACATTGTTGATGTCAACAATTATGCATATAGAAGGCCAAAGCTATTCTGAAACTGTTATTTTATTTGAAATTGTGGTAATCAAAAATAGTGTACATACAGCCAGAAAATGTTACTGTGAAATAAATATGATTTTTTTTTTTACCAAAGTGATGGGTGACACCTAAAGCTTTGGTTTATTGTCAGATCAAGTTAATCTCAATTTTAAATACAGTATATTAAGCATTGCAGAACTGGATCTCATATAAGGTCACAAATGATAGGCCACATAAGACTGTCACAAGATTATTTGTCTTATAACCCAAATGTATTGGGTTATATGTACAGCCAGTCCTCGGGTTACCTCAGCCCAGAGTTACGATGTTTCGTGGTTACGACACATCTCCCATTTACTGTATAAAGCCTTGTTTCGCGTGGTTTTGCGTCGTAAACGTCGTAACGTGAACTTCGTGTTTGGTGTTATTATTAAACGTATATGTGTTTTTTGATAATTACTGTGTTAGGATAAGATAAGTGCTTACAGTATGTTATTTACGTACAGTATGTTCAGACTTACAACGAAAGTATATACACACTATTGCTTGCACTCCTCTGAGCACATATAGGATGATGTTAATTGCTTAGGTCCACTAAAACTGGGGTGCACCTGAGAATTATGCAACTGGTCATAACATTGTTAGCTCTTCTTTGGACATCCAAGTTGCACTGCTGGTTTTCTAGACTAAAATGATTGATCACTTTTTTAGTGTGTCAGAAGCTAGAGAGGAAGAAAGAATATATCACTGCATGAATATGAATAAAATATTGCAAGAAATGGATTTTGGGACAATTTTATAAGGTCTTCTGTTTTCTAAGCTATAACACTAAATGCAAACACATAAAATAAATACAGGGAACATACACTTTGATCCCAGGAACCTGCTTTTTAATTTATCTTTATTTTTCTAACAGCTAATCTACACAACATGCAGTTGTACATATTCATGCCCACGTGTGTGTTACCTGTGAAAGTGAGTGCACACATATACTTTTGCCTAATTTTCACAAAATTTCAGCTTTAATCTAATAACAAGAATACGATGAAAGGATCTTTGTAACATTAGTTTTCTAGATAAAATGGTACAATTTTTACATCATTTAACTGACTTCTGTCTTCAGTCAAAATATATTGGTATGTCAACAGCAGTGTTTGTAGCTGAATTTACATGTATTTTGATATATGTGGTCAGTGAAGCAGAGTACTGAATATATAGTTGCAAAGTTTAATAGAAGAATACTGTGTGTATAAACATCTAAATAATGTACAGTGTACACAGCAAAGCTGTCAAAAAAGTAAATGTTTTACTGTATATATTCTTGCCAAATTTTGTTGACTGCACTCATTTTGTATGCTGTTTTTGTGCCTACTATCTCCAAAAATCTGCTTTTTCTTGCGGAAGTTTATGTTGAGGTAAGTTTACTGTATTCTGTTTCTGTCATGGCCTTCGCAAAAAAGTATTATGAAATAAAGGTTAAAATAATAATACTGGTGGGAGTAGTTTAAGAAATTATTTAGCTTCAAATATTGCAACATAATTTATATCTCTCTGATCTTTCTCCACAAAGACTATGTGTCTAATGGAGCATGTGATTTACCTTGGCGATTGATTTCACTGCAGATTGGACAAAACCATTCTTCAACTGGCACATCTTCCAATGGTGGATTCAGACATTCACAATGATACCTGCAGTAGCATTAAACCATTCTGAGGGCTAAGTTTTGTGGAGCTAAATGCAGAATCTGAGACATCATGAAATGATGCACAGCTAGCTATAAATATAAGCATATAACAACCTGCAGACTTATGCACCTATTTTCTTTAGTTTGATTATTAAGATTATTTAATTTGGTCATTTCAAGTGTCTTTAAAAAAATGTATCCTATAAAAATGATTAAAATGTTCAATGCCTTCCTCTCCTATCAAGAAGCCTAAGAAATACACACAATAAGTAAATAAATTAGAAGTGTAACCAAAGAGTGTTATGACATTAGAATGTCCCTGCAACAAAGGGATGTAATCTGTAAAATGTATGCATAATATCAATACATCTTCAGTCACAGCATGGATCGCTTTTAAAATCTGGCTTTATGTTTAAGAGGTTTGAAACATAAATTTATCAAAGGAAAAAGAAAAAATCATATGCTTTAACGATAACAAAGTGACACATTCTTATATGACAGAAGATTATAGTTTTACTACGTCAAAATCATACCCATTGTCACATCCATCACAGAGTAGAAGACGATCTTCACGGTCGCTCTGGCCACACACCTCACAGGCTGTGGTATCTTCTTCATCTTCTAACATTTCTACATCATTCAAATGGTGGTCTTCCACACTAATCTGCAGTGCACAATCATAGTTTACCATCACATACTCTACCTCCATGGATTTGCATACACTGTGATAGGAGGCACTACACTCAGATAACATCTTAATAATGATTTTCACCACATTAAACAAAAAGTATCTGGGGTGGAGTTTGTAATTTATTAAATGTTCAAAAAAAGCACGTACTACGAAAATGAAAACATCAAATGTATATCATTAGGATGATGAGTTTACACTTTGTTTAAAATTAAATGCAATGTACTGGATTTGAAAACAGTGCCACAAAAACTCTACTCAAAGAACCATGATGGACTCACTCTCTTGAAGACCTTGTCTTCGCCTGGGTGACGCGCAAGAATGATATTAAATGGCTGTCGGTCAATGGGACATGTGTTAACATTCTGGAGGAAAAAAAATGGTAAAAAGGTAAAAACCCAAGATAAATTAACATGATTGCGTTATTTCAACAATTAATGACTAACACAGCAGCTTCATAAACTGATGTATGAGCAATTAAAAAAGATTACCAGAAACCACAAGAAAACTGGTTTAAAATGTGGTTTAAGCGATGAACAATTCCAAAATTTTTACTTCTGACATGAAAATGGTAAACATCTTAAAACAGAAGAGACTAAGCCAAAAACATCTACATTAGTCTGGACAACAAGACTTTCGGTCTGTCCTTGCAGTACAGTTTTTAAGTGTTCAATGTCACTGGTGCAATATATCTATTTATCTCTAAAGATGTCAGGAGTCAACACGTACCCGAGACCATTCCAAGAGGCATTCAAGGCAAAACTGATGGTCACATGACTCAGGTAAACCCACATCCTGCATTTTAAGTCGGTCCAGACAGATGGGGCAGGCAGGCAGCTCATCACTGTCACTGTCAATGTCAGCAGCCAAGAGCTCTTCCTCATCATCCTCTTCATCACCTTCATCACCATCCTCATCATCTTCGCTTTCTAAAAATGCAGGTTAAAAAAAAAAGTACATTCCTCGCAACTAGTTAAAGGCAGTCTAATATAATTTTCCTTTCTGAAAAGACTGGTTATATTTTTTCATGCCTTTTATGCAAAAAAATAATTAGGAAACATTAAGAGCAACAATAATGTGCACCAGACACAAATTTTCTGACTGGCTGAAAACATCAATGAATGGTCCTGTGATAGCATCTCTCTTGTGCAACTATCAACTTTTAAAGATGACCGCCAAAAATTGTCAAAAGTCTCGTGAAGATTGAAATTCTTTTCAGCTAAAAAAAACACTTGGAATATACAACATAATTCCCTATTGTACTGCAACAGACATGGAATTCAAATAGTACTTTCTTCTAGTAATTTTAGCATTTTATTAAAAAAACAGAACAAAAATTAATATTAAAATTGACATCTGATAGCTGAACATATGCCAAAGGGCACTTAACATAGCTAATGAAAGGACCCATACATGTACAAAAAAAATTATTCTGAAGGATACTGTGGTGTCTTCTTTTGTTATCAATTCCTGCACCAAAACTGCACTCTAGCAGTCTAACCGTTCTTAGCTTTACATTTAATTTCAAGTGATCTATGTTCACACACATTTAATGTCAGCTGTGTCCATACATTTTAACACAACTTGCTGCCATGAGAGAACTATATACCTGTCAACTTTTACAGACTTCTGAAGAAAGTACAAAAGCTAGGATGTCAAACAAATCTTTACATGTGGTATTTACATCAGTGAAGAGATTCGCAACTCTGATATTCTTCAGATCCAAACTGAACAGGTGGAAACTTATTCTCATACAATGACATACTTTTGTGTGTTGTATTATGTAACCATGATTATTTAGAAAGGCCCAATTTCTTGTACATTTTTAAAGTGCCTTCTCAAGATGGAATAAGTTAGGAACAGTTGATTTCCACATATTTTGGACTTTATTTGTATACTTGATTTAGTTCCCCATCACTTTTTGTTATTTTCTTATGACTTATTTTGGTGTGAAAATGAAATAATTTTATGCATTTATGAGTTTCTGTATGCCAATATGATAATGTCCAGTATTGATTTTCACTATTACTCAGCCCGCAAAGATGTGAAAATTACATGCCAGGTGCAATCCCTACATAGCTTTCACCAAACACTCATGCAGCATGCTTGGAATCAACAAATAAAAGATACGCTAGTGATCACCAACCATCATCATCGTCCTCTTCCTCTTCTTCATCCTCCTCCTCCTCTTCACTGTCATCTTCCTCCTCCTCTAGTTCATCATCTGTCAGCTCTCTCTCATCCTCGGGTGTCATTGATGGACCTCCTGTTCTATCTGGAAAAAAACATTATTTTTACGTTTAGTTACTATGATCTCCTCTTTATGAGGTCTGATGGTGAAACGGTTAGCGCCTGTCACCAATACAGTGAGGTGAGCTCTGTAAAATATCATTGATAGATAATAATTACTTCTACACCTAAACAATGACCATGTTTACACTAAATATTCCTAGACATACCTGCTCCAAAGTTATCTCTTTCTTCTACCATTTGTGTATTTGTAACTTGGTCTTGGTCTGCTGTTTACACCAATCTCTTTTTCCTGGGATAGCCGTCAACGTTGCTG
Organism: Pomacea canaliculata; assembly: GCF_003073045.1. Taxonomy (NCBI): domain Eukaryota; kingdom Metazoa; phylum Mollusca; class Gastropoda; order Architaenioglossa; family Ampullariidae; genus Pomacea; species Pomacea canaliculata. Next base: position 4,556,086 of record NC_037592.1, read on the forward strand.
TTATCTGAAATAACCATAATGAAAAGGAAGGTGAAAGCAGTCTCCAGCCATTCTGGTAAAAGTTACAAGAAAGTGCTAGGTGTGCTGAAGAATAATGACTCAGCTACATATCAAAGAAAAAGTTTCCGTCTTAACCAAAAAGATTTGAATGAGGGAGGCACAAACACAATTTCTTGAAGATGCTCATAGTAGCAGAAGTCTACTCTTGTAACTGAACATAAAAAAAAAAACTTACAGAAATAAATACCTTTACTGTCACTGCAAGGGCGACTTTAACACATTATCTCGTCTAACATCTAAAGTGCAGTCACATCTCAATATGGCCATAGCAGTCTGTCTCACAATACTCAATACTTCAATTCCCAGAGGTGTAAGAACTGTAACTGCCAGAACTTCACCAACATTGTAGAATATATTTAGCATCGTCTTTATAGGAGGATCCTATTCAGACCTAAGCTTTCATCTTCTCAAATGAACATGACAGCAATAAATGTGTAGATTTCTGTTTGGAAAATAGCAGACACAAACAAGCACTGATATGCAGGTTATATATGGTGTGTTGTGGCCCTATGCTCCTCGAGGAGTAACAAGAATAAACTTAACCCCATGGTGTGTGGGTAAGAAGTAAACCAGATTGTAGGCAGAATATTTTGGCCAATCACTGCCAGTTATACAGTACACCAAACCTTTCTAGAACAAAAGAACTCAGTTTAAAAAAAAAAATTCTTGGATATAATACTTTTTTCAAATAATTATGGTTTATGAACATAGTCTCAAGTTTACAGTGATATTAAACAAAGTAGATATACAGAAGTTTGCATCAATTTAAAAAAACTGCTGAGCTGAACCATGTGGCTTACTAATCCCTACCTGTTCTCTGCAAAGAAAAATGTCCGCACAGTACAATTTAGTACAGCCCTTTTACTCTTGTAACACATGCTAAGAATAAGAATGCAAAGTCATACACACATGCAGTTCATCATACACCAGGAATGAAAACTCCAGCAAATCAAAGACTGTACAAGATGTTTTAATGTTGACGCAAGATGAAAGAAATGAGTTTGAATAAACACAAAATAGTAACAAAATGTTGAACATCTTGCTAAACATCAAAGAATGCAACTACACTGTTGCAGAGTCAAACACATGCGCAAGCGCATGTGCACACACACACACATGCACGCACAAATATGCATATATTGCTGGGACAGTTGTAAGATCATCTTTCACTATACCATGTAGTAGAGCTGCAGCCAAAACCATATGATCATAGTATCTTAATTAAAAGGCTTTTATTATTACATTAATAACACACTGGAAAAAATACATTTTCAACATTTGTTTAATCAGTGGATGGAGATGTGCCTGGCATAAGTCTTTACATTAGAATCCTATACATCCCCAAAAATATACAGGTACTTGGGGGCCATTCAACGTCTGCCAAGATTTTTGTGTCCGCACACTATTTTACCTTCACTTTGTTGGATTTTCTGTCAGTCTGTTTTCTACCATTTTGAGACTTATTTTGTGCTAAATGTGGCAGACTGAGAGAAAACTGTCAGTGTATCTTTACTAGCAACTAATTTTTGTCAGTCTTGCTAACTAGCACTCTATTTCCAAATCCCCTCCATGCACAAACAATTGCACTTACACACACTCATATATTATAAAACTTTTCACGACTGTATTTCACAAGGTAGCATGATTGTTTTACAAGCAGACACATCAGAATAATTATATGTTTGGTCAAGCACTGAAATTTGGTTATTTCTAAGTACTGCTTTCACTGGTTGCTTTTGTCTCATGTGCTTTCACATCTGCTTCACCATGGACATCACATTCATTTCAAAAACCCCGTGAAAGGAAAGTGAAGTAGATCTTCAGTCTAAGCATGACAGTGAATCGTAGCAGTTGAACACTGAGTTTTGTCTGCACTAATCAAAACATGGGAACAACACATAATCTAAGAAGTTTTCCTGGGAGTAATCACCTTCAATTGCTCTTTCACTGAAATTTCAGTCACAGAACACTGAAGGTGGAACCCATCTGAACCAGCTTTACAGAAACAGGCAGAGACATATTTCATTTTATGTTCAACAGACTGCCATTTTAGCAACAACTCCAGCTTGAACACATGATTAGAAACATTATCTCTGCGACTTTATGCGCTCTCCATTAGCTTTCATTTTGTCTTTTGATGGCTTGTCCTTTTTGCCTTTACGCATTTTCTTGAACTTTGTTACATAAGCTTCAACAAGCTGCTGTATTTTTTGTGGGTTGATATCTCCACTTTTGCTGTGGCATACCTGGGGACACACACAAAGCTTTTAAGTAACAAAATAAAAAAAAATATTTAAAAATATATAAAATAATTCTTGTTTCACACACAGCTGCATCAAGTTAAATCTCTTCTGAAAAGATGTTTAAATTCTGTAGAAGCAACATAATGACTTCTTCCATTTATTACCTAGATGACATCCCTCCCTGAACATAATGTGCAAGAAACTTTAGTATTTAATTTTCTTTTCTATGGATGGATCATTGTCTTACCTTTGGTACACACTTCCGAAGAATTTCCTTGTACTCATCTTTGCTTATTTTCTTGTGGCTGTAGAATGGCCTGATAGCCTGTTTTACTTCATCAACCACACGCTCCTGCAGGTGGAGTTTTTTGAGATACTGCAAAGATACCATAAACATAAGATGTAACTGATAAAACACTTTAGTTTGCACAGATGTTGTAGGTCAAATTGCCATTATTTTTGTATCATTTTTAAGATATGACACTGTAACTACATGTGCAATCTATTTTATAGACCTGTGCAGAAAGGCACATCTTAAAACATTTACCTTCTCCTTGTTGGTCAGGTCAACAGCAGAAGTAGGAACATCATCCCCAGCCTGAGATGTCAGTTTCTTTATGACGCTGCTCAGTGCCTTTAAATCTATGGCTGCCAGAGGTTTGGAGTTGTTGACCTCACTATGGCCATGTGCAGGTTCTGTGTCTTGGTCTGGGGGTGTAGGAAGTTCCAACTCACACTCATCCTCCAGAGGAGACATATCCATGTCAATGACCTCTGTAGAATCCTCTGGATCATCAGGTGCCACATCCATGATCTGAACTGCTGACAGGCTGTTTTTGTTGTCAGCTTTTCCTGCAGGTCCTGGAGGCAAGGGTACTTTAAAAACAGATGGCAACAGCTTGCTTCTAGATATGCTATCTTCTTGCCTGGTGGAAATTTCTGAATCCTTCAAGCCTGCAAGATTTTTACAAGCCAACAGTTCTGGCAAAGGGAGATCAAACTTCTTTCCTGCCATCTCCTCTTCCTGGAGTCCAGCCTCCATCTGATGTGACAGAGAGTGTTGATGAGACAGTGGATGTGGCTGAGATGGAGGATGTGGCAACAAGTGAAGAGCCTGGGGAGGAATAGGAGGTGCTGGCATGGGTGCAATGTCTGATAGGGATGTGTGAACTGATGCAGGGAACTGTCCAATTGTTGGGGGAGGTCCTTCCAGAGGCAGAGTTTCAAATCCTCCATTTAACTGTGGAGCATATCCTCTGGGAGGAGGAGGTGGAGGTGCTGGAGGAAGGCGTTGACCAAACTGATTCTGAAGTGAAATGATGCCAGGTCCCCCAACCTGCCACTGGAAGCGTGGGGGCAAAGGTGGAGCAGGCATCTGGGAAGAAAAGCGGGGATAAGGTGGACGGCTGACAATAACAGGATTGACAAGGAGGTGACGATGAGGGCCAAATGTCACAGCAGGAAGAGGTACACTTTGTGAAGGTGGTTGTAATATCCCTCCTTCCCTGAGAAACTGCCCTGCTAGTCCACCCATCATGTCAAGCTGGGGAGGTGGGAGGGCATGAGCCTCTCCACTGGCAAACAAAGCCTCTCTCTCAAGTTCTTCATCTGTTGGATGAGCAGGATCGTAAACACTTTCTTCAAGCTTGCCACCACGTACAGGTGTTGGTAAAAGACCTTCACCCGAACCAGGTTTTGGCAGAGGCCCTTCCAGAGACACTGACCTAGGCAACAACCCTTCACCACTCGTTACAGTCTGTACTTGTTGAGAAGCATCCTCAGTCTTTTCTGGCACAATTATGTCTGAAGGCTCCTCCTCACCTTTCTCAATAAGACCACTAGCTGAATCCTCAGTACTATCAGCTGGCTCATCAACTGCAGGCGATTCCACTTCTTGTTCTACATCAACTATTTCTAACTTTCCTTTCTCCTCTTCATCATCTGTCTCGTCCTCTTGTGCCTCTGGCACAGGTTCAGGGACAGGGGATGCTACTGGAGAAGGAGTTTCTGATGGGTCTTTGGCATGGGTATCACTTGGGCTCCAGGTCACAGCCTGCCTCTTGGCTGGGACTGGTGCCTCATCTGGTTTGCTATCACTGTGGTGACGAGAGTGACGCTTTCGGCGAGTTATTTCTACAATATCAACATCAGATTCTTCGTCATCATTAAGATTTTCTTTATTCCAACCCTCTCTGTCAACTGAAAGTGGACTGCGTGAATGAGAATCAGATGGGCTTCTACGTGATCGACGTTCACGGCTTTTGTCCTTGCGTTTCTTTTTATGGGATTGTCTTTCTCTGTCTCCAGATCTCTCCCTGCCCCTTGATCTGCGATTGCGGTGATGTGATCGATCCCTTGAATGTGACCTAGACCTAGACCTTGACCTTCTACTTCGCCGTCTTTCTCGTGATCTGCTTCTCCTCTCGTGAGAGCGACTATGTGACCGATGACGTCGTCTTCGGGAGCGATCAGATTCAGACCGCCTTCCTGAATCTGACCGCCGATCTGACTCACTTCTGCCCTGTGACTCTCTGTCTCTATAAGACTCTTTGTCCCTGTACGAATCTTTGTCTTTGTACAAATCTCTGTATGAATCTTTGTCTTTGTATGAGTCTTTGTATGTATCCTTCTCTCTATATGTATCTTTCTCTCTGTATGAGTCTTTAGAAGAATCCTTTTCTCTATGAGGCTCTTTGTCTCTGTGTACATCCTTATCTCTATATGAGTCTTTACCTCTAAATGAGTCTTTTTCTCTGTAAGAGTCTTTGTGAGACTCTCTATATGAGTCTTTGTCTCTATGCGAATCTCTCTCATGGCGAGACTCTCGTCGCCTTTCCTCTTTTCGACGTCGGTCAGGGTCATCTCGGTGCCGCCCTTCCTCTCTAATAACAATGCGCAAGTCTGCCCCATCCTGTTCTACTGTTCGTTTCTTTTTTGGTATACGTGGCAACTCTGAGATAGGCATTTTGGGTATTTGGTTGATGTCATCATCCTCATCATCTTCAACAATAAGCATATCAATGGGTTCTGTTTCTGCAGGTGGCTCAATTATCTGCACATCTTCATCACTCTCATACTTAGGTTCTGCCTTAACAGCCTGTACAACTCTTGAGTCACCTTCTTCCCCCTCTTCAGTGTCTCTCCTCTCAATGACTCGAGTCACACCCAGGCATCTAGCTCCTGAGATGCTATGCTCTGTAGCTGAGCTCCTAGCATCTTCTATGTCCTCCTCAGATAGTAAATGTGAGACCCTGTTATCTTCTGACATCCTTGTGTCAGAAGGGTACTTTTCCTGAACACACAGATCTGCTTGTTCCTTTTCATCAAAGTCAGGCGGTGTCTCTGCAATGCCAATGCGATCATCACTACCATGAGCCTTTCTGGAGTCTTTATCAGAATCTTTCCTTTTTGAAACATCTTCCCTTTGACTATTTTTAGCAACACTTTCACCATGTCCTGCTGCTACTGGTCCTGTAGGATGTAACTTCTCTTCCTTGCTTAAATTTTCTCTTTCAGCCATATATTGTTCCTCTTCTCTACATTCTAGGTGCTCAGCAGGTGACAAAAGCAGGACATCTTGTGACTGTTTCTGACCTGTGGCAAATAAGTAGAATATAAGTACAGACCTTGACCTCAAAGTGAATTAACAATGACACCCTACAATGCAAGGTTTTCAAAACTACTCTTCAACTGTAAGACAATCTTATTTGTACAATCTGGGATATATTATAATATCATAACCTTTATAAGTTATAATTTTATTATAGCTTAGCAGCTTCCAATTTTCAGAAAACTTTTAAGCTCATAACATTCTGCTGCCTTTCAAGACACTTGACATAGTTAAATATGTAATAACAAGACTCACTGTGTTCTGGCACTGGGCTGGATTCAGGACCAAGCTCAGTGTGTTTTTCAATGCGGTCCCTTCTACAATTTTCTTGCTGATCGCCTGCCTTCTCCTTTTTCTGTATACCCCGATCTTCCTCTTCCCCCTCCTCAGAAGCATTGTCTGGAGGACACAAATTGTCTAAAAATGTATCACTCATTTCAAAACTTCCCCTTGATTCTTGACTAGCTTGGCTAGGGCCCAGTTCTTGGGGGCTGTCGACATTGTGGTCACTCACAGGTAATGCATCATGATCAATTTTGTAGTCTTTACTGTCACCATCATCATGGCTGACTGAACCATGGTTGAGTGCATGGTCTGCATGGCTGCCACCTGATGTGTCACTATGGCAGCCATAGTCAGTGGGGAAGCTGGCGCCACTGGAGTGCTGGCTGCCAGATGCCGAGGTATTGTGTCTGTGGTCGATGTCCTGAAAACTATCATCACTCTCTTCATCCCCTGTTGGGTGAGTTGGGGAGTACCGACTGTCCTGGCCATTCTCACTCCTGTGACAAGAATTGGCACCATCATCCTGTTCCACACGGGGTGAAGACTCTGATGAGCCAGCCTCCAGATCTATCTCCATACCCATCTCCTCTGAGGAGCTAGGGTACTCTGGGCTACTTTCCATCATCACTTTTCTAGTACTTTTCCCCTTCTTTGATAACTGTTACATCTTGTTCAGGTCTTGAGCCAGTCTTAGGAAAATCTTTTTACGATCTTGCCTGGCTGCTGCTGAGTGACAAGCAGCTACCCTTGGCAGTATCTGTAATGAAAGTAGTAATTTGCTTAAACTTAGTCTTCAGTGTTGTGTATACTAGTTCTTTTTTGTGGATTAATCAGTTTTTATTTTACTATGCATGTGAACTTCTCTAAAACATCTTTATATCAAGATTTTATCATATGCGATGATTGCTCACTGCCTGTTTCAAAATGTCAGTAATAACTGATAAAATGAAATGATAAAAACTTAGTGGATAAAATTTCCCTAGCCTATTAAAATACAACGCAAGGAATGAATTCAAAAGTCTTATGTCTTCAAACTGGTTTAATACCAATGCAAACTTACTTTTGGCCTAAAATACTAGCATACAAAAAATGTTATGGCTACACTAGTGAAAACAAGTGCTTCCCATTTAACAGTCCATTTTAATTAGGTAAGTTATAGGCAGTGCAAGCTAGTGATTTTGAAACTGTCATTTCCTTATGTTTGACATATGGGAGAAAGGGAGAACTGGGCAAGCAGGTAATATGAGGGGGAAAGAGGGTAAGATGTAATGCATATTAGCACATTTTGTCGTATGTATACAACTAGTTATCTTCAACTGTACTTTTTCTCCTCAGTAGTGAGCATTTTACTATTTTCCTCATGATATTGATGCATTAAATTTTGAAAATAATGCAAAGCAACTACAATTTCTAGTACTTAATATGCTCAGTAGTAAGGAAATACTGGCAAAAATACATTACTATTTTTCACATACTAAGCTATGATCTATTACTTTACATACTTATGAGATTTAGAGACTGGTGTCTTTCTGCGCATTTCAACTATATATCCCATTATAAGAATGACAAATTTGGGAAAAAAAAATATTAAAGATTGGCATTTATTGTGGAAAACAGAAACCAGACCACCACAATCTTTGAATGAAACAATTTTCTCCAATTTTAAAAAAGGCACTTTACAGCCATTATAAGTGTAAAATGGGAGGAACCTTTAGGCAATACTATGCATTAAAGACAGAACAGTATTTGAATGATACCCATCAAAGCAATTTTTATATGTTTTCTTGTTTACACCCATTAGAAGTCTTTAACGTTTCTATAGCTCTTATTGACATTAATTCATCTCCTATTAGTTCTTTTATATATGCTTTCATTAAAGGATACTTACAGTTAATTTTGTACAATTTTTTTTTTGCTTTAATTTTTTGTTTTGTTGGGTGCGTGAGTAATCCAATGTTAGCACTTCCATTTATTCCAGAGAATGCTGACGAACCTTGATATTCTTTAAAAGAACTTTAAACGATAAATGAAAGAAATTAAAGAATCATCAACTGTTCAATGGTGCAATAAACAGCATCTCCCTACTGATAGTTCTGAGCTGTATTTAAGGCATGACTTTATTTCATCTTACACTTTATTACCACCATATAAATCTCCAACTTTAATTGCTTAAAAGAATTGTCCTTTTTAACATAAATGCTTTCAAAGCTTTATTATGCTAAAATAGCACTAGCAATAGACAGTTTTTGACAAGATTCTTTCATCTTTGACATAGCTATCAAGTGGAGTTTAATGTTTCGACAATATGGTGATCAATGACCTTGAAGAAAATGGCCACAATCCCTTAACAGCTAAACAAGGAAACTCTGTGTATATGTACCTCTATTTGACCTTTTTTTAAAATGTGTATAAATGTTGTTGACTTAAAAAATTCTTCTCCCCACCCATCTCATCAAAGCAGGCAGTGAACAAACACTTCATATCAATGACTTTCAGATGTAAGCTATAAAATGCTTGCAGACATTACAAATGTGTCAAGACAAAAGTTCAGCACAGTGTGCAATGCAAGTATTACATATCAAACATGGATTACATCAGCATGATAGCAGTCTTGATAACAAAATGTAAAAAACACTCTGACAGTTACGAAAAAGAAAGATAAAGTGGCTATTACTTACTAGTTTGCTCTAGACTTTTCTTGGAAATGGCCAATCTTTCTGGTAGAAAAAAAAAGTGAAATTTGACTTCTTTGGCTGCATCAAAAAGACGGAAGGGTTGTTGGACCTACTTTCGTCTGTTGAAAGCTGAAACGGTACAGGAGGCTTCAATGTCCAAACGAGTCTGGAAGGGGCCATGATGGCCGATGCATCACAATGGCACGTGGCCACATTAGGCTGGGCATGCTAGCCGCACTTCCATTCGTTTGAACACCCCAGCCTCTGAAATTGAATCAACCAAGCACGAAGTACAAGTACTGAGTAAGAAACAGTACTGTAAGGCTGCAAACCTGATTTCATGTCTCTAAAGCAGACATAGTATATTGTAAGAGCCACCTTAATCTTTCTTGTAACATTTGAACCAAAGAACAACAAAAGGGAAAAAAAAAACCCAAAGCTAATGCATACAAGTAAACATCACAAAGGATTTAGATACATATCAAAAATTACTTAATAATGTAACATGTACAGAAAAGAATCCAGAAAAGTCATTATATACACTAATAAAAACTGACTCTCAGCACACAAAATAAAGATGTGTAAGAAATGGCAGGTGAGAGCAGTTTTATATTGTCATCGTTACTGTTGACAAGCACTTTTGCATACTTCTGCTTCCATGTAGTGGGTAATCTGCATTCTTGATCATGTTGAATGGCCAAAGAACATACATGGTTACAAGTGAGATCTAAATTTCCCATGTTGACTTCCTTGTTGATTGGACCAGTGTAATGTCCACCCAATTCTGGAAATGGTAAACCTCATAGGAAAAAACCCACTACCATTGCAACGAACTGCTAAAGAATGAACATACAATTCTAAAATCAGTGAGTTTTGTATCCAGAGTTCATGGGGCTATGCTGTAACTGTAACATTCCACAGACAAAAGCAGCCTTTATATGGGAGCACAATGCCCTAAATGACCACCTCAAAAACATCAGGGAGGAAAAAAAAAACAGGATGAGGCTTTCTGAGTTTAGCCAAATAACTCAGAAGCAGAGTTGTAACATGAAACCAAGAAATAAGGCCAGTAATCACAGAATGTTGTGAAATGGCATATTATTTGCAGTGGCAACTTGTGAATCATTTGTCTCTAAGCATTAGATAGTGCAATAACAATGAAGTGGTAGCAGAGTTGACAGCTTTTCTTTGCCTTTAAACATTTGGTCAGTCACAGCAGTGTCTCCTTACACCTCTGTGGAAGATCAGCTGGTACACACCCTGTCTACCTGTCTTTAACACTCTAGCTCCACCTTTGTGCCTACAGTGGATATGACACAGCTATAGTGACATTTATTGTGCAATAAACATCAACACCTACCTAATGAATAAATTAGCTTTCACAATATATTTTGATATGTGGTAATGTATAATAGACTGGGGAGACAGCATAGTCTAGGGGTTAATACACTTGACTGCAGAGCAAATTGCTGGTTCAGGTAACCATTGCTGTAAAAGTACCCCCGCCCACCCAGCAACTCCTCTGTAGGAAGGGATATCCAATTTGATAGGGAAGATAAAGATTACAGGAGAGGGTTAAGCTCTACTGTGCCTCATAAAAGGTTCACTGCCCTTATATCCTCTAGGCTATGGGACCTTTTACCTAATACAATAGATCTGCTGGATAAGATAGCCAAAGTGAATGCTGAGCCACAAAAATCTGAACTAAGCACTGATATACCATCATCACCAAATCATTAAGAAACCTTTATGTACAACTACTGCTGCAACAAGCAAAACAAAGGAAGACTGAAAATTAACTATTAACGTTACTTAAAGGTCGACTACGTAAAGTCTTTTCTATTTTACTACTTGTGAACTCCCATCATTAAAAAACCAGATTATTTGTTCTTGCCTAAACCCTACATCTCCAAACATATCAAGGGTGGGAAGATGTAAAGATATTTCCTTAACTCCAAGATATCCTTTCCTTCTCTCTACTATATTCTCAAAGATGGTGGTGCTGGTGCAGTAAACTATTTTTTTAAAAGACAAAAGTATACATGACTGCCTATTATTTTACAATGGCATAAAATTGTTTTTAAAAAATGATGGTCAAGCCTTTCCCCCAGCCTTTTACTGTTCCTGCTATTCAGGATATGACACAGCAAATAAAATGTTAAATAACTTACATGCTCAATGGACTTGAGCAAGAAATGTTTGGTTTCCATAAAAATAAATCTAAAAAAACAGAATGGATAATACATCAACATACATGAGCCCTAAATCAAACTGAGTTAACATAAGCAAATACAAAGAACAACGTGAAATGGCAGTCTAGCAGTCAAATGATCTTCTATATGTGAGATCCATCGTTTGTTTGCTCATTTTTATTAGTTAAAGCAACTGATGCCAGTATTGCAGCTATAATTAACTTTTATTTGGTAATGCATCTTTATTATGCACCTTATGTATTTTATGTTTTTACTAATCTTCAAAGCTTTTAATAATTGGTTAAAAATTACTGAAAAAGACTATAAACAAGGAAATTTTTTTGGTACAAAACAAAATTACCTGGTGTTGGGGTTTGAGGAAACTGAATTTTTGTTTTAATGCAAGGATGCAGTTACAGGTGAAGTTGATATCTCTGACATGATTGGAGAATTTTATTTCATATCTGCCTGAAATAAGGGTGGAGAAAGAGTAGGGTTTTTCTTTAGTGCATTTTGTGCTAACTACAACTGACATCTGCAAATAAACAAATCCCTGATGTTACAGATTGTATTATGAAATAAATGTTCTAAAAAAATGTTTTGGGGAGAAAAGTGTTTTCCATCTACGGATGGTTATGTGTTACAAAGTCTTTCAAATCATATGCATCAGTTACAATGCCACTTTGACTAAACTTAAAAAAAAAAAAAATAAGAATTTTTAAGACTAATAGTTGCAAGCACAGTATGTGGCAGAATATTTTCAGATGTTTAAATGGAAGGTTTGCTTTGGATTTTGTTTGTGGGGTAGAATAAAAAAAACCAAACAAACTGGTAATGGACGTGGAAAATATAAGCTAATACTGAGCACACTATTATGTCAGGAAAATGTACTCTGATTAGAGGTTTTAAAAAAAAATCATGGGATGTTGAGATAACTGACAATAAGAGATATCATTTGAAACTGCTAGCTGTTTTAGCTAATCCTAGAGACCCCAAACGTCCCACTTCTACCCTATTCTGGCGTACCCAGCTACATCATATTTTTTTTAATGGTTAACTAAGGGGTATCCATAACTCTAATTTGATACACTTTTTATGTATTTACTAGAATAATCAGAGGCTATTAAAATAATTATAGCATGAAGTACAAGCTTACTTGTATAATATCAATATGTCAGTGTACAAGTTTACTTGTATCATATCAATATGACATTTTGTGTTTTCAATATATTTTAATGAAGCCATCACATATTCATCTTATCAGCACGTGTAGTAAATTTAAACAAGATTTTTAGGGTTTAACTTAGAAAATGAACATTTTTTTTTTTTACAGTGGACACATACACTAAAAATATCTTGTCATATCCACTCGTTAAATGATCACTCTACATATTGTTATGGCATATCCCATGGAACTGGACCTATATAGCTGAACACCAAAATCTTTAAACATTTTCCAGGCTTAATAAATGTTTAAAACTTGATTTAAAAAATGTAAAAACATAAATATACAATGACAATGATGACAGACTGATTTCTTAAATGTTAGCCCTGTAAATTTCAGTTGTGACCTTTTTTTTTTTTTTTAAATTGGACCTGTTAACCAGTAAGACAAAGTAAAGTAAAAGCTATTGCTGATTTCTTTAAATATTTTCAGCACGCACTGATGGACTAGTTGAGTGCATAAGAGACCTCTCTTTATGCCTTGTTATCCCTATAGGTGATCACAACCTTGATGATTTGGCAAAGGGAGAAAACTTTCACAGAGCTCGGTTTAGGCTGAGTAGGGACAGAAGAGCTGAATCAATTCTTTTATTCTTCTCTTCTGTCTCTACTCAGCCAAAAACTGACCATTCCAATTTGTAAAGATAGATCAAACTTTGTCACATCCAACAATTGAGAACCTATGCATTGAACAATTTTAAAGCTCCTTAACAGTGCACTAGGTATGAGGATGTAATATTCCCAATGAAAAAGCCTATTTCACACACCATAACTGCTACTAGCATCTTCAGGTAAAGAGTTTATGCTTAAAGAGATCTATATTAAAGACTATTATTAATCATTATTACCAAAAGGAACACCTAAGGTGAAATGTGAAATTTAAAAAATATTTTGCAAGTATAGACAGTGTTTAGATACTGTAAATTATATAAATTCCAGGAAATGACCGCAGTAATCTTCTTATTCAGCAGCTACTGATAAAATATTTACTCACTGCATTACTTTTGCCAGCAGACTAGTACTTAGTGAGGGAGAATATAATGGAAGTTTGCCTTGTTAGTGAAATTCAGTGGTGACTTCAGCGCACATAACATTTCATAATTTCTCGATGCAACATGTTCAAAATACTTCGACAACTACGCTGCTCAGGTATGGTTTTTTTTTTTTAAACCCAGCATTTTCTAATATTTAAATATCAATGACATTTGTCGTTCGACAAGGTGTAAGGAAAGTCTCTCGAGTAGAAAAAAATACCAAACAATCTACACATTTCCGTACAAGCTATAAAGGTGTAAATCATTTTTTGAAATTCTAGTCAATGTACCTTTGAAAATATTTTGCTCCAGTGAGTGAGTGATCAAAAAAGATTATGAAGAAGATCGTGTTCAACGCTTTTTTTGACGATCTATTCTCATAGACGCCATGATGCTGAATCGGCCATATTTCTGCATACCCGGATGTTGATACGAAGTTAAAAACCTTATTTTCGCACTTCGTGAGGTTTCTTTCGTTATCATTTAATGTGGTTTTTAGTTTCAGAATACTCTGATTGTTATCGGTGGAATTGTTAATTAAATCTGTTAGTGGTAAATAATCCGCAAATTGTAGTCACAAAGCAGGCGAGCTTTGACCGTAGCCAACGCTTTGTATGGGTCGCATGACAAAGTTCGTGCACTGTCATATATCTGTCCTTTGGCAGTCAACCGTCAACAGGAGGCGGGGCACGTGGATCTTCCTGGGGCGTACTTTCCGTTTGCCTGCTTGTACAGTCTATGGTCAGACTCCATCACAGTCATTTTCATCTAGAAATAGGGAGCATAACAAGTACTCCGACACGGCTGCTTTCAGATTAGACAGTACTGAAGGAAAAACCATGGAAAAGCTTTACCAGTAAGTATTAATTTAAGTTCATTATCAGTCCAGTGCATGTTTAATTCACACTTAAACCTTAAATTGCTTGAACGATATATAATATCATATATGTACTTTCGGATTTTGCAAGCAGTTTGTTGAAAATGAGTCAGCTTCGTTTTTCTTTAGGCATGAGCGATTATTTTTGTCACATTGTCCAGATAAATGTTGGCGATGCTGAATTCATATTTGTTAAAAAAACTGTTAATCGTGATTTCACGACTAAACCAGTAATTAAAGTAATAGTATCGCTTCAGTTTTAATATCTCATTAATGGCTTAAAAAATGGAGATACAACGCCACAATGCAGACATGCATGATCTTGCAGTGTAGAGTGCAATGAGTCTATTTTGGCGGATAATATAGCGTCGCTTATAATCGTATATCATATATCTTGATGAGTAGATCGATTTGTAGACATTTCTCAATCGTCCAAGATTGTTTGATCAGTCGGACATATTATCTAACATTGCTCATATATATAAAGCAACTGCAAACAAATATTGATTAGTAAACTGCAAATAGCCCGTATATAGTTCAACAGAACTATATACGGGTTGAACAGAAGAGTTCTTCCAAAAATACACAGTCTGGATTGCAGTTTCAGTTTGCTAGCTAGAGGGGGCGGTCTGCGGTTAGCACCTGTCAGCGAGAGTTGACTGTCCTGGGTTCAGTTCTTGTCTCTTTCTCGTTCTTTTTCTGCATGTGGCATCTGTGCACAGGGTTGGAAGCTTTGCCATGGTATAGCCTTAGTTGATGGCTCAGTGTAAAACACTCCCTCCCCACTTCCCCTTGTTAGTGAGTGTCCTGACATATGCTATGCCCATGATCTTGCATATATTTCATTTAAAATAAGGCCAATGGAAATGTTCTCTGGATTATAAAACTCCCGTATATGGCATCACAGCAAGAACTACAACATGAGTTTCTGGTATTAATAATGAGCACAAGTATAATAAAAACAATAATGACAGTTGTGTACACCAAACTGGAAAACATATTGAAGATTGCCCAAATGATGGATAAAAAAAAATTATGTTGTAAGGGAATGACTAGGCCTTTTTTTATAGTGAAAGAACCAAGTAAGAAATATTTAAGATAGTTGAAACTTTAAGGGGGATGTTTAAGAGAACAGCCATCTGCACGCATGAAGCAATTAATATTTTTAAACTTGGTATTTTGAGAGGCTAAAGTCCACAGCATTTGTATAATGTCACACTTATGCCGACTGGATATCTTTACCACCACATGACACATTTAACATCTCCTTGAGTATAATGCTTTGGATTTATCCCCTGATATGTTTCCCTAAATCTTCAAGCAAGCATTATGACTCTTAGGAGTAGGACTAGGAGCATTGTTCATGCTTTCTTATCAGTTGGGTGATAACAGTTTTACTGACTTCTTCACCAGAACAATGCAAGTATGGCTTCCGTTTTTGGATATGGACTTTGTCATTCACCAGGTTGTGAGTCATAGCATGTATTATAAGTCATAGCATGTCTGATCTGACCTATCTTTCAGCAGTGAAGATGGAAGTAAAGTAGAATTGAGGGATGGGGATGTATAGGAAAAACATTCTTCTGGTATAAATAGTCTTCACACATGCATACACTTGATGTATACTAAAGCCAGGAGATAGTCATAGTGGCAGACACTAACTATACTTTTTCTGTTGCCTAACCAAAGGCATGTAGATAATAACAAGGATCGCTATGTGAAACGTCTGGCGGATGCTGTTGCCATTCAGAGTGTATCAGCATGGCCAGAAAAGCGTCCAGAAATTCGTCGCATGGTAGAGTGGACAGCTGAGGTAAGTAAATCACAGATGTAAATACAGTTATGTTAGCATCAAGGCATGAGAGAGCAACTTTGCATCAGTATTTCAGTTTGAACATATAAAGAGATTTTTAACTTATAGGTTGCCTTTTTGGTTGAAATTAGTATTTTTTGTGTACCTATAAGCTAGAGAACTACTAGAAGACATATAATTTTATATATTGAAAGCTATGCTTCTGCTGTATTTAGTTATATCACATTTTGGATATAGCCAATACACCGGAACACAATTTTGCTGTAAAATAAATCAGAACTTTCAACAAAACAGTACAAGGAACACCAAAAAATTGAAAGATATTTAAAATCCAGATATGTTTACTCCAATGTCATACTTATGCTAAATGATAAGAAATGAAATGTAATTTTGTCTGCTTGATATTATAGGATATACAGTAAAAAGAAGCAAGGCTTATCCTGTCCAAAATTTTTGGCATGAAGGTCTGCTTAAGTAAACACCAGTACTACTTGCATCTTTTTAAATTTTGCCTTCATGTTTACAGTCTTGCTAAGTGGATATAATAATTGATGTTAAATGTGACTTAATTGATGGACAAAAGGGTTTCTGTGCTGATAGACAATTTATTGGTATAGTTGTTAGTACAGTGAAGAAAATCAGTAACAAGTATACATGATCTAAAATGACTTGCTCCTATTGCAACAGCTTCTCCGAGCTCAAGGAGGTGAATGCACACTCAAGGAACTTGGCAACCAAACATTGCCAGATGGAACAGTGTTAGAGCTGCCTCCTGCTTTATTGGGAACGTTGGGTAATGACCCAAACAAAAAGACCTTGCTGGTGTATGGCCATCTGGATGTTCAGCCTGCTCATAAGGTATTTCTCCCTCAATTTTTTTGTGGTGCTTGTAATAAATATTGTGGTTTCTTTTTCTGGAGGGTGTGTGTGTTATTTAAGAGAAGTTGTATGCTAGGTAATTACATACACACATGGATGTAAGGCTGAACCTCTCTCAGCTGGGGGGGTGGGGGGGAATGTTGAAGAATATAAGTCTGGCAGGCAATGCTGTTCCCAAGCTTCACCTGAAATAGCTTTGAAGTCTTACTCAAGTGACAAGTGGTGGATTGGATACTGGATTGTCGATATCCAACATCCCAAGCTGACACTCTAGACATGATCAGTTGGTTCTTGTAAGTTACATAACATATGCTCTCAATACTGTTTACCTTATGCAGAGATGCTCTTTAAGCCTGATACTGGTACATAAAGCTGATCAGTGATTTGTTCATTTTCATATGTTTTGTCTGCAGCAATTGATGTCTGAGATTTTTATCATAAGTACAAAGTGAAGTTCAGCTTGTGCTTTATAATTTATCATAAAAGAGCAAGACTGCCCTGTTTAATGTTATTAGGTTTGATATTTGGGTTTTATTCTTTCGGTAAAAGAAAAACTTCCACTAGAAGGACCAATAAAGTGGCGTGGAACCTTAAATTTGCAGGAAGATGGGTGGGACACTGAACCTTTCAAGCTGACAGATGTTGATGGAAAGCTGTATGGGCGTGGTGCCACTGATGACAAGGTGAGTAAGGACAATAAACCACTCAAAGTGGCTTGCAAAGACCCAGTTTAGAAACAAAGACCATGGGAAAATTTAAAGGAATTTTTCTTCTTTTAAAGGAATGACTTAATGCTGCATTCGAAAATCTCACCCTTACAGGTGTTATAAACATTTCAAAATATTGAAGAATCTTGTATTACCAGTCTATAAGTTCCTTTCTGCATTCTCTTTTAATCACATTCATGTTTTTGGTATTGGGAACAGGGACCAGTTCTTGACTGGATCAATGCTATTGAGGCCATGCAGGAGCTTGAAATACCTATTCCTGTCAACCTGAAGGTAAGTAATTCTCCTTATATCCTGTGTTTTAAGACATGTATAAGACACGTTTCTGGGTTTAAAGATTTTATTTGCCAAAACACGTATATGTGCTGTGGTGTGCTCTTTATGGTAACCTTTTACAGTGTTTCAAAGTTCTAATCACTTGTTAACAGACTAGAAGAAAATTGTGTTTGAAACAGCATTTTAAGAAATAAAATTCATTTTCTTCAGAAATGTGGCTTTTATGCTAAATGTGTACGTGCACACATGCTATGTATATTTCAGTTCATTTTGGAAGGCATGGAAGAGAGTGGATCAGAAGGTCTTGATGAACTGGTTTTTGGTTTAAAAGAGACCTTCCTCAAGGTAGAAATCTTAATGTTAAGTTTTTGGTGCTTGACAGATATAAAACTGGCTGAAGATAGAAGTGAAAAATTGCTGGCTGTGTCACTGTGTGACATCATATGTGTTAAATCCATACAGTTCCTGATCATGTGCTGGCATGCAAGTTCTTCCTTTTATGGTCTGGATGCAGATATTCAATTTTGGTGTGTAAAATCAGTCACCACTGTGACTCACATATTCCATGTGCCATGTATTTGAATAACTGTTTTAGCTGTGATAATTATTTTCTACACTGAACTTTGTGGAGTGGCTTTAGCCTTATTAGTAAAACTGAAAAAAAACCAGCAGTGGTGGTAAAGATAGTTGGGACCATTATGATCCTGTAAATAAACTTGTATGTGTTTCTGATTCCAGTTTATTTCTGAAACTTGTTTTTTCAAACCTTTTTCTCAGGATGTAGACTATGTCTGTATATCTGATAACTACTGGCTGGGAAAAAAGAAACCTTGCCTCACTTATGGCCTTCGGTAAGATTTCTAGAAATATACACAGAAGCTTTTGTAACAATGTGTTTTCTAGAAATATGCACAAAAGCTTTTGTAACAATGCGTTTTCTAGAAATATGCACAAAAGCTTTTGTAACAATGTGTTTTCTAGAAATATGCACAAAAGCTTTT
The DNA here is from genome assembly GCF_003073045.1 of Pomacea canaliculata. Lineage (NCBI taxonomy): Eukaryota > Metazoa > Mollusca > Gastropoda > Architaenioglossa > Ampullariidae > Pomacea > Pomacea canaliculata. The sequence continues at coordinate 4,574,983 of NC_037592.1, forward strand.
GTAACAATGTGTTTTTTTAAATCCTTGATGATTGTGTGGAATTACTGACATTGTTGAGTCAATTATGCCTATATTTTATATTGACAGAATACAGGTAGCTAAGTTCCACAGTGCAAATGTATGATACAGAAGACTTGAACAAGAGAAAAGATTTTTGCATCATCATTCTTTTGTTTTTAAAATGAGATCAAAATTATTACTCAGATTCAAAGACTATGGTGTAAAACCTGTTGTGGTTTTTATTAATATGTAGTCATATTTATAGTACTTCAGTAGTTTTGACTATACAGAGACTAGATTTATTATTTGGCATATTCTAATATCATTTGAAGTGTAATAATAATGCTTTGGCATCTGGTTTTTGGATTTTTTAAAAATTATCGCTGGGGGTGATCCATGACAGGCAGAATGATTGTCAGAATTTAAGGAAAGGTTACTCATTTTTATTTGATCTTACTAAAAACCTGAATTTAATGGTGTTGCAGTGGCATTTGTTACTTCTTCCTAGAGGTGGAGTGTGCCAAAATGGATCTGCACTCAGGAGTGCATGGTGGCTCAGTGTGGGTATCTGTAGCTTCTGGTTTTGTACTGCTGTGTGCATTGTCTGAAATATAGTAGTCTTAAGTAGTGTCACTATAATGTGTGTTATGCTAGAGCTTTTAATTCTTATCTCCAAAAAGCTTCCCAAAAGATGTCTTCACTCAGTATAGGATTATCATATTACATAGTCCTGCAGACAGAAGACAGTTCTGAATCTTTTTGAAACAGGAACTAGACCTCCAAGAATGTCATTTGGAATTGATTTTGCTTTTATTTATAAGCATCAGAATGGTTAGGATTTTCACTCATTTCTTTCTCCATCATTGTCTATAACTGCCATGTGTTTTAGCTATCTTTTGCTGATTAAGAAGTGATTCATCTAGGACTAATTCAACTAGAGTTGTTAGGTTTTACCTGCCTGAATTTTGCATAAGTTGTACTTGTGTACAAGATTAAACAGTGCACGCAGCATGTTGTATAAATCCTTCAAATGAAGGGTGCATATGGATATGCAAGTGAAATATTAATGGTTCAAAAGGTTTAGTTAGAAAATAAAAGCCAGGATTCAGCTTCTGCTTGTTAAGTGTTTGTTTTTGGTTTTTTTTATCAACATATATCTATGGTTCACTTTTTTCCCCTTTGAAATTTAATTTTTCAGCAGTGAAAATAAAAGCCAGGATTCAGCTTCTGCTTGTTAAGTGTTTGTTTTTGTTTTTTTTTTTATCAACATATATCTATGGTTCACTTTTTTCCCCTTTGAAATTTAATTTTTCAGCAGTGAAGCCATCTTAAGTTCAAATTAATGTACCTCAACACATTGCCAAGTTTATAATGTTTTAACTTTTTAAACACTTTAGAAGTATACAAGCTGATGTCCTTCATTTTTTTTTTTTTTTACTGCTGTTTATTCTCTTATAAGATGAAACCACATCAGTAAACTGAATCTTAATTTCACAAAGAATTATTTGCCTATATTTTTATTTTCTACATTGTACTGCAGATTTAAACATCCATTTTGGCCTCCTCATTTTTTTTTTTTTTCAATCTTTTAAATCAATGTGCATCAACTGTTGTGGCAATTTCAGTCATGAGGCCATGGCAGATCTCATTGCTTTGATGAACTCACTAGTGGATGCCAGGGGGAAAATCTTAGTGCCGGGTGTGTACGAGAGCGTAAAAAAGCTGACAGAGGAGGAGATGGCACTGTATGAGTCCATTGATTTTGATCTGGTATGTAGCCAAACATGGCGAGGTTGCCCTTGTCATATCATGGGCTGGCATGATGCAGTCCGCAAGTAATTCGTTGTGCTCATTAGTCTTTCTTGGATCTTTAAGAAGTTCTAAACTTTACAGGGCATAACAACCAACGATAGAAATTAAAAAGTTTGGGAAAGAGGGAGGGATGTGCATGCAAGGCTTGAAAGCATCCTGTCAAGTGGACCCTGGTGAATGATGTCATTACATGCTCTACTATCTCTGTACCATGAATTGTGCCACGGCATATTTTTAAGACTTACAATACCATGCTATTGTTGATTGGGCTGTAGCAAAATATTAAAATGTTCTTTTTTCAGGAGGAGTATCGACAAGATGTTGGAGTACAGCGACTTATTCATAATAAGAAAGAAGATATTCTAATGCATAGGTGGCGCTACCCGTCACTCTCTCTTCATGGTAAATGTTCTTATTACAAGTTTTTTTTAAGGGAAATGGGGGTATGGCAATACATGTTGTTTTTTTTTGTGGGTGATCATTCCAAAAATCTGAGTGAATAACATACTATTCATGTACTAACCATAGTAAATTAGAATTTTAACTTGAATTTCTTGTGATGTCTCACTAAGGCAACACCTCATATAAGCAAATTTGTCCTTTGCATGCAGCTTCCTGTGATCAAAATTTGGAATTTAGGTTCATCTGTACGCACCCCCCCTCCCCCATAATAAAAAAGGCAGTGTTGCAACAAACTAATAACAACACATTATTTTAAACTATCTGCAACTTAACACTTAATTTCAGGTTTAACTAGGGTTAACTTTTAAGTAGCTTCTCAAAAAAAACCTAATGTTGGACATGAAAGGCTAGAGCTTACCTAGCTATCCCAGTTATATCTAGGGAATTTTTAGACCACATTCTTTATTGAATACATCCAACTGTATTCTGATATTATTATAGCAAGTAAAATAAAATCCAGAGCACAGTTCACCAAGTGAGCTATGCAAGAGGAAGCATAGGAGTAATCAGAGCTACATTTCCTGTCTTCCAGTGTCATGCTTAGAGCTGTTCCCTGTTTTCCACCTGGTTGCTTTGCTTGGATAATAGAGTGAAACCTAGTTTTCTGTCCTTTCCTGGTCACATGGCAGAAAATTTGCATTTCTTGTGTTTTCCAAGATGAAAAGTTTGTTGTAGCTAGCACAGTGTCCCTTTCAGAGAAACAGGATATATAAGATTCTATGAGACATTTGAAACAAATTGCACCAATCTGTACAAATCTTTGTGTTGTAGGTATTGAAGGTGCTTTCAGCGGAAGCGGTCAAAAGACGGTGATCCCACGGAAGGTCGTTGGCAAATTCTCAATTCGACTTGTGCCTGACCAGGAGCCAGAAGTCATTGAGCAGCAGGTGCGCACCTACCTGGAAAATATCCACAAAGAAAGGGGCAGCCCAAACACAGTCAGGTAGGTAGTTGTACCCACCTGTGCAGCTCAACCACTTAAGCTTTAAAGCCAAAGTGACTTAAAAACTAATTTATTGTGTTAAATAGCACAGTATCTCAGCAGATCTATATCCAATAGAAAGAAAATAGGCAGAGTATGCAACTGGAGTTTTCAGAGTGTAATTCATCTACTCTCTGTTCAGAGTATTGATGCCTCATGGAGCACGAGCTTGGGTCAGTGACTTTAATGACCCTAACTACCGGGCTGGACGAGCAGCCATGAAGAAAGGTATGGTAAAAACAGTTTTGCACTTCCAGCAATGAGCAGAATAAAAAGTTAACCACCCCCAAGTTGTCTTATCAGTGATACAATTGTTGCTTAGGACAACTGCAATTTCTTTTTTAACATGGATTCATTTATCGCCTGTTAACTCCTTACTTTCAGTGTTTGGTGTTGAACCAGACATGACAAGAGAAGGTGGAAGCATTCCTGTGACCTTGACCTTTCAGGAGGTGACCCAGAAGAACGTCATGCTGCTTCCTGTTGGTTCTAGCGATGATGGTGCCCACTCCCAAAATGAGAAAATTAATCTCGTTAATTACATCAATGGGGTGAGTTGTACAGATGACTAATATGATAGTTGTGTAAAGTTTGCAAGGCACTGTAAACATCAAGAATTACCATTGGGAGGTAAAGAACTTTTTGTTTTGGCATGTTGCATTTTATACTTTTGCATGTTCAGAAGTTTTAAAGGGATACTCAAGGCTTGTGATAAGGCTGTGGCAACGGTCAAATGTTTCAAAAATATATTTAGTTACAATGACAGAGCACGAGAGCAATACAGGAGAAATAAAGGATTCGTTTCTCACTTAATTACCACTTATTAGCACTATTTCGGTTGCCGATGTTTATAAAAATTGAAAAAATCCAGTGAAATCGACCCTTGTGTCCTTCCGCCGAGTAACCACAATATCTTCCCAAGATGGTTAAGCAGACGAGTCTCCTTGTGACGTCACACTCACAGGAAGTGTCTGAGGTCATTGAGAAGATTTGACGTCATTTTATTCGTATGACGCACTGTGTGTAAGGCTTGTAAGGCTCTGTCTTTCGGAAACTGATGAAAAGAAAATTTTGAATCTTTTTCCATCTTTTCGTGGCAATTGGGTGCAGGACATTCTCGAGGCATGGTTCTCACTATGGAAACCACACGTCATAGCGTCACGTGACGGAGAACAAGACTTCGTGGAAGCAAAAAAAGAGTTCCGTGTAATTTCTCTTATTAAACATTACATTCTACTAAAAACCTTCAACGTTTTCCACATGAACACACATATAAATAGACGAGATTCAAATTTATCCTGCTCTTTACACAATTCTAAGCAGTTTTATTTTGCCTTTAGAATCCCTTTAAGCAGTTGGTGTAAACCATAGACATCTGATATTTGCATGTTTTGGTACCTGAGCTACAGTTATCAGTTGCTATTTATTTTTTCCTTTCACAGGTCAAGTTGCTAGCCACCTACATGGATGAGTTGTCCAGGTTGTAAATGTGGTTAACTGTGACCTTCCCAGCATTTATTTATTCCATTGCTATTTTACAAGTAAAGGCAATTTCCATACATTGCTAAGAATGTCTGCAAGGTCCGTTATTCACAAGTGAAGTGTTTACTTTGAGACAAGTATATTTTAATTTCACATTTGAGACTTGTTGCCTTTTATCCAGATTTCATAATATTTGATTTTGACAAGGCTGTTGTCAGGATACTATTTAAACACATTCATTTGAGCGTACTTTTACAATTCATTGAATTGTGAATGTTGCCCCCCCTTTTTTTTTAACTCTTGCATAAATTGTTTTGAGGGACTCAAGTTTTCTTGTAAAGAAAGCATAGTTTTGCAGAGGAGAAAAATCCAGTGGGAACAAGGGAATGGATAGAAGAGCTTTAAGAAAGCTGATGTGTTTAAAATAAACTGGACTTCCCAGGATATTTAAAAATAAATTTTTTTGTTGTGAAGTATTTTCAACTTTTTTTCCTAATGAATACTGTAATAAGCTTTTTGGCCAGTTCAGAATGAACAAATACAGAAGATTAATAACTGTTATCTTAGTAATGTTTTGATAAACTGGTAAAACATCAAGTGCAAAGTTTGGATCTTTCTGTGAACGCACTAAAAAATTTTTATGAACAACTCAATGACATTAAATGTTTTATTAATGTTCACTGTGTTCTTTGACCTCGCAGAGAACAGAAATAAAATCATGCAAAACAGTCACAATCCAATTTTCTGGAATACTCTTTGTGGAATATTTAACTGCTTGCATCTAGTGACCAAGGAAAATAAAAGATGGAAAGACACTTATTTTGACAGACACAACAGGTCTCGTCTTCCAAGTGCATTATCACGGATGGATTAAGCAGAGAGGAAGACGTCCCTGAGCAGATCTTTGGTTTGTTGCAACCTGCACTTCCAACAAAACCAAACATTTCATCACCACAGAAACAGACCCTTACTTTCCAAATACAACAAACTATTACATGTATGGCAACCTAAAAAAAAAATAAAATAAAATAAAATTAAATACACTCTTTGGGGACCGGTCACACTGACATTTTGACTTCACCAGCAGCAGTTCCAATAGTTGTCTGCATGCTATCAGCAAGTGTGTATATAATGCATTTCTAGTGCTCCAATAAAATTACAACCTAGTGCTAATCCAAAACAATGTAGCCAAGAAGAAGACTGAGGCAGCTGTTGTACATCAAGGGACAACTAAACATTCCACTTTTCTCTGCTCCTTGTGAAAAAACAAGTGAGTTTTTTTTTCTCAGTGGACTTTCAAATGGCACCAGACAAAAAACATTCACACTGGCATTGTCCAAATGTTAAGCTTGTGCATTCTTTACAGATAAATTGTTGTGCATTTTGAAGATCCATTTGCTTTTAAATAGGTTTGAAAACGAATGTTTACAACCATTTGATACACTTGAGAGATCTAGCATTAGCGTTTCAGACATTAATTTTGCAAGCACACAATTATGGTACCAACAGGTGACCTGCACAAAATTCTGTAGCCCCCAGAGAGTAGTTTACAGGGTTCTGCAACTTTCAGATGAAGGATATCAAAATAAGTGGAATTATTTTGAAAGGAGGTGCAAAGATAATCTACAAATCCATAGAAACACATCAGTGCACATATGCAAGTGTGGATTTACAACTAGATAAAATCTAAAAATGCAACTGCTCATGGCCCTTCCCCCAGCTACCATTCTCACACAAAAAATCCCCAAATATGACAAGGTAGGGATACAGGCATGGAGAATGTTGAACTATATACAAAGCAAAATGTAACTTGTGACGTTTGTGGACTTAACCAAAGATTTTTTTTGGTGCAAGTGTAGGGTTAAGTGGGTTGGGAGATGCTGCTAAAAGAAAAAAATGTTAATTTTGCTCTACACAGTGACAAGTGATCAAAAACAATCAGTAAATATTGGTTTAATATGCCTGGTGGATCTCCACTTCCCTGCTAAAAGAGAGTAAAATGACTATTCTGTATTATAAACTTGACAAATGCTTCTGCTTCAAACATGCCTCACACTATTTACAAATATAGAGTCTCACACAGTGAAACTAAAACTAATGGTGTCTTATTTTTAAGCCAGGTGCTGACAAATCAGAAAAGTTTTTTCATAATAATTAACAAAATGTGACGATATCTATACTTCTCTTTTTGCGGGCAATACTGTATCAAGTTCATAATGGCAGGTACTTCTTAAAATGTTTGAGATGCTTTTGACTAGTTTACAGAAATTGTCAAGGATGCTGCTTTGCAGATCAAGAACTTTCAGGGAAACCTAATGCTCTAACCCATAGATGGGAAATGTCCCTCCTGTGGGCCATAAAAGGCCCAGGACATCATTTGGTCTGGCAACCGCAAACAGGACTTGAAAGTCATAAAATCGAACTTTTTACATAGCAACATTATATTAAGTAAATTATAATAAGAACATAAATGCTGAAGGACAAGCAAAGGTGGGTGGGAGGAATTGGTGTTTTACGCCGTGCCAGCAGCTATGGCTATATCATGGCAAGGCAGCCAGCCCTGTTAACATATGCCACGTGCAGAGAAAGAACAGTGTGCCCAAGACGAGAGTTGAACCCAGGACAGCCAACCTTAACTGTATTGGTGACAGTGCCAACCGTTGCGCCACCGGACCGCCGAAGGACAAGCAAGGAATGTCCATCATGGGACATGACAGTAAAATATGACAGGACTGACACATTTGCTTCTTGTCAGCTGCCTGTATCTTGTGACAAAAAGAACAAGCTGGTGCAAGGCAGCCAGGAGTGTACATGCTGTAAAAGTTTACTGTGAAGAAACTATTGCCTGACAAAATATATCAGGCTAATTTCTAAGTTGATAATTTTGTATTGTCTGCAAATGGATGTTGCATTTCTGTGATTCCCATATTCCAGTCAAAACCATCTCAAACCAGCAGGCTAAGGATTCTTGGGCATTGCTTCCTTTATCGGAAATTTGACATAGGTTTTTAAAAACAAGCGACACTTACCTGATACACTTGCACCCATAAAAAGATACAGATTTTTATTTGATTTAGTGCACATGTACACAATACACACACTCTCTCTCTTTAATGAATATCTTTTCAACTCACCATGCACAGGAAACGTTTTTGAAACTTGCAACAATCTAGTGCTTTTTAGAGAGTATACATGCATAATGGCATTGTGATGGTCGGTTCCTGCCAGCCTGTCTGACTTGGCACACTGTTGTGTTCAGGCTCTTCGCACTATATGCTTTGTTTTATCATGGACCAGTCAAAGTATATATATATAAGTTTTACTGCCTACATGAAGTTCAGCAGATGATATGTGTTTTTAACAGAAATCATGATGCATTACAAAAATATAGGTCAGAGAAACAATATTCTGATGACTGAGCTTTTCTGGTGGGGGCAATACTAGGTAGGACTATTATGCAGGGACTACTTGTTCCCATAGTGAATTGGTCGACTCTTTATCCTACTGTATTTGTTACTTTTGTTTTGCTTGATGTTTGCAAAATATGGCATCAAAATAAAGACATCTGCTGACCAATAAACTATTTAATATTTAGCAATAGGTTTCATGGGAATTACTTAAAGCCTGACCATTACTCCTTAAAAATGATGTATATAAGCAATGATACATTAAATATCATCTGTACACCAAGTTTATGAGATAAGCAAAAATAATATACAATTATAATTGTATCATAAATTGTATCAGCTCCGAGTTAAAGAGATAAAGTAAACCAATTCAAAACTGTGCTAGAAGGTACTCAAACCACCGATACTACTTTAAACATTACATATTTTGAGTACTTTTGAATACTACAGACTACTATTTAAATTTGAATTATTCTTAATTTAGTGTTTCCTTATTAAAAGAAAAAAAAAATTTTTTGCAAAACAAGTTTAACAGCAGGGATATAAGAGAACGGTCAGGCAGAAAAATTCCTTAAACCTGCTTACATTTTTTTCTTCAAGCTACCATTGAATGTACTTTGATACAAAATTGTGTAAAATATTGCATCATCTGTACAAAACCATAGGGGAAATGAGGCAACCTACTAGCGAAAGAGCAAATAGTTCTCATCAAGTTACTACTCTACTCATAAATTATTGCTCTATTTTACCACCAAAATAGCTCAATGCAAAAATACTGAGGTCTCACACAAAAGGGAATGATCAGAGACAGGTGTCCCAATTTTCTAGCAATTTTCTTTGCACTCTCTGGACATAACATCATCAGACAAACAATTTCAAACTCAAAAGCCACTATTTGGATGCATTTTTTTCTTTGGTTCTAAAATTTTTTTGGAAGGGAATATACTCGTGTTTGAATGTAAAAAGGCTATCATTTGAAATGATGGTTTACTTTCTCACTATGGAAACCACACGTCATAGCGTCACGTGACGGAGAACAAGACTTCGTGGAAGCAAAAAAAGAGTTCCGTGTAATTTCTCTTATTATCATGTCACTGTCACTTGTCACTGAAAGGTAACTGGAGAATTAATGATTCTCTTACATTCATCTTCTGTTAAGGTTCAATACTTTGGGTTTAGTATTTATATCTGTCAAGGAATAATTTATTCTATACTGATAAGGTATACTACTGTATGTCAACTTTGAATTATATTCTGTCATTTTCTAGAATGTCATTATGATGAATTTGTGAGCTCTGATCATATGTCAGCTATAGAACAAATGCATGTCCAGTTACAGTAACAAAAACAAAAAGATCTAAAGGTCATGTGGAATATTTTCTAGTTTTATACATATAAGCACACAAAATCACTCCTTTATCATTGAACAAAAGTACTCAATTGTCTTCCCTTTCTAGAAAAATTGTTAACTATTCTTCCTAGACTGCAAGAATATTATTGCCATAAAACATGCCCACAAGATAAGCAAATAAATACATAAAAGATGTCATGGAATTCTTCAGTCTGTGTTCAAATGGCCACCTAAATGATCAAAGTGTGGAGTGAATGCAAAGTAAAAAGGTGTTTACCACAAGATATAAACAGAAGTGGTTTCTGAAAGTGGTTACCTATTTAAAAAAGGACAAGCAAACAAATGAATAGCTTCTTACAAATAACAAAAATTATGCACTTGAGAAATTATCTAAATATGTGTGATCATCACTGTCAATTTCCTAGGCAGAGGTACACACCTAGCCTCATCATTAAAAAATTAACATTTACCACATAATAGTGATCTCCATCCCATTACCACTTGAAATTCACATAGCTATATATGTGCACATGCATACACGCGAACACACACACACTCTCCTTGCTAACAGAAACTATTGGCTGCCATTGCTTGTTGATGATAACAAATTGTTCCTGGTGGAGTTTTTCGTGGGACGGGATGGTTTAGATGTAATTACAAAGCAGTAGATACCCAAGAAGTCACATATCTCCTGGCAAACAGCCAGGGAATATCGGCACATATCTGCAACCACAAATAACTACATGCACACACCCACATGCACACACCCACATACACCACAGAGATAAAGAAATGTTAATGGTATTACAAATGGCAAAAAAATATAAACAAATCTGTTACACTGAATAATTATAATGAAACAGTGGCATACTTTGAAACAATTAAGAGACCAAAGTCATTACCATTTCCAGAATCTCTTGTACTTGTTAGAAGATTTAAAAAAAACAAAAAAACCAACAGTTGTTGTGACAAGGTCACACTACTCACAAGACAAAGCCACAGGACCAGGTACTCATTACAGCAACAGTCAAAGTACTGATTGATGACAAGCAGCGCTGGACCAAATAAACTGCTGTCCCACAAGTCCATCTCACTCTTGGTCATGTGTGCAACCTGTCCACAAAAATCAGAGACTGCTAAAAGGCCTCGTTGAAAGCTCTATCTTGCTTCTCCTCCATCACTGTGAGGGACATGCTCTTGTCATCTTTCTTACTATTGCTTCTCCTACTGCTTCTCTAATTGTTGTGTCTTTGGTAGCAAGCTTAACAAGAAAAGCCTAAGTATGTCTTAGTCTAAAACAACTTATTCAGAAGGGCAGTTACAGAGGATTGCTTGAAGAATGAATGGGGTAACAATTGGTGAAAACTGAATGCAAGTTACATTGCTCTGCAGAAGGAGATGAGCAGGCGGACAAGTTATTAGACATCAATAAAGTGAGAGAAAGGTTAATAATTGGACTAGTATTACGTAGACTGTTGTTAGGAGTAATGCTTGTGGAAGAAATGTATTATTAATGCACACTTTGAGGATTTGATGGTGGGTGAGTGGTGGATGTGAAAGGGAGATGGTTCCATTGTTTTGTTGCACAGCAGCTAAAAAGCCAGTATTTAATGACAGGGATAGCATAGAATTATCAGTCAAAGAGTGGAGTTATCTATCTAGGATGTTACAGTTGATAACATTATTTTAACTACAGCATTAAGTAAAACTGAAGTTAACACTATAAGAACAACCTGCAGAGTTGATAAAGTCACAAGTTTACAGTAAAATATCAGACATCTCCTTTATACACTATACCCTAACCAGATGTAAGAATACTAAACGGAAGCATTTTTCACAAGTTAAAATCTTTGTTGTAAATAAATATTATTAACATAAATATTGGTAGATTATTTAAATTTTCTGAAAGACATAAGCCAAGAAAAGGAACAAGAAACAAGTTTGTTTCAAAGTATTTAAAAGTACAATACACACCACCAATCTGTTGGTAACTTTGGCAACCACAATGCCAAAGGCCAGTATGTAAAGACAAGGATGATTTTCATAAACAGATGATGGAGATTTATATGCTACCATCAGTGTCAGACCAATCACTGCTGCCATTGGAAAAAGTGGAAAAATTGTGCTTGTACCCTGGAAAAAAAAAATCAAAAGCTATTGCATATACTGATATCAACTGTTAAAGTGAAAACAAAACCATAAACAAATGGCTCATACATTTCAACTGTAAATAAAAACATGCACTATTTACTAAATAACTGCAAGTATTCATAAACAGCACATTAATAACTTCTGGGGGTATCACAGTCTAAAAGCTTTTCCAAGAACCCAAAAAAGTATCTTACGAAATAAGAAGTGTCAAACAAATGCACACACACTTTAATGACTATGGATTCCATCAGGTGCATTTATAGACGTATAATCATACTTTTCCAGACTAGAGTTAAAACAACTGCTTATCATACCAGCTAAGCATGCAGCTTAGTGGAAATATTAACAGTGTACATTATGAGAAAAATATTACTAACTGCAACAGTAGACCCGTTCTTCCCTACACCACCTTCCATAAAGATGACACCAAAATTTGATCGTAGCTGTACTATGCAACCAAAAATGCTGAAGTAGACTGGAAGCATCTTCATTTTTAAACAAAGGACAGGCAACTGCAGATGTCATAAAAAGGTGGCATTTTTATAGCATGTGTAAGTCTACATAGTATTAGACTGTAAAGAAATAAACATCAACTCTCACTTTCAAATATTCATTCTTCCATTCTTGTGCTCTATATAAGTGCACATATATATAGGCATGCAGTTTTCATTTTACTCCCAGGCCCTGACAGAGCTAACCTCCAATTCTCACCATCACAATGTCGCGCAGCTACTATGCTCTGATAAAAATTAGCTTACATTTTCCATGCCATAACATTTCCATTGCAATTCGAAACATGCTCTAATCCAACTAAACTTCAATTGAACCTATGTTCTGATGCCACTAACCTGCATTTCCCAAAAGCCTGAGCCAAAGATTGCGGTGAATATGTAAATTAACATCACAGACATCTGACCTTCTGTAACGTCCAGCCTGAAAATAATATAACAAAAGTTGTGCAAATTTCAACCAGAAACTGGAAATGCTTGATTGTTTTTTCCTTATTTGCGAGATGATAAAAATTCACTGCCAATGCCCAATGTGAATCCAAGAATTACAGTAAAACAAAACTTGTCAGGAAAGATAACATGGTAAGCATAACTTTTGAATGAGTCTCTGACCGTGAAAATTAAATGTTCTTTTAACTGTTTCTATTTTTTAAAGAAACATAAAAAAATTATAAAATTAATAATTTAATACTTAAATAAAAATGATTTGTATAATATTTTGAATACAGTATGACATTTAATTTGTAATACTGATTACCTCTTATTTTTCAAATGTTTTAACAATTAAATGGTCTCTCCAAAATGTTGTCTTGGAAGTACTTTGTACAATATGTTAGAAAAATTTATACAACTGACAATGATGCAACAAATAACATTTTTTTCAAACTATTTTCATTATACATGTAAAACAGACCTATTCTTTAAAAAAAAAAAAACTTACTTGTAAAATCTAAGGGTGCCAGACACATATGTCTGCCAATGGGCACAGTAAAATAGAAAGTAACCCATTAAATTTTCAAACATCATCCAGTTGGTTTCTTTCCCCAGGTTAAGTGCCACAGTGGCTCCCAGTGTGACAAACACTGTGCAGACATACAAGTGAAAACTAACATGCTTTATTGAACAGACCGTTAGTCATTCAAACAGCACAAAGGCTGCAGTAAAACCAATTTTGGAAACAGATTTTGGACTTGTTTCAGAAAACTTTTCAAGAATTGTGTGTAATATTGCTGCATGTCAATTGGAATGGAAAATTAATTTAAAAAAAAAAAGAAAATGTGTGAACCCTTGGAACCTTTCTCACCCAGACAGACAGCTGTACATGAGGGAACAAAACACTCTTCATAACTAAAAACAAATGAACCAACAAAATATTCTGGCACATGTAGCAAGGCAAAATACAAATATGAATAAGAAACAGAGGTAGAAACAGGAAAAAGGTGTGGAAAAGAAACTGACAATTCCATTAAAGTATAAACCTCAATGGCAACTGCAAAGACATTAAATCTGTATGCAATTTAACAACTTTCTTACAAAGCATGTGCTCGTCAATGCATATCATCAGTTTCTTTTTCTAAAAGTATGATTGCACTCTTTAAAAATGTTTGAACTTTGCTGTGTGCTCAACTGGATGTTGCACCATACTGCTAGACCACACTTAGTGACATGGAATCACAGCCATACCCATAGATACAGAATCACAGCCATGATCGAAAAGTTCTCCAAGTGAACTGCTGGAGTTGGTGCGTCGTGCCTGCTTTCCATCAATGGCATCTAGAGACTGGTAGATGAAAAGCCCCAAAGCTGCACCTGCAAATGGCCACCAGCTTACCTGCAAAAGTCAAATGGACAAGACTTTAGCTAACAGTGTTTGCAATAATCAAAAGAGGAAGCAGCAGCAAATCACTACATGGCTTGCTTCACAAACTTTTTTATGTGATAAAAAGCATCAATTAATCATAATTAATGATTGACACCATTGATTTGATGGGTTTGACACTCCAGAGACACAAATTAAAGACAGCAGAGATCATGGGGAAGTGTGTACTATAATACATGGCATGACACACATCACTTATCCCATGATACAACTAAAGCTGCTTTTAAGGTACCGGATAGAAGAATATTTTAAGCATATGAAGGGACTAAAGCAAGGTTTTGTTTTAAGTCCTTTGCTATTCTGTATTTTTCCTATCTGAACGTAAGACTGAACATAATGTGGAGAATATGATATTGACATTTTAGAGGAGCCGCTGGGCATTTTACTTTTGATGTGTGCCAACAACATTGCCACTGTTGTTTATTCCCTTGTTGGCCTTCAATATAAAATTAACTGTCTTCAAATGTTTTGTAACAAAATGAGGTCTTACAGTTGACACGAATAAAACAAACATATAAATATTTTAAAATGTTTTTTTTTTATTTAAGGATTGTGAAAAATGGATCTATGCTGGAAAACAAATTACTATAGAACCTTGTTGCTTTTATTTAGGTGTTATCTTCACATCAACATTAATGTGGGCTAATTGTACAGACAATTCATCTGGAAAAGCATTAAAAAATCTTTGCAGGAATCAGGAAGCTATATTTAAAGAACATCCCAGCAGACATAATCTTTAAAATAATTGATATGAAGATAAAACCTGTTCTTCTCTAGGGGTCAAGAGTTTTGAGAATGGAAACAGTAGGAGAATACAGAGGACGTGCACATAGCGTTTTGTAAGTAGAAACAAAACAGCGGAAAGAACGTTAAAAATGACACTGCCTAAGGTAAATGTGGCAGATTCCCTCTTGTAATGGAATTGTTAACATGAATTATCAAATACTGCTGAATGAATTATCAAATAACATTATCACAACAGAGACAATGCAATGTTACAACATACTGTATTTGCAATGTAGGGCTGGCAGGTCTAACTGGGTCTTTCAGGTTAGAACTTTACTGTGTAGTCATAGCTTTGGATATACATAGATGGGAAATGCAGATGGTTGGCAATCTTCCCCTGTTCATAACTACAGTGATAAAAAAATTTATGGATTGCTTTCATCAAAAATGGCGAAGCTCATTATTGTCTTTTCATGAATAGGGTGATCATCACCCTGACTTAATTAGAGCATCATATAAAAACCAGGTGTATCTTCTGAGATGTAACTGTTTACCCCTTAACAGAATCACTCATTTTAACCAAACGATCCTGAAACTAAAACTTCTGAATATGTGATTGCAGAAGCATGAAAGACCTGTACCACTTTCTGTTTCTACATCCTAAATACTCACCTCTAGGTAACAGATATGTTCCACTTTTTTAAAAAACCATTTTACGCTACCCTTTTAAGGTTCACCTTCTGCATAAGAACCTAAAGGGTAGTGTAGCCATTAAAGTTGCCCTATACATAACAGAATGCTCAAGAACAAGATCTCCATGACTATGTACTCCACATAAGGTTTATGCAGCGTATGATGCCAAAATCTTGCTTTATTATGCTGTAGACCCCAAAGGATATTAGTTAAATGATGAACAAAATAAACATAAAACGGTCACCATATGCTAATATTATTCTGAGCGAATTTTGATTAGAAACTAGGAAAGACAAGAGTAACAATATCAGATAGTGTTGTCACAGTCTTCTATTTCAAGCAGCTGAATTCATTCACACATGTTTTGAGCTATAGCATGCACAAGCAGGGTACTTGAAAGATGAGAACAGGTATCTTTCTGCAGCTTTGGTGCATGCATCATTTAACTGTTAAATCTGTGAATTATTAAATGCTTCTTTTACAATCAATATAGAAAGTTTCAGGGGGTGGGAGTGGAAGAAGGGTCAGAAGAAGGGGGGGGGGATTGGTGTTTTACGCCGTGCCAGCAACTAAGGCTACATGACGGCAAAGAAGCCAGCCCTGTAAACAGATGCCACGTGCAGAGAAAGAACAGCGTGCCTGAGACGAGAGCTGAACCCAGGACAGCTAACCTTCACTGTATTGGTGACAGGCGCTAACCGTTGCTCCACCGGAGCGCCTCAGGGAGGGTCAGAGGAGACCAAGTGTAAATTATATAAGTGCATCACCAAAATAAATATCAAAAGTGGCTAATAAGGATTTAATAATCTTAAATCAGAACTTATAAACAAAACAAAAGAATTAATAAATCACAAACACAAGGTGAAATGCTTTTAGAACAAAATAATCTGCAAAAGAACTAAGACCTTCAAAATGATAATAAATGAGTAAAAACTCTGCATCATATTGACAGACATCAAATGACAGGATTGATTTTACAAAATCAGGTGATGAAATGGTCTGTCATAAGTGAAGAGGAAGGATGCTAGGCTATCAGCATGACACAGAGATAGCGAAAATCTCACAAGATAATTTATAGTTCAGATACACACACTGGCCCTGACTAACTAGTCATAGCGATAGATCCTGCATCTTCACTGGCCACCACATATTAGCCTTCTAAAGGTCTGATGGGTTGCCAGTATCGAGTCCCATATTCAACCCACCATATAAAAAGACTAATGAGTATTAAAGGCAGTTTAGCTCTCATTACAGCTACAACTATGCATGCCAGTAATTTAGTAAAAATTCATGGAAATTTGGGAAAAAAGGCAGTCAGTGGTGGCAAAATCAAGACTCCCTTTACAACAACAACAAAAATCTGATTAACTGAACAATATCAAACAGGCATATCATGTTATAAAATAAGTAAAAATCCCAACTGATTATTTTAATGACTATATCTGCTATGATAAAAGGTCAGAGAGTTTATCTCTGTGAGTGTAATGGTCATTTTCTTGAGACAATGAATTGTCTAGATTTCTTGAAATGTTCTAATTCGGTTTCAAGTTGGAATTAATTAAAAATAAATTAAAGGCTATCCTGAGTGCAAATTTATTTAAAATGAGGGGATTCATTAAAAAAAATAATATTCAAAAATTCTGGGCGAAAAAAAAAATGTCCTGTTCATGGGATGTAGGTCTTTGAACTGAACATTGCTGTTCTCACCTGGGTTTTAGAAAGGGGACAAGACTTTATTTCCCTTAGCACCACACCTCAGCACTCTGAATGAGCAACATCTCATTAGCGCATGCTAGAACTAATGAACTTCAATGACAAGGTAGTAGTCTTCAGCAATGTCAGAAGCACAAATCTAGAAGCACAATAACTAAATTGACATTTCCTACAAAAAAAGGAGGTCTTAACCTCTTTCCAAAACTTTGAATTTGATAAGAACTGTAATGCTAAAGGAGCAGCATCTCATAAACAGAATTTAGTGCTTGAGACAAAAATGAGACATAGACAGCATAAGAAGGACATAAGGGTAAACAACAGCACTGATAACTAATGAAAGATAAATATAAAAGACTACAAGAGGAATCGGGAAACAAACAGTACAAACTGAGAGTTTAGTGAATCTTCAGAGGAAGACATGAAGTGGACTAGTGCACATTTAAATGATTTGATTGTGGGTAGGCGAAGATATAGAAGGGAAGAGAGTTACACTGTTTTGCTGCACACTGTGTACGAACGAATGTAGATCATATGTAAGCCTGAACGATGATTGTATGAGAGTATGTACAAAAATATAAAAATATACATAATGAGCACATTTTAAACTTACTTCATATATTGCATCATAGAAAAAGTTAAGTCATGAAGTTAACTACATTTTTAGGCAAATTAGTAGCTCATGTACAGCTTTTCCAAAAAGTAAGTTTGTTAATCTAAATAATATCCAGCAGTGTGTTCTGAAAAATGGGGCAAAAGTGAAGCATATCTGCTGCTTGTCAGAATGCAAAGTAGTGGTGTGAATAACCTATGCGCCATAGTCTCTATGAGTGCATGCATAACAACTGTAAAAATATTTTGACTTGTTGGTGAATTCAACTTTAAGCTACACTTCAACATTTACTGTCTTAATGCTATGATTCTTGTTATATTGCTGCAATTTTATTTTGCCTAATGAAAATAGTGGGAAATAAAATGTAACAAAGCTCATAAAATAAGTGCATGTGTACTGACCTACATATGTTTGTTGGGGGCCGATCTAGGTGCCAACCAACTGATGTGTTGTGTAAGTATTTGTCACGCATGAAATACAGTGCTTAGTGAAGTAATTATGAAGCTGTTTTCAACTCAAGAAGAAGTGAACACTACATTCTTCAAATGGTAGATTTTATTATGTGAACTGCTTACTCAAATCTGAAACAGCATTACCATACAATGAAAACTGAAAACACGTTAAGTGTTGAATGCTCCTTTTAGATTGTATTTTCCCCTTCTTCTTCTTCTCTCTATCTCTCACACACATTTGTCCCCACCACAACACGTCTATTTATCATTACTAATAGCAATACTAACCTCAGATTTCGCATCGGGGCTGTAGTATATGATGATTAACGTTGATACAATGTTTACAACGAGTCCAGCTATGGTAAGGAGATTTGGAGCTACCCATAATGGTATCTGCTCCACAAGCCATCTCCAAAACGGCTGTAGAAAAGGTTCCAACAACGACTGTCCTCCAGCACTGTACTTGTGTTCTGATAGTCGCTTTAGCTGCTGTTCGCTAAGTATCCGACCGGACCTCATCTCCGAACCCGTAAACAGGTCGGGGTTCAGTTTTAATTCCTTCATAGAACAGCAAGGCAGCTACTATATGACATGAAGTGAGGTTGCCTGAACAGAGGTGTTGTGCGAGCAAAGTCATATACTCCTCAGAGAGCCAGTCCGGTGTCAGCTGTGAGATTGGTTTCACCTCACGTCATCCACTACTTTGTGACAAACCGGATATGACAACCACGCATGCTCAGTCATCAGGTCACCGACTACCTGTCTTCTTGTTCCCACGTCGACGAGAAGAAATCGTCAAGTAAATCCACTGCTTTCATGCGACAATACCAACAGAGATTAGACAATTATTGAAATGCATAATTCGGATTTCGGATTTTGTATGACATACAAACCCTTACTCACGATGAATCAGTGTCTGGTGATTTGGCAATTTGGAAAGCTCGGATGATACACTATCTGACTTCTTCGCTACCAACATATATTCCGCGTCTCCTGTTTCAGCAAGTTCATGGTTTCGGAAACGATACACTTCACGAGTTATTCATTAAAAAAGGGACAAATCTCGAACCAGGAATTATGGCTATAGTTGCGGCCTCGATTTTCATTTAGTATTTTATTTATTATTTTTGTCTTTTTTTATAGTTTCATTCAGGATTTTTAATTTCTGAAATAATTTTATTAATTTTGAACATTATTACTTTTATTGTTCTTGTGTTTTCGTTTGTTTTTTTTTTGTGTTTTTTTTATTACGAGTAATGTTAGTAATTACAGTGCGAGATTTGACCTAAACTAAGGGCAAACCACTCTTGGACAGTGTGACTAGTGTATTGTCTGCCCTGACAACTTGGTGATGGTTGTGTTTGCGTGTACGTGCATCGCATTTACCTGACGGAAAAGTCACATGACTTCAAGGCGAAATGTTTCTTATCTATTGCTTGAAGTAGGCGTAAACATGATGTTGAACGTTATAGAAAATGAGTGGTTGCAGCTCAGCTCTTGTAGTCCAACCTTTTAAAGAAAATGGACAACTATTAATCATTAATCTGGAGATCACGCGATGATAACTCGAAGTTTTGTGTACAACAGTTGAAGGCAATTCAAATTTTAGAAAGTGCGGATAAACGGTATACGCTGATCGAGAGTTAAAAACACTTTACTACTGTTCCTTCAATGTTGGATCTACATGTATGTTCAAAGACTGAAACCACGAACTAATATCCCTGGACTACTGGCAGAAGATTTTTTCCCAGTTAACTGCTAAAACGAGGCATAAGACGACATATCTATCTATTCCTCTTCGTGCATCAGGTTGCACATAAGGCCTCAACCAGAGTCCGCCACCGATGTCGATCGGCTGAAACCCGCTCTAGGTGACCCCATGTCCAGCCCTTTCCCTTCATCTCCCTTTCCACTGTTCTTCTCCAAGTTTCCTTTGGGCGGCCTCGTTTTCTTCGGCCGTCTGGAGTCCATCATAGGGCGACTTTGGAAAGGTCTGCTGTCTGCTGGCGGAGCACATGTCCAATCCATCGCCAACGCCTTCGTTGAACCTGCGAGGTGATGGACTCGGTTTCAGTTCTTCGGTGGAGTTCTTCGTTGGTGATGGTGTTTGGCCAAAAGATGTTAAGTATGCGCCTGATGCATCTGTTTTGGAAGAC
The DNA here is from genome assembly GCF_003073045.1 of Pomacea canaliculata. Taxonomy (NCBI): domain Eukaryota; kingdom Metazoa; phylum Mollusca; class Gastropoda; order Architaenioglossa; family Ampullariidae; genus Pomacea; species Pomacea canaliculata. The sequence continues at coordinate 4,595,368 of NC_037592.1, forward strand.
GTCAAGCTTGTTACTGATGGTTTTGGTCATCTTCCAAGATTCTGATCCGTAAAGGAGGGTGCTGATCACATTTGACTTGAAGATTCTCAGCTTGATCTTCTGGCTGATGTTTTTTGCCTTCCATGTGCTCCTGAGTGAGGCGAAGGCCTGGCTGGCTTTCGCCAGTTGGGCTCGAATCTCCACCTCCGCATCCCCGGTGTTTGACATTTTGGACCCAAGATAGGTGAAACTGTTAACTTCCTCAATCTCTTCTCCATTTAGTTTGATGCTGTCTTGGACTCTGGCGTTCACTCTCATACTTTTCGTTTTCTTTGTGCTGACCTTCAAGCCAAGGTTTTCAGCTGTTTCTGAGAAGGCCTTTGTTTTTTCCTGCATGTCTTGGTGGCGGTGTGACAGCAGGGCAATGTCATCAGCAAAGTCTAAGTCTTCCAGCGCTGTTGTTGCTGTCATAGTCATGGTCCATCTGATCCCTCTCCTCTCACTGTCGGTGGAAGTCTTCATGATCCAGTCCATGGCCAGGATGAAGAGGAACGGCGACAGAATGCAGCCCTGCTTCACCCCGCCGGTACTGACGTTGAAGGGGTCTGTGAGCTCCGTGTCACAGACAACCTGGGATTTGAAATCGCTGTACAGCATTGCAATGACCTGACATAGCTTCCGTTTATTCACAGTTCAGATTAACTACTAAAACGAAGTATTAGACATCTTCTGGTTTATTCACATTCTTTGTTACGGCTCGCCAAGCTAACAGCGGATCACTTCGCAAGAGGCCATTCTGAAACGAACTGGAGAAAATTTCTCTGCAAGTGACATAAGAAGTTAGACTACAAGGTATCTTTAATTACAGAGCCAGCCTGTTGGGACAGTTCTGTAGTATGTGCTAGCGAAGGCGCGAAAGAGAAATACACTACAGGCTTCACTGTTTCAGAATACAATAATACAAATATTAATTGCGACGGTCAGCCATGTAGTACAGCAATGTTAGTCCTATATACATGTATATTGGACTGAAATGGGCGATCGTCTGGCAGTGTAAACTGGTACAAAGTGGAAACGCAAATTATCACAATATTGGTATTAAATTGGAGATCAATGCAAGATTTGACAGTGGTAATAAAATTTGTTACCGTCCTGTAGAATACGGACCAATATGCGAACTGTGGATAGAGTCTTTATTAGAGCGATATTGGATTGAAGGTAGCAGCCGTGTCTATCAATGTCTTTCCCTTCTCCCCCAGCGACAAGTACCAGTCAAGGGACAACTGACTGGATTGAACATCAGTTTGAAGTTGGATCCATGCAGGATTCAATGTTAACAAAATCTTGGTGCCGTGTTGTCCCAGTATATGCATTCATCTGTGTCATGACTTGCTATATACCCGGCACAGGATTTGTTAATTAGCGCTTCTGGCACTAGTATCAAGTATACGCCAGTGAACCATTGTCACCTATCACAACCAATCAGTGGATAGAACAAAAGTACATACTCCACGCCAAACGACAGCGTCTACAGACAACACGAGCACAATCCACAGACCAAATATCAAACATGTCATACAAGCCGGTATACACTCCCTGGAGAATATAGTTCTAGTCAAACGAATAAACACCACTCAGGTTGTGTTCAATAAGCGAGTTTTTTTTTGTTTGTTTTGTTTTTTGTTTTTTTTGTTTGTTTGTTTGTTTTTTTTTTGGTGGGGGGTGGGGGACTCAGAAAATGAAACCGATGATTTTGGAATACAGCCCTACATTATTTAGAAGGCGCGCAAGATCAAGCCCAAGCTTCGATTGTGTTAAAAAATTAAATTAAAAGGTCCAAACGAATTCATTCCACAGGCAGCTTGCTGAGTAAATCTTCACAAAATGTAATGGGTAGCAGTCACAGTCTACACTGTATTATTTTTGATTCTCTGTTAAGAAGTGGGTGCACCTGAGTTAATTTTTCCACGTGTATTACTGTTAATAAAATATAAACTCATTTCAAATGTGGGATTATCTAAGACAGACCTGGGCAAAGGCCGGCCCGCCCGCTGGCCCGCCCACCAGTATATATATACTATACATACAGTATTGGGTAAAACTGAGTTAACTATATTAGTCCGGCCCTCTAAAATCCTCCCAGTTTCTCATGTGGCCCCTTGGGAAAATTAATTGCCCACCCCTGATCTAAGATAATGTTTTGTGTGAGCTTCTGGGAATTTTGGTTCCATTTTTGAGCCTCGTCAGGCATACAGGTAAGTGATCGCCACAGCCTGTCGGGGGTACACAGACTTAATTGTCATGTTGGTTACTGACATAGATAAGGTCAATAAGTGTATGTGACGTGTTAGTGACCTTTGTTGAAGTGGTAACGGTAAAAGTCTCGGTCCGAAGATCCGCAAGTCAACGGGAACTGTCGTGTGGCAGCGGAAGTTTAAATATTTATCTGTTCCTTCCACCCAACACCATCTGCATGTGCGTTTCATCCGGGCAGCCATGGACTTCAACTATACTTACTCTTCAGTGTTGGGTTCAAATTACAAGTGTTGTACGCGCTCTACCTGCTTGAGCTCATCTAGCTATTGTTTACTACATCAGGAGCATTCAAACCACTTGTATCCCCACTACATAGAACGAACACGAGTTGTGGTTGTGACAGGAGGCACAATGCGCTGGATGGAGCTGGAGTAGTGAGCTTCAGGGACAGTTTGTTAGTTGCTTTGTTTGTTTGTTGCATCGCAACCTCCTGTCGCATCTGAGTCTCTTAGTAGGTCAACCTACTAGGTGTGAGGAGGGATGTACTAGACTGGATTTTCTATGGCACCAATTCGGCCACGACGACAGTGAAAGGAACCTAATCATGGACATTGCTGTCTTACCTAAGTCCCAGAGTTGACAATCATGAATACTTACTGGTCTTCAATAAGTTGAGTCTGGGTTTAGTAGGAAAGTGCTTATACCCTAAGGTGATTTCGTGCTATGGGGAAGGGGTAAGGAAACCGGAGTACCCGGAGAAAACCCGTGACGGTTTAGCCCTGCGAACATTTGTCACATACATAAGGTGACCAGACGTTTCGGGGGCGAAAGCGGGACACGTGCCGATGATGGTGTCGTCACCGTCAAAGAACGCCAAAAAAAGTGATTTTTAAAGACAATCGGGACATTTGATGGACTTGCCAGAAAGCCAGAAAGCGGGACATTAGGCGTTCCGCCCGATGAGCAGGCGGGACACGAGGTCAAAAGCGGGACTGTCCCGCCTAATGCGGGACGTCTGGTCACCTTACATACAGAAAGTGTGTCTCTAGACGAGATATGATAGAGGACCTCTCCGTGCAATGGTGATAGACGAGTGTCTTCATCACTACGCTACCGAATGTCCCTCTCCAATAAGTGCTTTTATAAGACCATATCTTATAGTAGCCTTTCCGAATGAGGTAGACAGGCAATTTATTTTCATCAATATCCTTCACCAAGTCGGCGGACATTTGTCATACATTTTCTGTATGTATGAGTGTGAGCGCACACGTGCCGCTTCTGGGAGATGTGCATGAGTGTCATTTCTTGTAACGTGAGATTTTCTCCAGAACATCGGCATTCAAATCCAGAACCACAACGTTTGCACAGGTTGTGTTGAGGTATCGGTTCTATAAACCTTCAATAGTTTCGGCGGTATAAATAAATGATAATAATAAATGCAACATTTGTACAGCGCATACTCACACTCCTAAGGAGCAAACCTGTCTGTAAAGTCCATTGAGCTTGCCTCCATGTGGGAAATGCACTATAAAAATCCTATTATTATTATTTGTGCATGCACCCACTCGTCCACATGAGAGAGAGAGAGTGAGGAAAAGATGAAAACACTAACAGGTATCCATGCAGTCTTTCGAACATAAATATAACTTATATAATGCAGTAAAGAATGTGTTTCTGGGGTATTAATTATATCTGACAGTCCAAGCAATCATTCATTGAAAGCTTCCTGCATCACACAAACTCAGCTGACTGTTCGATGTGTTATCTTTATTTTCTTCAGTGAACTACATAAGGCAGAGCTAACAAGTGACTATACTAGGGACATCTTACAAAAGCAAGTAACAGTTATTTTGTGCAGATCAAGAGTCGAGTCCCAGGTCTATGTTGAGGTACGATGTTTCAAAATTTTTTTACTTTACAAATATATGGGCAAATAAATGACATTGAAAACAAAACAAAGAAACACCAGCTAATTGATGGTGTGGTTCATTCAAAGCTTTAGATTGTTCAGTTAATTTGCAAGTGTGATCTCACACAAAAAAAAAGACACAGACATGATTAGTTTGTGCTGCTCATTAAGAAAAATGCAGCAAACAATTAAAAAACATACATTTTTTCATTAAAAGAGAAACACCTTAGCTCCAAGCTTGCACACAAACTGAACTGCATGAAGTATTACCAACTGCTTGCAGCAAACAGGTGCCTAACCATTCAGTATTAAGAAGACTACATGTTACCTACAAAGAGAACAATACAGAAGACTGGCCATTCTAAGCATAACAAGAGACATGACTCTTCTAGAGAACAGGAAGCATTATTAGTCGACCCCCTCCCGCTCTCCCTCTGTCATGTGACTGTCACCCGGCCAGCAACCACCCCCCATCTCCAGCCTCCACCCTCCCTGTGTGCGTGGTGCTAGGTTCCATCCACCTAACTGCAATGTCCCACACTACCATAGAGTATAATAATCGAGCACTGCGTGGAATTTCACAACTTGTGCTTTTTAACAATCACAAAAAAGTGGCATAGTAGCGAGAGTTGGTGGTGGCATAGTAAATTTTTTTTTACATTGAATTTATAGTCGGGACCGAGCAAAAGTGGCATAGTAGCTGGGTGGCATAGTAGCGAGATTTGACTGTAGATGCCAAAGATATTAATTTTATTTTCATTTAGAAACAAATGAGCAAAATAGCTCAAGGCCTTAGACTGATGACAGGTCAAGGTAAAATCACTGAGGGCCCATCCAACACAAGCGAGACGATGTTTCTACAAGTACTTTAGATTGCAATGCTTCGTAAGCTTCGCCTCTGTAGTCTAGTGGATAGGTGTGAGGCCTGATGTTTGAAAGTAGGTATGATCGAAACTTGGGGTGGCGATCGTTTTCATTTTGCTTTGGAATGTTTTTCGTTCTCTAATATGATCAATTTTTTATCAAGCCTTTCATTAAAACCTGTTGATTGCCCAGAGAAGTCATGTAATCTAGCTGCGTATAGTTTTAAAAGTGATATAATGTTCTCAAATGTTCTTTACTCAATTTTGTTGAAGATTCAACAGCATTAAATAATTGCTGATGAACCACTATGGTATTCCGCCTAAATTCATAAATAAATAAATTTTACTTTCATAAGTTTTAAATTCAGAAATATAAGTATCACATCAAACGAAAAACATTTCAAAGCAAAATATAAACGATCCCCACCCCAAGTTTCGAACACACCTACTCTCAAACATAAGGCCTCAGATGTAACCATTAGACTACAGAGGAAAAGCTAACGAAGCATTGCAATCTAACGTACTTGTAGAAACATCGTCTCGCTTGTGTTGGATGGGCCCTCAGTGATTTTACCTTGACCTGTCATCAGTTTAAGGCCTTGAGCTATTTTGCCTGTCATAATTCACTTTATGTCACCCTTCACAGTATTTAAAAGTTGTAGAATTAGTCCCCAAGAACAAGTTTCATAGCTGTCAAAGAGTGAAGCGGAGGTTGGCTTAGAAGGGAAGTGTGCAAGGTCGCTGACGTCACGCTTCCCGAAGGCTTCCGAAGTTCCGAAGGCTTCCGAAGCTGCTTCACTGTTCAAGAAAAAAAGATACGCGGGCGGGAGCCGACATGAAGCTGTCTCTTGTGTGTTTTCTATCTGGACAGTTTAATGAGTGCCACCACTAATACCCACAAACCAATAACACAACATGGTGTCAGAAGTGAGCAGCAAAGTGCTAGCTGTGTGATTTCTCCAGAAACTTTCAGGTGGGCACGTTTTTCTCATTTTGAAATATTGCCCCGTCAGTTGCAAAGTGACATTTCTCGCAAGATGGCAGAGACACATCAGAGAAAACACTTCACTGCAAACGTTCCGGTTCCCTCAAAGCTGGATTTGTCTTCTAACATTGAAGTAAATTGAAAAAAATTTCTTCGTGCAGTTTTCCTCTGTTTTGTGATTTCATCATTTCTCTATTCTGCGTTGCTACTGTATGATGACACTATGGCTTTCCAAGCTGTAGATCTGAATTCAGGGCCGTTGAGATCCAGTACGGGCCCAGGGCAGACGACTTGCTAAACTGCCTGATTGTACACCAGCAAGTCAGCCTTACCATCGACATCACTTGTATTTCAGATACAAGAGCTTTTCTCGGAGTTTGCTTCTATGGCGGACACTAACAGTACTTTGCGCAGCTGCTACTAACACTGGCAGCTGAGAGTCTCAGCCGTTCCACGAGAAAGAAGTGCAAACTATTTGTAGTTTTGTGGTTATTTGTGGTTAATAGGGGCGATCACTGTAGATCTAACGGCGACGACTCCAGATAACAAGGATCGATGACATCGGAAAAATATTGAGAATATACCAAGACCATCTTAAGACTATGAAGGAATCTTATCATATTATACAATGACAAAGGGGATCGTCGCTTCACTTTCTTTACTGCAACTCAAGTTCGCTGTGACAGTGAGTGAAGCACGTGAGAGCGATCGACATCCAGCCTGTAGATCCAGTCAGTTTGCAGAATGCAACACAAAGACACTTACATCATGCGGCTTGTAGATGTTGATCACAATCATCAGAGGGGGTCATCGTGCAGTTTGACAGTGTGGCCTGTATCGATCAGCTATATACAGGTCACAGAGATACGACCACAGTGCATGTAGCTCAGCACTCGTCAAGAGGACTGAGGACTGTACTGCTGGGCCAAGCACCTGATGATCTTACCCTTCCTTTTTCCTACAAGGCCCATGTGAACATCTGTTTTTCTTTCTTCTGCTTTGTGGACCTATGTTTGTGAGTAGTGTTCATGCGCGTAAGGTAGGCCTTTTCATGTTCTTGTATTGCAGTCCTTAGTTGTAATGAGATGTATGGGAGCTGGAAGATGATGACCAGGACTTTAGAAAATAAATAATCAATATGCAAAAGAGTATATACTTACTAGCACACTATGGTTACAAGTTTTACTGTTATCATTAGTGTAAATACCAAGGGTTGCTAAAAGACCATGTAACAACCCCAGACAACCATAATCTTTGCAAATGATTAGGCACAATTGCAACTTACTTCATCTTTATTGAGCATCCTTTTCATCCACATATCGCCGGATTAAGTCCATCACTTGGTGAAAAAGGCCTCTGAACTCTTCATCATTTAACGTAGAGGTTGAAAACATGAAGAAATATGTCAGTGCTTCATAAGCTGAAGCTCTATAACTCGAGGTCCTGATTTCTCTTGAAAGTCGAAAGACTGAAAAAAAAAATCGCTTGATATGATCATTAAGTTCATGAAAAAGAATATCGAAGTCATCCTCCTTTAATTTGTTTGTTGTAAACATGAAGAAATGTGTTAACGCTTCTGCTGCTAACCATCTAGAATTTGAGGTCCTAATCTCTCTTGAAAGTCGAAAGACTGAAAAAACAAAAAAAAAAAAAAAAGATGCAAAAAGACTTAATAATTTATGTCATCAATACAGGCATTCTGAAAATTTCCTTTAAAAAGTTAAAAAAATGTTCTGTATTGTACGTACTGTTCGTATCATTGCTGTAGGTCAAATCACAACTTCCTTCAGAAACCACTCTGTAGAACAAAAATTGGAACTTACTTCAATTTATTGATAGGGAGCCTCCTTTTCCTCCACATATCGCTTAATGTGATCATTCAGTTGGTGATCAAGAATATTAAAATCCTCCTCCTGTAATTGGACTGTTGTAAACATGAAGTTATAAGTTAATGCTTCAGCTGCCAGCCATCTGGTGTTAGACGTTCTAATGTCTCTTGAAAGTCTCATGGCTGAAAAAAAAAATATGCAAAAAGACTTAATAATTTATGTCATCAATACAGGCATTCTGAAAATTTCCTTTAAAAAGTTAAAAAAATGTTCTGTATTGTACGTACTGTTTGTATCATCACTGAAATTGTAGCTGGAACTTGCTTCTGTGTTGTCATGCTGCAAATAATTAAAAAAAGTTTTAATTAATGTGTCTAGGCATGCATATTTTTTTTTGGGGGGGGGGTTTACATTAAATTAACTTAACCTAAACCTAAAGGAAAAATTGTTCCACTAGGCTTGTACTTACTTTAAACGCTACACCAAGCACTCAAAGTAAACCCAGCCTGCAAGAGTTAAACGGGCCCGTTTCGGGCTGAGAAATGGGGCCGTTAAGGGAAGTTACACTCCCAGCCCGCCGTATTATGGGAGCCTAAAGTGCATCGGCCCCTTGCGGGTTTGGGAGAAATAACTCCCTCAGCCCTTCAAAGCCCCACCCTAAAAACACCTCGCAGCCCTTCCATAGTCCCTCAGCCCTCCATAGCCCCACCCTAAAAACACCTCGCAGCCCTTCCATAGTCCCTCAGCCCTCCAAAGCCCCACCCTAAAAACACCTCGCAGCCCTTCAAAGCCCCTCTCAGCCCTCCAAAGCCCATCCTAAAAAACACCTTTCAGCCCTTCAAAGCACTTGGTAAATACCAGCAGACAAAAAATAGACATGATTCAACAATTTATTAAATACAAGCAGATACACAAGGTTTTCATATTAATTTACAACAAAGAATTTTTCACAAATGCCTGACCAAAAAATATTCATTGCAATTTATCATATACATATACAAGCAAAAAAAAAATAAAGGGTTTTAATATTTATTACAACAAAGAATTTGAGTCTTCAAAAACTTCAGGCTAATTGTTGCGAATACCTGACCCCCCAAAAAAGAAAAAAAAAATCATTACAATCTTCAAAACAATTTATCATATACAAGCAAAAGATAAACAAGGATTGAATATTTATTTACAACAAAGAATTTGTCACAAATGCCTGACCCCCACCTCCAAAAAAAGAAAAAAGTCATTACAATCTTCAAAAACAACTTATCATATACATATACAAGCAAAAAATATACATGGTTTTAACATTATTTACAACCAAGAATTTGAGTCTTTACAGTCTTCAGGCTAGATGTCGTGAATACCTGACCAAAAAAAAACAAAAATCCTTACAATCTTCACAATCTTCACAACAATGTACTACATACAACACAAAAAGGAGAGAAGAAATTTATTATATACAAGCCAAAACTAAACATGGTTTTAACATTTATTTACAACAAAGAATTTGAGTCTTCAAAGTCTTCAGGCTAGTTGTTGCGAAAAAAGCTTTAATTAGATTTCACAACAGCCACTTTCCCCCCTAAATTCTCTACACACAGATTCCTCTTCCAGCCTATCAAATTTCTCACCTGAAACATGGGATTGCTGCTGGAGTCATTCCTTGTTCACCTACATTTCGTAACTTAATTCATATGTGGAGCAAGCTTCGAAACATTTCTCTGTGCTCCTCAACAGCATGACCCATCTGCAATCAAAATATTAGTCCTTTAATGATAAGCAAAAAACAAGGCATTTCAATTTATTCACTTCTTACCGATGTGCCATTCAGTTGAAGTAAAACGTATTTCTGTTTCTTACTATTTATGAGCTTTAAAGCAGCTAGGAGGCAACAGGAAGTTGATGGCCAACACCACTTATGTAAATAGATTCATGTAGGCTTGCTTCTAGTGTTGATTACTATTTGTGGATTAGAAAGGAAAACTAATAAGAGGTAGAATCACTAGAACCATATCACATCAAAGCAGTTGCACTTGTAAACAGGTGTACAACATGCAGAGATTACCCAGAACAGGGTAATAGGCAGGGTTAACTTTCTTCATAAACAAATCATGAATGATAAAGCCATGCTTACATTGATAAATTAAACACATGCATGGTTATTTTCTTTGATTTCTTATTTCACTGACCATCAGATGGCTTTGTCCTTGGACTTGTTCCTCCATTCTTGCCTGTTACTTCCAAACTATTTGTAAGCAGTGGCAGATATAATATCCCCAGGCTGCTGCTGTGCACAAAGGGAAATTGTGATGGTTAAAAGTCAAATACAAATGTTTCATTGTAATACATTTGTACATGAAACTACAGTCTACTTCAGGGTCATATGCAACCCAAACAGGAAAACATATTGACTTGCAAAAACAAAACAAAAACAATCAAGTATGCTCTCAGTATCCCAACCTTTGCCCTACATAACTAGCACCACAATTTCTACCTGCCTGCCCCACTATTTCTATCAAAGAAGCATTTTGACTAAAAGAGCCTGCTCTGTAGTAACAATTATCTCGTTATGAGTAGCAACATCTTTCATGTATTGATGAAATGTCAGTGGTTTTCAGTGTATGGTTAGATATGCTATCACTCTCTTTGTGGTGTCAGTTTTGGCAATAAAAACACTGAATCAGTGACAAAAGAACACAAGGATATGCTGTGCATGATGACTTTGTTTTCACCTTTATCGTGAAAAAATTACTTTATTTTATTTATTACTTACTTCAATTTATTGATTGTGAGGCTCCTTCGACTCCACATATTGCTTAATGTGATTGTTTAATTCATGGTATAAAATATTAAAGTCGTCTTCCTGTAGCCTTCCTGTTGAGAACATAAAGTTGTAACTTAAGGCTTCAGCTGCCAGCCATCTGGTGTTAGACGTTCTAATGTCTCTTGAAAGTCTCATGGCTGAAAAAAAAAAATATGCAAAAAGACTTAATAATTTATGTCATCAATACAGGCATTCTGAAAATTTCCTTTAAAAAGTTAAAAAAAATGTTCTGTATTGTACGTACTGTTTGTATCATCACTGAAATTGTAGCTGGAACTTGCTTCTGTGTTGTCATGCTGCAAATAATTAAAAAAAGTTTTAATTAATGTGTCTAGGCATGCATATTTTTTTTTTGGGGGGGGGGTTTACATTAAATTAACTTAACCTAAACCTAAAGAAAAATTGTTCCACTAGGCTTGTACTTACTTTAAACGCTACACCCAAGCACTCAAAGTAAACCCAGCCTGCAAGAGTTAAACGGGCCCGTTTCGGGCTGAGAAATGGGGCCGTTAAGGGAAGTTACACTCCCAGCCCGCCGTATTATGGGAGCCTAAAGTGCATCGGCCCCTTGCGGGTTTGGGAGAAATAACTCCCTCAGCCCTTCAAAGCCCCACCCTAAAAACACCTCGCAGCCCTTCCATAGTCCCTCAGCCCTCCATAGCCCCACCCTAAAAACACCTCGCAGCCCTTCCATAGTCCCTCAGCCCTCCAAAGCCCCACCCTAAAAACACCTCGCAGCCCTTCAAAGCCCCTCTCAGCCCTCCAAAGCCCCATCCTAAAAAACACCTTTCAGCCCTTCAAAGCACTTGGTAAATACCAGCAGACAAAAAATAGACATGATTCAACAATTTATTAAATACAAGCAGATACACAAGGTTTTCATATTAATTTACAACAAAGAATTTTTCACAAATGCCTGACCAAAAAATATTCATTGCAATTTATCATATACATATACAAGCAAAAAAAAAAAATATAGGGTTTTAATATTTATTACAACAAAGAATTTGAGTCTTCAAAAACTTCAGGCTAATTGTTGCGAATACCTGACCCCCCAAAAAAGAAAAAAAAATCATTACAATCTTCAAAACAATTTATCATATACAAGCAAAAGATAAACAAGGATTGAATATTTATTTACAACAAAGAATTTGTCACAAATGCCTGACCCCCACCTCCAAAAAAAGAAAAAAGTCATTACAATCTTCAAAAACAACTTATCATATACATATACAAGCAAAAAATATACATGGTTTTAACATTATTTACAACCAAGAATTTGAGTCTTTACAGTCTTCAGGCTAGATGTCGTGAATACCTGACAAAAAAAAAACAAAAATCCTTACAATCTTCACAATCTTCACAACAATGTACTACATACAACACAAAAAGGAGAGAAGAAATTTATTATATACAAGCCAAAACTAAACATGGTTTTAACATTTATTTACAACAAAGAATTTGAGTCTTCAAAGTCTTCAGGCTAGTTGTTGCGAAAAAAGCTTTAATTAGATTTCACAACAGCCACTTTCCCCCTAAATTCTCTACACACAGATTCCTCTTCCAGCCTATCAAATTTCTCACCTGAAACATGGGATTGCTGCTGGAGTCATTCCTTGTTCACCTACATTTCGTAACTTAATTCATATGTGGAGCAAGCTTCGAAACATTTCTCTGTGCTCCTCAACAGCATGACCCATCTGCAATCAAAATATTAGTCCTTTAATGATAAGCAAAAACAAGGCATTTCAATTTATTCACTTCTTACCGATGTGCCATTCAGTTGAAGTAAAACGTATTTCTGTTTCTTACTATTTATGAGCTTTAAAGCAGCTAGGAGGCAACAGGAAGTTGATGGCCAACACCACTTATGTAAATAGATTCATGTAGGCTTGCTTCTAGTGTTGATTACTATTTGTGGATTAGAAAGGAAAACTAATAAGAGGTAGAATCACTAGAACCATATCACATCAAAGCAGTTGCACTTGTAAACAGGTGTACAACATGCAGAGATTACCCAGAACAGGGTAATAGGCAGGGTTAACTTTCTTCATAAACAAATCATGAATGATAAAGCCATGCTTACATTGATAAATTAAACACATGCATGGTTATTTTCTTTGATTTCTTATTTCACTGACCATCAGATGGCTTTGTCCTTGGACTTGTTCCTCCATTCTTGCCTGTTACTTCCAAACTATTTGTAAGCAGTGGCAGATATAATATCCCCAGGCTGCTGCTGTGCACAAAGGGAAATTGTGATGGTTAAAAGTCAAATACAAATGTTTCATTGTAATACATTTGTACATGAAACTACAGTCTACTTCAGGGTCATATGCAACCCAAACAGGAAAACATATTGACTTGCAAAAACAAAACAAAAACAATCAAGTATGCTCTCAGTATCCCAACCTTTGCCCTACATAACTAGCACCACAATTTCTACCTGCCTGCCCCACTATTTCTATCAAAGAAGCATTTTGACTAAAAGAGCCTGCTCTGTAGTAACAATTATCTCGTTATGAGTAGCAACATCTTTCATGTATTGATGAAATGTCAGTGGTTTTCAGTGTATGGTTAGATATGCTATCACTCTCTTTGTGGTGTCAGTTTTGGCAATAAAAACACTGAATCAGTGACAAAAGAACACAAGGATATGCTGTGCATGATGACTTTGTTTTCACCTTTATCGTGAAAAAATTACTTTATTTTATTTATTACTTACTTCAATTTATTGATTGTGAGGCTCCTTCGACTCCACATATTGCTTAATGTGATTGTTTAATTCATGGTATAAAATATTAAAGTCGTCTTCCTGTAGCCTTCCTGTTGAGAACATAAAGTTGTAACTTAAGGCTTCAGCTGCCAGCCATCTGGTGTTAGACGTTCTAATGTCTCTTGAAAGTCTCATGGCTGAAAAAAAAAAGATGCAAAAAGACTTAATAATTTATGTCATCAATACAGGCATTCTGAAAATTTCCTTTAAAAAGTTAAAAAAATGTTCTGTATTGTACGTACTGTTTGTATCATCACTGAAATTGTAGCTGGAACTTGCTTCTGTGTTGTCATGCTGCAAATAATTAAAAAAAGTTTTAATTAATGTGTCTAGGCATGCATATTTTTTTTTTTTGGGGGGGGGGGTTTACATTAAATTAACTTAACCTAAACCTAAAGAAAAATTGTTCCACTAGGCTTGTACTTACTTTAAACGCTACACCCAAGCACTCAAAGTAAACCCAGCCTGCAAGAGTTAAACGGGCCCGTTTCGGGCTGAGAAATGGGGCCGTTAAGGGAAGTTACACTCCCAGCCCGCCGTATTATGGGAGCCTAAAGTGCATCGGCCCCTTGCGGGTTTGGGAGAAATAACTCCCTCAGCCCTTCAAAGCCCCACCCTAAAAACACCTCGCAGCCCTTCCATAGTCCCTCAGCCCTCCATAGCCCCACCCTAAAAACACCTCGCAGCCCTTCCATAGTCCCTCAGCCCTCCAAAGCCCCACCCTAAAAACACCTCGCAGCCCTTCAAAGCCCCTCTCAGCCCTCCAAAGCCCCATCCTAAAAAACACCTTTCAGCCCTTCAAAGCACTTGGTAAATACCAGCAGACAAAAAATAGACATGATTCAACAATTTATTAAATACAAGCAGATACACAAGGTTTTCATATTAATTTACAACAAAGAATTTTTCACAAATGCCTGACCAAAAAATATTCATTGCAATTTATCATATACATATACAAGCAAAAAAAAAATAAAGGGTTTTAATATTTATTACAACAAAGAATTTGAGTCTTCAAAAACTTCAGGCTAATTGTTGCGAATACCTGACCCCCCAAAAAAGAAAAAAAAATCATTACAATCTTCAAAACAATTTATCATATACAAGCAAAAGATAAACAAGGATTGAATATTTATTTACAACAAAGAATTTGTCACAAATGCCTGACCCCCACCTCCAAAAAAAGAAAAAAGTCATTACAATCTTCAAAAACAACTTATCATATACATATACAAGCAAAAATATACATGGTTTTAACATTATTTACAACCAAGAATTTGAGTCTTTACAGTCTTCAGGCTAGATGTCGTGAATACCTGACAAAAAAAAACAAAAATCCTTACAATCTTCACAATCTTCACAACAATGTACTACATACAACACAAAAAGGAGAGAAGAAATTTATTATATACAAGCCAAAACTAAACATGGTTTTAACATTTATTTACAACAAAGAATTTGAGTCTTCAAAGTCTTCAGGCTAGTTGTTGCGAAAAAAGCTTTAATTAGATTTCACAACAGCCACTTTCCCCCTAAATTCTCTACACACAGATTCCTCTTCCAGCCTATCAAATTTCTCACCTGAAACATGGGATTGCTGCTGGAGTCATTCCTTGTTCACCTACATTTCGTAACTTAATTCATATGTGGAGCAAGCTTCGAAACATTTCTCTGTGCTCCTCAACAGCATGACCATCTGCAATCAAAATATTAGTCCTTTAATGATAAGCAAAAACAAGGCATTTCAATTTATTCACTTCTTACCGATGTGCCATTCAGTTGAAGTAAAACGTATTTCTGTTTCTTACTATTTATGAGCTTTAAAGCAGCTAGGAGGCAACAGGAAGTTGATGGCCAACACCACTTATGTAAATAGATTCATGTAGGCTTGCTTCTAGTGTTGATTACTATTTGTGGATTAGAAAGGAAAACTAATAAGAGGTAGAATCACTAGAACCATATCACATCAAAGCAGTTGCACTTGTAAACAGGTGTACAACATGCAGAGATTACCCAGAACAGGGTAATAGGCAGGGTTAACTTTCTTCATAAACAAATCATGAATGATAAAGCCATGCTTACATTGATAAATTAAACACATGCATGGTTATTTTCTTTGATTTCTTATTTCACTGACCATCAGATGGCTTTGTCCTTGGACTTGTTCCTCCATTCTTGCCTGTTACTTCCAACTATTTGTAAGCAGTGGCAGATATAATATCCCCAGGCTGCTGCTGTGCACAAAGGGAAATTGTGATGGTTAAAAGTCAAATACAAATGTTTCATTGTAATACATTTGTACATGAAACTACAGTCTACTTCAGGGTCATATGCAACCCAAACAGGAAAACATATTGACTTGCAAAAACAAAACAAAACAATCAAGTATGCTCTCAGTATCCCAACCTTTGCCCTACATAACTAGCACCACAATTTCTACCTGCCTGCCCACTATTTCTATCAAAGAAGCATTTTGACTAAAAGAGCCTGCTCTGTAGTAACAATTATCTCGTTATGAGTAGCAACATCTTTCATGTATTGATGAAATGTCAGTGGTTTTCAGTGTATGGTTAGATATGCTATCACTCTCTTTGTGGTGTCAGTTTTGGCAATAAAAACACTGAATCAGTGACAAAAGAACACAAGGATATGCTGTGCATGATGACTTTGTTTTCACCTTTATCGTGAAAAAATTACTTTATTTTATTTATTACTTACTTCAATTTATTGATTGTGAGGCTCCTTCGACTCCACATATTGCTTAATGTGATTGTTTAATTCATGGTATAAAATATTAAAGTCGTCTTCCTGTAGCCTTCCTGTTGAGAACATAAAGTTGTAACTTAAGGCTTCAGCTGCCAGCCATCTGGTGTTAGACGTTCTAATGTCTCTTGAAAGTCTCATGGCTGAAAAAAAAAATATGCAAAAAGACTTAATAATTTATGTCATCAATACAGGCATTCTGAAAATTTCCTTTAAAAAGTTAAAAAAATGTTCTGTATTGTACGTACTGTTTGTATCATCACTGAAATTGTAGCTGGAACTTGCTTCTGTGTTGTCATGCTGCAAATAATTAAAAAAGTTTTAATTAATGTGTCTAGGCATGCATATTTTTTTTTGGGGGGGGGGGTTTACATTAAATTAACTTAACCTAAACCTAAAGAAAAATTGTTCCACTAGGCTTGTACTTACTTTAAACGCTACACCCAAGCACTCAAAGTAAACCCAGCCTGCAAGAGTTAAACGGGCCCGTTTCGGGCTGAGAAATGGGGCCGTTAAGGGAAGTTACACTCCCAGCCCGCCGTATTATGGGAGCCTAAAGTGCATCGGCCCCTTGCGGGTTTGGGAGAAATAACTCCCTCAGCCCTTCAAAGCCCCACCCTAAAAACACCTCGCAGCCCTTCCATAGTCCCTCAGCCCTCCATAGCCCCACCCTAAAAACACCTCGCAGCCCTTCCATAGTCCCTCAGCCCTCCAAAGCCCCACCCTAAAAACACCTCGCAGCCCTTCAAAGCCCCTCTCAGCCCTCCAAAGCCCCATCCTAAAAAACACCTTTCAGCCCTTCAAAGCACTTGGTAAATACCAGCAGACAAAAAATAGACATGATTCAACAATTTATTAAATACAAGCAGATACACAAGGTTTTCATATTAATTTACAACAAAGAATTTTTTCACAAATGCCTGACCAAAAAATATTCATTGCAATTTATCATATACATATACAAGCAAAAAAAAATAAAGGGTTTTAATATTTATTACAACAAAGAATTTGAGTCTTCAAAAACTTCAGGCTAATTGTTGCGAATACCTGACCCCCCAAAAAAGAAAAAAAAATCATTACAATCTTCAAAACAATTTATCATATACAAGCAAAAGATAAACAAGGATTGAATATTTATTTACAACAAAGAATTTGTCACAAATGCCTGACCCCCACCTCCAAAAAAGAAAAAAGTCATTACAATCTTCAAAAACAACTTATCATATACATATACAAGCAAAAATATACATGGTTTTAACATTATTTACAACCAAGAATTTGAGTCTTTACAGTCTTCAGGCTAGATGTCGTGAATACCTGACCAAAAAAAAAAAAAATCCTTACAATCTTCACAATCTTCACAACAATGTACTACATACAACACAAAAAGGAGAGAAGAAATTTATTATATACAAGCCAAAACTAAACATGGTTTTAACATTTATTTACAACAAAGAATTTGAGTCTTCAAAGTCTTCAGGCTAGTTGTTGCGAAAAAAGCTTTAATTAGATTTCACAACAGCCACTTTCCCCCCTAAATTCTCTACACACAGATTCCTCTTCCAGCCTATCAAATTTCTCACCTGAAACATGGGATTGCTGCTGGAGTCATTCCTTGTTCACCTACATTTCGTAACTTAATTCATATGTGGAGCAAGCTTCGAAACATTTCTCTGTGCTCCTCAACAGCATGACCCATCTGCAATCAAAATATTAGTCCTTTAATGATAAGCAAAAACAAGGCATTTCAATTTATTCACTTCTTACCGATGTGCCATTCAGTTGAAGTAAAACGTATTTCTGTTTCTTACTATTTATGAGCTTTAAAGCAGCTAGGAGGCAACAGGAAGTTGATGGCCAACACCACTTATGTAAATAGATTCATGTAGGCTTGCTTCTAGTGTTGATTACTATTTGTGGATTAGAAAGGAAAACTAATAAGAGGTAGAATCACTAGAACCATATCACATCAAAGCAGTTGCACTTGTAAACAGGTGTACAACATGCAGAGATTACCCAGAACAGGGTAATAGGCAGGGTTAACTTTCTTCATAAACAAATCATGAATGATAAAGCCATGCTTACATTGATAAATTAAACACATGCATGGTTATTTTCTTTGATTTCTTATTTCACTGACCATCAGATGGCTTTGTCCTTGGACTTGTTCCTCCATTCTTGCCTGTTACTTCCAAACTATTTGTAAGCAGTGGCAGATATAATATCCCCAGGCTGCTGCTGTGCACAAAGGGAAATTGTGATGGTTAAAAGTCAAATACAAATGTTTCATTGTAATACATTTGTACATGAAACTACAGTCTACTTCAGGGTCATATGCAACCCAAACAGGAAAACATATTGACTTGCAAAAACAAAACAAAAACAATCAAGTATGCTCTCAGTATCCCAACCTTTGCCCTACATAACTAGCACCACAATTTCTACCTGCCTGCCCACTATTTCTATCAAAGAAGCATTTTGACTAAAAGAGCCTGCTCTGTAGTAACAATTATCTCGTTATGAGTAGCAACATCTTTCATGTATTGATGAAATGTCAGTGGTTTTCAGTGTATGGTTAGATATGCTATCACTCTCTTTGTGGTGTCAGTTTTGGCAATAAAAACACTGAATCAGTGACAAAAGAACACAAGGATATGCTGTGCATGATGACTTTGTTTTCACCTTTATCGTGAAAAAATTTCTTTATTTTATTTATTACTTACTTCAATTTATTGATTGTGAGGCTCCTTCGACTCCACATATTGCTTAATGTGATTGTTTAATTCATGGTATAAAATATTAAAGTCGTCTTCCTGTAGCCTTCCTGTTGAGAACATAAAGTTGTAACTTAAGGCTTCAGCTGCCAGCCATCTGGTGTTAGACGTTCTAATGTCTCTTGAAAGTCTCATGGCTGAAAAAAAAAAATATGCAAAAAGACTTAATAATTTATGTCATCAATACAGGCATTCTGAAAATTTCCTTTAAAAAGTTAAAAAAATGTTCTGTATTGTACGTACTGTTTGTATCATCACTGAAATTGTAGCTGGAACTTGCTTCTGTGTTGTCATGCTGCAAATAATTAAAAAAAGTTTTAATTAATGTGTCTAGGCATGCATATTTTTTTTTTGGGGGGGGGGTTTACATTAAATTAACTTAACCTAAACCTAAAAGAAAAATTGTTCCACTAGGCTTGTACTTACTTTAAACGCTACACCCAAGCACTCAAAGTAAACCCAGCCTGCAAGAGTTAAACGGGCCCGTTTCGGGCTGAGAAATGGGCCGTTAAGGGAAGTTACACTCCCAGCCCGCCGTATTATGGGAGCCTAAAGTGCATCGGCCCCTTGCGGGTTTGGGAGAAATAACTCCCTCAGCCTTCAAAGCCCCACCCTAAAAACACCTCGCAGCCCTTCCATAGTCCCTCAGCCCTCCATAGCCCCACCCTAAAAACACCTCGCAGCCCTTCCATAGTCCCTCAGCCCTCCAAAGCCCCACCCTAAAAACACCTCGCAGCCCTTCAAAGCCCCTCTCAGCCCTCCAAAGCCCCATCCTAAAAAACACCTTTCAGCCCTTCAAAGCACTTGGTAAATACCAGCAGACAAAAAATAGACATGATTCAACAATTTATTAAATACAAGCAGATACACAAGGTTTTCATATTAATTTACAACAAAGAATTTTTCACAAATGCCTGACCAAAAAATATTCATTGCAATTTATCATATACATATACAAGCAAAAAAAAAAATAAAGGGTTTTAATATTTATTACAACAAAGAATTTGAGTCTTCAAAAACTTCAGGCTAATTGTTGCGAATACCTGACCCCCCAAAAAAGAAAAAAAAAATCATTACAATCTTCAAAACAATTTATCATATACAAGCAAAAAGATAAACAAGGATTGAATATTTATTTACAACAAAGAATTTGTCACAAATGCCTGACCCCCACCTCCAAAAAAAGAAAAAAAGTCATTACAATCTTCAAAAACAACTTATCATATACATATACAAGCAAAAAATATACATGGTTTTAACATTATTTACAACCAAGAATTTGAGTCTTTACAGTCTTCAGGCTAGATGTCGTGAATACCTGACAAAAAAAAAAAAAATCCTTACAATCTTCACAATCTTCACAACAATGTACTACATACAACACAAAAAGGAGAGAAGAAATTTATTATATACAAGCCAAAACTAAACATGGTTTTAACATTTATTTACAACAAAGAATTTGAGTCTTCAAAGTCTTCAGGCTAGTTGTTGCGAAAAAAGCTTTAATTAGATTTCACAACAGCCACTTTCCCCCCTAAATTCTCTACACACAGATTCCTCTTCCAGCCTATCAAATTTCTCACCTGAAACATGGGATTGCTGCTGGAGTCATTCCTTGTTCACCTACATTTCGTAACTTAATTCATATGTGGAGCAAGCTTCGAAACATTTCTCTGTGCTCCTCAACAGCATGACCCATCTGCAATCAAAATATTAGTCCTTTAATGATAAGCAAAAAACAAGGCATTTCAATTTATTCACTTCTTACCGATGTGCCATTCAGTTGAAGTAAAACGTATTTCTGTTTCTTACTATTTATGAGCTTTAAAGCAGCTAGGAGGCAACAGGAAGTTGATGGCCAACACCACTTATGTAAATAGATTCATGTAGGCTTGCTTCTAGTGTTGATTACTATTTGTGGATTAGAAAGGAAAACTAATAAGAGGTAGAATCACTAGAACCATATCACATCAAAGCAGTTGCACTTGTAAACAGGTGTACAACATGCAGAGATTACCCAGAACAGGGTAATAGGCAGGGTTAACTTTCTTCATAAACAAATCATGAATGATAAAGCCATGCTTACATTGATAAATTAAACACATGCATGGTTATTTTCTTTGATTTCTTATTTCACTGACCATCAGATGGCTTTGTCCTTGGACTTGTTCCTCCATTCTTGCCTGTTACTTCCAAACTATTTGTAAGCAGTGGCAGATATAATATCCCCAGGCTGCTGCTGTGCACAAAGGAAATTGTGATGGTTAAAAGTCAAATACAAATGTTTCATTGTAATACATTTGTACATGAAACTACAGTCTACTTCAGGGTCATATGCAACCCAAACAGGAAAACATATTGACTTGCAAAAACAAAACAAAAACAATCAAGTATGCTCTCAGTATCCCAACCTTTGCCCTACATAACTAGCACCACAATTTCTACCTGCCTGCCCCACTATTTCTATCAAAGAAGCATTTTGACTAAAAGAGCCTGCTCTGTAGTAACAATTATCTCGTTATGAGTAGCAACATCTTTCATGTATTGATGAAATGTCAGTGGTTTTCAGTGTATGGTTAGATATGCTATCACTCTCTTTGTGGTGTCAGTTTTGGCAATAAAAACACTGAATCAGTGACAAAAGAACACAAGGATATGCTGTGCATGATGACTTTGTTTTCACCTTTATCGTGAAAAAATTACTTTATTTTATTTATTACTTACTTCAATTTATTGATTGTGAGGCTCCTTCGACTCCACATATTGCTTAATGTGATTGTTTAATTCATGGTATAAAATATTAAAGTCGTCTTCCTGTAGCCTTCCTGTTGAGAACATAAAGTTGTAACTTAAGGCTTCAGCTGCCAGCCATCTGGTGTTAGACGTTCTAATGTCTCTTGAAAGTCTCATGGCTGAAAAAAAAAAATATGCAAAAAGACTTAATAATTTATGTCATCAATACAGGCATTCTGAAAATTTCCTTTAAAAAGTTAAAAAAATGTTCTGTATTGTACGTACTGTTTGTATCATCACTGAAATTGTAGCTGGAACTTGCTTCTGTGTTGTCATGCTGCAAATAATTAAAAAAAGTTTTAATTAATGTGTCTAGGCATGCATATTTTTTTTTTTGGGGGGGGGTTACATTAAATTAACTTAACCTAAACCTAAAGAAAAATTGTTCCACTAGGCTTGTACTTACTTTAAACGCTACACCCAAGCACTCAAAGTAAACATGGCAGTCATGTTTTAAATAAAATCAGAGGGACTTACTTGTGATGGGGGTTTTTTCTTGTCTGCTGCTGTTTTGAAAAAAAAAAACAAACAGAAAAAAGTCATTTCAAAATTATAAAACATTACATCTGAAACATTTAAGAATCTTTTTTCCCTCCAAGTTCATTTTGAATTAAATTAATTAATAAATAATATATTTACTTTAGTTATATAAAAGTTCTGTATTGTACTTACAACTTGTTCCAGGCACGGGTATTATCGTCTGAGACTGCAAATAATTTAAAAAAGTCTTAATTAATGTGTCTAGGCATGCATGTGTGTGTGGGGGAACATTAAATTAACTTAACCTGATCCTAAAGAAAGATTGTTGCTTTATACTGACCAGAAGCCAAGCTTCTATTTTTTTTAAAAAAAGACATTATAAATATGCATATTTCAACCTATTAGTATAAGAATACCTATATAACACAATGATTTGAGAGTGAGTCAAGGGGGCGTAACTAAGATATTGTAATAGAAAATAAGATTAACCAAATAAAGGGACTTACATCTGATTTACTCCTTTTCTTTTGCTGCGCCTCTGTTGGTGACTGCAAATAATTTAAAAAAGTCTTAGGCATGCATATTTTGGGGGTGTATATTAAATTAACTTAAACTGATCCTAAAGAAAAATTGCTGCACTTGGCTTTTACTTTAAGCATACCAGAAGCCAAGCTTTTTTTTTTTAAAAAAAAGAAAGACATTATACATGTAAATATTTAACCATGAGGGACTTACGGTTTGGGCCCGCTTCCCAGATTCTTTGGATTCCATATTTTTTATCTGAAAAAAAAAACGAGAAAAAAGTCATTTCAAAATTATAAAACATTACATCTGAAACATTTAAGAATTTTTTCTCCCTCCAAGGTCATTTTGAAATCTATAATGTCATAGCTAATTAAAGATTTTGTCATTTTATTTTGAAGGAAGTGAGTGGTATCGCCCGTGCGAGGGAAGGTAGAAGTACACGCCGTGCGGAATCCTAGCGGCCAGTCGTCTTCAATTACTACCCGTACAAAAGGCGTCGCCGAGTAGCCTGGCCATAAAACCCGACCATTTGCACTTGCCGTAGGGTCTGAGCGCTGAGGCGAAACGACTTCTATCTGAACATTCTGTCGGGGTTAGGACTGAGTGTATTCTCCACAAACAAGCAAAACTAGAATATATGAAGGAGAGAAGAATGAACAGAGCAACTGACAAACATAAAAACAACTGAATTTTCAAACTTCAATTTTATTGCTTTTTTTATCTGTCTTTTTATCTCTTATCTTTCTTTCCTCATTAGCGGGGATATCAATATTCGGCTTGCCAAGTTTTGAGTGCGACGTGCATGTACACTAGTGTTCACACTGTAGTATTATTATTTTATTTTCCGGTTTCTATGTACACATTGTTTCTTACACTCTCCATCTGGAAAATGACAGTCGTGTCCATCTCATAAATTCCATGTCCTTTCTACTACACCATTTTCTTTGCCCCCCGGACCAGACGCCACACCTGAATGTCCACATTGCTTCCAAGCACCTTGCATAACAGCAGGAGGTCTCGACGTCGAGTTCATCGGGAAGGGACAGGCGGCTTGTCCTCAAAATCGAGCAATTCGGAATAGCATATATACGAGGTACTGGAAAATGCTAGACTTTGTAGGACTCTGGAGGGACAGGAGATATCTGGATAGAAAAATCGCTTTGGCAGAAGGTGAATGGATGCTGTGCCACAGGCGTGAAGTGATGCCCACTTGTGTCGTGCAAAAAGTACGAACACTGTACCCAAACCCAGATGCAGTGCCGTATGTCGGTCACCAATGGGAATAAAAAAAAACTAAACAAGACGAATAAAATCTAAGTTTAAAAATTCCATTGCCTTTTTGTTTGTGTTATTTGGGTTGTTTGCCTTTGTCTCCTTTCCTGTCCACTCTCTCTTACAAGGGAGAAAATACAAACAAAACCAGGGTGCTAAACTGGTCCTAACCCTTTTGATTATACAAGTCTTCTCCGCGTCCAGTTCTCGTTTTGTGACTCAGAAGACGCAAGCACCGATGACCTCCCCCCGGCACAATGGTCGGGTTAATAAGAAGAGAAAGACCGTGGTCACTAGTTGCAGTCGTAATTGTTGCCATTTGTAAAAAAGTTCGAACATGCATTCAAACCGAGGTGTACTTTAGGTCAGTCATCAGGAGTAATGAACTGAAAGTATTAAATATTATATCCCCTCTTATGAGTAAAGAAAGATGTAAGGAAAGACAGTATGTTCAGATAGAAGCCGTTTCGCCTCACTTTGTCTGGTAGGACAACCCTAACCCTGACAGTATGTTCAGTTGCAACCCGTTTCACTTCAGCTTTCTAACCGCCAACACCAAGTACTCGGCTGAGAAACACGTTTTATCGCCTGCGATCTCCACCCTCCTCGGGGCCAGGGTAGCAATTAGGGAAGACTGACCGCTGGTACACCACCGTGTACTCCTACCTTCCCTCGCACGGGCGAAACCATTTGAAAACACGCCCATTTCGACTTCGGCCTTTAAAACACTTTCGCCCATTGACGAAAGATTCAAGGAATGCAGGCAGCACATCGCGCACAATGTTTATCTTTTGAAAATTCTGGATCGATCAATGATTTAGCTAGGACAAAAAATTAACTTATCTTTAAAAACAAGCAAACAAAAAAAATTGAGTTTTTATTTCTCTCCCTCTGATTCATGCTCTTCTTGCTATCACAAACCGTCATTTGATCACCTATATAGACAGACCTATGTAACCGAGTGGTGCGTGGTGAGGGGAGTAGAACAGTGACCACAACAGTCCAGCACCCAAATCAGAAAGGCAGGAGCCTGTCAGCAGTTACACAACTCTTTTAATGCCAATAGATCTACAGTCACGGCTGCGTCGCTTGTCTCGCACCTTCTCTGCGGAGTTTTCTCCCCTGTCCTTACGTCTCAGCCCTGCCCTTATATACCTCGCGGGTTGGTCCCTTTTCGCGCTCTTTTGCATCAGGGTTGTTTTCGCGCTCTTTTGCATCAGCGTTGTTTTCGCGCTCTTTTACAATCGTACCTTTACTTACTGGCATGCATCAGCAGATCTATCTAACAAGCGCTGGACTACCGGCCCTCTACACCTATAAGGGGAAAAACTGTCTACAGTTGTAGCCATGCACACCTTTAATATAAGCTGATTTATTTCAGCATGATTATAGCAGTGTATGTGAAGAAATAAGAATCACCAATAAGAGTTCCAAATAAAGCACATGGGCAAAATGTTTCTCATTGTGCCATTGTGTATGTCTGCGTGAAAATTCTGGAAACGCTGATGACTGGTAGGTGACGAAGCAAAGACCATTAACTGACGATACACGATGGTAAACAAATGTTATGATGCTTTCTTTATAAGATAAGATGCTTTCTTTATAAGATAAGAAATTACTTACTGTACAGAGCAAAACGATACGTAGCCCTTTCACTTTCGGTTATGACGTGCAACAAGTGTCCAATCAAAACATTTAAATGGCGTCAGCTGCTAAGCAACGCAACGCTCAACAACTCTGATGTGATCAGACGTCCGGTTAAATCGTTAGTTGAAAGCGTACAAAGACGTGATATTAAAGTGCTAGTAAAACGAAGGAATATGAAAGAACTCAAGACTCCACTTTCTGAAAGAAAGGAGAATCAGGGAAGACCTTATTAAGATATTTATAAAATATTTCACGAATACGACGACATATATTGGTATGCATGTATTGTTGTCCTTACCACAAACTAACATTAATAAAAATTCAAAAGGAAGCAATTTTATCAGACACTGTAGTAACTTGTGACAAGAAGAAATGTTCCATTCATGAACGTGTATTTATTAGTTCGTGGGCGACTTCTGTGTGGAGAAAGATAACTCTCGGTGGAAATTGCTACTTCCTTTTCGGCATCGTTTGAGAGAAGAAAGGTTAGTCAATTTGATCCTGCTGAAATCAGCTCATCTAACACATAAAAACCTCCTTGACAGTCATCATGTGGGGAAGGAATAGGGGAGCAGAGATGATAGGTGTGCAAATATCATTATATCAGCCAAGAATCTTTGAGCTGGAGAAATGCACAATGCTGCTTGATATGAGTCTCACATCAGATGGTGAATGTGTCAGGTATCTACGAAATAGAGAATCTGGAACGAATACACGGGACTCAAGTGTCTGTGGCTGGAGCACAATGGCATCAGGTTCATTGAGAACCTACAGCACCAGAAGGAACTGCACTGCCTGTACTTGCAGCACAACCTCATTGAGCATCTGGAGAATCTGGAACCACTGGAGAAGCTTGATACTCTTAATGTCTGCAACAACCAGATTTCACAGATTGAAAACATAGGTATGTGTTTATTAGACTGAAGCATTTTCCTCGAATGATATGCTCCATAAATGATTATTATAAGGGGAATGAAAAGCAAAGGTATGGTTGTAACATTTGAAAGCAGCAGTAGATTATTGTTATTGCCTGGATTTAAACCATTTGTCTTGTTTGATAAGCTGATGAATCAGTTCAAAGTTATTGGTTCCTGGAGATTTTCATTGAAACCAGAAGATTCCTTTAAAATATAACTTTTCCAGCCTCACAATACCAGCAAAATTTGTCAACTTCCTGCTTTGTATGGTTAGGATATTCCCTCCTAGTATTCCTAAATCAACCTCCACCATACCAACCTCTACCTAAAAACCCAAACCCAACCAATTATAATTTACAATTAGTCAAGCATTTCCTCAGTTTCACATATACATACACACTGATAAATGAGAGTTTTCAGTGCCATATAAAGATTATAAAGTCTGCCACTGAAAGTGTCTGAGTAATAGTATTATGTATGTCCATACTGTGCACCAAGTCTTTATATCATGGACTTCATAAAAACTGGTTTCTAGGATTGAAGTCCTAATGATGCAATTAAGAAAATCTTTAGTATAGGTGTAAGGAACTTGAGTATAGGTGTATATAGTATATAGTGTATAGTTAGTATAGTAGAGGCCCTCGAGATATGGTGCTGAACCATGATGAGCACATGTTGCAGCGTGTTTAAAGTTCTGCACACTCCAATCTCCCACAACAAACTTCAGACAGTACAAGACATTGAGCATTTAAAGTACTGTGATGAACTTGTGTACTGGACCTTTCGTACAACAGACTGGATGACCCAGGCGTCTTGGATGTCTTTGAACAGATGAAGAATCTGGTGAGCTGTACAAAATTCGTTTTTTCTCTGAACTTGTTGGCCTTGGTTTGATCTTGTATGGGATTATGGAAACTGATTTGTGCCATTTGACTTAGAAGACCATTACAGTTTGGCTGCTGAATCTGTCCACTGGGACTCTTACTGTTCCCATGGAGTGTGATGGATCTATGTATGTGTATCAATGCATGCAAGCATGTGTGGAATATTGCACTGTACATTTTGTCAGGAGAAAAGAATCTGACTTCACACACAGGATAATTATCATGAGTTAATAACCCTATTCTGCAATTATACTATGGATGGTTGTTCTTTTCAAAATTGTAGTCATTATTTATTTGTCCCTTGACTGGTATTGGTCATTAAGGGAACATGGATAAATGTAGCAGCTGACATGGCCCATCACTCACACCTGTCTTGGTGATAGTCACGTGTTCAGCACATTGTAAGAATTTTTAAAGGATGGCAGAGGTGTCTGTGTTTAAACACATGTGACTGCTATGGCCCCACTGCCATGTGGCAATCTTGGGAAAGAGAAAGGCTAAGGAGTGAACCCCTACAAAAATTATACACTTCTTACAGTGTTTGTGCTGAATAATAATAATATGATGATGATTCATACTGTGCTTTACCCTTCCATCAAAGACAGGAGGAAAGCACTCGACAAGAATAAAAACAGAAATAATAATGATAATAATGGAAGCTGAAAGAAAAGTGCTCATTACAGGCTCTGTCAGACTAGCCCTTTATGTCGAGAAGGTGAATGCCATCAGTTTGGATGTGGACTGCAGCCTCATTGCATAGAATACATGACAAACCAATGAAGTTTTCTTCTGAAAATAGCTGAAATTTATGAGGTTTGCACTGAAGCTCAATTCAGTCTTTGGTGCAGTGCCTGGCAGAAATATTGCTACATCAGCATAGCTCTTGTTAAAAGCATCATGTCAATGGTTGATATGTTTCTTGTTCCTATTTACCTTAAGTGGAGCATAATTTTTTCCTCTCTTGTATAGGTGATCAATATTTTGGTAGATGATTTCAGAAACTGATGAAAGGCAACAAAACATCGAAGGTTGGTCTTTTTTGCTTACCTGTGTAGACTTTTTTTACGTCTGTGTCATCCGCAGAAAGCTCTAGATACCCGAGAGAATGTAAATGCAAAGCCTATGGTCAGCACACAACAGGGACGGTTGGAAAATAAGTATTTCCATCCGAAATACATTTATTTAAAATAACTAGATACATTTTACATTTCTGATTTAGTTTTTGTTACAGGTGGTGAATCATTTACGCTGGTTCCTCCAGAAGTCTTTCATGATAGGGGAGAGTAATAAAATAATAATATTGACATATATAGGAGGTGAAATATAGAACACTCCAGTTCAATCTTCTAATTCAACAATGGAAATGCTTTTGTTAGAAGTAAATGCAGATTTATTATTTTCATGCATAACAACAATGAATTGAACATTTCAGATGATGATGTTTTCAAATGGGAAATTTTAAAAATGTACTTATATCACAGATATTCCTGATGGTATTTTTGAACAAAAACATGAAATATTAAGGAAAGCCACCAAGGTTTTTGTACTTTAGAGAGGACAGCTACATATAATTTTCCACAGCTGGCTTAAAAATTATAAATTGTTTAATTCAAATGCCAAAACACAGACTATGACATAATTTGGAGATGTACACAGCAGGTTTGTCTTTAATCCACAGTCAGTTTGGACATTTAACAAGTTTTAACTACACAGTCTAATACATGTTACAAGTACCAGTGTTCTACAGTTAAGATTCCAGTAGACACTAGCTTCTGAATGACATGGATTCAGTGTCTACATTCTTAAACAGTTGCAAATAAGATGTTATGAAGTTCTCAATTGGCTACACTGAGTCCAGTGAAAAGTGCTAAATATTAACTCTAAAGAGAGAAACATGCCCTTCACAAGCCATTAGCAGCATGTAGTAAATATCAACATAACTGCTTTTTACAGTTACTTGGCATCACAAAGAATAACAAGCAACACAATAATCTATTTTATAGAGAAACCTTACACAGAAGTAATTCAAGCAATACCTTTACATAACCTAATGCAATGGTAAGTACTCAGTGCTCCAAAGTAGAAGTGTCATGATCAATTGTTCTAAGAAACATTCTTTCGTGCAGCATCAAGACCACACAGAGAGCCACACAGCAATATTCAAAGCCATTCAAACGCGGCTTAGGCCTAGACAGCTGCACATATCTGAAAAAATCTTTTTGACTGTCAGATAAAAACACCAGTGATGTACAAGCAGCAGAATTCCATCCGTCAACTGGGTCACCCGAAGAAAGCAAAATACCTGATGATACAAAAGAATGTACAACAAAGATAAGAGAACGAAAAACTTTGTAGCTCCTGGACAGTGAACTTGAATCTTGTTAAAAAAGAATTGCAAATTCATGGAAATCAAAATAAATCTGGCACAGGCTGAGGTAACAAATACTAGACAGAAAAACAGATGAAAATGAATTGGTAATGCCAGCTGCTGAAAGTGTTCACCAACTGATTGGGGTGGATGTTGCTATTCAGCCAAAGTCAAATTGAATAATAATGTGAACATTCAGTTAGAAATTATGACAGCACTATGGAAACACCTGATGATTTTGCTGCTTTGGCAGGATGTATCTGAAGTCACACAATATATTCTGAAGCATATGATATTAAAGGGGAGGAGTTCTTTTCCTTGTCTGCATTTAAAAAAAAGGGAAACTAAGCCAGTCCCTCAGCGGGTAGCGCACTGTCTCCCATATTTCATCCCATGTCAATGCCACTACAACTTGATTGTGCTTGTAGCATATAAATTGTAATGCCGCCATCACCTGCAAAAGACATAGGAAATATTATTGACCTCAATGATTTAAATATTTTAAATATTCACATCTAAACAAAACTGTCCATTTTTTAGTTAAAAAGGACGATGGAACATTAAACCTATTATGATTATCTATCTCTTGAGCCACATGTTTACAACTTGAGACATACTGCAAGGAACTGCCTGTCAAATTGATAAACATGTATTAAATCAAACTATATAAGAGATTCTGGGTGCTACTGCCTAATTTATTCTGTGTTGTTTTACTTAAATACACTGCCATCAATTTTTTAATAATGTTTACATACTCTAAACAACACTTGGAGCACAGTGATGGGCCAGAATTGTGCGTCTGCTCATATGAGCCAAGTATAGCAAACTGAATTTTTTTGGATTATTGCTGTCACCAGAGTGAAAGTAGAAAATGTTCATTACTTTTATTGCAAAGTTCAAGTATTTTCCTTTCCAAATATGTATAATTTTTGTGGTCTCATGTTTACCTGAGAGCAGCAATAATAACAACAAACATCACCCACTGTCGTCAACACCATCTTAAGTTATACGCCATTGTTTTATCAGGGCTTCTGCTAAGGTTAAATTCTTTGGGGTCCCAGGGAACCCTTCTTCAGATTTTTAAGGGGTCCCTGTTCTTTGCCCAAATTTGAAGGGATCCATGGACGAAAATTGAAGGGGTCCTCCGAACTTTTAATGCGTACTGTACGCAATTTTTTGCGTAAGCAGAAGCCCTGGTTTTATTATGTAATTATATTTTGAAGTCATTCTAACATTATTAAATATTTTTAACGTAATGCTGTCAATTCACACTTATTTAATTATATATTTATGTAGTGGCGGTGACTATATAGTCTTACCTGCCGAACAAAGGCGAATAGATCGGCCTTTTCGTTGAAAATGATGGTCGAAATCATTTTCCAGTAAGTTATGTTCGCTCCACGTAATCAAAAACGATGAAACAAATCGACATCATACATTTCAAATGGATTTGATGGATCGCTGAAGTAGCCTAGTCCCTGGCAGAAGGCCATGACCAGACAGTGCGGGGTGGGGGCATAGGAACGACCGATGACTGCTGCTAATGGCATATTTATGGACTATTTGAGAAGCTGAACGTTGTGAATACGTCTCTGCAAGGGAAAGACACCACCATATTACAAACATTTGACAAGATGATGCTTTCGTCCGAAAAATTTGTTCGTTTGGACGCAAAATATACGCAAGAAAATATTTTTGATGTTTCCTTGCAGATACGACTTTGTTCTTCGTTGTTGATTTCCTCGACGCGGCTTCGAGGTTAGCTGAAGGCTCCCCTCCTTCTTCCACCGACCGAGCTGGCTAAAGGGTCGCGGAGTACCGGTGTTCTCGGGGGGGGGGGGGGGGGGGGCGTCAAAGTAAAAAGGTTGAGAACCGCTGGTATACGCTGATCGAGTGTCAAAAATACACTTTACTACTGTTCCTTCAATGTTGGATCCATGTTCAAACACTGAAACCACAACTAATATCCCTGGACGCTGGCAGACCGATTTGTTCCCAGTTAACTGCTAAGACGAGGCATTAAGACGACATAGCTTCCGTTTATTCACATTTCAGATTAACTGTTAAAACGAAGCGTTAGACGACATCTTCTGGTTTTATTCGCATTCTTTGTTACGGCTCTCCAAGCTAACAGCGGATCACTTCGCAAGAGACCAAGATCGAGTGAGTCTCGGCATACAGACATCAAGTCCATAAATACAAATCCACGCTGAACGAACTGGAGAAAATTTTCTCTGCATGTGACATAAGAAGTTAGGACTACAACACGTCTTTATTACAGAAACCAGCATGTTGACATTCTGTAGTATGTGATAGCGAAGCGCGAAAGAGAAAATACAGTACAGGCTTTATCTATTTCAGAATTATGAATTAATACAAATATTAATTGCGACGGTCAGCCATGTAGTACAGCAATGTTAGACCTATATAATATTGGACTGAAAAATGGGCGATCGTTTCTGGCAGTGTAAACTGGTACAAAATGGAAGCGCAAATGATCACAATATTGGTATTAAATTGGATCAATGCAAGATTTGACAGTGGTGAAATTTATGTTACCGTCCGGTAGAAATACAGACCAATATGCGAACTGTGGATAGAGTCCTTATTAGAGTGACATTGGATTGAAGTTAGCTACCGTTGTCTATCAATGTGTCTCCCCCAACGACAAGTACCAGTCAAGGGACAACTGACTGGATTGAACATCAGTTTGATTGGATTCAATGTTAACAAAATCTTGGTGCCATGTTGTCCCAGTATATGCATTTCATCTGTGTCCTGATTGCTATATACCGGCACAGGATTTGTTAATTAGCGCTTCTGGCCACTAGTGTTTTATCAATGTATACGCCAGTGAACCATTGTCACCTATCACAACCAATTCAGTGGATAGAACAAAAGTACATACTCCACGCCAAACGACAGCGTCTACAGACAACACGAGACACAATCCACAGACCAAATATAAACATGTCATACAAGCCGGTATACACTCCCTGGAGAATATAGTTCTAGTCAACGAATAACACCACTCAGGTTGTGTTCAAGAAGCGAGTTTTTTTTTGTTTGTTTTGTTTTTTGTTTTTTTTGTTTGTTTGTTTTTTGGTCGGGGGTGGGGGACTCAGAAAATGAAACCGATGATTATGGAATACAGCCCTACATTATTAGAAGGCGCGCAAGATCAAGCCCAAGCTTCGATTGTGTTAAAAAATTAAAATTAAAAGGTCCAAACGAATTCATTCCACAGGCAGCTTGCTGAGTAAATCTTCACAAAATGTAATGGGTAGCATCACAGTCTACACTGTATTATTTTTGATTCTCTGTTAAGAAGTGGGTGCACCTGAGTTAATTTTTCCACGTGTATTACTGTTAATAAAATATAAACTCATTTCAAATGTGGGATTATCTAAGACAGACCTGGGCAAAGGCCGGCCCGCCTCCTGTCTCTGACCGGCCCGCCCGCTGGCCCGCCCACCAGTATATATATATACATACAGTATTGGGTAAAACTGAGTTACCTATATTAGTCCGGCCCTCTAAAATCATCCCAGTTTCTCATGTGGCCCCTTGGGAAAATTAATTGCCCACCCCTGATCTAAGATAATGTTTTGTGTGAGCTTCTGGGAATTTTGGTTCCATTTTTGAGCTACGTCAGGCATACAGGTAAGTGATCGCCACAGCCTGTCGTGTTGGTTACTGACATAGATAAGGTCAATAAGTGTATGTGACGTGTTAGTGACCTTTGTTGAAGTGGTAACGGTAAAAGTCTCGGTCCGAAGATCCGCAAGTCAACTGTCGTGTGGCAGCGGAAGTTTAAATTTTTATCTGTTCCTTCCACCCAACACCATCTGCATGTGCGTTTCATCCGGGCAGCCATGAACTTCAACTATACTTACTCTTCCAGTGTTGGGTTCAAATTACAAGTGCTGTACCGCTCTATTACCTGCTTGAGCTCATCTAGCTATTGTTTACTACATCAGGAGCATTCAAACCACTTGTATCCCCACTACATAGAACGAACACGAGTTGTGGTTGTGACAGGAGGCACAATGCGCTGGATGGAGCTGGAGTAGTGAGCTTCAGGGACAGTTTGTTAGTTGCTTTGTTTGTTTGTTGCATCGCAACCTTCTGTCGCATCTGAGTCTCTTAGTAGGTCAACCTACTAGGTGTGAGGAGGGATGTACTAGACTGGATTTTCTATGGCACCAATTCGGCCACGACCAGCGGCGGCGTTTGGGGGTGGCAAATGGGGCGGCCGCCCCAGGCCCCGCTCTCGAAGGGCCCCGCGCTTCAGCCCCGTGAGGTAAGGTGACCAGACGCTTTTGACCTCGTGTCCCGCCTGCTCATAAAATGTCCCGCTTTGTGGCAAGTCCATCATGTCCCGCTTGTCTTTAACAATACCGTACACTGATTCTCATCCGCGCCTTTGGTTTTGGCTTTTGCCTTTTTGGCGGTGTCTTGTTGATCCTTATTTCTTTTTCGTTGCTCTGCGGGCTCCGGTGTTTGACCCGTGACGATGATGACCTGCCGGCCGATATCTTATTGCACGCGCCGGTGGTCGTCTGCTCGTCCATCGTAAGGTGTCAGCTTCTTTGGTTAATGTTGTCGAGTTCCCCCACTTCCCAGTGGCAACCCACGCCAACAGCTGACTTCACACCAAACCTAGTGATAATGGAATGGACAACAAATGAGTACATAACGGCTTTCACCTGCCGACTTTGTTGTGTAAAGTGAAGCTGTTGGAAGTCGCTCGCTTTCCTTTGAAGGCAGCCTCTAACGACTCCATCAGACATGTCAGTTATTTTTTTTTCTTTTTACTGTCTCTGTGTTGGAATGCTACGGACTGCTGATTAAGGCATGTAGAGCTCACCCCGTGTGGAGGGTGACAGAGGGTGTATATATAGAGGAGCGTAGAAACGCCAAGGGGGGAATTGTGTTTGGATTAACACAGAGCGTGTGTAAGTGAAGAAGCTGTCTGGAAGTGCGAGCGAGGTGTGTCGTGTACCGGAGACGTTGGACAGTCTCCAAGTCAACTGCTGTGTGCGGGGGAGTGAGGCGCCGGGGGGAGGGGAGCGACTAATTCGGCGTGAGAAAGTCAGAAGAGACTTGACTAGTGTGAGCAGGTGCCCAGAGACTTGGTACCCTCGGCACCCACGTGGAAGGGACAATGTGACGTTCATGCTGTTTAAAGGAGGATCAGGGTAAAAGCTGTTTGAACTGTTTTTAAAAAACTGAGACCCTTCGAGAAGCGAACTGAAAGACTTAGTCATTTGTAATAAGTAGCGGTGCATGTGCACCCTTAGTCTGTGAAGTGCACCCTTAGTGATTAATGTGAATCCTGAGCATTGATTTAAACTGTTCTGTTTGAAAGTTGTGTGCATTGCTATGTATTGTGAAGTTTTGGTGTATATTAACTAACGGACGTCCCAACCTGAAAGTGATCTCGTGTTTTCATTTGCAAGAATTTGTCAGACTGCCGGTCCGTGACAGTTGTAGACTAATGTAGTTTGCTTGGTGATGGAAAAACGAGAAGAGAAAGTTTCTCGGTGTCGTGAAGTAACTACGAAACAAGCTCCTTTGACATCTCTCACTTCGGGCTTAGAGGTTGCAGTGCCAGCGGCGGGCCCCATCCTCTCCATTCACAGAGTGGCCATACATCAGTAACATATCCACCTCTTTACTGTCGATTCCAACTTGCTTGCAGGTCCCCCAAGTGGCACATTAATCCAGCGACCTCAGTGCACGAACGTTCTTGTAAACGGTTCATGCGCGATAAATCCTGGGTGTCCAGCGGCCCTCTGACACTTGGCCCGCTACCCCGACGGCCCCGCCTACCTTCGGCCTGGAAATTGTATACTGCAGACTTGAAACTTAACATCTGCAGGTGCTCCTTCTTCAGACCAGAAAAAGAAGATGGAAAACAAGATAAGGTAGGAATATTTATATTTTAATTTTAAAAAAAACGTTTTTCTTTTTAAAATGGAATACTATAGTGGCGTGGACAGATCTGCCCTTGAAAACCTCACTACTCGGCAGAGTCAGAGGAAAGGTTTCCCCCCCCCCCCCCCCTTAATACTTCTGAATTGTGATTTGTTATGACACCAGACACCCGCTACAAACAGCGTCTAACAAGCGCGAAACATTTTTGAAAAAAAAAAAGCAGTTAGGCTATGCCTGCCTCCTCATGACAGCCAGAGATGTGAAAACCAGCGGGCACTACTGCATGCATCCTTCTTTTGGATTGGTCTATTTTTTGATGACGTCACACGGTTTGCTGCGCTTTCCCCGAGAGCTCCGCCCGTGTCCCCATTGCACGCTGAGCAGCGACAGAGAAAGGTTCAAAGAGCAAGGCATTAGAGAACGATAACTATTTTCTCCACACAAAACGAAGAAAATAAAAGATTTGTGTATCAGGACTTTACAAAAATTCCATTAAGATGAGTAACCAGCTGCCAATCAAGGTCTGTAAAGAAGCCTTCCTCCGCTGTGCGCCGTGGACACCAGTTACCTTCAGACTGCAACGGAACAGGATAATACAATCAAAACCAAGCTACAATAGACAATATATTGAAGCTATTAACTGTTTGGAGGCTTTTGGTATTCGCAGTGATATTGACTCTGTGTGCGCACATCTGACAACTTTTAAAGATTCTGAAATCGCCAAGAGAGTGTTCTGCAATATTCGTGAATGGCCACGACGACAGCCTTGGAGCTTAACTGCTGCTGTCGACCTTTCTGTTTCCGTGGAGGTAGGAGACCCCTTGGCGTACCAAGCTAGAAAGCTCTTTAAGGAGCTCCTGCGTGTCTTCCTTGGTCTCTGCCAGAACCTCATTGAAGATAACCAGTCTCTTGAGCAGAGATTGAAAGACGCTTTCATTGATGTTTTCGAAGGACTGACAGATTCTAATTTCAGTCTTGAGCCTCACTGGAACGAAAAATCGTTACCCAAGCAAAGCTCTATTTGTTATGCAATACATCTCGTCCATCGCACCAAAAGAATATTTCCAGAGTATTACGAAACGATGATCAGTGATCTGGCCATCCTTGCTCCTAAAAACTGGGGAATGTACCGGCGAGGAAATGCGTATACAGGAGTCTACACAAAGTGGTGTATACCTGAAACATTTAGAGGATTTGAATTGGACACCGAATCTGACACACCAAGGGACTGGGATGCCATGCAGAGAGAAAGGATAGTTTATGCTGAGAGGCCTACATTACTGTGTCATGAAAAACGTACAAGACTGGCGGGTTCGTCGAGTTCGGAGGAAGAAGGATCGTCCTTACCTGAGATGAGGCGCACAGAGCGCTCAAACTTGACATTGCGACAATCTACACCACCTGACATTGTCGATGACACTTCTTCCTCTTCTCCAGTGTCATCACCATCAGAGGGAGAAGCATCTAACTATGAAGGACTTGACAGAGAAAGTGGCAATACCGAGGACGACGTGGTGACGAGAAATACAGCAAACATGGACACGGCTAGAGCGCTGAGCTTTAGTCCTCAGCCTTCCACCTCTCGCGAAGAGGAACAACCGTCGACTTCTAGACAAGCAGACGTCAGGGCCGTGGACACAACCGTCTCCTCTGGTTCTTCTACAGGAGGATTCAGACAAGCATCTTATGCAATGGATAATGCTGGAACATTGAACAAAGCAACACAGACACCTGCTGTTTCCTGGTTTGTTCTTGAAGAACGGCTTTGTCAGAAATGCAAGAATATACTAGGGAAACCTGGCCAAACTGACGATTTCACAGAATGACTTTAACAAAGTTCATATTGTAACTGATGACTTTCGTGTAATTCAAAACTTATAGAGGCCGTTTTTACTTTTACATTTTTGTCTTCTTCATATATTTGGTACTGTTGTGGCTATTTCACAACTTTCAATCATTTTTTTAATATTCGATCTTGTTCAATAGTCTCTTGCAATAATCTCTCGTAAGCACTGATTTGTGCTCTGATCTTTCATTCTTTCTCTGCCTGTGTTTATTATGTGCCTGTAACCTTGACATATTTATCATATGCTTTTTGGTTTTTTTTTCCTTCTAAAATGAGGGTTCAAGTAACGGACCAAAACACATTATAGCATCTCTTAAAATGTGTATTCTTCTCTCATTCTGTTTTCACACACACATACATAGAGTTTTTCCTGCAAAGGAACTGATTAGCATAATGATAATGTATAACTTACAATATTTTGCTATTTTTCTATATTTTGCTACTTTGTATACGGCTACTGTGTAAAGGTATTGACAAAGTGCGTGAAGCTTTTCCTGTTTGTTGATCACAAATAGAAGCTCAATCCACCATTTCAGTTGCCTGCAATGAGGTTTTCTTAACGGCACAAAAATTATCCATTGTGTAACCCCAAAATTATGATGAAATATGACTCAGACAGTATCATCTACCACTGAAGCACATATTACCAAGATATTACCAGTTGATTTGTTTTATCTTTTATATCTAAGTCGTTTCCCGATACACCCTATCTTGGTCTATTTAATACTTTAAGCTTTCTTCATTTTGATTACAATAAGAACAATTATCTAGATGTTTAATAGCTGTTACCTAATAACCGTCTTTATTTAATCAGTTCCTCTAAATAGATTTTTCATGTTAGCAATATTTTTGTTTTTCACTTAAAATCCACTATTTACTATTTTTCTTCTTCAACTTAATTCACGTGTCTTAGTAATTCGTCCTGCTAGGGTAACTACTGTGAGGATGTAATGCCCAGATGTCTGATGATCTTGTGATGTTTGAAAGTCCGATAAGATAAGCAACCATGTCTCTCTTCTCTAAAAGCGTCTGTTGAAGCTTAAGTTGAAAGAAATTCGTTTTAATTGACACATTAAAAATACTATATACCACAAAGAGATCAAAAAGTTTCATTTGTGTGTGATAAATACTCTGTGTTGCTCATCCGTGAACCGTTCAAAGGTTTATAAATCTCTATGAAATCCATTATTTAAAAGTCTTCGTGTTGACGAATATAAACTTTCAATTTGTTGACCTTGCAGCCTACGCAATGAGACTAAACAAACAAACAACTAAACAACAACAGCTGTTGGGTCTGTGACTACCGGTCAAAAAATATTGGATGCATTTGGCATTTATGGGCACCAAGAGGGATTTAAAAAAATTCCCATCATCTTTCTCCATCTAGACAACTCATTCTACTTATACAACTCTTTTTCATAGCCAAACAATTCATTTCACACGGACGTATTTGTGATTTCGTAACTACAGAATACATTAAGATGCGCATGCGAGCGGGTGTGTGTGTTGATTGCAGTGCCAGAGGTTGTCGCGTAACGCGATCGGGCGTTGTGGGACTCGCTCTCTCACAGACACACTCGCAATCACACAGACAAACCTCCGCGCACCCGACGCGAGCAGCGAAGCCAGTCACTCCTCAGTGAAGACCAAATGCGCACACGAAAACTAAAGTTTATTGGCGGTCGCACTATACGACCGCCAGCTCAAAGAAAAATAAAATAAAAATATGGAAGAACGGAAAGAAAAAAGAAAACAAAATCCCTTTCATACAGGTGGCCAAACAAAACAAATAGGGGAGAGCCCCACCATAACACGCACGCACAAAAAAAAAAATCAGACACACACTCAACAACTGTCACCACAGTTCAAAACGTTATTCCCCCTTCCAGGCCACTGCCTGAGTCACCCGCCGTTGACAGCGACGGACTAATCACAGTGTCACACCCTCTGCTCTTGTGAGGAACACAGTTCGTCCTCGCGACTCGGGTGTCGAGGCTTGACCAACGGTCTGGTCACATGCAGGTGGTCAACGGCACTCCGTCCTCAGTTTGCTGACTGTTGATCCTTTGTGCGGTAACTTTTCACTCCGATTGATCAAGTGTGGCGACTGAGTCTGCAGAAAGTGATGTACATCAGCAATACACTCTACGGCCATGCATGTAGAATCACAAGCGTCTCTTGTTCCCTTCCAACAACAGCGTCGTCAGCCCCGACAGACACCAAACCTTATCTACACAAAGAGAATTCCCTAACATTGTCTTAGACGCTAAGCGCATATCATAACTACACAAATAAAAATCCCCCAAAATACAGATTCAGCACATGTCCCCCCCCCCCCCACACACACACGTCTATACACAAATCTCTCAGCCTCAGTCGCTCAATCACTTTGCACACTTGCGCACCGGCTGGCCAGCCACCGCATGTCTTTAAAAATCGGATTCGCATTCGCACCTTTGGTTTTGGTTTGTCTTGTTGATCCCGATTATTTTTCGTTGCTCTGCGGGCTCCGGGGTTTGACCCGTGACGACAATGACCTGCCGGCCGACATCTTATTGCACGCGCCGCTGGTACATCGCCGGCGGTCGTCTGCTCGTCCCTCTTTAAGGTGTCAGCTTCTTTGGTTACGGTTGTTCCCCCACTTCCCAGTGGCAACCCACGCCAACAGCTGACTACACCCCAAACCTAGTGATAATGGAATGGACAACAAATGAGTACATAATGGCTTTCACCTGCCGACTTTGTTGTGTAAAGTGAAGCTGTTGGAAGTCGCTCGCTTTCCTTTGAAGGCAGCCTCTAACGACTCCAACAGACATGTCAGTCTGTTATTATTATCTTTTACTTTGTCTGTGTTGGAATGCTACAGACTGCCGATTTCTAACTCTGTTATACTGATAAATAATTTTTTAGGAAATTAACCTAGGTTGATTAAAAAAAATGAAAACAAGTGCATTTTACATTTTGGCAGACGA
Source organism: Pomacea canaliculata (assembly GCF_003073045.1). Lineage (NCBI taxonomy): Eukaryota > Metazoa > Mollusca > Gastropoda > Architaenioglossa > Ampullariidae > Pomacea > Pomacea canaliculata. Next base: position 4,635,964 of record NC_037592.1, read on the forward strand.
TGCCGATCCAAAGGCATCCACTTTCGGTAAACCTTTTCTGTCAGTACGGATCAGTGACGACACCATCATCGGCACGCGTCCCGCTTTCGCCCCCGAAACGTCTGACCACCTTACCCGAGGTCATCTTTATGACTTATTGCTAGCTGTGTTATACAAGTTGTGACAAAAAAATGACATCCAGAAAACACTTCTAAGTTCTAATTAAGCAAATTATTGAACCCATGTCTTCACGTTAAACCCGACAATAACAACAAGCAGTTTATTAAGTTATCGTCACCATATTATTTCGCTACAGTCACAAACGGTGGGAAAGGTTACGAACAATTAAAACACTAAATTCGTGTATTATTTCGCGAAATTAATCCAACCTATCTAACTGTATATAAATCAGTGCTTCCGGCATCATATCAATAGGGATGTTGATACACGTACTCCATGACCCCGGCCCCGCGATGATGGTCGGCCCCAGGCCCCGCGAGTTGCTAACGCCGCCTCTGGCCACGACGACAGTGAAAGGAACCTAATCATGGACATTGCTGTCTTACCTAAGTCCCAGAGTTGACAATCATGAATACTTACTGGCCTACAATAAGTTGAGTCTGGGTTTAGTAGGAAAGTGCTTATACCCTAAGGTGATTTCGTGCTATGGGGAAGGGGTAAGGAAACCGGTGTACCCGGAGAAAACCCGTGACGGTTTAGCCCTGCGAACATTTGTCACATACAGAAAGTGTGTCTCTAGACGAGATATGATAGAGGACCTCTCCGTGCAATGGTGATAGACGAGTGTCTTCATCACTACGCTACCGAGTGTCCCTCTCCAATAAGTGCTTTTATAAGACCATATCTTATAGTAGCCTTTCCGAATGAGGTAGACAGGCAATTTATTTTCATCAATATCCTTCACCAAGTCGGCGGACATTTGTCATACATTTTCTGTATGTATGAGTGTGAGCGCGCACGTGCCGCATCTGGGAGATGTGCATGAGTGTCCTTTCTTGTAACGTGAGATTTTCTCCAGAACATCGGCATTCAAATCCAGAACCACAACGTTTGCACAGGTTGTGTTGAGGTATCGGTTCTATAAACCTTCAATAGTTTCGGCGGTATAAATAAATGATAATAATAAATGCAACATTTGTACAGCACATACTCACACTCCTAAGGAGCATGACTGTTTGTAAAGTGCATTGAGCTTGCCTCCATGTGGGAAATGCATTATAAAAATCCTATTATAATTATTTGTGCATGCACACACACGTCCCCATGAGAGAGAGAGAGTGAGGAAAAGATGAAAACACTAACAGGTATCCAGTCTTTCGAACATAAATATAACTTATATAATGCAGTAAAGAATGTGTTTCTGGGGTATTAATTATATCTGACAGTCCAAGCAATCATTCATTGCAAGCTTCCTGCATCACACAAACTCAACTGACTGCTCGATGTGTTATCTTTATTTTCTTCAGTGAACTACATAAGGCAGAGCTAACAAGTGACTATACTAGTGACATCTTACAAAAGCAAGTAACAGTTATTTTGTGCAGATCAAGAGTCGAGTCCCAGGTCTATGTTGAGGTACGATGTTTCAAAATTCTGTTACTTTACAAATATATGGGCAAATAAATGACATTGAAAACAAAACAAAGAAACACCAGCTAACTGATGGTGTGGTTCATTCAAAGCTTTAGATTGTTCAGTTAATTTGCAAGTGTGATCTCACACACAAAAAAGACACAGACATGATTAGTTTGTGCTGCTCATTAAGAAAAATGCAGCAAACAATTAAAAACATACATTTTTTCATTAAAAGAGAAACACCTTAGCTCCAAGCTTGCACACAAACTGAACTGCATGAAGTATTACCAACTGCTTGCAGCAAACAGGTGCCTAACCATTCAGTATTAAGAAGACTACATGTTACCTACAAAGAGAACAATACAGAAGACTGGCCATTCTAAGCATAACAAGAGACATGACTCTTCTAGAGAACAGGAAGCATTATTACAAAATGTACTTTAGGCATCACACACACTTTATACTACTGTCAAGACTTTGCACTAAAACAAGTAATGATGAATGGCACATCAGCATTTATAAAGCAAAAGTCCTTAAGTGGTTTGATGCTCAGTAAGCATAGAGACATGGTCCTGGTGAATTTTCACACAGAAAATAGCACATGTGGAGGCAAAGCTATTCTCGTTTTATGTTAAGAGTAATGAGTGTTGATGTCATGCTCAAGAATGTTAGCTTAAAGAAAAAAAACCCAACAGCAATTACATTATTTAGCAGAAGTACATAAACTTCTGACAAGCCCCTCTACCAAATAAGCTAGCAATATTGTATAAACAATTTAGGACCAGTACATTTACTAAAAAAAATGATAGTCTTACAGCCAAGTAGGTGGTGTAAGGGGCAGTAAATGTAAGTGATTCATCATAAAAGCCCGAGCCCAAGCCTCTCCTGCCACCTTTTACCTTCTGTGATAAAACAGTTCCACATTTCTGCTGAATACCTGCAGGTGGGTGAGTTTCCACACATTGACTTAAACAGACTTTGAACTTGTGACCTATTCCAGGTTAATTATAACTTGTTTCTTCAGTGCCCCCTAACGGGTATAATGCCAAGCTAGCCATAGCTTTGTCTGTGTCCTGTGTTGGCTGCAATGGTAGAGACGGTTGGTGAAATATAGTTTGGAGAGGTATCATCCACTATTCTATGAATAAAAATTCTCACATCACATGATAACACGCCTAATTAACATCTTTCATTGGCTGAGGCCTTCACAGCGTGAAGGTATCCATGTGCAATGCTGAGGTCAAGAATGTGAACCTCTTTCCGTGCATGGTTATGTTTAGGCGCGTGTGTCTCAAGAACAGAAATGTTGTTTCACAAGACTTGGGGAAACACTGTCTTACACAAAGCTTTACAGTAAGCATTTGGAAAAAAAACAAATGTTTGCACCCTGCAAGTCCTTTACAAAAAGCAGGAGAGCTCACTTTGCCGTCACTGTCCAATGACCAGCCAGCCGGAAGTGGTTGCTGAAGTGTGTGCTTCATTTCCACCTAAAAAAAAGAGCAATGCAGGACACAGGCAAAACTCTTAAACTCTTACATTCCCACAAAAATGGTGATATGGCATTACAATATGATCTCGGTCATGTAGAAAGGGTCAAATAAACGAAAGTAAAGTTCGATAAGCTTCTTCATTCCCTCAAGCCCGAGTTATTTTTAACAACCATCTATAAAGGTATAGGAATCTCAAGAATTTCACGGAAATTGTACTATGTTATTAGAGTATCAAGCAGAGTGACAGAATTGCCAGAACTATCCTGTTGACGGCGGTCCACATTGGACTCCAGGGTGGCAGAGGTGACTCACCTTTCCTATCGCCGCCACAGTCGTCGCCATGTCCAAGACGAAGCTGTCGCCATCCTTAGCAGGGGCCGCAACCGAGATTGGATTTGTCCCAAGTGCTTTCTAAAGTTAAATTCAGAACAAGTGACTTCGAAATCCTGCAATCATTCTCAATCCGTTCTTGATATTAGTGTCTGTAACTGTAAATCTGACTTGCAACGAAATTATTTACAAGCCAACCTCGTCAAACATAAAAATAAGCTACACGTTGCAAGCGAGTCGAAGAAATGCATGCGGCTGTTCTTAGTTGTTTACCAAAAAGGCATTGTTTCTTAAAAAGTGCTTAGTGAACTTAATATCTGTGAATTGACCTAAACTCCTACTTCTGATGTTACTGAGGTCATAAGCAGTACAAGAGCTTGGAGCTTATGTTAATGATTCCCCTTTTGGAACACGTGACTGACTGCGTGTTACCGTCATATTTCATATGTAATAATTAAAAAGGGTGCAGATGATAAAATTTTGTGCATCTGTAAATCTTTAAAGATCATATTTTCAAGGTGGACTAACCCCAAACAATTGTTACATCATGGCTGGTTATAAAGGTATTGTATCGGTCAATTAAAAATATCGCACTCTTGTTAGTCTTTAAGGATGTTTGGAAGGTGCTAACACTGGCTTTGCTGGGAGAGTTTGGAACTCACCTGTCTGGCGCGGGTTGGAACCAGGCATGGCGATGTATTTGTGAAAGCCATTCCCTGTAAATATCTCAGATCATATTTATCTACGGCACATTAATTGTGACTGACTTCTTGTTAATATCATATTTTATATGGAATATTAAAAAATAATATGCAGATCATACAAATGTGCACACTTACAATTCTCTCTAAATACTATTTTCAATATAGACCAGTCTGATTATCAAAATGTTTCACGGAGGCTGTTTTTGTACACAATCAAAGATACGTTAATTAAGTGCGCAGCGATTCCTCCGCCAATCCCTGGTCACGGCATTGAATAAAAATCGTGAAGGCTTACTATGAGCTCTTGTTCCACGGCCCTCATGCTGTACCAACCAGCAATACCGAAGTGGTTCGATCCTTTCCAACATAAAGTGTAGAAAAAAGATAATACTATAAAGTAACATTGTGGTGTAAGGATTAAAAGATGAATACTCGATTCGGTGAAGCTGGTGCAGTCTTGCAAACTTCATGCTGAATTCTTATAAAGTCACACTGGTTACAGGTGATATTGATGATGATGGGTTGAAATTGTTGATGACAGTGACATCGCACCTACTGGTGATCGAGCATATCAAAATGTGTCAAACCATAATTGATCAGGTACAATATCATAGTTAAAGAAACGTGTTGTGTAATCTTAGTTCTATACTCGAAGAGAAGAGTTTGCGCAAAGAAGACAAATAATTTGCTCTTTCTCTGCTCACGTGGGAGCTACTGACCTTTGACACTGACCCACCCAATGCCGGCATGCTTGGCCTTGCGTATGGCGAGATCCATGGCGAAGGTGCCCACCACGGGACCTGTAACATGTCAGGTACACACAGGTAAGGATTGCATCTCAACATCTACAGGTAAACAGAAAATCAGAACGCGCTTGTTGACAGGTCCTGGAATAAGATTACACTTTCCCCCTAACTTCATTCCGTAACTGGTTCTTTAAGGGAATCCAAAAACTAAATCTTAATATTTTAGTTAGTTATTAAGAATTTTAAAAAATAAGAAAACTTTGATTAGTTATCAAGATAGAACTGATACAGGTGACTGACCCATGAGGTTGTTGCCGTCTACCAAAGCAGTAGCCACTGTTTCCTTCACAATAGTTGGGTGCACTTCAGGTTTAGAGATGACTTGTCCACTGCGGAGGTCTTCCATATAAAAACCTACAATCATCGAATTCATGCTTTCTTGACCATCGTAAGTTCCATCGTACATCATGATGCTTGTTACATGCTACATATATCAAGTGCTCTTAATATTAACCCATGCTACATATATCAAGTGCTCTTAATATTTCTGATTCGAACAGACTAGAAGTGCCTAGCGATAAATTCCAAGCTTTGTTGTGTTTATGTTTGCCCCGTGAAGCTGGCCCCGAAAAAAAGGAAGTCTTTAACACCTCATCCCCCGCCCTAGCGATCTGAAAATATTGCAATTTTCTCCCATCTCGAGTAGGCGTAAGAAACTAAATGGGAATTTTGAGGCTCTGTTGCAGAAGCCGCAGCAGACACGCGAAGGCTGGCAGACGATGCAGGAAAGTTAAGAAACTCAGAAATAGCCAAAAGATATTGTATACACATATTCTATCCTTTAATACCACAGATATGCCCAGTTTGACGATCAGTTATCGTAAACATTACCTAAAGGAAAAAGAAAAAAATACCAGATTTCTTTTCGGATAGGAAGGGGGGATCAAAATATTTTACCGGAATTGTCGGTGGCGTCCCTATAATTCCCCACGATATGGAAGAGATAGCTGTAGTTATCGAACAGATGAAGAAATTTTTTTAAAAGATCCATCATCGTCCTGAGAGGATAAAAGTTGCTCAAACTGAAAGGCAGACAGGAGATCGTCAAACCTGAATAACTCAAGTAGTTCTTTTTCCAAACGTTTCCAGGATACGTACCCAGCCTGTTGAGTCCATGGCTGTAATGGCCCCGGTAGTCAGCCGCCACGATGAGCTCGGCCATTGCCTCGGCGTGTTCTGTGACGGCGCCCACCTTCTCCAAGCATCTCATGCAGAACGCGTGAACTTCCTCTCGTGGCACTATGACATCGCTGTCGTCGTCGACGACTGTCGTCTGCTTTGCGAGCTGTTCACACGTTGTCATTATAGGTCTGGCGGATTGTGGTGTAGCAGTCAGTGCTTAGTCACATTCGAGAGCCAGAGCAACAGCATCATGATGCTACAATCATCTGCTGTTAGCATTCAACGTCACGTGTGCGGTTTGCTGCTGGATGTCGATCCTCGCACACGTGCGTCAAGTCATGCTGCTGAGACGCTGAAGCTAACTGTGGGTCGAGGCCCCGCAGCCAGGGCAAAGAGCACACGTGACTTTGAATGCTAATGGCGGCTAACTGTAGCATCGTGATACTGCAGCTGTGACGCTCGTGTGCGGTGGCCTTTACGGGGCTGGAGATGACATGCGCAATACTTACTGTCCGGGGACGGGGATGTGAACCCGTGAAGAAGCAGAAGCCGTCACAAATGCTCATCCACGAGTTCTTACATGTTTGTATTTGCTTATCTCCCTGGAAGACGACTAAAAGAGAGGGCTTACTCTGCATGGGAGTGCCTGGCTAATTATCTAATAGAAAGATATACATGAATAACGAATTTATACATGACCAAGAAAACAAACACGCGTGAACACACACACATTAATAAACTTTTATAACTCGAGCCAATATCCTACATCATCATCGTCGTCGTCGTCAGGGAGAGTAATGTCCCTTCTCCGAACCTGCTCTCTGTCTTTTATCTCGTTCTTCGTCTTCTTTCTGTCATTTCTAGTGATTTTTTTCAGTGATTTTGATGTCAACTGTTCAGCTGTGCTTTCTTTTTTCGTCCTACTTCTCTTCGGGGTTATTTAGTATACCTGCGCCAGCTTATTTTTGTCTACTAACGGTCTCTACAGTTGTCTCATCTTTCCTACTCCGCTGCAGATTGTGCACTTTCTCATCTCCTAACCTCTTTTTACTTGCTCGATCGCTACCTTTTTGAGCCTTGATGTATATCTGTCAGCAGCGCAGACTGAAACCTCTGACCTCTTGTAGGCTGTTCTGCATTGGTGTGATTTCTCCATCAGCAGTCTGTGTACGTGCCGCACCGGCTGCACCACCACCTGTCGACCCGTCGCACTTTGGACATGCATTCACACTTGCCCTGCACGTGCTGAGCTCCCTGGCTTTCAAATAGTCCGTCAAACAAGCCACCTTGCCATTTCTGTCCGGCCTTACTGTTATTACTGTATTTGATACAGTGTTGTGACATATTGTTTGCAGCACTCTCTTGCTTTGTCTTCTATTTCTGTCTGTTGCTATGTCGCTGAATGATTGGCTGTTGATATGTTTTGTCTGCGTTTGAAGATAGGCTATAAGGGTCAGCAAACGGATAACACCATGACAAAAACTAAGCATAGGTTTAAAAATCTGCATGAGGAGTGGAACAGTGCTCTTGATTAAGATATCTTTCTTTAAGAAATGCGTTTTGATGCCAAATTTGAAAGATTCGAACGTAGAATCAGTTTGAAAAGAACAAAATTAAAACAGTAGGTTCTGAGAATTTCACTCCTCTGATGGGTGCCACATGGAGGGGCAGGGGAAAAGGCAACACAAACAGAACGAAAAGACCTATACGTACTGGGGTGGTAAGACATCGATCAGTAGCTCAGACAGGTATGTTAGGGCAAGGCCGTGAGGACAATGGAATCACAGAGTGGCGATCTTGTAATCAATCTGAGCTCGGACTGGCATCAGTGGAGCTCGAACTGGCAGACAGGAATGCGATTATTTTTATATATACCTCCTTTGTTTCCATCATTCATTAGAATATTGTGACCGAGTCGTGATCGAGTTTCAGACAATTAAAAGGCTGATTTATTTTATTAGTCTCGCAGTGTTTTACTTAACATTTCGATCCATCTTTAGGACGAGGGCTAAATGTTTTTCTTAAAAAAAACTAGAATGTTTTGCTCATTCTATTTCGCTCTGTAAAAATATAAGCCATCGTCACTGCCCTTGTTTTCACTGCAAACATGAAAGTGTGATACAAATCCATGTTCCAACCACAGTTCATCTTCTTTGCTCCAACTCTCGGGCGATATGCGCGCCAAGGCAGGACAGACCAATGACAGCAGACTTCATGGAAGTGTCTGAGCCAATCACGTTTCGCGATAGTTTTGAAACGCTTGACGGCGGCGTGAAGATCATTTCGCTTGCTCTCGTCTTCGGGGGCTGAACCTGTGCAGGGCCTAGGAACGTTTTATAATAATTCAAAATGTCCAAAATGCAGCGGACAATCTGTGTTATATTACTCTCTTTCGTCTGTGCTTACGACCATAAGCAGGCGGTCTGATATAGTCGCGTGGCAGCAATGACTTCTGCAGTCAGTGGGGTCGTGGGCAGCCATTTTCAATTTACTACGCATCGTCTTTGAGGTGAGTTTTCTGTCATTGTTAATCTGCCAGGTAATATATACAGTGATACCTCGGTTCTCGAACGCCTTGACTTTCGACCAAATCGGTATTCGACCAGGAAATTCGAGAAAATTTTGTTTTGGAATCCGAACAAATATTTGGAACTCGAACATCCGAACGTCCGAGATGAGCCGAGATGAGCCGAATGGCGTTCATTTCGGCCCAGCGCTCCTTGCTTGCGTCATCAGTGTGAGTGCAGAGAGAGAGTCACGTTTTTGTGGAGAGAGTCATGAAATGTGTGCAAAATGGGCAGAAATCGCAAATTGTGTTGAACAACATCACCCTGATAAAGTGGTAGCAAATAGAGCAGTTAACATTTTTAATGACAATTCCACTTTCCGCAAAATTTTGCAAAGGAGAAAAAACAGCAAACAATTGACAAATTCTTCCGTAAAGAAATCAGACAAGCAACTGCAGAGCAAGATTCTGATTCTCCTCAGCAAAAGATACAGAGAACAGAAACACCCGAAGAGCAGTTACCCTCTGTTTTTATTGAAGAGGACTCCCCTTCAAAGCAATAACCATCCCCCTTCCCTCCTCCCTCCACATTCATTCCCTCCTGCCATAAAGTTTGGTACAGGTACAGTAAATGAAACAATTTACTGTACAGTACATTTTATTTTTTGTTTTAATAAATACACTTTTATTTCTTATTTCTTGTTGAGACTCATGTTTTTCTACATATTATATACAAATTAGGCCAGTAAATAGGCATTTTCTGGGGCTTGGAACGAATTAATCCTGTTTCCATTATATCCTATAGGTTTCATTGCTTCGGTTCTCGAACAATTTGGTTCTCGACCGTCCTCCCGGAACGAATTATGTTCGAGAACCGAGGTATCACTGTATATACAATAAATTAGTACTTTGTTGATTTTTTTTTAATTTAGGAATTTACCTCAAAGTACAAATTCATAGCAGTATATTATGAACTCGAGACAATGACGATTTTTATTAACGAGAAGCAAAATAAGCAAGAAAATGCTTTTCTTCCATTTAGCCCTCAACAATAAATTAATTAAACATAAATTGAGTAAGTGAAGTAATTAAGGACTATGAAAATAATTGGTTGAAAACTTGTTAGAGCAAGTAATTTCTTTTTTGACAGTAACCACTAATAAAACAGCTACTCGACATATGAGCACGTGTTTGCTTTCCATTCACGCCACGTGCTCATAATCTTGGCAGCATTTAAAAGCAACATGAAGGGGAAAAAGTGATATCGTTTAAAATATACCATCCTTATGGTTGTAATTAAATTAAAATGAGCAGATTTGACTTTGATACAATAAATATATATATTTTACACTAACAATATATCCTGCACCTCTGTAGCAAGACTCGACGTGCGTAGAAACTATGGATCTTCTAGTGTTGCTAAATAGATTAGCAGACATTTTCGTGTTTTTTTTCCCATCAAAACCAATAAATAAAGCATGAGTTGTATATGTTGAGCTGTTACATGTTATATTTATTTAAATTTGACGTGTATTATGTTATTTTACATGTTATTTTTATTTAAATTTGACGTGTAGTTACCCATTAGCAGATGTTCAAACACCCACTCGCGTAGGGATATCAAACGAAAATAGTACACTATCCACATCTCTTTTCAACTGTAATAATTTGAACCTAAAAGTTTCATTTGTCTCTCCCCTGTTAAATTTAATTTTGTAGTATTTTTTCCTTGTAAGGTTCAGTACATTCTCTTTGCATAGCTCGCTTCAGCGTCGAGTCTTGCAACACCTCTAGACCACAACGCTGGTTTTTAAAAAAATTAAAATAAGATTTTAGGCTTCATGACAAAGCTTTTCTGTTTAGATTAATTCTTTAGTTCAAATCAAACTGTCCAAAGAAGTCCAAGACAAATTTTTTTTTTTACCACAAGCCCAACAGCAACCACTTAATACAAACATAATATGAGCATACAGTGGAACCTCGGTTAGCGAACGCCTCGGATAGCGAATATTTCGGTTAACGAACAAAAATTTCGTTAAAAGTTTGTCTCGGATAGCGAACAAAATTTCGGATAACGAACAGCCACGTGAACCACACGTGACCGACCAGCATGTCATCATTCGCGCTCGAGACTCAGTTACGATCGGTCGTTCCTTATCTATGCGCAAGCTTCTGATTTAGTTATTGTTGTGCTTTATTTTAATAAGATAATCCCCAATAATGGCTCCAAAGAAGATTGTGAGCAATTAATAGTAGTGAGGTAATAACAAGGAAGCGGCCAACAAATGAATTGAAAAAGGAAATGATTTCAAAGTAAGGTGGCATGCGTCTGTCGGATGTGTGATGTCGTATTACCGAAGAGTTTTACAAAAGGCAGAAGGAACAGACACTGGACAAGTTTTTTCATTTAACCTCAAAGCTACAGAAAAGGGAAGTCACCCCCGATTTTATAATGTCACGTGCTCATGGAGGGGGAATCAAAACAGTAATTACACCCATTCCTCCCCACACCTGCTTCCACCCACGCCGTCAAAATGTTAAGTTTTCTGATGTTTAAATGCTTTCGTTAATATTTTTATGTTTATTTAACTCCATTTATACTGCATTATAACTGTTCTCATTAAAACAAATACCTATATAGCCTGTAAATTTTAAATATTAGCGAGTCAGCAGGGGCTGGGAACCAATTAAATCTATTTCCTTTATTTCTTATGCAAAAAATTGTTTCGGATAACGAACATTTCGGATAACGAACAGCTTTCCAGAACGGATTAAGTTCGTTAACCGAGGTTCCACTGTATGTACATATACACAACATAATGGCCAGACATACAATCCCATACGAGACATTCATTCATGCACACCAACGCCTTCTCTCACATGTGAACCTTCCTAAACAAGATGCCAGGTAGTATGGCAGCCCTACAAGTCCTTGTGCCTTTTACCTAGGATGGTGATGGCTTCTGGCAGGAAGGGCCTCTGGTGGGCAGTTTTTCATGCACAAGTTAGAAAGTTAAAGCAATTGTGATTACCTCCTACCATGAAAAAAAAATCTGCTAAAAGTACATAGTGTGGTCGTGGGTATGAACTAAGATTTAGATGAATAGCTAAAATATACACCTTTTTTCCATCACTTTTGGTGGCTTATTTGCCCATTCCATTAAGTTAGCAGTGTTGCTGAGATTTTGCGCTCCAGGACTGATCAAAACAAATGAAACAAAATATTTTTGTATATTATGCTGATTCTGAAATATAGGTTATTCTGTTAACAGGCATAAAAGTATTAACATGAAAGGAAACAGCTGCACCGGGCAATTTTTTTCTGCTTGTTTTCCTTTGTGCCACAGTGGACTAAGGGCCTTACATGAAAATTGAAACCCAGCTTATTGATTTTCAAGGTAATTAACTTACAAGTTATTATTATATCATTACTCTTTTGTAGATCTTAATTTTAAAACATGCATTGTGTACCTTTGACAATTTTAAACAATTTGAGTACAGTACATTTCAAAAGCACATGAAACCTGAGTCTTCATAAATTAAGGCAACCTTTTATAGCAGAGGTGGTGGGGGGGGGGGCTGTATGCAGCCTGTGAAATTTTATTACTGCCTCGGCCAAGGCAACTGCTGGGGTGACTCACTAAACCAGTGAACTTCGTGGCAATTTAAATTTGTATTAAGTAAATGCCAATAATAACAAACATTTTAAACATCCAAGCAAGGAACTGCCATTACTAGACAGGACGTGTACAAGTACATGATGGGCCAGATTTGTATTCTTCTTGCTGGCTGCCTTGGCTTATATTGCTGACTTTTGAGAATTGTGTGTGCATGAGGCTTTCACCCCAAGGCGATGGTAGCCCACTTCCAGTTTGGTCTAGGTTGTTGATACGTGTAGTTTTCTTGTACGATGTCTACTCTGACAACAAATAAGTAATCAACATTGCTGTTTACCTCAGTGTGCAGATCAGGATTCCTAATGTCAAACGTTACCCTTTTGTGGCTTTTCGAAGGATGAACAAGTGGAAGAATATTTGCTGGTAAAACTTTTTTGGGTTTATTGGTGTGTTGTGCATATGCAAAATAGCCTTAGGTAGAATAGGGATTGCACATTCCTGGTCTATAGTTTTTGTCTGTCAAAATAGCATGAAAGGTGGACAATAGCTTGTCATTTCTAAATTTTTTCTGCATAATTTGCTTCTGCAGCTGTGAACTTCTTTACAGCTGTGTTCATACACTGTAATGTGAACAAGGAAGTTTCACAAAACCCATCAACCTGTTCATAAATAAGTAGGAAAAAACATCAAGATGGCTGCAAGTTACTCAATCTGATATAGATTTGTACTTTAGCAACCAAAAATAGGATATCATATATGAAGTCAAGTGAATATTTTAATGAAATATTTTGTTTTTAGGCACTTCATTTGTATTTATCAAGTAACTTTTTTTGTTGTAATTTCTGCCTCCTAACATACTTTAATGACAGAACCCCCTCTCTCTCTCTGCTCCATTCTGTTACCTTCTCTTATTTGAATTAAGTACATGAATACAAAAATCTATATTTCTTGCAAATCTTAAAAATGCTCTTTAGAATGGTGTCTTTACTACTGTAGGTTAATATATGTAAGTATTGATGCATCATACTTTGTGCCACTACTTTCATTCTGAGTAATTGGTTGTGTCCCTTTTCATCCACTTTGAGTTAAGCTTGCGTGATGAAAAGTACAATCTTTTCATGATTTTTTTCTTACACAGAATGATCCGATCAACAGCTGGGCTCGTGATGAGAAATGGATTGATTCATCATTAGTGTGGAAAAGCTGCTCCAAGGAAAATGTCTTACCTCATCAAAAGCTGAACTGCACAGTGTAGAGAAAGGTTTCCGTTTGGGCTGGTGTATAGAGAGGATTCTACCAGCGTTTAAAAAAAGATTCTTGTTAAGCTGCTGACACAGGTAACTTAACTTATTTCAAATGAATTAACAAATCATGCAAATGTCTTGTAGTACAGACATCCTGATAGATCAATCTTGAACATATTAATAGTGGACCTCTTTTTAGTTATCAGGTGCACAGCTAAATGCGTGAACATGTTTTGTGCACACTGCACTTCAGTGAATGTTAGCCTTTTATGTTACAACAGATTTATGTGAAGTATTGTCATCTGTAATAGTTCAAAAGCTTGGGTTTTGCATGAAAAGTTACTAGCTGTGCATTGGCTGACTAAAGAGTTAAAGAATAAATGCATATGTGCTACTATGTTATGCTACCATGTGCCAACACATTTAACATTTATTCATGATTCTGTGGTGTATTAGGATTCACCTTCAATTTTAAAAAGTCGCTAAGCGATATGTACAATACTTAGTATATCTGCATAAGTTAAATGATATTTTGACTTGTACTTAAGCATTTTTGTGAAAGAAACATCACTGCAAGATGGAGTGAATTTGTATTCGCAGCTGCAGAAATAGCTAGGGTACAAAAATGCTGATGTCCATGACTTGTCTTTGATATGTAAGATATTAAGGGTCCAGGGCATTTTCGTCCTCCCACGTCAGTTGCACTCATTACTGTTTTTTTTTTTTCCCCTCCATTGTGAAATGGTCTTCTTGCTTCTATTCGCCCCCAGTGGAGCATAGGGCCACAATGCGATACATAAAGATAACTTATTGAGAGGAGGCATTGTTTTTTTAGGTACTAGTTAATAAGGAATAAGGATAATACTAGAAACAGCTCATTCTATTCAGCTGCACTACACTTTAATAGGATCGTACCATGTGCCTAATTTCCATAACTCTGCCCACTCTACTTCCAACAGGGTTTTCAGTGTTCTGTCTGCAGAATAAGAAAGCTGTGCAGATCATAGCTGTAAGACAACATTTCCAAAATCTAAATGAACACTCCAAAGCTGTCACTTTTAAAAGCTTCTGAATTGGTGTCTCTACTTTCTTCGATCTTCCCTAATGGCATCCTGTACTTCCTTATTCACTAGTTTCCTATCTTGAGCAGAACCAGTATAAAATATGCGTTTTTTATTAAGTAACACCGATTTCAGTTCTTTTGTCACCCAGGGTTTATTGTTAGGAAACATGACAGTGTCCTGGGTATGACAGTCAACACAGAAGGTGATATACGAGGAAACAACATCAGCCAGGTCATTGAGATTGTCGCTGGAGTCATAGAAAACCTGCCGGTCAGTGCAGTCAAAGCACCCCTGCAGGCATAGCTTGCTCTCTTCTGTCCAGCACTTTATGGTAGCAAGCACGGATTTAGAGAGTTGGGTGTGGGGGAGTTCACTTCCTTTCTTGATTTGGACCCCAACACAAATTCGTACTTCTGCTCTCTTTATTAGGATGTTAAAAACGATGAAATTATTGAAGAATACTGTCGAATATGAAGAATACTGTAAAATGTTGAATATGAAAAGTACCGTAAAAAGTTGCTGAAAAAAGTTGCCCTTAATTAGGTCTCTGTACAGGCCACAACAACCACTTGACAGTTACCATCAGCTGTCCAGACCGGACCAGGTCGCTATCTTCCGCCTCAGGACCGGGCACAACAGGCTGCTTCACCACCTACACAGGAAGTTACACCGCGTGCCGTCCCCGAGATGCCCATGTGGAAAAGCAGACCAGACTGTAGAACACATCCTACAGGACTGTAGGAACCTCCATACCCTGAGGAAAGAGACGTGGCCACAGTCGGAGATCCTGCACAACAAGCTGTACGGGCCAGTGGAGACTTTACAGAAGACCACCAGTTTCATATTTAGAGCTGGTCTCCAAGTGTAATCAGGCGAACGAGAAGAAGAAGAAGAATTAGGACAACTTGTACTTGCTACCCTCTCTTCTCCGACACTCAACGGGGACATACAAGGGACAGGAAAACAAAGGAATAACACATCAACTAATAAAGAATAAACAACAGCGCACTCATGATAAACAAAAGCAAGTACAGAAAACACAAAGAAGAACCAAGTATGTCCAATGGGCAGGGTTAGAATTGGACACATTTCTGTTTGGCCATGTGACCTGTCAGGTCAGATCTTCTACTGCATAGAGCACACCCCCATTGCAATTGATCGTGTACTGTATAAATCTTTCAGTTATTGTTAGTACCTATAGTTTTCGAATAATCGAGACTGCCATCACATCCTTGGTGGTCCATCATGTGGTAAATGAATAGTCTTATTCACTATGCCCACCATTGACAGAAGATGCACCTGTAACACATAGAAAGAAACTTTATAGCATGGCAGTTATAAGTAGCAATACTTTCGCAATGTAAGCCCTCATGCATCATCATTGTCAGTCATTAATAAATCAATTGTGCTTTGCACTTTACACGTGATATAAAACAATGTAAATTTAATTTACCTTTTGCATATTAAGAGGTAGATAAAATAGGCTAGGTCACATTACCCTGGTGCGCATGGAAATCCACCACTTTCATTATAGTGTCATCACCTTCCTCGTGCATTACCTCGTATAATTCTGTCACTGTCGTTGCCTACCACCTCCATTTCATCTTTAGAACTGTCGAATACCATATCGCAGGCCTCGCGCAATGTGTACCATCTTGCCATGTTTCCGAACGAAAAAGAACGGGCAGTATGGGAAATTTCCGGGAATTCTCGTAAACGCACTCCCTTTCACGTGAAAGGGAGATAATTTTGTTCAGAAATGATTATTCTAGCTGAATTATGCTTTTCTCGTAAATTACGAGTTGTACATGTCTTTAAAAAATACAACAAAGCATCCATCACAGGTGGGTGACGCGCAAGCCTCAAGAAGCCGTTTGAATCCCACCGGTGTCCTACACGCTGCGAAAGTGTTAAGTTTAATGTTGTAGATGTACTGCTATAGCATCAATGCCATATATGCATCGAACTCTACTTGATATCGAATAAGTATTTTACTATTGTCCTCTGCTTAACAGTAATATTATTTCATGTTTATTTCAACGCTTCTGATGCTAACCATCTAGAATTGGAGGTCCTAATCTCTCTTGAACATCGAAAGTAAGTCGTTTCATCGCTGTAAGTAAAACTAGAACTTCCTTCTGTATTGTCCTGCTGCAAATAATTAAAAAAAGTTTTAATTAATGTGTCTAGCATGCATCTCTTCATCATTTAAAGTAGAGGTTGAAAACAGATGAAGAAATATGTCAGTGCTTTCAATAAGCTGAAGTTTATAACTCGAGGTCCTGATTTCTCTTGAAAGTCGAAAGACTGAAAAAAAAAAAAAAATTTAATTTGTTGGTTGTAAACATGAAGAAATGTGCTAACGCTTCTGATGTTAACCATCTAGAATTTGAGGTCCTGATTTCTCTTGAAAGTCGAAAGACTGAAAAAAAAAAAATTTAATTTGTTGGTTGTAAACATGAAGAAATGTGTTAACGCTTCTGATGCTAACCATCTAGAATTGGAGGTCCTAATCTCTCTTGAACATCGAAAGTAAGTCGTTTCCTCACTGTAAGTCGTTTCATCGCTGTAAGTAAAACTAGAACTTCCTTCTGTATTGTCCTGCTGCAAATAATTAAAAAAAGTTTTAATTAATGTGTCTAGGCATGCATCTCTTCATCATTTAAAGTAGAGGTTGAAAACATGAAGAAATATGTCAGTGCTTCATAAGCTGAAGTTCTATAACTCGAGGTCCTGATTTCTCTTGAAAGTCGAAAGACTGAAAAAAAAAAAAAAAAATTTTAATTGTTGGTTGTAAACATGAAGAAATGTAACCTAGAATGCTAACAACATCGAAATTGAGCACATCGTTACTTGCATCGTCTTCTCTTTAAAGAGAGGTTGAAACATGCGAAATATTCAGTGCTTAAAGAAGAACCTGGAAAGTCCGAAAGAACAATTTAATTGTTGGTTGTAAACATGAAGAAATGTGTTAACGCTTCTGATGCTAACCATCTAGAATTGGAGTCCTAATCTTTCTCGCTGAACATCGTAAAGTAAACTTTTCTTGTCGTTTCGAAAGCTGAAGCGATTTCCTTCACTGTAATCTTTCTCATCCTTATACGGTAAAAGACCAGAACATCGAAAGTCGTTTCCTCACATGTAGAGATGGCTGATATGCCTGCTGCCAAGTAAAAAAGGTCCTTTCGAAAGACTTAATTTGTTGGTTGTAATCATGAGAAAATGTGTTATGCTAACCCATCTAGAATTGGAGGTCCTATCGCTCTTGAACATCGTAAGTAAGTCGTTTCCTCACTGTACGAGTGTTTATCGCTGTAAGTATGTAAACAGTATCTTCTGTATGTGCCTGCTGCAAATAATTAAAAAAAGTTTTAATTAATGTGTTAAGCATCATCTCTTCATCATTTAAAGTAGAGGTTTGAACATGAAATAATATGTCAGTGCTTCATAAGCTGAAGCTCTATAACTCGAGGTCCTGATTTCTCTTGAAAGTCGAAAGACTGAAAAAAAAAAAATTTAATTTGTTGGTTGTAAACATGAAGAAATGTGTTAACGCTTCTGATGCTAACCATCTAGAATTGGAGGTCCTAATCTCTCTTGAACATCGAAAGACTGTAAGTCGTTTCATCGCTGTAAGTAAAACTAGAACTTCCTTCTGTATTGTCCTGCTGCAAATAATTAAAAAAAGTTTTAATTAATGTGTCTAGGAATCATATGAAAAAAAAAAAAATTTAAATTTTGTTGGTTGTAAAGAAGAATGTGCTCTTCTTAATCAATTTAAGTAAAGAGGTTGAAAACATGAAAAACAAGAAATAATGACTAGTGCCTTCATAAGACTGAAGTTCTCTAAACTCGAGTCCTGAACTTTTCTCTTGAAAGTCGAAAGACTGAAAAAAAAAAAAATTTAATTTGTTGGTTGTAACACATGAAGAATGTCTAACGCTTCTGATGCTAACCATCTAGAATTTGAGGTCCTGATTTCTATTGAAGTCGAAAGACTGAAAAAAAAAATTAATTTGTTTGGTTGTAAAAATGAAGAAATGTGTTATACGCTTCTGATGCGTAACCATGTAGAATTGGAGGTCTAATCTCTCTTGAAGTTCATCGAAAGTAAGTCTTTCTCAAGCTGTAAGTCGGTTCTCCATCGCTGTAAAGTAAAACTAGAAATTCCTTCTGTATATGTTCCTGGGCTGCAAATAATAAAAAAAGTTTTAATTAATGTCTAGGCAATGACTCTTCATCATTTAAAGTAGAGGTTGAAAACATGAAGAAATATGTCAGTGCTTCATAAGCTGAAGTTCTATAACTCGAGGTCCTGATTTCTCTTGAAAATCGAAAGACTGAAAAAAAAAAAAATTTAATTTGTTGGTTGTAAACATGAAGAAATGTGCTAACGCTTCTGATGCTAACCATCTAGAATTTGAGGTCCTGATTTCTCTTGAAAGTCGAAAGACTGGAAAAAAAAAAAATTTAATTTGTTGGTTGTAAACATGAAGAAATGTGCTAACGCTTCTGATGCTAACCATCTAGAATTGGAGGTCCTAATCTCTCTTGAACATCGAAAGTAAGTCGTTTCCTCACTGTAAGTCGTTTCATCGCTGTAAGTAAAACTAGAACTTCCTTCTGTATTGTCCTGCTGCAAATAATTAAAAAAAGTTTTAATTAATGTGTCTAGGCATGCATCTCTTCATCATTTAAAGTAGAGGTTGAAAACATGAAGAAATATGTCAGTGCTTCATAAGCTGAAGCTCTATAACTCGAGGTCCTGATTTCTCTTGAAAGTCGAAAGACTGAAAAAAAAAAAAAATTTAATTTGTTGGTTGTAAACATGAAGAAATGTGTTAACGCTTCTGATGCTAACCATCTAGAATTGGAGGTCCTAATCTCTCTTGAACATCGAAAGTAAGTCGTTCCTCACTGTAATCGTCATCGCTGTAAGTAAAACTAGAACTTCCTTCTGATTGTCTGCTGCAATAATTAAAAAAAAGTTTTAATTAATGTGTCTAGGCATGTCATCTTTCATCATTTAAAGTAGAGTTGAAAACATGAGAATATGTCAGTGCTTTCATAAGCTGAAGTTCTATAACTCGAGTCCTTGATTTCTCTTTGAAAGTCGAAAGACTGAAAAAAAAAAAAAAATTTAATTTGTTGGTTGTAAACATGAAGAAATGTGCTAACGCTTCTGATGCTAACCATCTAGAATTTGAGGTCCTGATTTCTCTTGAAAGTCGAAAGACTGGAAAAAAAAAAAAAATTAATTTGTTTGGTTGTAAACATGAAGAAATGTGTTAACGCTTCTATGACGTTAACCATCTAGAATTGGAGGTCCTAATCTCTCTTGAACATCGAAAGTAAGTCGTTTCCTCACTGTAAGTGTTTCATCGCTGTAAGTAAAACTAGAACTTTTCTGTATTGTCCTGCTGCAAATAATTAAAAAAGAGTTTTAATTAATGTGTTAGCATGACATCTCTTCATCATTTAAAGTAGAGGTTGAAAACATGAGAAATATGTGTCAGTGCTTCATAAGCTGAAGTTCTATAACTCGAGGTCCTGATTTCTCTTGAAAGTCGAAAGACTGAAAAAAAAAAAAAAAATTTAATTTGTTGGTTTGTAACATGAGAAAATGTGCTAACGCTTCTGATGCTAACCGATTAGAATTTGAGGTCCTGATTTCTCTTGAACATCGAAAGTAAGTCGTTTCATCGCTGTAAGTCGTTTCATCGCTGTAAGTAAAACTAGAACTTCCTTCTGTATTGTCCTGCTTCAAATAATTAAAAAGGCCCCGGTGGCGCAATGGTTAGCGCCTGTCACCAATACAGTGAAGGTTTGGCTGCCTGAGTTCATTTCTTCGTCTCGCATGCTGTTCTTCTCTGCACGTGGCATCTGTTTACAGGGCTGGCCGCCCCCCCCAAGGACGTCCCAAGCCCGGCTGAAAAAGGCAGGAGGGTGGCCGTGGGGCCAGCACCCCACCCCATAAAACAAATCCTTGCTACCAAAACATCGACAACAGTTAAGACTGTAGTCGATGGCCTATGCCCCAGGAGGGGCGAAGGGCCTAAAAAAAAAAAATAATAATAATAATTAAAAAAAGTTTTAATTAATGTGTCTAGGCATGCATCTCTTCATCATTTAAAGTAGAGGTTGAAAACATGAAGAAATATGTCAGTGCTTCATAAGCTGAAGCTCTATAACTCGAGGTCCTGATTTCTCTTGAAAGTCGAAGACTGAAAAAAAAAATAATTTAATTTGTTGGTTGTAAACATGAAGAAATGTGTTAACCGCTTCTGATGCACTAACCATCTAGAATTGGAGGTCCTAATCTCTTTGAACATCGAAAGTAAAGTCGTTTCATCACTGTAGTCGTTTCATCGCTGTAAGTTAAAACTAGAACTTCCTTCTGTATTGTCCTGCTGCAAATAATAAAAAAGTTTTTAATTAATGTGTCTAGGCATGCATCTCTTCATCATTTAAAGTAGAGGTTGAAACATGAAGAAATATGTCAGTGCTTCAAAGCTGAATTCTATAAACTCGAGTCCTGATTTCTCTTGAAGTCGAAGACTGAAAAAAAAAAAAAATTTAATTTGTTGGTTGTAAACATGAAGAAATGTGCTAACGCTTCTGATGCTAACCATCTAGAATTTGAGGTCCTGATTTCTCTTGAACATCGAAAGTAAGTCGTTTCATCGCTGTAAGTCGTTTCATCGCTGTAAGTAAAACTAGAACTTCCTTCTGTATTGTCCTGCTTCAAATAATTAAAAAGGCGGCCCGGTGGCGCAATGGTTAGCGCCTGTCACCAATACAGTGAAGGTTGGCTGCCCTGAGTTCATTTCTCGTCTCGGGCATGCTGTTCTTTCTCTGCACGTGGCATCTGTTTACAGGGCTGGCCGCCCCCGCCAAGGACGGTCCCAAGCCCGGCTGAAAAAGGAGGAGGGTTTGGCCGTGGGGCAGCACCCCACCCCATAAAACAAATCCTGCTACCAAACAATCGACAACAGTTAAGACTTAGTCGATGGCCTATGCCCCAGGAGGGGCGAAGGGCCTAAAAAAAAAAAATAATAATATAATTAAAAAAAGTTTTAATTAATGTGTCCATGCATCTCCTTCATCATTTAAAGTAGAGGTTGAAAACATGAAGGAATATGTCATGCTTCATAAGCTGAAGCTCTATAACTCGAGGTCCTGATTTCTCTTGAAAGTCGAAAGACTGAAAAAAAAAAAATAATTTAATTGTGGTTGTAACATGAAGAATGTGTTAGACGCTTCTGATGCTAACCATCTAGAATTGGAGGTCTAATTCTCTTGAACATCGAAAGTAAGTCGTTTCATCACTGTAAGTCGTTTCATCGCTGTAAGTAAAACTAGAACTTCCTTCTGTATTGTCCTGCTGCAAATAATTAAAAAAAGTTTTAATTAATGTGTCTAGGCATGCATCTCTTCATCATTTAAAGTAGAGGTTGAAAACATGAAGAAATATGTCAGTGCTTCATAAGCTGAAGTTCTATAACTCGAGGTCCTGATTTCTCTTGAAAGTCGAAAGACTGAGAAAAAAAAAAAAATTTAATTTGTTGGTTGTAAACATGAAGAAATGTGTTAACGCTTCTGATGCTAACCATCTAGAATTTGAGGTCCTGATTTCTCTTGAAAGTCGAAAGACTGGAAAAAAAAAATTTAATTTGTTGGTTGTAAACATGAAGAAATGTGTTAACGCTTCTGATGCTAACCATCTAGAATTTGAGGTCCTAATCTCTCTTGAAAGTCGAAAGACTGTTCGTATCATCGCTGTAAGTAAAACTAGAACTTCCTGCTGTATTGTCCTGCTGCAAATAATTAAAAAAAGTTTTAATTAATGTGTCTAGGCATGCATCTCTTCATCATTTAAAGTAGAGGTTGAACATGAAGAAATATGTCAGTGCTTCATAAGCTGAAGTTCTATAACTCGAGGTCCTGATTTCTCTTGAAAGTCGAAAGACTGAAAAAAAAAAAAATTTAATTTGTTGGTTGTAAACATGAATAAATGTGCTAACGCTTCTGATGCTAACCATCTAGAATTTGAGGTCCTAATCTCTCTTGAAAGTCGAAAGACTGAAAAAAAAGAAGATGCAAAAAGACTTAATAATTTATGTCATCAATACAGGCATTCTGAAAATGTCTGTTAAAAAGTTAAAAAAATGTTCTGTATTGTACGTACTGTTCGTATCATTGCTGTAATTAAAACTTGAACTTCCTTCTGTGTTGTCCTGCTGCAAATAATTAAAAAAAGTTTTAATTAATGTGTCTAGGCATGCATATTTTTTGTTGGGGGGAAGGGGGTTACATTAAATTAACTTAACCTAAACCTAAAGAAAAATTGTTCCACTAGGCTTGTACTTACTTTAAATGCTACACCCAAGCACTCAAAGTAAACATGGCAGTCATGTTTTACAGGGTAAATAAAATCAGAAGAGGGACTTACTTGTGACGTGTTTTTTTTCTTGTCTGATGCTGTTTTGAAAAAAAAAACAAGCAGAAAAAAGTCATTTCAAAATTATAAAACATTAGATCTGAGACATTTAAGAATCTTTTTTCCCCAAGTTCATTTTGAATTAAATTAATTAATAAATAATATATTTACTTTAGTTACATAAAAGTTCTGTATTGTACTTGCAGCTCGAACCGGGTAGGGGTATTTTCGTAAAGTCTTAATTAATGTTTCTAGGCATGCATGTGTGTGTTGGGGAACATTAAATTAACTTAACCTGATCCTAAAGAAAGATTGCTGCTTTATACTGACCAGAAGCCAAGCTTCTATTTTTTTTAAAAAAGACATTATAAATATGCATATTTCAACCTATTAGTATAAGAATACCTATATAACAATGATTTGAGAGTGAGTCAAGGGGGCGTAACTAAGATATTGTAATAGAAAATAAGATTAACCAAATAAAGGCACTTACATCCGATTTACTCTTCTTCTTTTGATGTGTCTGTTGGTGACTGCAAATAATTTAAAAAAGTCTTAGGCATGCATATTTTGGGGGTGTATATTAAATTAACTTAAACTGATCCTAAAGAAAAATTGCTGCACTTGGCTTTTACTTTAAGCTTACCAGAAGCCAATTTTTTTTTTTAAAAAAAAAGAAAGACATTATACATGTAAATATTTCAACATGAGGGACTTACGGTTAGGGCCCTTTTGTTGGCTTCTTTTGATTCCATTTTTTTTTTATTTGAAAAAAAAAAACGAGAAAAAAGTCATTTCAAAATTATAAAACATTACATCTGAAACATTTAAGAATTTTTTCTCCCTTCAAGGTCATTTTGAAATCTATAATATCATAGCTAATTAAAGATTTTGTCATTTTATTTTGAACATATTAACATCGGGTTTTCTCTCCAGTTTTACTCCAAAGTGAAAATAACATCCAGAACTATTTTCTAAAGATCTGATGTTTAACTTTTGGTGAGTTTGTTGAAGAATAAAAAGAGCGTGATCCTGATGCTAGATGGAATGAGTTGAAACTGTCAAGCATAAGTCCATTAATTTTTTTTCTTTAAAACACTTTCGCCCATTGACGAAAGATTCAAGGATATTCCGCAGGCAGCACATCGCGCACAATGTTTATCTTTTGAAAATTCTGGATCGATCAATGATTTAACCTAGGACAAAAAATTAACTTATCTTTAAAAACAAGCAAACCAAAAAAATTGAGTTTTTATTTCTCTCCCTCTGATTCATGCTCTTCTTGCTATCACAAACCGTCATTTGATCACCTATATAGACAGACCTATAAGGGGAAAAACTGTCTACAGTTGTAGCCATGCACACCTTTAATATAAGCTGATTTATTTCAGCATGATTATAGCAGTGTATGTGAAGAAATAAGAATCGCAATAAGAGTTCCAAATAAAGCACGTGGGCAAAATGTTTCTCATTGTGTATGTCTGCATGCGTGAAAATTCTGGAAAGGTGACGAAGCAAAGACCATTAACTGACGATACACGATGGTAAATAAATGTTATGATGCTTTCTTTATAAGATAAGAAATTACTGTACAGAGCAAAACGATATGATAAAGTAGCCTTTCACTTTCGGTTATGACATGCAACAAGTGTCCAATCAAAACATTTAAAATGGCGTCAGCTGCTAAGCAACGCAACGTTCAACAACTCTGATATGATCAGACGTCCGGTTAAATCGTTAGTTGAAAGCGTACAAAGACGTGATATTAAAGTGCTAGTAAAACGAAGGAATATGAAAGAACTCAAGACTCCACTTTCTGAAAGAAAGGAGAATCAGGGAAGACATTAAGATATTTATAAAATATTTCACGAATACGACGACATATATTGGTATGCATGTATTGTTGTCCTTACCACAAACTAACATTAATAAAAATTCAAAAGGAAGCAATTTTATCAGACACTGTAGTAACTTGTGACAAGAAGAAATGTTCCATTCATGAACGTGTATTTATTAGTTCGTGGGCGACTTCTGTGTGGAGAAGATAACTCTCGGTGGAAATTGCTACTTCCTTTTGTGGCATCGTTTGAGAGAAAGAAAGGTTAGTCAATTTGATCCTGCTGAAATCAGCTCATCTAACACATAAAAACCTCCGTTGACAGTCATCATGTGGGGAAGGATAGGGGAGAGAGATGATAGGTGTGCAAATATCATTATATCAGCCAAGAATCTTTGAGCTGGAGAAATGCACAATGCTGCTTGATATGAGCTCACATCAGATGGTGAATGTGTCAGGTATCTACGAAATAGAGAATCTGGACGAATACACGGGACTCAAGTGTCTGTGGCTGGAGCACAATGGTATCAGGTTCATTGAGAACCTACAGCACCAGAAGGAACTGCACTGCCTGTACTTGCAGCACAACCTCATTGAGCATCAGGAGAATCTGGAACCACTGGAGAAGCTTGATACTCTTAATGTCTGCAACAACCAGATTTCACAGATTGAAAACATAGGTATGTGTTTATTAACTGAAGCATTTTCCTCGAATGATATGCTCCATAAATGATTATTATAAGGGGAATGAAAAGCAAGGTATGGTTGTAACATTTGAAAGCAGGCAGTAGATTATTGTTATTGCCTGGATTTAAACCATTTTGTCTTGTTTGATAAGCTGATGAATCAGTTCAAAGTTATTGGTTCCTGGAGATTTTCATTGAAACCAGAAGATTCCTTTAAATATAACTTTTCCAGCCTCACAATACCAGCAAAATTTGTCAACTTCCTGCTTTGTATGGTTAGGATATTCCCTCCTAGTATTCCTAAATCAACCTCCACCATACCAACCTCTACCTAAAAACCCAAACCCAACCAATTATAATTTACAATTAGTCAAGCATTTCCTCAGTTTCACATATACATAACACACTGATAAATGAAGAGTGTTTTCAGTGCCATATAAGATTATAAAGTCTGCCACTGAAGTGTCTGAGTAATAGTATTATGTATGTCCATACTGTGCACAAGTCTTTATCATACTTCATAAAACTGGTTTCTAGGATTGAAGTCCTAATGATGCAATTAAGAAAAATCTTTAGTATAGGTGTAAGGAACTTGAGTATAGGTGTATATAGTATATAGTGTATAGTTAGTATAGTAGAGGCCCTCGAGATATGGTGGCTGAAGTGGTGAGCACATGTTGCAGCGTGTTTAAAGGTTCTGCACACCCTCCAGATCTCCCACAACAAACTTCAGACAGTACAAGATATCGAGCATTTAAAGTACTGTGATGAACTTGGTGTACTGGACCTTTCGTACAACAGACTGGATGACCCAGGCGTCTTGGATGTCTTTGAACAGATGAAGAATCTGGTGAGCTGTAAAAAATTCGTCTTTTCTCTGAACTTGTTGGCCTTGGTTTGATCTTGTTTGGGATTATGGAAACTGATTTGTGCCATTTGACTTAGAAGACCATTACAGTTTGGCTGCTGAATCTGTCCACTGGGACTCTTACTGTTCCCATGGAGTGTGATGGATCTATGTATGTGTATCAATGCATGCAAGCATGTGTGGAATATTGCACTGTACATTTTGTC
The DNA here is from genome assembly GCF_003073045.1 of Pomacea canaliculata. NCBI lineage: Eukaryota > Metazoa > Mollusca > Gastropoda > Architaenioglossa > Ampullariidae > Pomacea > Pomacea canaliculata. The sequence continues at coordinate 4,662,459 of NC_037592.1, forward strand.
AGGGAGAAAAGAATCTGACTTCACACACAGGATAATTATCATGAGTTAATAACCCTATTCTGCAATTATACTATGGATGGTTGTTCTTTTCAAAATTGTAGTCATTTATTTATTTGTCCCTTGACTGGTATTGGTCATTAAGGGGAACATGGATAAATGTAGCAGCTGACATGGCCCATCACTCACACCTGTCTTGGGTGATAGTCACGTGTTCAGCACATTGTAAGAATTTTTAAAGGATGGCAGAGGTGTCTGTGTTAAACACATGTGACTGCTATGGCCCCACTGCCATGTGGGCAATCTTGGGAAAGAGAAAGGCTAAGGGAGTGAACCCCTACAAAAATTATACACTTCTTACAGTGTTTGTGCTGAATAATAATAATATGATGATGATTCATACTGTGCTTTACCCTTCCATCAAAGACAGGAGGAAAGCACTCTACAAGAATAAAAACAGAAATAATAATGATAATAATGGAAGCTGAAAGAAAAGTGCTCATTACAGGCTCTGTCAGACTAGCCCCTTATGTCGAGAAGGTGAATGCCATCAGTTTGGATGTGGACTGCAGCCTGCCATTGCATAGAATACATGACAAACCAATGAAGTTTTCTTCTGAAAATAGCTGAAATTTATGAGGTTTGCACTGAAGCTCAATTCAGTCTTTGGTGCAGTGGCCTGGCAGAAATATTGCTACATCAGCATAGCTCTTGTTAAAGCATCATGTCAATGGTTGATATGTCTTCTTGTTCCTATTTACCTTAAGTGGAGCATAATTTTTTCCTCTCTTGTATAGGTGATCAATATTTTGGTAGATGATTTCAGAGAACTGATGAAAGGCACAAACATCGAAGGTTGGTCTTTTTGCTTACCTGTGTAGACTTTTTTTACGTCTGTGTCATCCGCAGAAAAAGCTCTAGATACCCGAGAGAATGTAAATGCAAAGCCTATGGTCAGCACACAACAGACGGTTGGAAAATAAGTATTTCCATCCGAAATACATTTATTTAAAATAACTAGATACATTTTACATTTCTGATTTAGTTTTTGTTACAGGTGGTGAATCATTTACGCTGGTTCCTCCAGAAGTCTTTCATGATAGGGGAGAGTAATAAAATAATAATATTGACATATATAGGAGGTGAAATATAGAACACTCCAGTTCAATCTTCTAATTCAACAATGGAAATGCTTTTGTTAGAAGTATATGCAGATTTATTATTTTCATGCATAACAAACAACAATGAATTGAACATTTCAGATGATGATGTTTTCAAATGGGAAATTTTAAAAATGTACTTTATATCACAGATATTCCTGATGGTATTTTTGAATAAAACATGAAATATTAAGGAAAAGCCACCAAGGTTTTTGTACTTTAGAGAGGGCAGCTACATATAATTTTCCACAGCTGGCTTAAAATTATAAATTGTTTAATTCAAATGCCAAACACAGACTATGACATAATTTGGGAGATGTACACAGCAGGTTTGTCTTTACATCCACAGTCAGTTTGGACATTTAACAAGTTTTAACTACAAGTCTAATACATGTTACAGTACCAGTGTTCTACAGTTAAGATTCCAGTAGACACTCAGCTTCTGAATGACATGGATTTGCAGTGTCTACATTCTTAAACAGTTGCAAATAAGATGTTATGAAGTTCTCAATTGGCTACACCTGAGTCCAGTGAAAAGTGCTAAATATTAACTCTAAAGAGAGAAACATGCCCTTCACAAGCCTATTAGCAGCATGTAGTAAATATCAACATAACTGCTTTTTACTAGTTACTTGGCATCACAAAGAATAACAAGCAACACAATAATCTATTTATAGAGAAACCTTACACAGAAGAGTAATTCAAGCAATACCTTTACATAACCTAATGCAATGGTAAGTACTCAGTGCTCCCAAGTAGAAGTGTCATGAATCAATTGTTCTAAGAAACATTTCTTTCGTGCAGCATCAAGACCACACAGAGAGCCACACAGCAATATTCAAAGCCATCAAAGCGGCTTAGGCCTAGACAGCTGCACATATCTGAAAAAATCTTTTTGACTGTCAGATAAAACACACCAGGTGATGTACCAAGCAGCCAGAATTCCATCCGTCAACTGGGTCACCCGAAGAAAGCAAAATACCTGATGATACAAAAGAATGTACAACAAAGATAAGAGAACGAAAAACTTTGTAGCTCCTGGACAGTGAACTTGAATCTTGTTAAAAAAGAATTGCAATTCATGGAAATCAAAATAAATCTGGCACAGGCTGAGGTAACAAATACTAGACAGAAAAACAGATGGAAAATGAATTGGTAATGCCAGCTGCTGAAAGTGTTCACCAACTGATTGGGGTGGATGTTGCTATTCAGCCAAAGTCAAATTGAATAATAATGTGAACATTCAGTTAGAAATTATGACAGCACTATGGAACACCTGATGATTTTTGCTGCTTTGGCAGGGATGTATCTGAAGTCACACAATATATTCTGAAGCATATGATATTAAAGGGGAGGAGTTCTTTTCCTTGTCTGCATTTAAAAAAAGGGAAACTAAGCCAGTCCCTCAGCGGGTAGCCACTGTCTCCCATATTCATCCCATGTCAATGCCACTACAACTTGCATTGTGCTTGTAGCATAAAATTGTAATGCCGCCATCACCTGCAAAAGACATAGGAAATATTATTGACCTCAATGATTTAAATATTTTAATATTCACATCTAAACAAAACTGTCCATTTTTAGTTAAAAAGGACGATGTGAACATTAACCTATTATGATTATCTATCTCTTGAGCCACATGTTTACAACTTGAGACATACTGCAAGGAACTGCCTGTCAAATTGATAAACATGTATTAAATCAAACTATATAAGAGATTCTGGGTGCTCTGCTACTTTATTCTGTGTTGTTTTACTTAAATACACTGCCATCAATTTTTTTAATAATGTTTACATACTCTAAAACAACACTTGGAGCACAGTGGATGGGCCAGAATTGTGCGTCTGCTCATATGAGCCAAGTATAGCAAACTGAATTTTTTTGGATTATTGCTGTCACCAGAGTGAAAGTAGAAAATGTTCATTACTTTTATTGCAAAGTTCAAGTATTTTCCTTTCCAAATATGTATAATTTTTGTGGTCTCATGTTTACCTGAGAGCAGCAATAATAACAACAAACATCACCCACTGTCGTCAACACCATCTTAAGTTATACGCCATTGTTTTAACTTTTATTATGTAATTATATTTTGAAGTCATTCTAACATTATTAAATATTTTTAACGTAATGCTGTCAATTACACTTATTAATTATATATTTATGTAGTGGCGGTGACTATAGTCTTACCTGCAACAAAGGCGGAATAGATCGGCCTTTTCGTTGAAAATGATGGTCGAAATCATTTTCCAGTAAGTTATGTTCGCTCCACGTAATCAAAAACGATGAAACAAATCGACGTCATACATTTCAAATGGATTTGATGGATCCCTGAAGTAGTGAAAAATCTGTATCTTGTCAATGGTATACACAGAGCAACTCAGTAAACAACACGATCAAGCGCCACTGTTACTACGACAGCCGCCGTGCGGTCATGGTAAGCAGCGTGTCGCGGCTAAGCAAGGAGTTAAGCCAGTGGGGGACCAGTCTTAAATTTTAAGACTAAGACCGCTTGCTTAGCGAGTTGAGACCGCCCATGCACCGCGCTTAGCAGGCGTCTTAGGCTTAGACAGCGTGCTTGGCTTAACTGCGGTCTTAACTCGAGTTAAGACCGCCTATGCACCGAAGCCTAGGTCCCTGGCAGAAGGCCATGACCAGACAGTGCGGGGTGGGGGCATAGGAACGACCGATGACTGCTGCTAATGGCATATTTATCGGACATATTTGAGAAGCTGAACGTTGTGAATACTTCTCAGCAAGGGAAAGACACCACCATATTACAAACAATTGACAAGATGAATGCTTTCGTCCGAAAAATTTCGTTGTGGACGCAAAATATACGCCAAGAAAATATTTTTGATGTTTCCTTGCAGATACGAACTTTGTTCTTCCGTTGTTGATTTCCTCGACGCGGCGTTCGAGGTTAGCTAAGGCTCCCCTCCTCTTCCACCGACCGAGCTGGCTAAGAGGGGTCGCGGACGTACCGGTGTTCGTCGGGGGGGGGGGGTAGGCACAAGTAAAAGGTTGAGAACCGCTGGTATACGCTGATCGAGTGTCAAAAACACTTTACTACTGTTCCTTCAATGTTGGATCCATGTTCAAACACTGAAACCACGAACTAATATCCCTGGACTGCTGGCAGACGATTTTGTTCCCAGTTAACTGCTAAGACGAGGCATAAGACGACATAGCTTCCGTTTATTCACATTTCAGATTAACTGTTAAAACGAAGCGTTAGACGACATCTTCTGGTTTATTCGCATTCTTTGTTACGGCTCTCCAAGCTAACAGCGGATCACTTCGCAAGAGGCCAAGATCGAGTGAGTCTCGGCATACAGACATCAGTCCATAAATACAAATCCACGCTGAAACGAACTGGAGAAAATTTCTCTGCAGGTGACATAAGAAGTTAGACTACAACACGTCTTTAATTACAGAGCCAGCATGTTGACATTTCTGTAGTATGTGATAGCGAAGGCGCGAAAGAGAAATACAGTACAGGCTTTACTATTTCAGAATAGAATAATACAAATATTAATTGCGACGGTCAGCCATGTAGTACAGCAATGTTAGACCTATATATATATATTGGACTGAAATGGGCGATCGTCTGGCAGTGTAAACTGGTACAAAATGGAAGCGCAAATGATCACAATATTGGTATTAAATTGGCGATCAATGCAAGATTTGACGGTGGTGAAATTTATGTTACCGTCCGGTAGAATACAGACCAATATGTGAACTGTGGATAGAGTCCTTATTAGAGTGACATTGGATTGAAGTTAGCTACCGTGTCTATCAATGTCTCCCCCAACGACAAGTACCAGTCAAGGGACAACTGACTGGATTGAACATCAGTTTGAAGTTGGATTCAATGTTAACAAAATCTTGGTGCCATGTTGTCCCAGTATATGCATTCATCTGTGTCATGACTTGCTATATACCCGGCACAGGATTTGTTTATTAGCGCTTCTGGCACTAGTATCAAGTATACGCCAGTGAACCATTGTCACCTATCACAACCAATCAGTGGATAGAACAAAATGACATACTCCACGCCAAACGACAGCGTCTACAGACAACACGAGCACAATCCGCAGACCAAACATCAAACATGTCATACAAGCCGGTATACACTCCCTGGAAAATATAGTTCTAGTCAAGCGAATAAACACCACTCAGGTTGTGTTCAAGAACAGTGGCGTAGGAACCAGGGGGGCAGCGGGGGCAGCCGCCCCCCCAAGGAAAATACAGGGGGGGCAGGAATATCCTTTTGCCCCCCCAATATTTGAGACGTAATTCCTCACAAAGAGCAAAGAACTGAAGAAAGGTAGGGAACGTAGAGAGGAGACGGTCATCACCGTCACAAAAGCGGGCCCTGAGGCAAGTGGAGGCCCTAACACCTCTGACGATCAGATCGGGGACAGTCGTTGGTCTTGTTTGCCATGCTAATTGCAGGCTGTGTTGAAGCCTGAGCGAAGAAAGCAGCCGGACAGTACATCGGTACATCGAGTGTCGTCTCCTCCCCCCTCCCCATAATGCGACGCCTTTTCTTTGGCGGTTTTCGTTTGACCAACATAAAACATCCCCACCCACTCACTGTCACCACGGTGTGTGACCGAGTGTGACTGCGTGGCCTGTGCATGCGCGCATGTGTGCATAGGTGTGTGCGCGCTGGTGTATATGTGCAGAGCTGGAATGTTGATCGTTGCTGTCACGGGGGTTTGGTGTTTTCTTGTTTAGGTATACTGTTTGGTAGTGTATTTTGTAATAGAGGTACTGGAAGAGCTGACCAGTAGGTAACATGGGAGACGGGGGGATTGCTCTTGTCCGGAAGGGTTAGTGAGAAAGATGTTAAGCGAGATCGATAAGCTTTTAAAACTGTATCATACTATCCCAGTTACCACGGCAACTGCAGAACGCAGTTTTTCTGCCTTAAAACGAACAAAAACATACCTGAAAAGTTCCATGACACAAACGCGCTTGAATAACTGTCTCATTATGCATGTATTTAAAGAGAGGGTTGATCTGCTTAATCTGGACGAGATTGCAATGGAGTTCATTAATAGAAATCACCGAGGACGCAGTTTTTTTAGCACACTGACTTGCCAACCTTGATTAATATGATTTCTATGATTATAACGTTTATCACATTTCTTGTGAATGCGTTAGCCGGGGAGTCATTCTTTAATTTGTTTTTTCTTATTTAATGCTGCTTTGCCTTTTAACAATAAAGCAGCGTGTTGTGATGCTACCACTGTGTACGTGCGTGCGTGCAGTACCCCCCCCCCCATCCTTTTTTACGTAATGTGCGAGTGCGAACGCCGTTCACTGTCAACAGGGAGTTTGCCCCCCAAAGCCGAACATCTTCCTACGCCACTGAAGAAGCGAGTTTTTTTTTTGGGGGGGGGGGGGGGCGGGGGCTCAGAAAATGAAACCGATGATTTTGGAATACAGCCCTACAGATTTGAACTTTATTTAGAAGGCGCACAAGATCAAGCTCAAGCTTCGATGGTGTTAAAAAATTAAATTTAAAGGTCCAAACGAATTCACTCCACAGGCAGCTTGCTGAGTAAATCTTCACAAAATGTAATGGGTAACAGTCACAGTCTACACTGTATTATTATTGATTTTATTTGATTCTCTACTAAGATTAAGTGGGCGCATGTGAGTTAATTTTTCCACGTGTATTACTGTTAATAAAATATAAACTCATTTCAAATGTGGGATTATCTAAGATAATGTTTTGTGTGAGCTTCTGGGAATTTTGGTTCCAGTTTTGAGCCACGTCAGGCATACAGGTAAGTGATCGCCACAGCCTGTCGGGGTTACACAGACTTGTCGTGTTGGTTACTAACATAGGTCAATAAGTGTATGTGACGTGTTAGTGACCTTTGTTGAAGTGGTAACGGTAAAAGTCTCGGTCCGAAGATCCGCAAGTCAACGGGAACTGTCGTGTGGCAGCGGAAGTTTAAATATTTATCTGTTCCTTCCACCCAAGACCATCTGCATGTGCGTTTCATCCGGGCAGCCATGGACTTCAACTATACTTACTCTTTAGTGTTGGGTTCAAATTACAAGTGTTGTACGCGCTCTACCTGCTTGAGCTCATCTAGCTATTGTTTACTACATCAAGAGCATTCAAACCACTTGTATCCCCACTACATAGAACGAACACGAGTTGTGGTTGTGACAGGAGGCACAATGCGCTGGATGGAGCTGGAGTAGTGAGCTTCAGGGACAGTTTGTTAGTTGCTTTGTTTGTTTGTTGCATCGCAACCTCCTGTCGCATCTGAGTCTCTTAGTAGGTCAACCTACTAGGTGTGAGGAGGGATGTACTAGACTGGATTTTTTATGGCACCAATTCGGCCACGACGACAGTGAAAGGAACCTAACCATAGACATTGCTGTCTTACCTAAGTCCCAGAGTTGACAATCATGAATACTTACTGGTCTTCAATAAGTTGAGTCTGGGTTTAGTAGGAAAGTGCTTCTACCCTGAGGTGATTTCGTGCTATGGGGAAGGGGTAAAGAAACCGGAGTACCCGGAGAAAACTCTTGACGATTAGCCCTGCTAACAGGTGTCACATACAGAAAGTGTGTCTGATAGAGGACCTCTCCGTGCAATGGTGATAGACGAGTGTCTTCATCACTACGCTACCGAATGTCCCTCTCCAATAAGTGCTTTTATAAGACCATATCTTATAGTAGCCTTTCCAAATGAGGTAGACAGGCAATTTATTTTCATCAATATCCTTCACCAAATCGGCGGACATTTGTCCTACATTTTCTGTATGTATGAGTGTGAGCGCGCACGTGCCGCATCTGGGAGATGTGCATGAGTGTCCTTTCTTGTAACGTGAGATTTTCTCCAGAACATCGGCATTCAAATCCAGAACCACAACGTTTGCACAGGTTGTGTTGAGGTATCGGTTCTATAAACCTTCAATAGTTTCGGCGGTATAAATAAATGATAATAATAAATGCAACATTTGTACAGCGCATACTCACACTCCTAAGGAGCATGACTGTCTGTAAAGTCCATTGAGCTTGCCTCCATGTGGGAAATGCACTATAAAAATCCTATTATTATTATTTGTGCATGCACACAGACGTCCACATGAGAGAGAGAGAGTGAGGAAAAGATGAAAACACTAACAGGTATCCATGCAGTCTTTCGAACATAAATAGAACTTATATAATGCAGTAAAGAATGTGTTTCTGGGGTATTAATTATATCTGACAGTCCAAGCAATCATTCATTGAAAGCTTCCTGCATCACACAAACTCAGCTGACTGCTCGATGTGTTATCTTTATTTTCTTCAGTGAACTACATAAGGCAGAGCTAACAAGTGACTATACTAGGGACATCTTACAAAAGCAAGTAACAGTTATTTTGTGCAGATCAAGAGTCGAGTCCCAGGTCTATGTTGAGGTACGATGTTTCAAAATTTTGTTACTTTACAAATATATGGGCAAATAAATGACATTGAAAACAAAACAAAGAAACACCAGCTAACTGATGGTGTGGTTCATTCAAAGCTTTAGATTGTTCAGTTAATTTGCAAGTGTGATCTCACACACAAAAAAAAGACACAGACATGATTAGTTTGTGCTGCTCATTAAGAAAAATGCAGCAAACAATTAAAAAACATACATTTTTTCATTAAAAGAGAAACACCTTAGCTCCAAGCTTGCACACAAACTGAACTGCATGAAGTATTACCAACTGCTTGCAGCAAACAGGTGCCTAACCATTCAGTATTAAGAAGACTACATGTTACCTACAAAGAGAACAATACAGAAGACTGGCCATTCTAAGCATAACAAGAGACATGACTCTTCTAGAGAACAGGAAGCATTATTACAAAATGTACTTTAGGCATCACACACACTTTATACTACTGTCAAGACTTTGCACTAAAACAAGTAATGATGAATGGCACATCAGCATCAGCATTTATAAAGCAAAAGTCCTTAAGTGGTTTGATGCTCAGTAAGCATAGAGACATGGTCCTGGTGAATTTTCACACAGAAAATAGCACATGTGGAGGCAAAGCTATTCTCGTTTTATGTTAAGAGTAATGAGTGTTGATGTCATGCTCAAGAATGTTAGCTTAAAGAAAAAAAAAACCCAACAGCAATTACATTATTTAGCAGAAGTACATAAACTTCTGACAAGCCCCTCTACCAAATAAGCTAGCAATATTGTATAAACAATTTAGGACCAGTACATTTACTAAAAAAAAAATGATAGTCTTACAGCCAAGTAGGTGGTGTAAGGGGCAGTAAATGTAAGTGATTCATCATAAAAGCCCGAGCCCAAGCCTCTCCTGCCACCTTTTACCTTCTGTGATAAAACAGTTCCACATTTCTGCTGAATACCTGCCGGTGGGTGAGTTTCCACACATTGACTTAAACAGACTTTGAACTTGTGACCTATTCCAGGTTAATGAGCCTCCTTAAAAAAAATTTTGGAGGAACTCTTTTGACCTCTAGGACCTACAGTGACAATCTTTTACAAAAAGAAATGCTTTCTACATAGGTAAGATCGATGACTACAAGAAAAATACAGAAAATATTTCACATGGATTATGACAAACTGTGGGACTTAGGTAAAATCCAACAAAAATAAATGAAAATATTGAATTTAACTGAATTTTGATATATAGAGTGCAGAATCATTTAACATGAGACTTTGAAACTGAAGAACATTGGTCCTTGACACATGTCAGTAAAACATCCAGCTGTATGGCTGCAAGGATACTGGTGAAGAAAATGCCCTTTGTATCCCTTGCTGAGCATCACATAAACAATGAAATAGGTCAGCAAATGTATAATGACAAAGGAGAAAAGACAGATACAGATGTGATAAACAAAAAGTCAGGAATGAAGCCTGTTTGAATGAGAAATATGAAAGAGGCAAGAAGAATAAGGATAAAATCAATCCCAATGTTTACTCACTTATGCTTATTTTTTGTTGGGGCATTTTGTCTGCTAGTCATCTTGTTGCAGAACTGTACTTGGATTAAGAATTTTTTCTGCACACAAGCTTTTAGTGCAAATTTGGGGGAAGATGCCCTTCACATAACTATCGTAACTATGTATGTATAAGGGAGCAAAAGAACACAAAAATGAGTTAAAAATCAGAAGCAGGAGAGGAGAGAGAGAAGGAAATGAGATGGCAACAAATATGTAAGCATAAAAACTAGAAACCACTCTGTAGGACAAAAATAGCTTACATACACATAAACCTGTAATTTACAGAACTATAAACCAGCAATCCGTACATAAATAAACTAGCAATTTGCACATCTGTCAGCAATAGGGAAACTGTAAGGAAGTATAAGAGGCTACTTGCCAATAGATAAAAGTAACAGAAAACTGTTTTTGGAGTATCATTACACTAATCATACAACTTCACATTTAGAGAAGAAAGGAAGAGCAGATCACTGTTGTTGCTGGAAGCACTCGGTTCTCAGGAATCACCACTGGCTACTTTTCCTTCCCCCTTCTCGGCCAAATATTCTTTGTATTTCTTCTCCTGTGCTTCATACAGTTTGACCAGTTTCTTTAAGGCTGATTTCTTGAGCTCAGCACCCTCTGAATCATGGGTGGGAATGCCCTGCGCACCATAAAACATTTTGTTGCATTCTACTTGTATGGAATGAAGATCACATCATTTCTTTGTGGTGTCAGTTTTGGCAATAAAAACACTGAATCAGTGACAAAAGAACACAAGGATATGCTGTGCATGGTAACTTTGTTTTCACCTTTATCGTGAAAAAATTACTTTATAGAAAGAACCAAGACATTCTAATTACAGGCCGAGTAGTTTTCTAACCCTTCAGTTGCTTCATGGGGGAAAGCATTTTTTGGTGTATTTTTGACAGTAGTACCCATCTTCTCTTCCTTGCTGACTTTCTTTCCAGAACCTTGATTAGGGTTAAATACATTTAGGGTCAGGTTACTCGTTAAACATTTTGCCTAATTCTGACATGCTGATATATACTAGTGACATTAAATTAAAAAAGTAGATGGTGAAATGCATATTCAAGATATTCCTGGAAGGTTTACAAAAAAAGTTGCCAACCTTATCATCAAATTTGGAATACTTGTCTTTCTCATTGAGGAACAGCTCCCATGGTGGTATTTTTCTTTGTGCATCTTTTGCAGCCTATCAGATTATTAAAAAAACCATTTATAAATAAAAACCTTTCTTGTCAAATCTTATTTCATCTAACAATATGCATTCAGGTGTCAGACATAGATGAAATCACACTTGTTGTGTCAGATGACTGTTAATCTTAGTGTATTAAAATTAGTGATGATATTCTTCAGATAAACTACTGAAAACTACTTTTGAAAAAGTCTTTTTTTTTCTCATATGTATATAGCAGTGCCCTAAGATCTGTTTACATAAAACCATCAAAATATCATCAATATCATCAAACCAATAAGTACTCACCTTAGCAGCCTCTTGTTCCCTCTTCTTGGCTTCTTTTAACAGTCGCTTCTCCTCCTCTTGCTGAAAACAAAAGAGACATGTATTGATCTTCATCCACAGATAAATTTACACATGTACAAAGAAGTAGACAAATGCACACATGCATCCCTACAGGATACTTGGAAATACATCATTACTATCCCTACAGTATCCAAAGTATGCAAAAAAAGTTTACAGTTTATTCTGGCCACTAGTCTCCAATTGATTTTCTCAGTCTCACCTTTCTCTTCTCTTCCTGCTCCCGCATTAGAGTCTCACTGTCCACCAGCTTGATGGCTGATGGGCGGCCTTCCACATCCTCCAGCCTTACACCAAGCTTTGGCAGAATGCTGTCTCGGACCTCATCACACAGCTTCAAAATTCCAGTTGCTGAGATTTAAACACATTTATAGGATAACAAGGTTTTTATTTCTGAGTGCCATAAATTTGATGGCGCATTTGCATTCTAAGCATAGTCTTAATAAACATACTAGTGGATGTGGTTGTGGTGTTGGTGTTTGTGTGCATAAGAGTGCCCACATGAGAATGTGCACACGACAGAGCAGGCATGAGAGTGCACACAACTACACACAGGGATGAAATATTCTTTGGAAATATGCTTCAGGCCAAAAGATGCCCTCACACCATGAGGATTCTAGCCTAAAAAAAAGACACCCGTACAATCTACCTTTCTGTTCGCGGGCAGACTGTCGCACTTGGTCACGAAATGTGGCAAAGGCTGATAGGTATGGCATCAGTGTCTCCTCCAGCTGTAAGCATACCAAGGTCAGTAACTCCTATGCACTACTTTAGATAAAGACGTAATAATGGAAATTAGTCATATATGTGAAACAAAATCACCTTGACCATAGAATTCTACACATACTACAGGCATTCTGTTTTCCTGATGGGTGACATTAGCATGGTGACCAATCAGATTTTGCTAGCATGTCGGTATGATTGAAACTATAAAACATAGAATAAAGCATTTTATGTAGAAACAAGCTCTAACTGGTTGTACTTGAGGTTGGTTATTCAATCGATAGAAAGTTTAATCCTGGGACTCTTGTGCATGCAGTCATGCATATGTCTGTGTGGGAATATATCTAAACGCATGTATGAGTGCACATATTTGTGTCTAAATGAATGCACATTTGTGCACACATGTAACGGAATGCATTAATATACACATAACTAATAAATACAATTAAAATCTATACTTACATTAATAGTCTGCCCACTGGCCTGTGGGAAGCCAATGCTGCAGTCAGTTGGGATAGCACCAAAGACCTGAAGTATCATCCAAAAAAGTGTTAGTGTTAATGATGGTTTGTTCATAAAGGCTTGTTGAAAGTTTTTATAGCACACACAAATGAGATACAATAATGACAAATGGCAATTCACGCAGACCTGGATTAATCATAAAGCAAACTAATCCAGTGTTTAAAGCACCCATGCACCATCTGGACTAATATATCAACACCTGTTACCTCACCTTTAAAAGATCCATGATATAGAGAGCAATTGTTTGAAGGAGACATCTGTTTGGACGTCGCTTGAGCTGCTGAGCTTGTGCTATGTAAGAATTTGAAGCTGTTACCAGCTCACGTACATTATCCAGGGCTGTCCTTGTGTCAATGTTGTCTGTTGACAGCCACAGAGCAAGCACCATCAATGACACATCATTGACAATTAAGATTGAACATTCATATGGCTAAACCAGATTTAATCTTCCAAAATTTCATGTCAAATTTACAGGTAAATTATTGAGTCACTATGTTTACTTTGCCACTCCTTAACCCACTATGTTTTCATAGATCTGTGGCCTTACTGCCTGGCTGCTTCTTCACACAAAAATCCTCTTTGACATGCTGTGTCATCACATGTTAATGACATCACCACACATCTGATACTCTCCCATGCATATGTTACAACTTAAGTTCTGCAATAACAGTGTCGCCTGCTGTAAGGACAAGCAACAGCACAGCAGGCAGCAAACTACTAAACTTGCTGGCATGTTTTATTTATGAAACATTAACTCACCACAGAGTGCCTCATGCACCCTCTGTCGTTTCTCTTGGTACCTGGTGAACAAAAGAAGCAATCTATATTGCCCACAGTTAAACAGAAGAGAAGTGGTAATTATATCATTATCTCTGGTGCCTGCCTGGTACCTTTTTTTTATAACACCATTTAAAATTTTTTTTCCTAAGTCTTCTGAACAATATTTATGAAAACCCAACCCTTTTCTCAGTAAATATACAAAAATACCTTGCTGTTGAAGGGCAGCAAAAAATAAGTGTTCCATGTCTAACCTCCTCTCCATTGTAAAACAAGAGAAAAAGTCTAATTGGACAAGTTTAAAATGTACAAATTAAAAAAGGAAAACAGCCTCCACCCTCTTCCTAAAAATTTGCCATCTACTGCAAAATCCACACTTCTGTCACTCAGCTGGCCTGCTACTCAGCAAATAAAAACAGAAGACAACAAAAACAGAACAGTTCAAATTACAGTTGTCTGACATGAATATTTGATTTGAGAACGTGAGAAGCCAAGACAATGCATACTTGTTATTCAGAGTCATCTCCTCCTGATTCCATTTGTCCCAAGCCTGAACCCCTGTGGAAGGGGTTGTGCGTAGAAGATCTTTAATTGTAAGAAAAAATTCCTGCAGAGAAAAACAGTCATAAGACTTTATAACAGCATCAAGTGCAAAGAAAGAAAAAACATGTTTAAGTCAAAATAATAAATCTAGTAAATATTTGTTGTATTTATAAGCTGTGTTTCTTCACTTAAATCTACACTTCTGCTAAACTACAAAGCTCACTGTCAGTTAGGGAATTTGCGATCAAAGTAAGGTTTTAATTATTATTAACTACTTTACTATTATTTTGCTAACACAGCTCTGATGGACTTTTTTAAAGCTGCTCTTGTGTGACAGGTTCAGACAGGTGTTATGAGAGTAGCAGATGATAAAAACTGAAGGCAAAAGTTGACAGAAGCTTAGATCGGAAATTCGGAATGCAGGCTGTCAATGTGTAATTGTGAAAGTCCTGAATCATTCTTGTCCTCTCTGGCACAAAGGGCAGTAACTAACTTTCTTATTCTGCCCTGAACAGGGTCCATCTACAGTAATGACACAAAACTGTGAAATTCTACTCAACTGACAAACTTGTATTCATGGCTTCCCATTGCATAACAACATGCATAAATCACATTAGAGATTCAAATCAAATAAAGAATATTTTGCAAGGCAGGAAGGGGTGAAAGCATAGTATCTAAAGTGTGAAACCTTAACAGATTTTAGGTCCTAGGTCCTCTGGAATAAGATATTTTGTCACTAAACAGATATATAAAAGAATATATAGTCATTATTTGTCATCCAATTTGAATGACAAACATTTGTAAAACATAAAATAATGACAATTATAAATAGATGTTTGCATACATTTAGCTATATATATCTATCTACTGTCTGAAATAAATATTTCACATCTACAGAATGCTAAGTTCTTCTATATGGCTTACATTAATAAAATTATTTACATCTTTAGCATGTTACATACCTCATTAATATATATTTGGTCCAATTCTAAACATCAGATCTTCAAAACTCCAAATGTTGATTCCATTAAATCAAGTCTTGCCCTCCCCTCCTTTGCCCCCATTTCTCATCCTGACTGTCTAAGCATAAACTTACTTTGATTGTTTTCTCGTACTCCAGAGCTATCTCCATGGTCTTGTCGCTGTAGTCCAGTGTGTCTTTCCAGGCGTGCAGCAAGAAGAGCAGGCGGATCTGGCGTGCTGAATATTTTTGCAGAGCTTCCTTGATGGTGATGAAGTTTTTCAGAGATTTGGACATCTTGCAACCATCTATAGTCAGGTGGCCGGTGTGCAAGAAGTAGCGCACCCAGTGGTCATTTTCATAGAATGCCTTTTAAAAAAAGATGTACAATTAAAAATAAAGGAATACTCCAATGCACAAGGGTCAGGAAAAAATCAAATAGCATTCCAGTAATTTTTAATAGTAATCTGTTAAAAAAAAAAACCAAGAACATTATTATAAAGGATATCAACATGTTTCCAGTACATGCTCAAACATACCAAAAAAAAGGGAGGCAATAAAACAAATTGATGCCAAAGTAAGAGATAATGGTTTACCTCCCTTATTATCTTGCAGCGCCTCCCCTATAAAAGCCATGAACGTTTAATATCGCATTCCACCATCTCAGCAATCACGACACTGTGTTCCTGAGTATTAGGGAGTACACATTCTAATGTGATTCAATGATAATCTACAGGTCATTTAATCACATTCACTTTCCAGTTGGTTGCACACCACCACGAACATGTTTAGTTCAACCTGAGCTTGTGGGGGAGAAGGGAAAAAAAGTGACTTCTGCTTTTGACAACTGCCTGAATAATGTCTCAAAAGGTCACTCCTCTCCCCAACCTTGACCAGTAGAATTCGATACAAGATCAATAAGCGAGAGCAGTGCAGCTGTTCCCGATTTCCGATCTCCCACACACCCCTGGTGGCTGCCATGAAATGGTGCTTTTGAGCTGCAGCTACTGTATGGCGATCTGCTTACAATGTTTTTCATCAGTTCTCCCCCTTTCTCCTAGACCTTTGAAGCCCTCTGTGAGTTGCCAAATGTCAAGCTTGTCCATTTTTGGACATTATCGTCCCATCTCTTTCTCTGTCTTCCTCTTCTTATTCTGAGCCGTGCTTTCTGGTAGGCCCACAGATTGTGTGATATGGCTGTGCCATTCCACTTTTCATTTTTTTCTATTTTTGCTTTTAAGTAAGGAAAATCCGTTTGCAGCAGAATCTTGTGATTTAAGAAGTTTCATAAAAAGTCTTGCAAGTAGCGAAATCCTTTCTTCAACGGCCCAAGATAGTTTTGTGGGCAAAAACGGGAAGATCTGGATGTCTGAGAACATACCAAATCTGTGAGTTGAATAAAAGGAGCTAACACCAATCAGACAGTCAGAAATATGGACTGAGAGGAAATAATAATTCATTAAACTGGGGATGCCTTCAGTGCACAAGGATGGAGTAGCAGATGGAGTAGTCTCACTAGCACATGATAAATCACGAGCTTAGCACATTATGAATCGAAGAATATATTTTTTTTTCAAGTTTGACATGTATACGATTTCAGGTTGCACATCTACAGTTTTTAAGTGTATGAGATTAGGTTTGCTAGTTTTATGTGCATTGTACGAGAGAGTGTGTGTGCTTGTCAAGTTGTGTGTGTACTTTTTTTCACATTGCTCATTGTGCCATTTTGTACATTTCATTTCCATAGAACACCCTCACTTATTCTCTTCGCTGCTACTCACTTCTGCCTGAGCCAGCTCATTGTCATGATGGGGGAACTTCAAATCGAAACCTCCAGAGTGAATGTCCATTGATTCTCCAAGTATACAGCTGGCCATAGCTGAACACTCAATGTGCCAGCCTGGGCGTCCCTGTAGCAAAGGTTAACAGCATCAGCAAAAACAAAACAAAACAAAGCAAAAACCTTGAATTAAAAAAGACATAACTAAATCCTGCTTTTTGTGTAATGTTTGTGTTCATAGTTTACTACCAAGAGAAGCTGCATCAAAGAACATGCAACATAAAGGCATAAAAGTGACCATTATAGGCAGAGTGACATTTTGAAAATGAGTAAAACTTGCTTATCAGGTTTATGGAGACACATCAACCAAAAAGGAAAAAAAAACTTAAAGTTGTTTGCTAGGCACTCTTTGTGCTGCAGACCCAAATGAAAGTCATCACAGCAGAATGTAAAAAAAAAATGTCTTTATTAAAAGAATCCTTTACAGAGATGAAAGCTCACCATGAAAATATGATGTCCAGCATCACAAAGCACATAATCACTCTCTCTCTTTCACACACACACCCACCCCTGCCCACCCAAAAGAAAAAGCAGTAGAGTAATGAGCAAGAGGGTGAAGAAAACTACATTCATTCACCTTGCCCCAGGGGGAGTCCCAGGACGGCTCGCCTGGCTTGGAGGCTTTCCACAGAGCAAAGTCATTGGGACTGCGTTTCTCATTCAGCCGCTCCTCTGAGACGCTCAGCTCACCTGCCCACAAACAAGCAGCAGTGTGGCCAGACAAGAAGGCACCACATATTTACACCTGCTATGGAGCCCTGTGGAGGACAGATAATGGGTGTGTATTCTGCATTTCCTAGGCTATCAAAGCCATCCAACTGTTTTTGGAACCATGCATGTGCAGGAGGGAGGCTTGCACAGGAAGGTTTAAAGTGGCAAGAATAAGGGATGCAAATGATAAATAAAGTATTGGCTGTGAGGAGAACACATAAAAATGTGGGTATTAACACAAAAGTCCATCGCATAAATATGAGTAAAAGAAAAGCGGACGCACAGATAGGATGGGAATCTAGTATCAAAGAGGAAACGATGGGCACAAGGCAGCTGTTTAAAGACACCATAAACATTACAGCTGTCAGGTCAAGAAAAACCTCAACCATAATGATGTCCTTTGTACTAGGTTTTAACACTGTTAATAACCAACTTCTTGTCAAAGCCAGCTCTTCACACAAACATAATTGTATGCAGTAATTTCATCTCACATGGGGGGAAACATTTCACATAAAATACTATTCTTGCTGGCCAGATATATCAAAAGTGATTGTAAAATCTTGCATTGGTATAGAGCAGACCTGGGCAAAGGCCGGCCCGCGGGCCGGATCCGGCCCGCCTCCTGTCTCTGACCGGCCCGCCCGCTGGCCCGCCTGCCAGTATATATACTATATATACAGTACTGGGTAAAACTGAGTTAACTATATTAGTCCGGCCCTCTAAAACCATCCCAATTTCTCATGCGGCCCCTTGGGAAAATTAATTGCCCACCCCTGGTATAGAGGGTAGTATGAACACCATCCTTATCTCTTAACAAACCCTTCAGGGGAAAAAATAATTGCAGAAATATTAATTATAATTTACTTAAGTATAAATGTATGTGCATATGTATATGATGTGAGTGGTGTATAGAACACGTGCAAAACAAAAAACACCAAAAAAAAACCAAAAAAAACCAAGAGCTCTAGCATCAAAAGTAATCCGGATATTGATAAGATATATATATTAGCATCTTTCTAAAGCTTCTTGCTGCTAGTGTCCATAATACAGCCACATGACAGTCAATATACCAATGCATGCCTGTTAGTGAAGGCTAACCCATCTTAAAAATAAAATCAAAGGGGAATTTAGCAGGACATAGTGATATCATGAGTTAACTCCTCACAAAAATGTTTCGTGAGTTTGAATTGTTTGTAACTTTTACTGAAATGCACATATGCATAGACTCGAATTCTTATTGTTATAAGCACTGACATCTGTAGCCAATGCAGAGTTTGAACTAGGTATTGATGAGGCCTTGGCCAATCAGTAAGCCTACTTTTGTGATGTACAGGAAAATAAGGTTGTGACTTTCTTCCTAAGCCATGGTGACAGTGTGTATATATTTCACATGAAAGTTTTTTTTTTGCTCAGATTTTTTGAATTAATAATCTATAATAAACCTATCCCTGTATTTTACAAAATAATTTTTCACTTCTGTTAGCCTTAAACATCTTAATCACTTGAAGCGACCTGTGTACCTAAAAACTATTTAAACTGTGAATTACCCTCGATACTTCCTCCTCAGAAAAACAGAATCACTGAACAAGGTCAGGCATTGAATGCTCACTAGAATCATATGTTACCATTAATATACCTTGATCCATTATGATTGTCAGAAACCACTGCTCACTGAACAATGTTGAACAATCAAACTCTCTTGTCAGTATTTAGTCACTTACCTTCTCCCTCAGAAAGCGCCTTTTTGTCTCCATATGCCTCAGGTACTAGCTTGGCATAATGATGGCTTTCGCTACAGTCAAAGGCAGCTGTATCAAAGTACACAGAACCTTGGGCCTCATATCTGCAAGATTGATAAGTATGAGTTGAGAATGATTCATAATGATAAATCATGGTGGCATTTTAATTAGTGAAAACTGCTACTGTGAATTAAGAAACCACTTTGAAGCTAACATGGGCCAAACATGTCTGATTATCATTGCGCTAATATTTGTCTCTCCACCCACAGATGCTCTCTACTAGCTGAAACATAATGGCCACACATCGATCTTCCACCTGAGGACTGGACACGACGGTCTCAACAGCCATCTCGAGAGGATCAGCATAAGACCTCAGCCCTGAGCAAACATGAGACACGAACCAAACACCTTCGAACTTCCAGTCGTCCTATCCACTACCAAAAAGTGAGACAACAAATCTGGCCCATCAACTCCCCCACCATCACACCCCCAGGCATCAAACTCAGGGGGACTGCTGCTGACCTACACTGGTTGTCCTGTGAGTAATCGCTGAAAATAGCAATGACAATCTTGACAGACATCAAGCATTTTAGAAATTTTAATTTCTTTTTCCTTCATGATGGTAAGTCCTCTCAAGTAAATACTAAATGCTTCCTTTAGAAGATCATCATAGCATAATTCTTAAATCGAGTTTGTAGTAGTTATCTTCTTCATCATCAAATCAAACCAACTTATCCTCAAGTAAGAGCGTTTTATTGTCTCGCGCAGTGGTGACATCTGTAATAACGATGGTGTATGTGGGCGCCTGCGAGTGTACTTAAGTACTTTTTATAATTTAAACCAGAAAAAGTTGTTGGATGGTCTAAAAGTGTAATAATTGATACCACTTTATTTATTTCTTTTTGCATGGATTGCATGCCTGATCCTATTTGTAGAGCTGCTACACAGTTGCATCAACAGCTCTTCCCATCTGATGCAAACCAAAATCATATTACTCAATGAAATTGAACAAATGTGAGCTTAATCTTTTTAACAGCGATGATATCATGCCAGTTGGACATTATATCCTCAGATATAGCCCTGTGAGTGTATCTGTCTGTGGGTTGTCATGGAAACATTAGCAGAGGGCAAGTGGTCGCTATCGGATATTGCTGTGAGCGGTTCAGATCGCGACCTCTCTGGAAATATCTCTCGATCACAAGAAAAAAATAAAGTTCGACCCCTTCCACTCACAGCACACTCCACGTCCATCCCTCCCCTCAAAAATATATAAAAACTCAAATAAAATAAAAATAAAATAAAGACAATAATTTAATGTACGTTTGATAAAACAGAATAAATATGTTAGAGGAACTTGCTGGATGTTTCACTGGCAATGGATGGCGAGTTAATGGGGACACAAGAGAAATCAGAAAAAGCGGTTCAGGATTTGGATACAGGGGCGAAAGAAAAATATTTGATTTGCTCTCTAGGTTGTCGAAAAGAACTGGTTCTGGGAGACAGCCTTGTAGACATGGCGATAAGAGTAAGAAACTAAAACTTCTTTCCAAATCAAATCAAGAGACGTTAACATAAATTGCTTCCCTTCGATTCTGTGTCGGTGAGCTGATGCGTGTGTACGTGTGTCTGTGTGTGTGTGTGTGAGAGAGAGAAGAAGAGTGTGTGTGTGAGAGAGAGAGAGAGTTTGTGTGATGAAAGGGTCTGCTCCTTCGTGGACTCAAGTGAGAAAAGCGCCGATGGGCAAAATGGATTAAGAGCGGTGTAGTACCCGCATGAACAAAATAAAATAATAATAAAAGAAAAAAAGAATCAAAAGCTGTTGCGTGAAAAGACACTGATAGGCGCAAACTATTTCACCCCAGAAACTCTCACTTACTAAGAAACTGCCAATCAGCCTGGCCCATTGTTCGCCTCCAAATAAAACTAATTTCTTGATGATGGCCTGGCTCTCTCACGCGCGCGGCAGTTGACGCACTGGTCAAGCAGCGTGCGGCTCTCTCCCTTTCCCTCCCGGCTGGGATCAATCTCTTACCCCTATTGCCACGGCCCCTTTCATCTTTCGCCAGTCCTTTTGATGCCAAACCCGCCACAGACGCCTGACAAAGAAACCACCCATATTAGGCTAACCAGAAATGAGACGTTTGTGCCTGTGCATCTCATTAACCACATTCACTGCTGCCTCCCACTGCACGGCCGCCAACCCAAAGGTGCCGGCGGCACCCTAGTTTTGATCTGCGATTCCAGCCCTGAAGAAGGTGGGAAAACGAAATTAAGGCGATAGACACATGCAAATACAAACAGTGAGGCAATCCGAGGGCAGGCAATGCAAAGAAGAGAGCTGTTTATTTGTTATTTCTGCTTCTGAGATCAAATTAGCAAAGACTGGTTGGATCCACACCACCAAACACTGAGTACAAACGAGCAAAGTGTAGGTCTGGGTTTGTAGGAATAACTACAAGATGTGTGGCTCCTACCTCTCCACACCCTCTGGGTCCGGAGGTCGACTATGGGTGGTCTGTGGTCGCCAATATTAGTTCTCTTCTGTTTTACTAGGCTGGCAACTGTCGGACACGCCGGCACCGATGGAGGAGACTTTGTGGTTCTCAGGCTTACACTAAAGATCAATGGACCTCCACCAGCGAGACCAGAATGAGTACACTTATAGTACGCTTGCAGAACTCAGAAATAAATCACCCAAAGGTAATTTACTTGCCCTTTGTCCTGTTTTGTTACTCGGAAATATCAGAAAGTTTGACAAACTTGTTATTTATGCCCTGAACTATTCGCCCATTACTAGATGTTTACTTCTGCCCATACAGTTCTATACTGTGGTTTTACACTCAAATATTCGTCTCCCTTTAACAAGATTTATTTGGTGTGGTAATCGAAGTTGCACGGAATAATACAGAAATATATCTACACTGTCTGGCTGGCAGTTGTTTCCAGTCTGCAAATGGTTTATGCCTGGGTGGGCTTCCTGCTTTTCAAGTATGATGTTTGGAGTGAGTTTTATGTAGTACATCAAGCAGGGGTATGTTGACTATGTAATCTTCCTTGACAAATAGCAACACAATCCTTACACTTGTAGAAAATTATGTTTGGGTTGGTGATGTAAGGGTGGAGATGTTTACATGGGAGGAGTGATGTGAAGGGGAGGCAAGCCATATTTCTAAACAACACAATCTTTAAGGTTCATGAGAGACACTGAAGGTATGAGTCACAGAGTCAGCCACAAATATACAATTGTCTGACAATGTGTGCACATGCCAGTGTCAGTGCATATATATATATGCAAGTGAAGCCATGAAAAGAGGATATCAAAACATAGGTTAGGGTTAGCACTCTCAGCAGCACTGTGGCAGTTGGTACTACAGTATGTGGATGACACAATGCTTCACAACCTGGTGTGTGTGTGGGCTACCAGCAGGCGGGCAGCCTGACACTCTAACTGCCTGAAAGCCCTCCACACACTTGACAGCCTTTGCAAACAGCTTAGCCTGCTGTTCAGCCAGAGAGAACATTGTGCTGGGCATTTCAGCAATCAAACAATATTTCCACTCAATTTCAGATCTCTGCCTGGCCCCAACAATAGCCATTCAAAGTGTGGAAAGGCTCTGCCTTCCCAGTTACTCCAGCAGCTAGTGTGTTAGGTGAAGCTTTCAGAGCACTCTTCAGTCTTGACTTTTTGTGGGGATTAACACCTGCCAGGTGTAAGTCCCATGGTGAACACTAAGATATAAGACGGTTAGCAAAAGTGTATTCAAACACTGGCAAGCAGCATGCGTGTGTGCGTACATGACAGTGAGAGAGAGAGAGCGAGTGAGAACAAGCAAGAGAGAGAGAGAGAGAGCGTGTGTGTGTGAGAGAGAGGAAGGGAACAGCAAGAAATATCATGTGTGAGGGAGAGAGAAAGAGCAAGAGAGAGAGAGGGTGGTGTATGCAAACAGCTTGTGTATGAGAAAAAAGCAAAAGACAGTGTGTGTGCGCGTGTGTGTGTGTATCAGTGTGTGCGCACGTGCGATCAAGTGTAAGTAAACGCCCACCCCCACCCTACAGCTGGCACAGCTCCAAAACGCTATCTCCCCCATGTTTTCTCTGCTGAGTTACATCTTCCAGAGCTTCTTGTACTGATAGGCAAGAAAAACAAGAGAAAGGTGACGAACCGCCATAAAATATTGAGACTTCGCAAGAAATGCGAGAACACTCATAAAGGAAAAAAGGAGAGTGGGAGAAACAGAAGTGATACGCTGCCTCTGATTTCTGAGTTGTTGTTGTTGTTACCTTCTTTGCGATCGGTGGTGATAGCAAGTATGTCTGTTAGCAAAGTGTGGGACATAGCACCACTCGTGCTGATTCGTGTACTGCTGAGATGAAAGAGCAACTCAAGTGGCTGTAAAACATCGGTTTATCATGCGGCCACAGGCCTGATGGAGAGAGAAAAGCAACAGAAAGGGAGCTTCTCCCCCAGCCTTCATAAAAAAAGCATTTCCACAACAACACGACATTCCTGCTCGGGTACATTCAGAAGTCACACTCAGGAGGCTGCACGGTGAAGCTTGGTGGAGGGTCGCGGACATCAAGTTGGGTGGCTTGTGACCCCCTACAAAACTTCCAATAGCAGGCCACTCTCACAATACTCAATCCTGAATGACAGGGACATAAAGGAAATTATCGGCACACAAACAGAGATAAAAACACTTGCCCGTAGCCGTTTGCAATGATTTTTTGGACGTAGGCAATCACTTCTGGGATGTATTCACTCACACGTGTTAAGACATCTGCCGGCAGGACCTGGAAATGAGGTGAGACTGTTTAAAATGAAATCCATGTCAGAGAAGATTTCTAATCTGAACTGTAGTGTGCATGTAACTTGATGAATTCCAAACAAGATTTAACTAGAAACTAGGTAACTATGAACACGTGGGTAGTCATGTGACCTTTGGTCACGCCACTTTAACACAACGGTCAGAATTATTTGTTTCTATTGAGTTAATAGACAAGATTATACATACAATATTTTTTAAGATGAAAGGGGAGTAAGAATAGCAAGGAAATAAATAACAGTTACTATCAGCACACAGAAAATGCGTGCAGAACACATAAAAATTAATTCTAGCAACAAGAATAAACAGTAAATAATACTTTGAAATATCAAATAATAAATGACAATGAATCAATGAATCTACCATCTTGCGTTTATTTTAAATAGTTAATGTTTAGAAAGTTCGAAATATAGATACATAAAATATGAGAAATATTTTGATTTTCCGCAGCTAAAATATTACAAAACGAAAATGCAACCAAACTAATTTTATTCAATCTAAATACACAATGTGTGTGTGAGAGAGAGAGAGATTTTGTGGTATGAGGATCTGACACACACACACACAGATGTATATATAACATATATACAATACCAAAACGATGACTTTTATGTGATGTTTTCTCTTGTCTCGGCGTCTCGTTCCTTGTCAGTGCCACTGCTCACTTTAATGTCACTGGCATAGGTTGTGCCCTTTAAGTGAAACTAGAGAACTGTGATGTGGGTGTTTGGTGTGTCCAAACTAGGAGACAACCCGCACTTCACCCCCCTCCTCGCACAAGGTACCCTCACCCCACTAGCTTCTGACGAGGGTACACCAAGGGAAAGAGGGGCACAAACATGATTTGTTGAGTTGACATCTGAAGATGTGAATCACGACGACGCACCATCATCTACTATAGTAGATAGCATATAGGCGGCCCTTACATTGTATACACTACCTCCCGGTAGTTATGATGCGGGAGTAAGTCCTTACCCCGGGGCAAAATGGGGAACCCAGGAAAAGTGTTGTTTTCATCATTGCGGCGCCCAGACCCGCGGATGTTACTTCGTGGTTGTCTAACCCCAGGGCATCTCTGCAAAGACTTACCCTCGCTCATAACTACGGTTTCTGAAGGAACTGGTTGAGGCTAATCCAAGGAAGACCTGCGCGGATTTAGCAGAAAAGCTTGGTGTTTGGTAAATACTGTAAATACTGTCTAGTCAACAGCAGGCAATGAGGACAATACAACTCCAAACTATTGGTGCCCTCCAAGAGGAGCACATGCCTTTAGGTGTTTTCTTCACTGCTGTTGCAAAATAATAATATTATTATTTTAAAAAAACATGTCTGGACTGGAGTATCACTTGACAGTACCTGAACAAAGATGAACCCGCCAAAATACCACCAACCTGAAGAGTATGGTTGTCAAATGACAAAGTTGTGGTAAGCTTCGGGTTTAATCCATAAATCGAAAACAGCTTTTTGTTAAGATTCGGTGCAACGATTATATTGGATTATGAACTGGAAGTTCGATGGAAACTCCAATCACTCTATCAGAAAAGGTCACGCCCTTTTACAAGACAATGCCTGACCGGTAGCTTGACCTTTCGGAAACAAGAATGTCACAGCTAAGTATTAAAGTCTCATCTATTATGTACCCACAACCTTCGCATTACACTGCTTCCGCTCTGTGGATGATGACAATGAAGAAGAAGGAGGAGAAGAGGAACAAGAAGAAAAAAAGAAGAAGAATGCTTTTGAAAACAAGGAGGACCGTCACTCATTCCTCCAAACTTTAAATCAGTTCGTAGAGATGTTAATGTTCAGCCACGTGGTGTAAATACCATCGCTTCACGTTGGTATAATGTTAAGTATACTGGTGTTTACATTTACAATAAGAATGTTGACTCCCAGCAGTTATGTTCTTTGAAAGTTGATACTTAAAACCCGCGGAACCACTCATGTCGATCCAAAATGTCGCGAAACACTTATTCTGTTTCTCCGACATACATGTTGCTTCCTCCGACTAGCAGGCTGCTTCAGTCTTTGAATCTGAGCTTGGACTACCCTGTCATCTCATTGAAAACCTCTTCTTTTGTCATCGTTAGACACCTCCAATCTATCTGGGCCCTAGGTTCCCTTTTCTGACTAATTTTATTTGTCTTTGCCTAGATTTAAAAAAAAACTCTTCCATCTCTCCCTCAGTCTTTGCTTTCACATTCCTTAACAGCCATCACAGAAAGTTCTCTGCAGGACAGTGAATTTTTTTCTTATGCAAAAATAATCGTCCGTGGCCTAAAAATGATTAGGTTTTAATTATAAGCGAGAAGAGTCGGGGTGACTGCTATACAAAATTTATCTACACTTTCAGCCACAGAGCCTGATCGATGGCAATTTTTGGCCGGCCGCTGCGATGAGCAAGTAAATCTTCATGCGCCACATGCATATTTTATCGGAAACACTTGAATCATCAAAGGTTTAAGCTTCCGCGAGGGTGTCGTTCAAAAACATCGCAGACACAAAATGCAATGAGAAAGTATGGAAATGAGTGACCCCTCTGTCAAGCTACCCCTTAGCTCGCTGACCAATCAGGTTAGGGCACAACATATCACTCCATTCTCCCTCGTCCAATCAAAACGCTCCATATATGATTTTCAAAAAAAAAAAAAAAAGTCCTGTGGCAGTTCTCGCACCTTCTGAACTAAGAAATCCGCCATGTAATTGGAGAAAAAAATTGTGTCCTTTTATCTGGTGTCAACGAGCACACGGTGTCAAACCCTTGCAAATTTCCAACTTCCCAGCATGAAGCAGAAGTGACAGGCAGTGAGGAGGAGGTCTGTGGATGCCAGACACATTGACCAATGGCTGCAGATTGAAATTATGACTTCCACGGTGGGTAGCCATGCGATGTCTCTTACTCTGAACCCGAGAACTCCTCGCTGCACTCCTCCTTCAGCCACTCTGACGGTACCCCCACATTTTCCTTCATCTCCTCATTTGCATAACAACCTAAGAGCTAGAATAAAAAGACATTTTTTAAAAATATTTCTATCTGCTTTGCCTCTTCTTTTTTTGAACCGCCCTTTAATTAACTGTCATGTCTGAAGGCTCTGCGAAATATGTTTTCTAATATTTTAGTGTCAGATTTTTACACCCAGAAAAATCGCAATAAGATTCTCTATTTACAGAGTTTATCCTGTCGGAAGTTATTTCAAGGTTTGTAATTAAGTCTCCCACTCATTTATTATTTACACTAAATTATTTTTTCTTTTTTACTTTGTTCTTGTGATCTGCTGAGAATTCCTTATGACATAAATACTTTTGTCTTCTGCATTTAGGGCTTCTGATTTCAGATTAGGTATCAGTTTTGTCCGTACAGTGCAAATTACTTATTTTCTTTAAACTGTCCTCGCATTCCTCCTAGTCCCATTTGGTTACTAATGATCCCAAAATAATGTCAGAACCGATGTTTTTATGAAGGAACCACCTCGAAATTAAAAGTTGTTTGGTATAGTTAGACCTGTATTATAATCATAATCTGCTCCGTGTTTCTGAACTATGCCGTGCATTTTGACAGTATGTGTGGTAATAATATTCTGAAGTCCAAATGAGTGTCTCTATTAGATATATAATTCCAAAATATTTTTTATTGTTTTACTGTTGTATCTGCCAGTTTAAAACAGTAATTGCACATTTGTTTAATATTATAGCGCAACAGACAAGTGTGGCTATTCTGTTGCTACAGAAAGTCATCTCCCAGTCACTGTTTGTATTCTCCTATGGCATCATACATTAATCCCAGTCAAGGCATCTCAGCTCGCCTTTTAAGCACAGCTGCTCATGTTGCCTCTTGCTAAGTGCCAATAGACAGATAAGTGGTAATATATCAAATACATCAAGTGCAAGATACGAAGCTCCAGGGGAAAAAACTAACAAACAAGCAACACACACAGATAGCCTCGCCCTGGAACTGGAACCAGACCCACGTCTTCGCTGTCTTCTGACAAAAATTCTCCTGTTGGCATGTGTGAGGCATTGGCTTTAGCTCATCTATCTTGGCACTTATTTTATTTCTTGCGGGCTTGAAGTTGAGAGAAAATATAAGATGCCTGTGGCCTAGATGTTTCAAACTGAAATATTTCGTGAAATCTGCACAGAGGGCTTCTGTCAAATGTCGGAGTTTTGTTTATTGTCTTCAGTAGGGTTTCTCTCAGCTGATCTTAAATTACTGCAGCTAACACGCGCGTCTCCCACAACTATCGAGTGCATTTAACAAGCCAAAACAAACAAACAAACAAACAAACAAACAAACAAACAAAAACAAACAAACAAACAAACAACCAACCAACCAACCGAACGGAAAAGAACGGAATCTTCATTAACAAACGGCGACAGTTTTCATATCAGTAGCCATGATTTCACCAGCGTCTAAGACACTAGAAGCAAACCTTCCTCTGGGTGTTTGGGGCACAGGAGAGAGGATGTAGGGAGGGATGAGAATAATGAAGCCTACCTGAAGCGCCTCCATGTCCTTGTGAAACTCCTCCTCAAAACGCCGAGGCAGCTCAGAGAAAATAGCATTGTCAGTGACTGAGGACCCCATCTCCTTGTCCAACCAGCCGGCCAGGACATCTCGCCCTGCATCCAGCAGCACCTGCACACAGACGCCACACTGTCAACAGTTGTTGTGCATCACTTTGTCTCGCGAGCGCATTAATAAATAGTATTTAAAAAATATCACAGGTTAAAACAAAAAGCAAACAAAAAGACACAAATCATTACATGCCTGTGTTTCTCCTCTCATTCACAAGATAAACAAACAAATAAACAAAAAAGCTGGAACTCAACGAATGTAAAGCTCTGGAAGCGAGATGAATTATAAGCAATGTACAATCAAAACACTTGGACGTAGTTCAAAGCTGTAGATGAAAGGTTGTGGTGCCAGGAACTTTATAATCTTGAGAAATAAGAAGCAAATGTACACAAATCAAGTCTATCCATCGTAAACAGTGCTTGTGGTGGCTTACACACACCGGGATTTTTATGGTCAATGCCTAAATCTGATAATGATAATCGCAAGTTTTAAGATTCAGAGGAATTATAAAATTCGTAGGAATCGTAGGAATTATAAAAACTTTTTTTACGAGTCAATGTTTCTGCAGCCAATTCAACATGAAAAAAATAAAAACAAATATTTTATAGG
The DNA here is from genome assembly GCF_003073045.1 of Pomacea canaliculata. Classification (NCBI taxonomy): domain Eukaryota; kingdom Metazoa; phylum Mollusca; class Gastropoda; order Architaenioglossa; family Ampullariidae; genus Pomacea; species Pomacea canaliculata. The sequence continues at coordinate 4,691,963 of NC_037592.1, forward strand.
GAACAAATAATTAATGCTGTCACCGGAAATCCGAAGATCAACACAATATACCTTAACGAGAAAGGAGACATCCCCGCTTCTTTAACAACAAAAACCTCCCGGCCCAAATGGCGGTAAAAGTGCTAAACTGTCATCCCACTGGGATTATCTGTATTATCACACAACAGCTTGTTATAAAAGGTCGACAATAACAAGATAACGGTCTTTTTCAGAAAGCAAAACCGTTATAATGAGCTTAGAGCACACGACAAACGGGCGCGCACACACACACACACAGACACACGGACAGAAAGAAGTAAGGAAGTAAAATAAAAAGAAATTCTTAAACACACATTTTTACACACATACTTAGTAGCAAACACAAACCTATCGCTTTAATAATAATTATTATTATTCTAATGTAGTGCAAGTGGCGTCGGTAATTACAGGAACAAGCCGAAGTATTACAGGAGGAGAAAATACAAGAAAGATAAATAAGGTGTTTATAATACAGTATAAGAAAATCTTAAGTGTGTGGTGAGAACAAATTAATGGCAATCAACAAACACTACTTGCAAAAAAAAGTAATAATAATAATAAAAAATAAAATAAAAAGAAGAAGAAAGGAAAGACAGAATGAAAGAACGAGAACGAAAAAATATAAATAAAATAAACTGAAACTGGAAAAAGTGAAAGAAAGAAGAGTATTTTTTCCGTCTGCCCTGCACTCTCCGTGTCAAAATGCGGAATGGAAGATGACAAAAGAAGCGACTGACTCCACAACCTTGATGATTATGATGGGGCTGATAAAGATGAATATCTTGGACAAGAAGCAATTGTAATCTGCTCCTGACACTTGAGTAGAGCATAAAATTGATGAAACACATAAATCAGGATTGGTGTTTCTTGTCCGAAATCCGAGAGCAATCAGGTGTTACAACACACATCCACATAAAAGTAGCACAATGAAGATAGGAGAGTGAATCTGTAAACTCAGTGGTTCGTGTGTGAGGGATGGAGGGGAGGGGAGAGGAGGATTGCTGCCAGACAATTTTAGTAATCGCATATTTGCTGCACAGCTAGAAGATGAAAAAACTTTTTAATATTTATTTGTGAAGGGATTTCGTTAAAATAAATTCCTAAAATACACAGAATGAGAGTAAACAACTAATATACTATCGAATTACCTGTATTTTTCAGTTTGTATTGGAGTTTGAACGAGGCGCGCCAAAGAGAAATTTCTCCTGTATCCACAAAAATTACGAAAAATGTTTTGTAACATAATTTCTAAATTCTAACTAAAAAGAGCAATTTCGGAAAGAAATTTCCTGCTCTCTCACAGATCGATGAGAACTGCCTCGAGACAGACAGACATACATTTCTACAGCAACAATGATATGAAAAAAAAGACGGGGAAAAACAATGAACATTTCTTTTTACAAACATATTTTTTACAGACAAATTTATTTTTAGTACTTACTACCAAAAAATATTTTCCCATAAAACCGAAACTGAGCGAGAGTAAAAAAGAAATACGAAAACTAAACTCCAACAAATGAGTGAGTTTCTAGCTTTCTGTCTATCCATGCATTATTCTATTTCTGTGTGTCTGTGTGTGTGAACACGCACGAGCGTCGTATTCATAAGCTAATCAAGACAGTATTTCACAGTTCGTTCAACTGTACGATAGACCGATTCACTTGTTTGTTTGTTGTTTTCCTTCAATAAAAGCTCACCAAGAAACTTTGCGAGTAGAGTGTTAGTCAAACTTATCTTCCCACTAACACGGACTGTGGTATCATCTATTCCCCAACATGTGTGTCCGCTCCTCGCTGGTTTCTGTGTGATGAACACGATGACAAACAGACTGACTCGTCTAAATCATTTTGTGAATAAATGGTTGCTGCCATTTAAGTGTTAATTAACATAATTGAGACTAACCCTGTGTTTGAGGAACATGACTTGTAACAACGACCTTCTCCTACCCTGTCCTTCCTCATCTCCCGTTGTTTATATGTTTTTGTTTGTTGTTGGGAGCTCTGGCACCTCATTGTACAGCAGGGTGGATTTCGTGGTGGATGTCGGTATATCCAACATCATACTTATTTTTATATACTAATCACTTCATCTGCTTTCCGCATACTAATTAATCAAGCTATATTTATACAAACTAAAAATGTAAAAAAGGGGAAAAATGCTTGGCAGATGTCTTGTAGCTTCCTCAGCACCGTCGGGTACAAACTGTTTGTCTGCAGTGCGAAGTTACATCCCCAGCCCCCATTTCTTGTGTTTTATGTGTGGGCGGCAGCAAATTATTGTCGCCACCGATGACAGGCTGCATTCTGCACTCAGCTCTCTGTGCCATGCACAATTCTGTCTGCACGCGCGTGTGTGTCTGTGTGCGCGCCTGCGTGTTCCATCACCAGTATTTTTTTTTTTTTTTTGCATGAACATTATCCAGAGGCCTTTGTTCTCATTTACACATTCCAGAGTTAAAACGAAGCAAAGCCAAACAAAGCAATAATCATTTGAAAGCACTGTAAACGAGCCTTTCAAAAAATCTAGTCCGAGTTTTTTTAAAAAATGTGATGGTTTTCATTCCAACACAAGCAGGCCAGATGTTCCCAGAAAATAATCTCTGAGACAAAAAGAGAGGAATGTTTGCTCTAACGGCTATTCACAAACCCCAGTTAACCCTGCTTCAAAGACATACCTTCTGGAAACGTCTTCAAACCAAGTCCAGTTGATCCTAACCATGATATAGGTGGATGGACAACAGGGGGAAAGATACAAGAAAATAAAGACGATAAGAAAGACAAGAATTTCAACGCAGTTCGAAAGGTGGATGGTTTTTTTTCCGACCGCGGCAGGTTGAATTTGAGGGGACGAAAGGGGAGGGGCCAGGTGATGTTTGAAGGGACAGGTTTGAAAGGTGCTATGTGAAGGTGAAGTTGTGGGCTCTCCAGCCCTGCAGGGGACCCTCGCTCGCTCCCATGAGGCTCTGCGTGAAGTGAGAGAAGGAGGCCATGCACACCAGTGGCGACACGGCAAACGTGGGAGGCAGACGACTCGGCGTCGCTACACTCCACCTGTCGTAAGGACCCACTCTCCACACTCTCCTCCCTGACATTTTCACCGGAGTAAATAAAGCTCCTGGGATTCTCCAGACAGGCGGTGGTGCTCGCAACACAACCAGCAAGAAGGAATGAGAAGAAGAAAAAAAAAGAGATATATTCCACCTGGTAGACAAGGCTACATGCCAGATGCATCGTCGGGGCGAGTTGCTGATGTCTGTCAGGCGCGTGTGATGACTTGCAACTACTGTACACTGGTGTGTGCTCGTGACACTGCTCGTGCACAACAACATTGTGGAATACCAATGGAAACGAGGGGAAACACAGCAAAAACAGCTTCGTGTCTAGGTAAATCATCATCATCCATCCATCAATCATCACCATCCATCATCCATCAATCATCATCATGAAAACAACCAGGTAGTCGAAGAAACAGGATAACGTCCATGACAGTTTGACAATAGTGTTACTGCTACATTCAGATGCTAGAGGAGGAAGTGTAACAAATTAACACGATGAACGATGACGGAAATTGCAGGAATCATCGTTAACATCGTTATCATGTCTCGTGTCTTTGTGTTTCTCTCTGCCCTCAGCTCCTGTCTACTCTTGTGCTCTGAGCGTTTGTCTACGTGTCTACAGCTCACGTGCAGTGGTGTCTGCTGATCGCGAAATGTTCACAGCATTCTGAGCACAGTGTTCACTCCGTTGTCAGCAGTTATACTGATGTACATGCATACAGTGTTGACAGCACGTGTTACTACACAACATGTGCGTTAATTAAAATGCAGACAGATGTGTACTATGCAGCAGCAATAATAATAATAATCAACATCATCATCATCATCATCGAATGTATCAGTGAGCCACTTTTTTTACATTTTACCAGACACGGGAAGAAAAAGGTTCGGTATGTAAACTCAGAACAAAAATAAAACAAAACATGAATTATAGCTTAGTTCTGATATTGCTTTTGAGAAGAGAAAAGGTTTGACACGAATAATTTTTTCCATTCAAGCTTTATAACGACAACAATAACGCTTACTTCACACACACGTGCTGTTGGCGTGGTTGTAGAGGAGGATCATTATTATTGTTGTGAATTATCAAGTATCGCTGTATTCTAAGAAGTTCGTCATCTGTAGATTTTGATTAGCTTTGATAATGAAATATAGCAAATAATTATGTGTGTGGTGGAGGGGTGTGCGCGTATATATAACGGTCAGGTATAAAGGTATTTATAGGAACCCATTTCTGAAAATGATAGGAAGACATAGAGAATCACTTGTCTGTCTGTATGTCTTCCCGCGTACATTTGTATTTGTCATGCCGACACATCGGAAATAAACCGCACAAGAAAAATTCTACAAACTAACAAACAACCAAAAAACCAACAAACCATGATAAGCCCAAAAACCAAACCAAACACACAACGAAACATACAAACACTCAAGCAAAAGTACAGCCAGTAAAAACAAAAAATAAATCAAATACAAAACAAACACAAAACAAAAAATCATAAACCAAAGCAAGCAACTAAAAACAAAACAACACAAAATAAAGCAAAGCATTAATATATAAAATACAAACAAAAGAATAAAAATACAAAACAATTAAAAAGCAATTACAAACCAAAACACAAAACCGTAGCCAAAGAAAAATAAATAAAAAATGAAATTGTTCTCTTCCCCGACTCCGACAAAAGAAAAATAAAGGGTGAAAAAAATATAACAAGAAAATTTATCACGGCAACACACAATTACTAACAGGCAGAAAAAACTAAGATATACAATGCACATACAAGTGGGTTGACGCCAAACTTATAAAAATATAATGTTTTCTGTCTGAAAATACAGATGTAACGAGAGTAAAATCTCAATTTTTTTGGAAAAGGGAATTAGTTGTAGTCCTCTTTGTTTTTATTCATTGGAACAGTTCTTTAGATCACACCCCAAAAATAATAACACGATTATGTTATCATAATCATCCTCATCATCATCATCATAGTTGTTGAGTTTTTATATTCCATCAAAGCAAATGAGTTCAAGAAATATCCATTTCCCGGAATAAACGAAAGATGGAAGTGAGAGAGAGAGAAGGAGAAAGAAAGAAAGAAAGAGAGAGCTTTAGATACTGAAGCTTGCTAACTTATAGTTATCTATTAACATCTCACGCGGTCACAATTTTTCTGCGACTTCAAAAAAAAAAAAAAAAAAAAAAAAAAAAAAATGAAAAAAATAAACCTTCCCGGCCATGAAGGGTTTGACCGTAGGAGCATCCAGTTTATCTACCCAAACTAACCGTTCTACCTTTCAAACAATTCCACATAAAAAGTAGGACTATGGTTTGCGGCAGGCGAAACCTCGCAGATTCCACTCCCAGGACTCATCCCTCAGAAAACAAGCGGGTAAGCAATCATGGCAGCAACATCGATCACAAGACACAGTAGGTGACAAGTGAATCAAGCTTCAAAAAGAATAGCAAAGTTGAGGAGGGCAGGGGACCCAGAAGGGACCAGCGAGTTAGAGGTGGAGCTTGTCACCACCCTGGCCATCACCACACTGTGTAGTCAGCTGTCAACATTCTGTTATTAATCTGTCACCTCTGAGGGGTGTTGAGATACTAAATACATATGTATTATACATTTGCACACATTCTATCTTTATATGCCATATCTCTCACTCACACCCACACACACACCAGTCGGTTTACATAAGCTAATATATCAAAAACTATTTTCTACATTCTTTCTTTCTTCTAATCCTGTAATGCATGTCTGCATATGTAATCAAATAAATCCAAGCATATAAACACGTGTAAACAAAGGATAAACTCCTGTCATGTGATGTTTGTGTATCTCACACTCTTACTTAAACAAATTCATCCACATATCACTCACATCCCGGGCGTACGCGCGCGCACACACACACACACATACATATTCTATGAATTATTCTAGGTCACGGTTCTCAGTAAACTTTACAGCCCGAGCTAATCTAGTGAAAATCTTTTTATTTATGGAGGTTAATAATTAATGAGACTTACAAGCATTAGGATTGTGAGTATCGCGCGGTGATAAATTGTTTTCACCATGGCCGGCACATTTTTACAACTAAACAGATAATGAAATGTATCCCGACATTCCTAGTGTGACAAGCGTGTGCATCTTTCCATTTCAACGGATCTCAGTTTACATTAGTTTACTGGAAAGTAGTTTGTCAATGTCTTAAATTTTATTAAAAGGAGATAAGGATAGGAAGTATTTTTAAGTAAAATTCTAGCGGAAAGCTACTTTGGAACATTCTGTAATTTGAGTATACATGTATTTGTTTGGAGTCCAGTTCTCCGAGCCGACTCTGAATATACTGAAGGGACCTCTATTTTCTTCTTAAGCCTATCACCTGATATATTTATGGCTTTCTGCTTAATCCATACTCCACTTAGGCATCTTGCAGGGTTGTCTGGAGAGTATTGATATAACTAGACTTGATATTTCATTCGTGTAAATTTAGAATCATTTTACATGCAACACTTGATAGTTTATTACAGTTATTTTCATAAATAAATTTAAACCAAAAACTGAACATTCTACTTTTAATAACAAGACTCTTCAAGCACTATACAGATGGTGTGGACTTTCGTACTGTGAGAATCACAAATATTACTAATTCCGGATGCTCGTCACAACCATAAATATTGGAAGAAAATTCTGTGAAACATATGAAGTTGTTTATTTAGTGGTAGTTGTGATTATTTACAACCCCGCTCTTCTATCCTCCGACACACACCACACACACTCTCTCACCCACACAAACACACACATGAGCGCATGTAGACATTTATAAAGACTTCCTCGATGTCTAATCTCTGTATTCACTTTCATCCCTGGAACAAAAAATCTGTTTTTCTCGAAAGTAAAAATCTTTTCCATCTTTTCAGATAAACAGAAGCCGAGAATACAAAAATAGGCGACGACTGCATCACAAACACAAAGAATAAAGAAATTAAAATATATTAATCCCAAAGCTTGGTAAAATGTCAGGAAGATCTCTCTCTCTCTCTCACACACACACACAGACACACAGACCATACACCACACGCACTAATGGCGGACAATATACTCGGCACACATAGACATTTGTAAGTATTTCCTCGTTGTCTAGTCTTTGCATTCCCTCTCGTCCCTAAAAATTCCGTTTTTCTCCGAAAGTAAAGATCTCTTTCATCTTATCAGATAACCAGAAGCCGAGAATATCAAAAACAGGCGACGACTGCATCACACGCACAAATAAAGAAATTACAATATATTAATCCCACCGCTTGGGAAAATGTCAGGAAGATGTCTCGCACACACAATCCTCTCATACTAACACGTACCCGAGATGGAGTAAGGGTGGGTGGGAAGGACAGGGAGGAGACGAGCGGAGAAAGAAGGATATGGGGGTAGTGGGTAGTGGGGGAAGAGAGAAAGAGAGATCAAAAATCCGCTCGACACGAAGGAGATCTGGTTTCTCCATGACAACGGTGGGTAATGTGGTCACGCACACGATCAAACCAGCTTTCTCGTTAGCTGAAAACTCAGGTAATTACAACCGGAGGTGGGTGTCGCATTACCGGCTCCACCACCTCTGCTCTAACCCGCCCGCCCGGCCTAGGTAAGAGAAGAGTTTTTATGACCGACATGAAAAGAACCGCGCTTTGTCTCTCCGTGAAGATGATGGCACTGAAGACCGCAATGTCCGCCACACCACCATCAAATGAAAATGGCCGACATTGTCGCATGTCCTCGTACGTGGCTACACCCGGCCCCCTGTTTTATGAGCTGCTTGGGAGGGAGATGGGGAGGGACGGGAGCAGGGGGGAGGGGAGGAAATGACCTTTCAGTGGATTAATACGTCGCGTGTTGGTGGACGAGAGAAAACATTAATCCAGGTCTGTAGCGCCTACTTTAATTATGGGACCACCGGCGGTCAGGGGGAGGGGTTGGTCTATGTAACATTGCACACGAGTGACTGATTGCTTTTCTGACCGGACTGGTCCGACAGACAAGTGTGAGCGAGTATCTGGCAATGGTGGAGACCGACGATGGACACGGGTAAACCTGTTTCATGTCCACCTTGCCGCTGCTCGGAAAGTTCTTTTCATTTTGCTGGTTTCGCTTTTTTTTTAAAGAATAGCTGACTTGATGTCAAATAAAAGTTAACAATTAATAATCTCAATGCACTGAACCCAGCTTATCAATAGCAGTGTAGGAAGGTAAGCCCAGGTGGTAAAAGGTCAAAGGTTAGGCCGAGAACTGCACAGACGCCGTGATTTTGGTCTCTTTCAGGGTAGCGGGTGGCCCAGTGGTTTGAACAGCTGTGTCTGAATAGTCGTTTCGACCCCCGTGTGAAGCCGGGTACACCATGCCTTCCGTTCCTCAAAGCTGTCAAGCCGTGAAGTGGGTACCAGACTCCGCAGACGGACGGTCAGGAAGAGAGCGAAAAGCTGACCCCAGGATAAGTGTAGGTAGTCCTACCTCCGTAAGCTGTTGTTTTTGTTTCATCTGTTTATTACAGGTAGGAATATCCATGTTAAAAGATTTGTTCTACTTGTTTCTTGCCATCCAGTTGTTTATTTTTTTTAAAGATATTTGGATTACGCATCATGTAATGAACTCAACTCACACATTTCGAAGAAAGAAAGGGTGAGGGCACTTCAAACGACTAGTGGATTACAAATTAAAATAGTGAGGTGCAAAATATTTTAAATGACTAAGTGAGCTGCAAAATTACTTTTCTGAGGATTGGATAAAGTTGACTGCAAGATATTATTTTCTCTCTGGTGAGTACTTATCTGCCGTTCTCGAGATATACTCCATCACCACGCACAGAAAGAAGTCAAACCGAGGTGTCACCATAAGACTAATTAACATATATGTGACACACATCATTACAAAATGAATCTTGACTCGCACAAAGCACGTTGATAGCAAACCTGGAAGGGATCTGGTCAACTTTCTAGTTTTCCCTTTTCTGTGAAAATGTATTTCTAGGTCACTGAGATTCAATGTCGTGTTAAAAAAAAAAAAAAACTGAGCTTAAAATACATTTTAATCGAGGTACCTTGCGACGATCCATTTTTCTGTTTGTTTTTGTAAGCTGGGACACATTTTGTGGTGGCCAGTCACATATTCCCGTTGCTCCCATTGGCTAAAGCTTTAATGACGAAAGCGTATGCTCGCGTCTGTTGACCTTTTTCTGAGTTTGGCAAATTGGTTTCAGGTGTGGATTTCAAGAATGTACGGGAGGGTAGAGAGTATCCACCTAGATTAGAAGAAACACCGACCATCAGAAGAAAAATAATTAGGAAAAATTGTTGCATTCCACTAGTTTTATGGAATGCAGCTATGACAACAAGGAAATAGTCTAGAAACCTCGAGAGTTGTTCTTGGAGCAGCTACGTCCGGCATCTGTGCTGGTGTAAGAATGTGAGCACCTACAGACAGAAAGTCTCCCAGTGTCGCTGACAAGCCAGAGAGCAAGCGAGAGTGAGTGAGGACATCGTAGCCATTAGCCCCGCACAGCACTGCAAGAAAAGTCAGTAGTCAGGTGATTTAACAGACATTACCCTTACACACCGGGTAGTGCACCAGACAGAGCGAAAAAAACACACGTTCTCCATTCTCATCAACCGTAGTATCCAGGTCCAAGGGGAAAAAAACGAAAGAAAAAATTAAAATAATAAAACAAACAAAAAAAAAAAAAAAAAAGAAAGGAAATGAAAGGAAGGAAAGAACGAAAAAGAAAAAAAACGAAAGAAAAAAAAAAAAAATAACCCGCTCTGTAATGCCCTGGAGGTGAAACTGGCGCTGCAATGGAAGCAGTCGTTAGAAGAGTTTTTAATGTTTGCAAACATCTGAAGACACGCCCAGTACACACACGACCCCTCGGTCCTTTCTTCCTGACGAACACAGTGGAAGGAATGTGAGGAGCCCGGCTCTCCCCCCGCTAGTGGCACATACACCGCTTTCTTTATAGATTCTCCAATGATCCCCTCATCAAAGACGAGGCTCTGCACCTCACAGGGACTGCGCCGTGGGGGGCCCGGGTGGTAGGCGCTGCGTGAGGGAGGGAAGAACTCGCCATAAAGGAGAAAGTAAAATTATCGATAAAAATAAAAGGTGAAGAAAACAGTTGTGAACAGTCCTCACCCCGTCCTCCAGACAGAAAGACAGCGGCCATGTCACCTGGCGACACCCATGCTGTCTGTACCTTTGTCAAACCTGCGTTCCTCCGTCGTTCTGCCGTGTAACGGACTGAATGCAAGCAGCTCGCCACTGAACATTGTTGAGGAGCTGCAGAGGAGAGTGGATTTATGATATGCATTGAGCGAGTGAGGAAACCCTCGTTTGATGAGCCCGGGTTTCGAGTCACCAACCTTCCACATGCAACGTTCTGCAAATCCCTGAATGAAACCTTCACCTCGTGGATGTATCGGAGGGTATCATGAGCTGACAAGCGCTAGCCTTACAGAAAAAAAGTTTTAAAATCCAGGTGTCCAGTTTTCCCTCCTATACAACTTTAAGAATAATTTAAAGTGTTTTGATTGTGTTTACAGCGACACGCGAATTGCAGATCACGTGTGTCCATTACTACAACAAGGATCCATGGGGAATAAGCGTGCTAGGAGTTTTTTGAGAGTTGAGTCTTAAACGGAATAAATATAGTTTATGGACAGTTCTACTCTTTCATCAGTCATGACAAAAAAGTAATCGGTGCTCACAATTATTCCGGAAGTAAACGAAGTTAGCGCGCATGCGAACTGCGACTGATCCGGTGCGCATGTGCATTACGGCCTCAACACCGGATATCGGTGTTTTGTAGAGAAGAAGAAATGTATCTGCCAGTCAAAGATGTCAGGTGTATGTCCTCTACCAACGATGAAAAGAAGAGAGCACTAACACTGAAATGATGCAAAGGATAAACAAATTCTGATGACAAATCCCAAAGAGAGTGTAATGATAGACTACTGTAAGTACAGGGACCTGATGACCTCCAACAGCACGCATACTCACCACGTGCTCAACTTTTATCTACAAGTCGAGTAGGGGTAAAACTGTAAATTGTTCTGATGCAAACCGAAGTTAATTAAAGAAGGCGCAAGAAGCTCTCCAAACTGTAGATAGTGGTGTTGGTAGAATGAGCTAGTCCCCATCCCCTGAATCATTTGTCATTTAATACTGACACATTGTCATGGGGTGCCATGGGGTGCAGCATCAAGATCTGCCTCTTTGGTGCAATTGCATTTTTTTTTTTTTTTTTTTTTTTTTTTTGTCAGAGAGAGAGAGAGCGTGAGAGCGCACACAGGGACACGCGCGCGCACGAACTCGCACTTATACGGTTATCTCTAAAGTGTCATCTCCTGTCTTACACTTTATTTCAGCATCTTCTCCTCGTTTCTCTCCAAAGGTCGCAGCCTCTGATAACGATTACCTTCTTTTAATCACGTGATTCACGTCATCGTTGTGCATTTACGTTACCCGCCTTCCCCTCCCATCTCCCCCAAACCGTCTTCCTCTTCCTCTGTGACCCTTTCCAGTCCCGTCACCCCTTGCCAGGACTTTCCAGGAAACAGAGCTTTCCACATCGTGTCCTACAAACCCGAGACGCCCCCACCCCACACAACCCCCCATAAAAACCCGACTTGTCCAGCGCCTCGTTTCAGTTTATGCCACAACACACACGGATCGAAGTCTCATTCGTTAGGCTCTTCACTAGTTTGCTTTTTCTTAAACATCTCCAAACGCAAAAAACGAAAAAAAAAGTCCAGGTCGAATGTATTTTTTTAAAAAAGAAAGGTTTGTATCGAATTGCGGTGTGTGTGTGGATTTTTTTTTTTATCCCTTTCGTGTGGGACTTTCTTTGTTCAACCCTCCTTCGTGACTTCCTAATTCTTAGACGCCTCCTCCCTCTACCCCGACCCCCCGCCAGCTGCTCAATACCCACTTTTAGCTCAAAGGTAAACATCGCCCGCAGAGTATTGTCTCGCGCGTTCACGCCGCCCTCAACTAGAAAAAAAAAAAAGTCTTCAAGGACACAGGAAGTTAATCAGCTTGAGACCAGTTTGCTCACCCCGGTCCCTCCTCTGTCCTCCATATCGCTTAATCATGTCAAAGCGGCGACTAAAACCTGCCGCGGATTAAGCACATCAAAGTGGGCACAAACCCAGTTGCTGGCTTTTTTAACCCCGTGTTTCCGCCTTGGCTTCTTGCAACTCCATTTCTCAAGTCTTACTGAAAGTAAAAATGGATGAAAAATGTGCGTGAGTGCGTGAGTGAGCGAGCGGAGATCCTTTCTTGAGTGAGTGAGCGAGCGAGAGCGCGCGTGCGTGAGTTGATAAGTGAGAGCGCGCGTGCGTGCGTGAGTTCATGAGAGAGAGAGAAGCTGCGAGCACGAATGAATGGATGAAAGGGGGAAAAAAAAAAAAAAGAGGAAAAAGTGAGGAGAGGTGGGCACAGGCTGTGCAAGAGGCCAGCACAACAAATAATATTCTACAGTCTACAGCATGCCACTCGAACTATGACCCAGGTCGCTGCTCGACAATATTTGTGAGAACAGCCTGGTCAGCAAGGAGGTCGCTGTCAAGCTCCCTATCACCTGATGTAAATAGTAACCCCCGGGGTTCTGTGGCACATGACAGCTTGTTCCTGAACACACACAACGCACTGGGTGGGGTAGAACGGGTGGTAACGGATGTTACAACTCTTATGTCACTCGCTTTCATTAATACCACAACAGTATACTTTGTCTACTCATTTCTCAAAAACAGTTTTACTGAGGTGTGTTCATGATTGTTGTTGTTGCTGATAATGATGATAGTCGTGAAATGCACAGGTATCTATCACGATACGCGCGAGCGTGTAAGTGCGTGTGTACGCGCGCGTGCGTAGTTGATGTCAGTGCTGACGAGGTGAATGATGTAAGTAATGCGAGTTCATCGCTGCCGCTGGCGACAGAAATGACTGTTATTAAAGTGCAAAGGTCTAAACTGTCCTGAGATTTGGACCCGCTGACACTACGCCGCATCCTCATGGCATATAGACATAAACAAGATGGAGATAAAAGACGGGGAAGTCCATGTACAGCCATCGTGCATGAGGGCGACTCACAGACTATATTTATATATCTCTCTCTGTCTCTCTTGTTTACATGTTTGTCAGTTAACATTTATTGTTGGTTTTTACACCGTTTATATTCAAACCCAATCTTTTGTTCCGTTGTTCGCTGTTTATTTCCACTCCCGTCTTTTTGTTTATTCCTTTGTACCTGCTGTCGATCATCCGTCCATCTGCCCCTTCCTTCTTTCTTTCTGAGACTGGCAAGATCCTTCAAGTATGGCCTCTCCCCGCGTTGTTATCGCTGCAGGAGGAATGCAGCCATTGTCGTCTGCCTGCCGCTTACCGTTGTCTACTGTACATCACAGTAAGAATGAGATCACACGCCGCTTATCGCCTCATCACACAAACACGTGTGGAGTGGAATGCGGGCTGTGTGCGGGCTGTTATCTCTCTCTCTCTGTCACACATACACATACAAGCATGCGCTCACAGGCATGCACATCCCCACAAGTAAACACACGAGCATAGATATACACTTATACGTACGTACACGCGCACAAACGCGCTAGTGAGCGAGTAAGGGAACAGTCGAAGTGAAGTGAGAGACTTCATGCGAGTGCAGCTACATGTGAACAACAAACAACACACATACATCGCTAAACTAACCATCTCCCTGCCTACCTGCATCCATTAATATCAGGCAAGGACCAAACCTCACATTTTCCAGACACCAGCGAGCGATGTGTGACCGGGCCACCCTGTCCGCCCAGACCGACACCTACACCGCCATCACCTGAGATGGAGACTGTGGTCGGCGCAATAAAGACAGGACCAGCGGATATTTATTACTGCTAGAAAATTGTGCAGGTAACCTCGGCAACGAAAAGTTCTTACGTGAAAGGTTCCACTCACTCACTAGGCTCTGGCCTGGATTTCTCCGCCGTTCATTTCCAGAAGATAAAATATGTCCTGGAATATTCACTAATTTATGAGCGGCAACGGTCGTATTTTCTGCCTTTTCCTTGTTTGGCTATTTATTTAATTATTTAATCCACGAAATATTGATCATGGTGACCAGTTATCAAATAAGGAATAAACCTGACACAAACCGTAGAAAGTAAAAGAGGAATTATGCCGACGTATCTGATGTTCAGGTGCGAATTTGCCAAGTATAGTCACATGCTTCACTATGCTTTCAGTTCAGAAGACGATTCAAATGAAAACGCTTTCAACGGGTTTTATTTTGTCAGAAAATCATTTCGCAACAGAACGACAAAAGGTGGTCCTCTAACGAGCATCCGCTGACCATAAAGACGGGTCAAGGCCAGACTCGAATGCGGTCAATGTTGCAACAATCAGGAAAGAGCGAGGATTGAGCCGAGGATTGTTGACCACGCGAAAGAAAGAATCAAAGATGAAATACATACTTCGTGGACTTGGGGAAGGAGGGCTTCAGGACCCCCCAGCACCCTACTCCCCCCTACACACACACACCCCCAACCCCTCGTCTGGCTTTGTCCCCCTCCTTGGTTGATGAGCCGGAGGACGTAGGGCTCCAGCAGGCCCAAGCTGTCCTCGTGCAATTAACTGTCGGAATGGCCCGGATCAAGAGCCGGGTGGAAGTGGGCCGGGCCCGACACGTGCAGTGCACAATCTCTTCATCTCAGCTGCGCAAACACTTGCAGGCGCGGACCACAAGACAACACGACCTGTTTACACAGCACTCTGCAGCCTTAGGTAACAGGAGGAGGGGAGGGTTGTGGGTAGGGGGAGGGTTGAGGACAAGGGTGGGGTAGCGAGGGGTGGATTGTGCCAGATCCCCAGGAACAGGATGTTTTCTTGGCGTTTTGGGCGATTTCTCCATCTTTGCCGCTTACGCCTGTTTGTCAGGCAATTTCAAAATACAGTCCGGCAGTTCGTGCGAGACTCGCGCGCCATCATGAGCGATTCCAGGAGAGAGAGAAAGAGCTAGCTGGGGTAGCAGAGGGTTAACTCTTTAGTTGTTGATGCAGCACCACCCGTTCCCTCCTCCTTCCTCCCTACGAGATCCGCCCCTCATTGCCGTCCTGAACCAGCAGCCTTCATACACTTCCCATCACTCTGGCAGACAGAAGGAGGAACAGCCGGACTGTCAAGAGCCCCCACGTAGTTTAGCAAAGGTAAAGGCCAAGCAAAACACCGAGGCTTCCATGTCATTAACGAGTGTAAAGTCCTCTCATCGTTTTGTCGTATCCTTCACAAACAGCATTAGACACGTGCATGTGTGTGTGTGTGCGTGCGCACACAAGTGCCAAGTATCGATCACTCCATCCCTACATTTTCAAGTAAACACGCGAAACCCCAACAAATAAATACTGTTAAATTCCCTACAACATCGCATTTCTCATCCTTTGATTTCATTAGCGTTTACCCACGCGCAACGCAACAGAAATGGTAGGAAAATCTAAACCCAAAAAACAACAAGGAACAGTCTGAAAGAATAAAAGAAAAAAAAATCACCAGTTGCAATAGTTTAAAAAAAAAAAAAACAGACAAAAAAATTCGACTTCAAATCGGCTTCTCCCACTGGAGTAAATCAAAAATATTGACAAAAAGCGGATGGCAATATCGCAGACCAAACCTACATGATGTTTGCTGTCAAGGGTTAAAGCCCTATAGCAGACCCTTGCTGCATGGCCGTTGTCTCAATATCCAGGGCTGTTTTTATTCCGCTCGTTTCTCCCCCAAAACGTTGCGTCACGTGATGGCGACGTCTTCGGGAGCCGCTCTGGCGGCATTACAGCAAAACTCATTGCACAAACAAGGCAGAAAACCGATTTCCCAGTGGAAGCTTTTTCAATAAGACGTGATAATATTGTCGCTGCTCGTAGTTCGTTTTGCTGATGGTTACAAAATCCATGGCAGACGTGAGACCCGCGAGGTCGGACAATCTATTAACTTACCACTCGCCGCGCGCAGAAGTGAAAGTTATTTGTGAAATATTCATATTAAATATCAAATATCGGGCTGTGCGCTCAACGAGTCTCGCAAATATTGAGCGCGGCAGTGACACATTAATAATACATCGTAGATGCATCAGTGTCCACACTCCCACGTGACTAGATTATCATCCAATAATTTTTCTCGCTACTATCGTTTCATTAAAAGAGGAAATTTTCTTATCGGCTATGTTTGTACCCGAACCCGATCGTTTCGTTTAGGGGTGGTGAAGAGGTAAGAGATCTCTCTCTCTCTCGTCATCATTCGTCAATTCTAACTGTGATTTAGAAAACTCAGCATCATCAACAGGGGAGGTAAAGGATTTGAAAGAGAGTGTGGGGTCGTGTCCTCGACCTGGTGAGTGAACCCCAGCTGTTTGTCCCTAAGGCCCCTGATTAAACTGAGATGTAGAAACAAACAATGTGCGGTTCTTGCTTCATTTCCACCCCTCACTCTCCCCACCCACCGCCACCCGTGCACAGAGTGCAGGTCTGTTCATCCACCCTCTTCAGGGAGTTCTCCAGCCTTGGGCATGGGTCGCAAGGGACCCTAAGCAGGGTTTGCAAGGACAGGATGCTGTTTTATTCAGCGTGTGGGCTTGCCTGGCATGACCTGGGCTGCTCGGGCTGCAGCCAGTCATACTGTGCAAGTAGGGTTGGCTTCCTTTTATCTCAAAGTTATAACACCGAAATGGCGGTCTGGTCAGAGGATAGATGTTGTCAACTGATAGCGATGTGGGAAAAGTACCCATGTATTTTTTATCCAATCCATCCTGTGGCCGCATCCACGAAGCAAGGGTATGTCGTTGCTCGGGGATAAAAGGGGAGGAAGAAAAATCAATGACAAACCTTGCCTCCGTACAATCAAGACCCAAGAGATATTTCTTTGTGTTACTTTACCCCAGGAAATCTTTGCCACTATTTTACAACGATCCCAGGGGTAAAACTACATCCGGGGAGTCTGGGCGCCTCTTTACAACCACGGAGACAAGACGCTTGCCCTTTATTTACCCGGGACAAGGACTTATTCTCAATGAATGAATACGGCCCCTGATTACAGGATGACAAAGAGGCATTTACTAAAACTGCTCGTGCGGTCAGTCATGTGACCGTCGGACTGGACTATTTTCACGGACTTCACAGCAGCTGGTGGAGGCTTGAGTGGGTTGGGGAACGATGGCTTTTTGTCATTTGACTGGTACTGTGAGGATCCGCTTGTGTTGGGATTGCAGTTATCACCACGTGTAATACCCGTTCCTGAGTACTGACAGATCCTGGGTTGCCTGCTGCTCTCTCCCTCGCCCATTCCTTTCTCAGCTCTCTCTCTCTCAGCTTTTAAGAAAAAATAAAAACTCATCTCATATGGTCTTCAAAAACCACTTACTCGCGTGTCAGTCAGCACGCAGACAGAACTTCCAACAAAAATCACGCTAAAAAAAGGAAAACATTTCACTGCAGCCATCTTACAGCTGCATTTCTTAACCTCTGTCGGTGTCCAGAACCTGATGTCATCACGTGATATATATATAAAAAATATTGCACGCACGAGTGAATGAAATGGCAGCTTGAGAACGTAAAAGCCAGTTGGTCCCCGCCGCGCGGCATTGTACAAAGTGGCCGGCTGGCTGGTCTCCCTCCCTCCAACTCCCCCAAAACTTCTCTTTGGTCTCCAAGCCGCGCATCCAGTCATGTGTCCACCTCCCTGCTGCTGGGTTCCCAGGGGCACGCGCGGCGCGGCCTCGGGGGCGAAGGATAATACAGAGGGTGTCCACAGCCAATCCGCTTACCACCTCGTCTTCTAACATCCGATCAAAGAATCCCTGCTGTTTAGTAGACAAGTAGTATGAAGAGGGAGGGGGAGGGGTGTGGTCCACGGTGACTACGCTGGTGGCGGGAGTTCCCGCGAAGGAAGGGGGTGAAGAAGTGGTTGGGGGTAGGGGGCAAGGAGGAATCCGCAAGAAAAGGTTTACGTCTAAACTGGAGAAAATATACAGCAGCGACGAGAATTCCCTGCTGTGGGACTGAATGTCAAACGACACAATGTGACTTTCAGACGAATCCTCCCAACCCCTCGCTCCCAAAGCCATCTCCAGTCCCAACTGTCGCAGCAAGACGTCCATGTGCACTGTAGGACCTCCCCCTCCTCCCAGTCTAGGCGACTGAGGAAGGGGTAGTAGCGAAGAGGAGGAGGAGGGGGAGGAGGGGGAGGAGGAGGTGGTGGAGGAGGAGGAGGAGGAGGAGGAGGTGGTGGTGGTGGTGGTGGTGGTGGTGTGGTGGATGACGTTGAAATCGACGGCCAGAAGGCGGACAAGCAGGCAGCTGCCAACATGGAGCGACACCAGCACAGCTCATGTGGACCACACAGCTCCAAATGCATCAACCGCTCCTCAGCATCTAGCGGAAGATGTGCCCTGTTTAAAAGGTATTTTACCACCATCTGAGGATCATTTCTGGATAATTTTGCGATAATTTTAATTACATCAAGAGTACTGCCAATTGTGCAGGTCGTTGTTGTGGCGATGCCGGGAGGTTGTTTTCACTCCTGCTAATACTCGCTGCAAAGCCCGAGGAATTATATTCGAGTCTAGAAAACATGGCCGCAAAAACGACCTGTGGTGGGGAGGGGTAGCGAGACACGAAGGCACCTAAAGTAACGGACCTCGACAACAAAACCGCGACTAGAGGCAGCCACAAGGATTTCAGTGTAGAGAGGCCTCCCTGTTGTTTCTCTGTTAGTCACCCTTGGTGTTCAGGTCGGTCTTTACAGCTCTGTACCCATGCCGCTCTCCCAGCCTCCATCACTTCTCCAGAATATGTTTGTTGGTGTTGGCATCGCGGAGGCAGGACGCACGCCAATTCACTTACACTACTGTTGCACGTTGACAACCACCCATGTTCGCACACATATACACAAAGGCTACCCGTCTAACCTGACTAAAGCTACCCGAGCGTCAAGGCGCTGTACTCAGTCTCGGAGAGCTCGGCCCTGAAGGCGGCGCTGCATTGTGTGGGTCACGAGAGGATCAGAGGAAAAGTGATGACCGACCTACCTACCGCTCGCCGCCAGGTAATATACTCTAAATACTCTAAACCCCATGTCCCCACCCCGCCACCTCCTGCATACTTCGCCTTCTCCTCTCACCATGCGATGCACACGGCAAACACAAGAAAACGCTTTGAAACCAGAACTGCGCACAACTTCAATGTTCTCCACCTCCGGGTAGTCAAAACACACCCACAGTCTGAAAACAACTTTACAACTCGTGCTGCTCACGCCTTCACTTCAAAGACCTCTACTCTCACCTGTTCAATGTTTATTCTTCTCCAGGAAAAACAGTGGCGTTAACTGCAACACACCTGACTTATCTTGTATCACTCTTACATATCCAGTTCTGCTGCGGCTGGTGAACGTGAAATTAATAGACGACCAAACACACAGACACACAGGCACACAGGCAAGCACGCACGCGCACGACATAAAGAATGTGTGAAGGATATCGGATGTGCCGTGGAGCACACCTGTAATGACAGTGTTTATGTGCGCTGGGAAAGTCTTTCTCACCTGTCGCTGCTCGTCGCTCTGTTCCTGTTTAGTGTCGCGCTGCTCGACCAGGCGCACAGCTTCCTGCAGGCGGCCATTGATCCTCTCCAACATGGCGAGCTTGTCGGGGTCCGTCTCGGCCTTCAGCTTCCCCTCAAAGGTCTGCGGACAAACAACAGCAGTCTGCTTGAGCAGAGTCTTGACGAGCTCGCTGCAATAACTAAGTGTGCATCATCATCATCATCATCATCATCATCATCATCATCATCATCCGCAGCAGCTTTTTACAACCGACAACCTCAGTTATTATCAATGCTATTATTTATCTGTTTTTGCAAAGCGCTATGCACCCTCCTTGCTGTTGGAAAAAGGTTTATTTAAATCATCATCATTATCGCCATCTAGTCATCAGTCCTCATGATCAAGTTCACGATTTTTTTTTAACCAAACCTTAATAATGAGATTATCGCGAGAGAGTAGCCATGCAGAGCTGCGACTCAAACCAAATGTATCCAGAGTGTTGTGTAGGTAGGTATACAGAGCGTGTCTCCGGGTGGAAAAGGCAGTAAGAAGAAAACAGTCGCCACGTATAGTTTTTTTGTTTTTTTGTTTTTTTCACGACCTGTGGATGAAAGGAAATGGCGACTGACGATGCCACGATGGATTGTAGAGCCTGTCCTGCTGACCAAAATGATAGGCGAGTTGATCTCTCAGATCATCGACAGTTTCAGACAGCTGGCGGTGTCTACATCGAAACTTGTCAAACAGTTCAGTCATTGAAAACATCCAGTGGGTTGGTCTTATCTCTCAATACTCGATTTTGCAGTTAACTTTTGTCGTCGCTCGCGGTAACGGTGTACAAGTCCTGAAGCCATCTTGAGAAACGATGAACTGTCATTCTCCAAGAATAAAATCTTGGCATCAGTCCTTTGTTTCTTCTGAGCTGCTACTGCCACGTGCTAGTCTGTGCTTTCGCCTACCTCCCGGTTGGAAGGATCGCTTGTGTTTAGGACTAAATATTTGTCATGAACCAGCCTGATTCATAACCAGACCAAAATGGTGGAGTCAACTATGTTAATTCTAGGTTATAGGTGGGCAGAGGTCAGCGTGTCGGTCACTAAGAGGAAGCCTGACTGTCTGTTTACGACTGACACACCGCGGTGATGTATGTGGGCGATTAGGGCCTACAGATGGGAGGTAGGGTAGAGCTCTTCAGGGGTGTAGCCCTTACAGTAGTTATTTAGTAAAATATCGATAGCGTCTGAGCAAGGTTGAATTATCTCTTGTCACGTGTTTCGATGAGTATATAGTTTAGGATAGAATTTGTATTAGGCGCCTGTCCTCGCTACTTGCGGTCTGGATTGTGCAAAGGAGTAAAGTGAAGTGTCAAAGGGCACTGCCTCTTCTCCCAGACGACCAGTAACAGAGTGAAGTGCGTCGACCCTGGACGACTGTGTTACCGACAGCAAGTGATGTGAGGTAGAAGTTGCTAAATCTCACCGTGCCACCCGCCCAACGTTTGGTCGTCTGCGGGAGAAAGCTAACGGATCATCGCCGCTATCGTCGATTCCTGGGGCAATTGTTGCGAGGCAGCGGCAGGCAAACATCGATGATGCAGGGGGGTTCGTCCGTGATGACAGCGATGATAGTGGTGATAGCGGTGCACCACAAACAATGTGCCCGCTGTCCGTCTACGAAGCATCAAGGGGCAGGTAGCCGAGTGGTACTGCCATTTTCCTCAGCGAGGGGCTCAACTGACCATGTCCCAGGCACGTGCAAGTGTGAATTCAGAGAACCGCGAACATTTGGCTCTGGAACGGACCCTGTGTTCAGCGTATGTATACATAGATACACGACTTTTACTGTTAACTTTTAATATTGACACTGAACGTTATGTATGTAACTGTTTCATTCCATATTAACCTTTTTAGCTTAATAATATTCATTTAATTTGTTTTTGCCACTGTGTTGTCAGCTGCTTGCGTACACGAGTGAAAGAAATTACCTGTGCGTGAGAGCGTGCACGTGCGAAATCAGGTGAATGGGCATGAACGGGCAGAAGTCTGAAGAGGCGAGCCAATAGAGGAGTCCCTTCCTCCTAGGGTTATCCAATCCATCCCTTCTACTTGCAGCTTTGCCACAATTTGCTTAGTCAGTAGCAGTTAAGCAGTCGTAAGCCTAGTCCGACTCTAAGCTTCTACCTGGCTTAGTCCTAAGAGTTACGCGCGAGTCGAGCAGCCGGCCCCAGAGCCTGAGACCGCTGTAGTGTGAAGGTAAGCCTAATACTGGTTACAAGCTTCTTGCGACACTTGACAGACCTAGTGTCGGTGACACGTGGTAACAGATGCTTGTAATATAGGCGTGTATGCGTGCGCACGTGAAAGAGAGAAAAAGAAAGAAAGAGGAAAAGGATATATAATAACAGGACAAAAGTGAGACAAGTTCCACCCAAACCCACCCACTCACACACTCTCACACGAACACTCACCCTCTGCCACTGACTCTCATTCACTATTCACTCACGCTCCAAGTGCCACAGATACAAATGTCGCTTGTTTCACTTTGCTGCACAGTTCAGTCACTCAGTGTCATGTTCTATGTTAAAATTCTATGTTCATGGAGGGGAAAAAAGAAAAGATTAAAATAGAAAGAAGAAAGCTTCTCCGAAAAAAAGAGGCAATGAATAATGCACAACACAAACAAACAGGAAGACACACAGGAACATTAGGTTTGCAAACTCGCAGATTTCCGAAGCATAAACAGTTACCGCAACTTTTCTTCTTCTTTTTTTTTTTTTTTTTTAAGCTGCACAGAAATTGCTAATGACCGTAGTTTACTCTTCAAATCTTCTAAAGCAGCAGCACTGTATAGTCATAGCTCCACACAAGCACTGGTTTTAGGCTTAGAAAAATTTGGGGAAAAATGTTCCCGAAATCTGTCGTAAAATCGCTGAAAGTTCGCACTCACCGCATTGGCAACATTTAATTTTGATATTTATTGACATTCACAAAGTGTCACATCCGATTTATGGACAACTTACAGTACTGTAGCATACATACTCACCTTTGAAACACGATACACCATAGGGTACATACTGTGTTCAGATTCCATATTCATGGAAGAAAAAAAAGATTAGAATATAAATAACTGAATAAAAGCCTCGGAGAACAACACGCAATGAATAATGCACTACACAAACAAAAAAGAAGATACAAAGGGACATTAAGTTTGCAAACTCGCCAATGTTCGGTCCTATATTTGTTTACAGAGAAAGAGCGGCTTTTGGTTACATGAGGAGGCAGGAACGTATCCCCCGGGTAAGCGGATGTACAACTGCACCACTATTATGATCATCCCCGCCACCATTATATATATATATCTTGCTACACCCGTCATTAGTGAGCTGCCATCACGTGACATCTCATCAAACCTGAGGGTGGGGAGAGGCGGGTGTTCTAACCCAGCTTTGTAAAGCAACTCAAGTAACACAAAGCGGCAACAAATGCATGTATTTGGAGGGCAGGGAGGGGCGGGGCGAGTAGAGGGGAGTGCATTCTTTGCCTTCCGAATCGTGTTTGAATTGATCCCTCCAGATTTGCACGAGGCGTGCTTGCGACTTCCACCTTCCAGAGGTAGGGGCGTGCGGGGAAGGGGAGACGCGTGCGCCCACCAGTTCGGCTTTTAACGGTTTTGGCACCGTCCAGTCGCAAGAAAGTGCCTACAACGTTTTGTTTTGTTTTCAAATGTGGCATCTTTTGTGCACGCTTGGAATATTCATTCAACCGCAGACGATACACCGGGTAACAGAAAAAAAAGACAAAACCCAGAAACAAAAGAGAGAGAGAGACATGGAAAAAAAGTCACGGAACAGATAATGACATTACGATTTTCCTTCCATCTCTCTTTAAACCACCCCTACCCTCCACACGCCCCTACCCCTCAGGTGCCGCCTATTATGGGGTTGCTCGTGGGCAGTTGAGGGCCAGTAACTGGCGCGTTTGGAAGGAAGCAGAAGACTGGAGTTAATCGCCGGCACCGCTTGCACCGAGTATCGAGTGTCCTCCCCTGTTAGCCTCTCTAAGCTCGGACCGTCATTATAGTTCCCAGGCTTCATGTCAACTCCTTTGTCCTCTAGTCACTCAAGCGAGCGGCGAGAGTCTGTGGCCGAGAGATGAAGAAAGGTTAATAAAGTCTCGTCTTTCGTCATGGCTGGGAGGGGGATAACCAAGGTGGGTGTGAGAGAGAGAGAGTGGGGAATGAGAGAAGCAGAGATTTACGGAAGAAAGAGAGGTGAAGGCTTAAATAGAAGCAGCAGGAAGGAAGAAATTAAAAGAGATTTTTGGGAGGGAGAGGGGGAGATGTAAGGAGGTGGAAAGGAGGTTCTGTCTATATGTCTGGTAAAGAACACTTCTAAATGATAGCGAAGCAGGCGATAAAGCTGCACTGCGCTGCTGCCAGTCGTCTCCCCTCCAGGGCAGGCTTACATCTCTCCCTTTTTCCACTCCCGCATTCTCTCTCTCTCACACACACACAGGCACACGCGCGAACACACACACACAGACACCAGTCCTGCCTCCACACGGTCCCCAACTTCCCTGGCTTCTTTAACTGCCAGTCAGCAACACAATCTTGTTTGCGTTATCAGATGTGTATGGTCTTCAAAAATCAATGCATCTTTCTCTCTTCCCAACCCCTTCGCCTTCCTCCCTTCTGCGTGATTTGGTCAATCACCCAGTTCCGTTGACGTTAGTGTTAGCAGGATCGTCTTTCTGTCTGTATCCCGCTTCACCAGCTGAAACATTATTTCTATTACGTATCAGTCTTACTGAAGCGGAGAAATATGGAAGACAGGAGAGATAGAGATAGAGCGGACGAGAAATTCTCTCGTAATGGAGATCAGCACCTCACGAGCGGGAATTTACACTCAACTGGCTTCGTCCGACATGCTTTCTGCCGCTAACTCTTCCAGCTGTGATTTCCATCTTCGCTTCAATGGAGTCCGACTTACTCATGCGCGGCGTCAGTGAAGCGAAACAGTGAGCAGCGTGTACGTCTGACGTCCATTCCCTAACTGATCTCTGACGGATCACGTTCGGCAACGACAGCACCACGTTTCCAGTGATGCCGTCACGTGACTCTCCTCGTCCCTTGCCCTTTCACTCGCACACCCACTACTCTCTCAAATGATGACGTGGTCATCGTTACATGTCCAACCTTGTTTATGGCATCCGGACATGCTCTAAAGATACCACAACAGCAGTCTATGACCTTTCCGCGGATTAAAATTAATTTCTATTATAAGAAAAAACTTTTTTTCCACAGAGAGAGAGAGAAAGCGGGGGTTGGCAGGAAGTGTGACTCGAGTTGCTGAGTATACGAGGGCACGACTATTTTTGTCCAACATAAGTCAGCAGTCACGCCGCTAGTACAACATCCTACAAGTTAGCTTTATCTCCACACTCATTTTAAACTAAGTTTGATGAACCATTGTAACATCGGACATCAACAGATCCATCATTGTTAAAAACAATTCTTGCTGACGCAAAGAGCGGATGTTGTTGCCGTTGTTACCGCCGCCACCGCCGCCGCCACCGCCACTGCTGTTTATTCTAGGATGACCACCAGCAGCTTCACATGTTGTTTTGTTACTCTATGCTGTGTGTGAGTGAGAGAGAGTATTCAATATTTTTTTTATTAATCTGTCACCCTCTAAGAGATATTGATATATTTAATACACACATTCCTGTACACTCACACCCACACACCGCATTTACTGACCATAAGCACTTTTCCTTTTTCCTCTCTCACACTCTCCAGTTGTTCTCTCTCTCTCTCCCTGCTAAGACCTCATTATCCTGTGTTTGTGTACTGACCGTCATGGCCTCCTTTATGTCCGCTAGCACCTGGCGCACCGTCAGCACCTGCTGGCTGTAGTTTTGTAACAGCCAAGTCTGGCGCGCACGGACGATGATCTGCAATCAACAGAGCGACAAGATGAACGAAGTAGTTCAGTGGGACAGAAAGAAAGACAGAATAATAAAAATGTTATATAAGCGAGAATTTCATTAAAATAAGAGTCACCCCCACTAACGATGGCGACAAAGCTGACATCGATGATAGTTAATGCATCAGTATGTTACAAGCAGGGACCTCTTCTCTCTCTCTCTTAAGGCAACGCACAGCATACACACACAATCACGAGAGTATTATCATGTCTACCCCCCCCCAGAAGTCCTGTATCCAGTTCACTGTCACAAAATGGCTGGAGTCAGAAATGTCGGACGTTCTGATTGGCTCATTAACAAAACGTCACATCCGGTTCAGCAACAAACGGGTTGTAAGCGTGCTGGCAGCTGATCGCCATGTCACGTAGCGTTCGTTGTAATAATAACAAGATAAGCTATCCCTGCAAGTGTGAAATAATACAAATAAATAACAATAGAAATAATAGTCTCGCTACAACACGACATTGTTCAGATCAATCTGATTTCTTCAGCCGTAACGAGGGTTACAATTATACAGGACATAATGTTAATTTAAAAAAATGGGATGCCATAGAGATCGATTCAGTGCGCACGTCCATGATTGAATTCTTCAAACTGGATTCCGGTGTATTTATCTCTTCATGCCTCATCCCACTTTGTACAGAAGTGTCGCTGTACCCTTCCTCCCATCCTCCCTGCCGTAAGTCCTAAATAATTAGCAGCTTCTCAAACGTGCGTGTTGAAACTGTTTTGCGGGGTGAGCATGGCTCTGAGTGTTAGGCAGTAGACGAGGTTCGCATCCCCAGCTCACCCACCCAACCGCCTCCTCATCCCTTGTAAGATTTCGTGACCTCCCTATCCCTCCCACCCACCCCTACCTCGCCAGAGCAAGTGCCAGGATGCTTTCTCGACCACGTGACCGTCAAACGGCGTGTTGGGGTGCTGACGGTTTGACGCCAAAATGACGCAATTACAGGCAGACCTAAGCCTCACATGTTAATATGCCGCCGCCTGCCTGGCAACCCCACGCCATTATGTTTTGCTATCGATTAATGAAAATGAGAGAATGCGGACGACGATAGAGCGGGCAGACTGCGAGCCAGCAGCTTGGCGAATCTAGAAAATCACATTCCAATGAGTTTTTCCGCCTTCCTCCTTTATTTTGTTTTAGTTTTTGGGAGGCTTCTTTTAAAAAGCCGCGGCCTGCTGAGTGCGAAATCACGGTCCTAAAGACAGGGAGAAAAAAAAAAAGCAGGAGTGGGGAGGAGGGATGAAGAGTGAGATTAAAAAAAAAAAACAACTGCTCTCCCCCTCTCCTTCCCGCTCCCTCTCTCATAAGGATTCATTCAATTATTTCTTCAAAAACGTGAGCAGAGGCATGCAAATATTTCTCAATTCTTTCCTTTTCTTGTGTAGCTTTGTTTGTCTGTCTACAGGTATGTATGTAGCGTAAACACGCCCATGTTCACAAAGCTGACACCACTCTCGAACACATGTACGCACGAAACTTTACACGTGCACGAACAAACACGGGTTTAGGGGGAGAGATGGGCGTGTGAGTGTGAGTGTGGGGTGGGGTAGCATTCTTTCTCTCGCCATCATCGTCGTCACGGGCGTTTTAATGTGTGAACGCATGCCGTCACGATCTGATGTGTGAGTGCAGCACTCACGACGCACGTGCGGTCCTCACGCGGGCGACCACCGCAGCATGCACGCGCACGTCCGACAGTCTCCCCCATGACTAACCAATTGCCTCCCCTTCCCAGCCTCCTCTTCGCTCTCCTCCTTGTCCCATCCTCCAACAGACCCCTCCCCCAACCCCTAACCCACCCCTACCCCGAAACTTCACCTCCACTGTAGCCCTATCAGCTCCCTAGAGCGGCGGTAATTTCTACTAATTGTGTTTTACTCTGCCACTCCCCTCGTCTCCCCAACCTTCAGAAAAGCATCGCCACGAGCCCCACATCATCTTTCCTACCCCTTTTCACGAAAAATCTCAAAATGCGAACCAGGGTTAACCAGGCTGTCCATAGAGTGCTTAGATCAGAACCTCTTCACCTTCTCACCTCTCACCCCTGCAACTCCCCCACCCACTGTCTATGTCCCCCCACTCCACCCCAGGTATGAGTTGAGGCTTGTTGTGGCGCATAAGACAATCTTTTCAAGACCAACCCAGCACGGTGGCAGGCAGCGTCCATGGGGACAAATCAAAGATGCTATCTGCGGAGGGGGTAATTAATTTCCTAATAGCCCGCGTTCCCCCGAGGGGGTGTGAGGGTTGTGAGGAGAGGTCGGGACGGTAGGGGGGCAGCGAGAGCGTGAGGCGACTGCTAGTGGGGAACATGACCTGTGACCCTAACCCAGTAAGTATTGGTTGGTCTGTAGCCGCTTTGCCCTCCCTCACCCCACCCAACCCCTCCAGCGTCTCCACAAGATTCCCCACTTTGGACAGACCGAAGCTGAAGAGCTGGGTTGTGGTCTTTCAGCTGTGACGATCTATTTAACGATTCTTTAGAACGTGTTCTTGGCCTTGGACGCTGGTGTCGAGGGGACGAGGCCTGACCCCGAGAGTTTCAGATTGCCATCCTATCCCCTTCCCCACATCCTCGTCTCACCAATCAAGCGGGTAGCTAGACCAGATAAGCGCTATCGCTGGTGGAGGTGGCATCGCAAATCCACCCGTTTCTTTCCAGTTCACATGCAGCTGTTCATCAGACGAGTGGTTCCGCCGGGAGAGACGAAAACGGACGTTCATTGTAACTTGCAAGTCCCTGATAATGTACAGCAGTTCTCTCCACTCTCCTCTCACTCTCTTCAAACTCTTTGATGCCCACATTCAGCCAATATTTTATATGGCTCTGATATATGGAGTTTTTGTACCAGTAATGACACTTGCAGAGGGTTCGCACCTTTGCAATGAAAAAGTTTCAGGATCCACAACAAGAACACTTTACTGACATATATGAAATGTAGTAGATTCCCTTTGTATGTTAATGCATCAGTACGGTATGGTGGACATCGGATGAATGCCACGAAGTAGACTCCAGAAGAAAGCCTGTTAAATTCTATTACTGCTACACAAACAAAACAAGAAACTAGATTACATTTAAAAGTAATTCAAACTCCAGAGCTCGAGGTGACGTCACACTCAGGTTTACTCTACATAACCACAAATCATTTAAAGTTACGTGGTGGCCCAGTGGTCAAGTCTAGAGAAGCCTGGACAAGCAGCAGCTTCTAGCAGACGACAAAGTCGTGGACCGTGCAGCACACGGAGTGTGACGTCAGAGTTCAGACGTCAGAGGTGGCAGGTGTCCTGCCGGACAGCGGAGCTACTCACCTTGTCGTCGATGTCGGTGACGTTCATGCAGTAGAAAACGTCGTATTTGAAGTACTGCGTCAGCACGCGTCGCAGGATGTCGAAGGAGATGTAGGAGCTGAAAAACAAATACACAGACACACGCAACACATTCACACACACACAGGCAGACACACACAATGGTCAATGTAATAAAATCTCATTTTGTCTCTCTCACAGTTTCTATTGCACGCATACACGCACACGAACTGAAGATAAAATCTGTGTACATATAACACACAATAGTGTGTGTGTGGTCTCTCATACTGGAAAATACGGGCGGCGCACTCTCTCACGCATTCTCTCTCTCTCTCACACTTAATCTTAGGACTCGCCCATCCCTCCAGCACCCTGGCCCATCTGCCTGTATGGTAAATAAGTTTGAGGGAAGTGTTATTTGCTGCTGTCTGTATGGTAAATAAGTTTGAGGGAAGTGTTATTTGCTGCTGGCTGTTTTCTGCATAAGAGCCATCGTGCCATACGGGAATATACAATACGTCAAGTCGACCTTTTCGTACAAGACTGATATCCTCCGTCTTCCCTAAAGGCACATTTCCCCCGACTCTCAACATGAATGATGCGGCCGGCATACGGCCATGGGAAGAAAATGCATTTATACTTCCTAATCACAAACACCTAGCCATCGACCCACTCCATAAGCGTCAGCAATGCATCTTTAAAATCCAGTGGAAGCTGCGCTCACAAGAATCATAGATTTCTAGCAAGTAAACTTTATGACAAAAAAAAAAAAAAAAAAAAAAAAGGAACATTCATCTTTGCTCTTCTACTTAACGTAGCATATTTTGCTGTAAGAGCTTCTTTATATTCGCCTGTCTCGCCGCATTGAGTCGACTAAAATTGTCAGGAAATGGGAGCCGCCTACGAATATACATTATCTCCGAATGGAGGTTATCCACACTCTTCTTCTTACAGCCATATCGCTTTGCATCCGACCATCTCCCGTTCTCTAGTTTTGTCCGAACTTCATTAATATTGCAGTCTCGTATTCAGTCGCTTCCCAGCCAAACAACACCATATTTGCCAAAAGACGAAACTAAATTTAGATGACCGGCCGGGTGGAGAAGTGGGGTGGAGGGGACAGGAAGGACTAATGGCATCGTTCTGGAACTAGAACATGTTGGAGACTACCGGGTGTATCGTGTTCAAAGCCTGACGCTGGCTTGGCTTTCAACCCTTTACCGCGCCAATCGATTGGTTAATTCTCCAAAAAAGTAGCGTCAATACTCTTTTTTCTCTTGAGGAAACGAGTGTTTACCATCGACTCCTGCTCAGATTGGTGACATCCACACCATGGTCTACAAAAGGGCTCCGCATCTATGTTCCATCGACTGAAAGCATGAAAACCCGCTGCATGGCAATCTTATTAGTGGTCCAGTCTATAAAATTCCGGCTCAGACAGGTAGTGGTGGTAAGATGTGCTGCAACAACACCCTAGGTCTCTCCCTCTCTCTGCTAATGGAAGCTTGTGGGACTCTGTTTCTTCTCTCCTCCACTTCCCTCCGACCTCCTTCCCCGTCCCAATATTTGTCGTTTCTCTCATTTTATTGGTTTACTGTTAGGTAAGGTTACTCCTTATCCTTTCAATTAAAATGTATTGCCTGCATGACCTTTCCTCGCCGTGATAAAGCATTAACCAGCAACCAGCCCCATCTTTCTCGCTTTACCACAGACGTGTCTGTCCAGACTGGAGGTCATGGAAACCATGTGGAGGCTACAGGTTCTAAGGTGATCCCGCAGCCCTCAAAACAACGGACCAGGCACCATCCTTTCCTAATTTTGGATTGAATTTTTGTTATTCTTATTTATTTTCCGAGTTAACTATAATCATGCTCCTTGTCACTGTCTGCTTGGCCGCGAAAGAAAAAATCCATTGCAACATTTTTATGTTTCAATGGAAAAAAAATCATAATCAATTATCAATCAATCATCATTATCTCATAAACGTTTTGGATGTCAAACATAACAAGTGAAAGTATATCGAAATAGCAAGAGTGCGAGTGGTACCAGGCCGTTCAGACAAGTTTCAATCCGATTCATCATGCGAGCACTTCAGAGATTTTAGATCTCCACGTTTATGTCCGTTTCATACTATTTATCATTCCATAAGAAAAATTTCAGAATAATGAAGGAAATAATTTTGTTTTCTAAATAGACAAGGGTTGGTTTATACTGCAACAAAGCAATACACTTACGGTAATAATACTGTTGACATCAAAAGTCTTGTTAAATTCCATCTTCGCGCTTAGTTGTAAGTCTGCTCTACCGGAAGTCTGGTGGCGGAGTGCTCGCCGAGACTATCAGCAAGATAAAGCGTTGTCTCGGCAGACAAACACATATACGTCTGTGATCTAAACAACAACGATTGAAACTTAAAAGACAAATTTTCCGTCGACTGATCGACACGTGGATGGAACAGCGGAAGACTGAGAGAATCAGAATGAAGAAGTGAAAGGTTAGAATCGCCTGCTTTTCAAAAGTTTCAGCAAACAGCCGGCGAAGCACGTGAGTGGTTTGAAATGTATTTCAATATCTAATATGGCCGCCCTGACGTCTGCTTGTGTTTATTTATAGCAATCATCTCCTGACATTCCTTTGTCGCGAAACGCCGCAGAATAAGACATGAAAATATCCATCCACTCATAAAGCAAATGAAGCAGGCAATCACAACTCTCAAGATATAGAAACTACAAGGGTAGAAGATGGTTGGGTCTGTGATGTGCTCCCTCACTCGCTCCCTGCTCGCACGACCAACCCTGCTGTCTGTCGCAGGTGTCTGTAGGAGGCCATCCATTTCCCTCCAGTGTTATTACCGACTTTATAGCTTCTGTTACTTGCAGCATCTGGTTTTTATTTATTTATTTTGGCGCTTGTAAAATCTATGACGTCGGGTGAGGACAGTGTGGGTAGATTGACACCCCCGTGCCATTCCCTGCTCTGTGGTCCGGCACGTACCCTCCAGCTACATTCATCCCTTTTCTGATGCCCATCTTTGTACTTGGAAGCTGTTTCTGAGTTTCTTTTCCTTTTATCCCTTCAAGACCCTTCTTTAGTCAGTGATCTAGGATATTGTTCGCTACAAGGGTTTGGTTAGACTGGGAAGTTGACAGTAACACCTTTTTGATGTTTACAGTGAGGGTGTCTACATCACAGTCGACCTAAACAAACAACTTTGCCAGACGTAGTCAAACGTTCCACCGACATCTGGCCCGATAAAGAAAACCTTTAACACGCTACACCTCACCAACGTCTGCACTGTGGGCTCGACTGCAAATCGAGAGCTCACAGTAATCGGGTAAAGATGTACATAAAAGTCCTACAACATCAGACCTATCGACAGACATACAATACATTGTATCAGCAGGATTACTGTACACGTTTCCTTAAAACGAAGAAAATGTAACAGTAGGGCGATGATGTCCTAAGGATGAAAAGTGAATGGAATAATATTTTATTCAGTTACAGAACCTTTGACTTTCAGGGTACAGACACAAGGATTAAGCAGAGTCACCTCTAGAAGAACTTCCCCAGCAGAACGACGACGGCTTCATAAAGAATGTGAGCTTGTGGGAGATCTGGTGTTGTAACTGGCTAACCTGGTGCGTCATGGCATTTCGTCTTTCTCACCCTTCTTACAAACCCCTTGTCCACCAACGGCACCAGAAGGAGGGGGAGGGTGAATTGGTATTTTACGCCGAGCCAGCAACTAAGGCAAGGCATCCAGCCCTGTAAACAGACGTCACATGCAGGGAAGAACAGTCCCCAACAGGAACCAAAGAAAGCCAACCTTTTCTGTACTGGTGACAGTTTAACCGTTGCACCACCAGGCCGCCAGACGACAGTGGAGGGAAAGTCAACGACAGACTCCCTATCTCTCCCCATCCCCCAAACAATAAGTATGGTGAACAAGAGGTCAGGGAAAACATGCCCGCTACGCCCTCCCTCATCCCTCCCCATCTGGCAGATTGACCAGGCGGCCGGTATTACGGTGCCAGCCCGCGCTCTGGCGGAAAACTGTGATTAATAATTATTTTTTGAAGGGAACGGTCGTGCAGGACCTGGGGTGACGGCTAACCTAATCTTCATGATGCAAGCCAGTTGTCTTGCTTTAGTGGTTTATCTGCCCCTACCCTTTGTAAATTATTTGCAGTCCATGGACGTTTGGTGGTTTCTGATCGCAAGTGATTTGTTCTTTGACTTTATCGGGACACAGCGGAGATAAATGGCGCGTGCGCCAACACACACACACACACTTAATGTGATTAAGTGAACAAACAGACGAATTTACAAAAGAAAGAAAGCAAAAACCAGGCATGCCTCCACCTTGAATTATTCACTTGCACTAAAGGTTTTACGGAGTTGACCTCTGAGTGTACAGGAGTTGAAATATATCATTTACCTTCGCATGTGTTCTTTGATATGTGCACCATATGCTCTTCGGTGGCGAGTGCATTCCATTCCTTCTTTTCTCTCAGTTTATGCTATTTTTCATTGGATGTGCGGCCTGTTTCTTGACATGAATGAAGTGGTCGTTGGTGGTGTCTCCACCCCCCAGTGGTGTTAAAAATGTAGGGGCACGGGTTTCGGTCATCGTCACAGACGTGTGTCCTGACATGAGAGCGAAAGAAGGATGAAGAACGAAATGACAGTTGTTAGAAGAGAGAAGGTGAATGTGTTGAAGAAGGCAGTGATCCTCGTATTAGTCCCCTCGAGAAGGACACTCATGTTGGTGGATAATCTGTGTATTAATATTCATGAATTGTTTGTTGTATATATACTACAGCCAACCTGTTCACTCATGCTTTAGAATGTTTCTTGCTTTTGAGCTTCGTAGGCGGGCGTGAACCCGAAGGTTTGTCAGTAGTACACGTGTCTTGTTTTGCTATTTATGTAAGGCCTACCAACAATACCCGTGTCTGGGTACCCTTCTGGGACTTGCGGAATTGAGTTGCCATAGTTACTGTGTGCGTGTGCGCTCATGTGTGTGTCCTGGTAGCAATAACAGCCGCAGTGTTTGACAGTAAGAACAGTGGAATAATGATGGCAGTACGGATAGTGAATGGCGGTAGTAATTATAATGACAGTACTGATTGGTAGTAAAGTCAGGACTGGTTGGTAGTACTGCCAATAATTGTTGGTAGTAATGGCAGGACTGGTTGGTAGTAAAGGCAGTCGTGACTGGTAATACTGGTACGATTGCTTGAGTAATGGCGGTATAGTGGAAATGTATTGTTGGTTGATGGCTCAGGCACCAGTGGAGTAGTTCTGGCTAATGGCAACGGCAGCAGTGAGTGGTATTCATGGCAGACCCCACTGGTAGTAAAAGTAGCATCTAAAAGTGATGATAATGGCAATGTTGGATGGTAGCAGATGAAACACACTGCCTGTCTGCACGTCTGTCTCTGCGTTTGCCTACTTGCATAAAATGACGACTCAGCAAAGCTTAGTCTACTCACTCATTCCCCTCAAGGCTTCTTCTTTGTGAACATCTACATCAGTATTTCGTGGGTGAACAGTGCGTACGTGCTAACACTATGATAATACAGGAGAAGAGAATGATTGTCGTACAAGGAAACATGATAGGAAAAAAAAATGAATAAAACTTTCCTTCGAATTTAAATTTCTAAGCTTACAAATATACACGGCGACTTCTGAGGACCCACGATGTAGGGTTGAAAGGATTTATTTTCAGACGGAAAACGGCCGAGGATTATGAAAGCGGCGCGAAGAAAGGAAACTTGCGATCCGTGCGAAAAGCCAACGGGTAAACAGCAAACCCGAAATAACCTGCAGACCGTAAGTACCCAGAATACAGCGGCCGGACGTGCGTCACCAGAATGTATGTCTGACTTCCGGTGACAGACAGCGAATGACGATAAGAAGACAACAGGGTCTGAAGTGCTTGGACCGAGGACGCGTTGCGATAGCGGAATTCTGGGAGGACAGGACTGGGGGTTAGGGGGTAAGGGAAGGGGATCAAGAAAATGCCAGAGAAGCCAGGTTAAAGTGGTTTTCCATCCGGTCAGACGCGATCAGCGAGGGCGCTATTATGCGTTCTGCCGTGCTAACGAAATGGAAATTTAAAGATAGTAACACTGAGATTCGACTTCGAGAAAGATCTATGGTTTTTATTCTAAATGTTTTGCGAGAACTGTAGAATGCTTATTCCTCTCTACGGCAGCATTTAAAATTGACCGTGAGAGAGATGTCGTGCGTCTGTCAGTCATCCTGCTGTGCTCAATGTAACTAGGTTACTGAGGTCTGACAGGGTCCTTGCTGTTCTCCTGGTGACACGGTTACGGATGTCTGACAGGATCCTACTGTACTCCTGGTGACACGGTCACTGATGTCCGACAGGGTCCTTGCTGTACTCCTGGTGACACGGTTACTAGTGTCGGACAACTCCGTCCGACAGGGTCAGTTGTCTCACAACGAGAACTCACCTCTCCAGGAATTCGTATTTTGTTTCTTTGACATCCTTTGCCACTTCAGTCCTCCTGGGTGATAGTGTTTATAGCTTTCATAGACAATCCTACATAACAAACTGATAAGCCAACAGATAAACACTAGATAAACTAATAATCAACACATTTAGCGTGTTCGTAAACGAATTGACCAACAGACAGCAGTCTCCCCAAGGCAGACAGCACGGCAAGCGCAGCCAAGCACAGTAATAATAAAGAGTGGGAACTCGCAGAACCTGTACAAGAAGCGGTATTCATCATGTGAGACAGCCAGAGCAGTAACTATAACAAGCTGCCCACGGGGCTGCCTGTTGCCATTGTGTTAGTAAGCTTAACAACACAACATACTCGCCTAAAATTCAAGAAACTCACGCTACGGCCACCCCGAAACTTAAAAGTCATATTTCAGACAGGTCCTCGAGGACCGATGCCGGCAAATAACCATACAAAACCCGAGACTGGCGACTGCAAGATATAAAGACTTTGGCAAAAAGGAAGAGTAAACTTGGGGAGGAAACGAGCCCTGAGGACTACTCACCCCAACAAATAAATAAAGACCACAAAGATGAACACAGCGGCCAGGTTCCAATACCCTCCCTACTCCCCATGACTGCAATCAACAAGATCCCACGGAACCACAAACCGCAAATATGAACAATAAAGAAGAACGCTTTCCTGACACAAGAAACCATTTTTGAGGAAATCACTCGAGAAGGAAACATGAGTCACACAGATGGGGACAGCATCGCGCATGCGCTCTCTCTCTCTCTCACAAACACACGTGTGATCGCCTGTATGTGTGTTTGTCTAGAGTCCGTCTGCTGCAAAGATTGGATTAGATTTTTCGCCTGAAAGTAAATTCAATTTTTTTTTCAATCATTGCTGACGATCAGACTGGTTTTCTAACCCGTTTTATTCACCGTGGTGCAACTGAGACATTGATGACTTTGGTTTCTCACACACTTCAAGGTATGCTGCACTCGCTGGACTACTCTCACCCCCCGTGTGTCGTGACACCTGTCTCTGGCGTCTCCAGGTAGCTGCAGGATTCTCCCCAGGTCTTCGTGCGTACAGGTGAGGGAGGCCCTTACAACAGGTGTGAAGAATTTTTAATTTACATTAAATTCTGTTGGCGGGTCCGTACGAGAAGTGCGACTATGCTGAGCGAGAACAAGCTTGCTTTATTTTGTGTATTAACTTCCTTTCATTTCAATTTGAAACTCAGAATACCGGAACACACTTTAATTAAACTTCTTGTGTTATTCCTTTATTGACACAATATTCCGCACGTTAGTAAGTCTGCGTGCGTGCGTGGGAGAATTTCCACTTCAGCGGTTCGATGAAGCACTAGAAGGACTCTGAGAAAACTTCATTACCCAGCTTTTAAACGTACCCGATAAAGAATAAGCCGTCAGCCCAAACACTATTTACGAAGGCGAGCTACTAAAACGTATTTCCCCCTGAGCTTTGGGCCGACCACTGACAGAAAGCAGAGGTTGTGGCGGTGGTAGTGTCGAGGGGTACGTGGGTGAGTCGGGGTGGAGGAGAATGAAAGCAGTGCATGTCTATGGTGGGTGGCGGGGAGAGGGTTGGTCTACGTAGATTCTCTCTCTCTCCTTCGCTCCCCTGCTGTGATAGGGGGCGCCACCTTTCCCAGCTGTCGTAAATGCCGCGCCCACCCCTCATTCACTTGATGCCGCATTTATCTGATTTGTATTACTTCCCTTGATTGGGATCGCCTCCCCTGATGTGAGAATGCTCCTTTGCGCAGACAGTTCCAGCCAGCGGGTTGCAGGGGTAGGAGGCAGCGGCCATCTGGGTTCCGGCAGACTGAAGGCGGGAGGAGGAATGATGTTTTCCACCACGGTTTCTACACTATGGCCAAGTAGATAAGATCACATCATGGCCAAGCAGCGTCTCTGTAAACTGGTGCCAAAGACAAAGAACAGCATGCCCGCGACGAGATCTGAACCCAGGACAGTACATCATCACTGTACCCAGCAGCTGGGAGGACAGGTGACAAAGAGGTGATTTCCCTTGACAAATACAACGGTGACTTATTTGTTATCTGTTTATGGGTTTGGTCTTCATGGAGCCGACACAACATTGTCGAAGAAGTTACAGACGATCTGAATGGCAGATCTTAACCCTCACATAGTTACTTTCTCTAAAATTGCGTTGTGCTTTAAAACCTTTCTAAACATGAGTTTATGGTCAGGTTTATGAGGCCTAAACAGTGTTCTAATTTTGAAATATGCCCCCTCCACCGGCTCATTATCTTTAGAGGTTTATGCCAGCTGCACTAATCCCCCCACCCCTTCCTACCAAGTCATCCCTAGGTAAAATATTTTTTTCTAATGACTATCCAGTATCAATCATCATCTATTGACAGCTTATACCGAATATTACACACTACTCCTCAAGTGGCTAGAGGCATTGTCTAGAAATACTGATATACTGACATTCCTCCTCCACTACCTCTACCCTTCACCCCCATGAAGCCTTCCACCACATTTACCCTGATTTAAATAATAATAATAATTAAAAAATCACGCAACATCACCACTGGCTGCAGTGGAGCCTTGCTCCTCGTAAATAAAATTAAATATGCATTCCTTCTCCTTGGAACTTACAGCTCCGGCTGCGAAGATCACGCAATAGCAATCTTGCAGAGCACTGGTTGCCACAATATGTAGTGTGAGGCTACAGAAAATAAAGTCTGACTGCAATATGTAGTGTGGGGCTATAGAAATGTAGATATGTAGCAAGAGGTTTGTCTTTTAGGGACAGAAGTTTAAGAAGGAAAGAAGCTGGTGTCGGCAGGACACCAGATGGACAGGACGGAAATGGCAAGCCGAGACAGGTATGGTAAGAATGGGGTATCCTGCCATAAATTACAGACTGGGTGAGTAGTGTTTAGTATGTAGTCCACCTCACTGGTTTCTACAGCAGTGCCTACAAGAGTCCACGTTACGCAGGCACCGGGTAGTGCTGATGTACACGGAGTATATCGTGATGTAGCCGGGGCATCGCACGTCCGCGGCAAGCGGGTATGAATGTACCCGTAAAGTCTGTGGGTCTCTCACAAACAAAGCAAGTCGCCCTTTAAGAAGGACTGAAGGCTGGGTCAATGTAAGAAAATGACAACCTCAAAACCTCCCTACAAACTCAGACCCTGGCACATATGCAGGTCCCGTTCAGTGTGGTTCCTACACCTCCAGTGACTTTGTTGTACGGGACCTCCAACCCACTGCATTAACCCTACACCTGCTCGCTGCAGGCAAAATATTATTGGGCCAGCAACTTCTACAAACTGCGTGGTCCACTGTGGCATCTCAAGTGTTTCATTTAAGACTGCCTGCCAGGTGACGGCGAGTAACGGCGAGCTCGAGAACCTGCACAGGGTCATGTCAACGATGGAGGGATGGTGGGGTGTGTGTGTTGGGGGGAGGTGAGGAGAAAACCCAGGTAAACCCTACTTACCGTGCATGTCCCATGTGGGAGGCGTCATACACCGTGGGCCCGCAGCTGTACCACAACACCCGCTTGCCGTGCTGCGGCACAAACACCTCCTGAAACAACAACAACCACAACCAAGAGTGAGCGAGAGTAGTGCGTCTGTCTGCTTACACTTCAAGTAGTCATCTGCAATGAAAACCCCCTTTCTTGATCTTTGGAGTACAGCTAACCCCAAACCTTCCCTCACCTGTGTGTGTGCGCGCGTGCGTGTGTCCAGAAATATTGAAAACTGCGCGTTTCTTGCTTCTCCAGCAAAGCCAGTGCCAACTTCCCCTGTTATAAAGATTGTCGTCTTTATTGCTGATCCTAAAGCTCTGATCCATTTATATTTCATCAACAAGGACGCGAAAAGCTACTTATTAATTTAGCAGAGAAAACAATAAAAGGTTGTTGTTTAATTAATTTCTTTCTGGTGTTCCCTCCTTCTCGGTTGATGGTGTCCTTAAATACCTGTTCCCCACGTCTCCTTACTGTTTCTTTTTTCGTCTTGACTGGAAAGTTAACTTTGTAGAATACACACGTGCATGCACGCACAAACATTCACAGACATACAAGTGATACAAACACAAAGAACCTTAGAAAAAATGTCCTACTGACGCCATAACCGACTAGTGTGGACCCTGACATCTGTAGGTCCAGCCCTGATGTCTTCACGGAGAAGTCCGGGACTGAAGAAGATTCTTAATTAGTAATGAGCAGTTCGCTTCTCGCTCCTGCTAATTCCGTCTCCACTGTTCCAACATTCCTGTTCCTCCTGTCGGACCTCTGGCACGCGCACACAGCCCCTGGAAAAGCCAGAGGGCAGGGCAGGGCAGGGTAGGGCAGGGTACAGCGCGAGATTCTCGGCCAGTCCCGCGTTCAGACGTCGCATGGCGGAATCGATTGACTAAGACAAACCTGGGTAATCTGGCCATCACTGAGTCAGAATATTTCCATGGCTGGTATTAGCAACCAGATGATGTCTAGACGCTGGTGATGAAGTATTCGACCAACTCCTCAGATTTCGGCCGCAAATACCTGCTTCGCTAAGTGGAACTCCTCCCCGACCCAACCCCTCCTCTCTGTCTCTCTCTCTTCCTGCTCTCTGTCTCTGTACCTGTTTATTTTCTGAGACCTTTTTTTGCATATAATTGTGTAAGCACTTAATCATGCTTTCATTTAATTGATTAATAAAGTATGTATACATTTGCTAATAAAAACATTGTTTTTTGTCATTATGCTGCCTTGGGATTGTGTTTTATGCAGACACGTTCAAAAAAAAAAAAAATAGCACAAAACAAAACCAGTGATTAAAGGAAAAACAACCTCCACTTAAATCCGATGCGATTCCGTGATTTTCTCCTCATTAAGTCCTGTTGTAGGCTTCTTTAAGGTTTAAAAAAGTCAGTAAGCATATTTATACAGATTTCACTTCCGAGAAAAGCTCTTTTAAGTTTCAGACTATAAAAATGTCATTTCTCTCTCTCCCACACACACACATCACAGTATGCACCCAATTTAAAAATTCGGTAAAATACTCCTAAAAAAAAAAAAAAAAAAATCCTGCAAACTCCAAATAAGCGAAAACCACAAGAAAACCAACTACAGCTCCCTGCAGTTGTACATCACGATGATGGTGGACCTACGCAAGACACCTTCACGCACGTTCTTCCATGTAAGACAGGTGGCGCCACACGAAACCAAACGGTAACAACGACAAAACACTACTCAGTCACTGCACCCCAGTACACACAGGTGACTCCCGACCACCAGGAACTGCTTCGACTACTACAACCACAACAACTCCTACAACTACCGCCCGACCTGCTAAGTGAATAAATATTCTATTAGTACTTCTACTGCCAGAACCATGGCTGAAGGGCTAACACGAGTCGATGGTAACAGCTTCAGGGAGGATCGTTGGGGGAGAGGGGGAGGAGAGGAAACAGTCCTGTGCGCATGACAGCGACTGAGATCCGGGTGTTCGTCAGCGCCGTGGTGGTGTATGATCCACTGAACATTGCGCACCGGCGCGTGCGGCGCGCTTTAGCACCTGGTGGCAGGCTTCTCACCAGTTGAGAGGTTCAAGCAGCCCCTACCCCGCACCCAGTCCTCCCGCAAGTCAGCAGCCTTCACCCCCTACTTCCACACGTCGGGGGTACCAAGACAGAACAGCTCATCGATCAAAGAGTTTGATGCCAGTCCCGCCACTTGTCCGGAGTGATTGTTTACAAGGAATGGGTGAGGACTGGAACACGTGATGAGGTTGTGTGATGGTGTGTGAGACAAGCGGTGACTGTGTGTGATGAATAGATGTGTATGTGTGTGTGTGTCTTAATGTGACCAATTCTTTATTGCTACAAAAACCTATCTCCAGCACGGGTGTGTATATCGGTCATTATTTACATGTGAACACTACTGTATACATAATCCATGTTTAAAAACTAAACCAGATATGTAATATGTAATACAAACATGTAAGATATCAAAGGAGAGTGAAGGCAAAGACAAAATGAAGGGTGACAGGATGAAGACTTCATTGTATTTATGTCTGTAATTCTGTCCGTGACCTATATACAGATTCATGCTCACGTGAGTAACGACATTTCATGCCGATGGCTCTAAATCAGCGACAAACAAGTGGGCGAGACCTGCGAGTCAGCTGATGGAGATCACGTGATTAGGACCCTAGCAGGCAGTTGGCGGAAGCCGCGTTCGACGAAAGGTGTAGGAACAATCTTCCCTCCCCACCAACTCCCCCCATCCCACGTTCCTCACCTCATCGGCTTCGGCCGGCGCACCGGAAGCCAATGAAACTCTCCGCCGGCGGCAAGGCCAGGCAGAGGTAACGAGCGGGGTTACGTAACCACCAACGTCACGGAGATGGGAGGTAACCAATGCCAGAGGGCCATCGAGCACGGGCGGGGCGTGACCGCCAGAAAGAAAGCGGGGGGGGGAGGGAGTGCAAGGTGGGGAGGGGGGAGGTGGGAGAGCGGAGACCAATGGGAAGCAGGCCTGGCGGCGTTTTGCACGGAAGAGGAGGGAAAGGGGAACACGGTCGTGATGCGTGCCGCCTTGGAAGTCACTCATGCGGAACTGCGACCACCCAACCATTCCCCTCCCCGCTTCCTCCCTGTTTCGTCCTCGCGCACGGTCCCGCCCGCTCGCTAGCTCACCAGCGTCAGGCCAGGCAACCCAATCAATGCGTGTCGAGCGCGGACCATAGCAAAGGGAGATAAAGGAGGACAGGGGAGGTAAGCCATGCACGGGCTCACCTACCATCCTAGCTCCCTTCCTCACTCCAGGAATGCTGGAGGCCAAGCAGACTCTGCGGATCGCTGACAAAACTTCGATGGAGGCGAAAGGACATTGGTTGGGTTGGAGGTACCTTTGCGCAGGTAAAAGGCTCCTGATCCTCGTCCCTCTCCCCCCATTTCTACCCCTCTCTCACCGGCAACGCAGCTCTCCACCATTCAGCTGCGCTTGCACTTACTTCCGCTGCAGACAGGGCGCATCTGCTGGAGCAACACAAGCCAGAAAGATGCTTTGTGTCTCCGCGCCCAGCTGCATGCTGACTCAGTAGTCGCCCAGCTGCAGTCGTATTGAGCCGAGCTTTGAGCGGCGCCAGCTCCCGCTATTGATCTCTTCAAGGTCTTCGATCTGCGCACAGGCGTGGAGGAGGACGAAGCAGCGAAAAGTGAAACCAGATGGCAGGGGACAGGGAGACCAGTACCTAGCATCTCTACTTCTAATTAATTTAATTTTAGAGGGAAGGGGAGACAAGGACTATCTGTTTTCTGTGGAGAGACATTTTTAGGCCTTTGATTCACGTCAAGGAACGAGGAGAGAAGGCGAAAGTGCCTTTCATATTTTTTCCATAGATTATTTTGAGAGCTGCTCACCTGTCAATGATGCCAAGGACTAAAGTCGAAATGCGAAAGTCTACTAAGACACCGTGAAGCGGGTGAAATGATGATGGTGGTGGAGGTGGGGGAGGGGAATAGTAAAGGTGTGTCCCCTCTCATCAGAACAGCTCGTGTTGAGATGTTGAGGTTCAGTGGAGAGATGATGGTTGCGAATGATCGCAGCATCTCGACTGAGGAAGAGGACGAGGCGGAGAAGACTGCAGCGGCGCTCGAGAAGTTGCTGGTGGGGAAGGCGTGGGAGTGGGACGGTTTGGTGCAAACATCAGTTGTGGTCACATCACCAGCGACAGACACACAAACACACATTCACCCGCCAAAAAACATCGACAATAAATCAAACATCAGCGTCGATGAATCCGGCTTTCTTGGATTTCGTTTGTGGATTTCTGGAGATGTAACTACACATTACAGCTAGCCCAGCACTCCAATAAAATGTTTTTTAAAACATGTTGACTGTTCGCCAACATCTGTCTGCTGCTGCAGTCTGTGCAGTTGTTGTCGCTATCTCTTCCTCTCTGATGTCTATTGCTTTAGTATATTTCAATACCTCACCACGAACTAGTCCGCCTGCTAACCAGAGGCATATCCCCGACATTATACTGACTTCATGATCCTTACTGACACTTCATTTGTAGCAGATATCTCTCTTAAACTGATACGTCTCGACGTGTGCCCATAATTTAGATGAAAACATTATTTTAAATCTCTTTCT
Source organism: Pomacea canaliculata (assembly GCF_003073045.1). Lineage (NCBI taxonomy): Eukaryota > Metazoa > Mollusca > Gastropoda > Architaenioglossa > Ampullariidae > Pomacea > Pomacea canaliculata. Next base: position 4,735,594 of record NC_037592.1, read on the forward strand.
TTATAAATGAATTATATGAGGTATTACAGATTCTAATTATCGAATGAAATAGTTATTGTACAACTATAGAACTTTTACAGAATTCATTGAATACAAACGCGAAGGCTGTAGAAATTAGATTACTTCGAAACCCTACAATCACTCACTTTAAGGCGATGGTACAAAAGTTGCCCCATGAATGTGTCATGTACAGTGTTTTGTTCTTTTATGCGACTGGTTTGTTTGTGTATGTGTGTGTGTGCGCGTGCGTCAACAAGTGCTAAAGTCTGTGCGACAACAGAAGGAGGGTTCGGCTGAAGGAATCACGGATATCATGCGAGATAAGCTGGGCGGACATCTTGTGGAGGACCTCGATCTGCACGTCCTCCTGTGGCAGGTAACTGCGGGGGGAAACTCGCTGGGTAGCTAAAGATGCGCGAGGAGAGAGGAAGGGGTGGAGCAGCGGGTAAAAGGACAGTGGAAAAGGAGGGGGAGGTAGTTAGGTGCAATATCACGCGCACGGAGCTAATGCATGATATCTGTGAACATGGCCAAGATTATCGACTTTCCCCCGAAAGAAAAAAAATCTATTTAGCTGCTCCTTCTGCCACAGACGAGGTCGATACCATTGATCTCTCGTCAGACGTCAGTACTGGTAAGAAAGGTGAGTCTGGTGGAGGTGGTGGTGGTGGTGGTGGTGGTGGAGGTGATGGTGGGGTAGGATGGAAGGGGGTTCGGGTCGCCGAGTAGGAGGACAGCCCCCTCCCAATGCTACCACAGCCAGACAGGGAAAAGGAAGCGCGGAATATGTGTGTGTGTGTGCGTGCGTGTGTTGGGGAGGGGAAACAGGGGGAGGGGCAGGGACGGACGCCTAACTTTAGATCAAAGACCACACACATACATGTCACCCCGAGAACAAAACTATCCCTCGGCTGCTGGTCCTAACCGCAGACTGATTGGCAAACACAAGAGAAATAGCTTTGACCGGCAGTTCTCGAATTTCTTTTTCCTCCAACCTCACTCTCCTACTCCTCTCCCCCCCCCCAAACCACCCCCTCTTCCCCGCCTTCCCGCCATCCAAATCCGGTCTTGGAGTTGAGGCTCTTTTCACTCTACAGTCTCTTTTCATCGCCGTGTGATCTCGCGCCCAATCACATGGCTTCAAGGACTTAGCGCAAACATCAGCCCAAACAGCAGCGAAATTACTTTTTTGTCCATCTTCCTCGCGGTCTCCTTCCCTCTCCCTCCCCATCAACGTCCTCCTCGCCGGCTCACGCCCCCACCCCACCAACTCCCACCCCACCGAACCATGGGGCTGGCCAACGGTTCTAGAAACTTCAAGGCCACACGGCGAAGAGTTCTGGTGCTGGTGTAGGAGAGGCCAGTCTCCTGGTTCACTCTCCTGCTTCTTTGTGTGAGAGAGAGTGGGAGTGAGAGAAAGAAAGAGAACCTGTTTTGCGCGGCTGTTGTTTCCTGTTTTCCGATTTTAAGGTGAGACTGTCGTGACAAGCCGCTCTTCCGTCTAACGTCAACGACAACATCTACACGCACACATGAGGACAGCGAGCACGCAGGTGACTGCGCCGCCACAGCAGCAGTTGCTTCCGTTAGTTAAGCGTCTGCGGGGGTTAATAGATGGCTCGGCTAAAGCTCAGCAATAAGACACTTATTGTCTACATCTGAGTCAACCACCACCGTCTCTTCTCTCAAAAAAGGTAAAGAGTCCGGTGACAAAGTGCCACTGGGGCAGTGATCATGAGTGGTTCATCGTGTCTAACGCTAATTTTACCTTCTGATTTTTGTTGGGTGGTGGTGGTGGTGAGAAACGGAGGTGGTGGTTTCTAGTTTCGGGCCAAAAAAGCAAGTCTTGCATTAGCGACCTTCTGTTCCACAGTCGAGCACAGTCTACCTACCAGGCTACAGAAATCTCGCGATACCAATCGAGATACACTACCTACCCGGAAGTCATGGTCACGATGTTCGCTTACGTTGCCAGGGAAACCCCGATGGTAGGGTCTGTCCCTATTCTGCACAGAGGCGCCCCTGGCTTTGACCTCAACCTTGGGTAACATCTTTGATATCCATCCTGCGCGTGATGCCAACAGTTTGGCCGCCATTGTTTCACAAGGGGTGACGTCATAAGCGTGTGGCCTCGTTGTGAGTGGTGACGTCGCGGGTGACCACACATCCTAGGGATGCTAGGAGGCTTGTGTTCTGACAACGGAAGGCAGCGGCTGTGTGAGCGACAGCATCTTGCACTGGGCTCAAGATTAAAACAAAACAATCAATCATACACGCCATTAGACCTCTCAGCCACAGGGGGCGCTGCTGGTGTTTTGGTTGCGGCCCTTGCTCGTGACACGTGACACGTGACACGACATGTTGTCCGTCATCGTGGACAAGACCACATACTTTCTCCTGAATGTCATGTTGAAACTTGGAGAAAGCCAACTGGCGCCCAAACAAAACGAAGCGAAGATGTTATCATTTATTGTTCAATGGAGCAGAAGGGAAAGTGTGAGAGGAGAAGATTGTGTGTGTGTGGTGGGGAGTCTCTCTAGACCAGGGATGGGGAACATCCGGCCTGCTGGCCGTACACATTATTTGATCTGCCCCGCCAAGACAATAAATCTATAATTTTTTTCACAACATCTGTATATTAATTTAATAATAATAATAATAGCATCAATTTTGCATGTGACGTAACCCCAAGCCGAGGGTGCGCCACTTCCGGTTTGATGTGGGCTGTTGGTACGTGTGAGGTTCTTCGACCACGTCGGCTCATTGAATAATTTTAAAACATCGATTACCGTGTATCTCAGTGTACAGGTCAGGTCTACAAGGCTCCAACATTATCCTGTCATGGATTTCCAAAGGAGGAGCAAATGAAGAAGCGATGTCTGTGTTTGTAGCATGTGTGAAGATACTTCGTAAAGACTGTGAACTCCTACATTAGGAGTTACGTGTCTACTAAATAGTTAATAATAATTTTTTTTTACTGCACAACCCCAAACACATAATGCTTTAGGAAAAGGGTTTTGTGACTATACACTCTGTATATACTATATACTTATAATGTGTTTACTTATTAGAAAGTTCCTCGAGGAGACAGAATATATATTATAATTTACAGACTCCAAAAAATGTTTTCGCAATGCTTTTCACATCAGCGAAGCAGTTGCAGCAGGCTGAGATCACACAAGTTACAAAGTGTCAACTCACTGTTGCGGAAACTACAGCTTGATCAACTACAGCAGACTCATTTGTTGGTAGATAATTGTGTACGGCCCGCAAATGATGTTATAAATATCAAAATGACCCTTGTAGAAAAAAAAGTTCCCCACCCCCGCTCTACAGAAAGGAAGGGAAGTGGAGGGGCAGGGGACAGAACCACGGCCGTTGCACCTGTGCGCAGACCGGAAGACGGAGGACTACAAGCAAGCAGGCAAAGGCAGGGTGTGTCCCTCCATGAGACAGCTTGACAGGCAGCAGCACTACCCTGCCTCTCACAGACCAGAGATGTCTGGCATTGCTGTGAAACAACAGACGGCCGCCTCGCTCCCCCTGTCTCCCTACCCCACCTCACCTCCACTCTCCCCTCCTCCACCCTTTTCTCTTAATCGTGGCGACTTGGCACTTTCGTCGTCAACGCCATTCTTCGTCGTATTTTCCCTCCTGCTTTGCAGTTTTTTGGTTTGTTTTTTTGTTGTTTTTTTTCTGTGGATGGTTTTTATTTCTTCAGGTCGCCGCATGTCACACAGAGCATGGATCTGTTGTGTAAGTTTGACTTTAGACAGTCTGATATACATCGCCTCCTCCCACTGTAAGACTTTGAAAGTTTGAGATTGACCATCTGTTGACAGCAAACGAGGCTGTGTCACAGGTGTAAACAACCAGCCCTGTAAACAACTGCCCACAGCTAGAGACATATTACATGTCGAAGCCGGAAATTTCAAACTTCAGACTTCACAATCGTGACCACAGGCTACTGACCACCCGCTGATGTTCTCTGTTTTCCTTAATGAAATTCATTAATTAACTAACCACATTAATAAGCAGAGGAGGTGAGCACGGCCTCCAGCTGCTGTCGGAAGCTGACAGAAATCATGTTTCCGCTGTTTGCCGATGATGTTGCCAAAACTTATTGTCGGATTGCCAAACCAACCGAATGTGTTTAAACGACAAAGCCAATACATGAAAAGTGAAAAAATAATTTTGACAAAAGCAATATAACGGCCGTCAGAAAAGGGAGACATCTCTCACAATGCGAACAAAGATTTTATGGAAATACGGAAGTGAGGGTGACAAATAGCTACACAGATGTCGGAATGTACTTTTTCCAACAAGATTAATTTTCATCTGATTGGGAGTGAATTGTGCGTGAAAGGAAAGAAATGATTGATAGAAAACTTAACAGCTCTTTCAACTGAATTCAAATGAAGTCAGTTTGTTTTGTTAATACTTCGTCGTCCAGCACGACAATAATGAAGCAGTCGCTGACATTAAAGCGCTTCTCTTTTTCTCTTTCTTCCATCCACCCTTCTCTCTTGTTATCGTTCGCGAGCTCATGTGTTAAAGAAGGAAAAATGTAGACCGATAGCTTTTCGCATGAAAAGCACGGGTTCACAAGGTTCCCAGTGGCGGACTGTTGGTGCTTGTCACCAATGCAGTGAGGATTGGCTGTCAAAGGTTCAAATCTCGTCTCGGGCACACTCTTCTTTTTTCCTGGCATCTGTTTACACGGCTGGCTGCTTTGCCTTTAGTTGCTGGCTCGGCATAATATTTAATAAAAAAGTCCCAGCCCTCTTCTCTTCTCCTCACACGACCCCCGGGGCGGTATGGAGAGACCGAACTGCATAGATCATTACAGCAACGGACATAACCCAAGATTGCCGGTAATTCTGCTTACACCGCGAGATGTTACCACATACAGAGGAGAGCAAACGGACAGCGAGACGGACACTGGGTGAGATGGGGAGAGAGATGGGTGTGGGGGAGGAGGGTCCGCGGTGACGTCACGACAGTCCTTAGTCCGTCCCACACACGGAGGTGCGCGTGGCGCGTGGCACTGGGGATGCGGCAACGCACACACCGCCGCCGGAACGTCGCAGCTGACACAAAGGCGTGCGGTGCAGCAGCGCAAACACTCGTCAAACACGCCCCACCCCTAACCCCACCTTCTCCCCTCCACAACTGCAAAAACTGCCCAAGGAGGGTGGATGCTTGGCTCAAAAAAAAACTTCCCAACTGGCCATTCCTTCCAAACTTGTATGTCTGCTGATCAATGTGTGTGTGCGTGTGCGCGTGCGCGAATGATTTTTTTTTAAATTGGCGCACCGCACATGTGCAGCCCTCCACTTTTTTTGTCATACAAACAATCCCCTCTCCTGCACCCTCCCCCCTTAGTTCTTCTATTTCTTCCCATTCTTCTCGCTGTCCAGGACCGGTGCCTTTGAAGTTTGGGAAGCAGTCTCTCTAATCTGCCGTGGAAATTCTCAGAAATATGTGACAGTTTTTCTATTTTTATAACAACTAGTAATGTGTTACAACACAAAAATGTTCAGCTATGACTCTTCTTTCTGAAACTTAAAACTTTTATACGACCCTCGTAAACCTACAGGTCACCGTAGTCTAGCCTAACTCGTATCAATCGACGGACCTCCACTTCATCAAATTTTATCCAACACTGCCGAATCCTAAACTTCACCTCAATACCATCTTAGGAATGCTTTCACCGACCTCGTGCAATTTAAACATCATACTGTCTCCATCTTGAAGAAAGTCAACACGAGTGGACGGCCTCCCGTCTCGAGGACCTGTAGGCAGTCTACAGTGTATGAGAGGACAGTGTCAAAACAGTGAAGGAAGGAGTCCCAACGGCTAGCTTCCATCGACAGAAAGTCAAGCATGCTTGAAAACGGGTCAGGACACCGCCACCCCCAGGACATCGGGGTGCTCCTTGACCCCGTGCCGCCCTCACTCCTGCTGGGTGGCAGGATGATCGTTTCTGCCATGGCCTGAAAATGTACTGCCACACACAGACACCCTAACTGTCATTCCCTCATCCAACAACGAACAAACAAGTGCAGATGCACCCAATACACGTTCACACGGATATCAACACAAACACACACACTTGATTGTTTGAATATGAGAATTGAAAGAAAAAATGTCGCCGTCACGCACCCAGTGAGGTATGTTTTCTCTCCTTCTCTCTCTCTCACTAAATGTCAGCACTGGCCCAGTCATATTCGCATCAACTGATACTAAAACATGTTTAATATCACATCAGTGTCTGCGTGATTCCGTACGGTCTGGTGCCGGGTGCAAACTACCACGTGACTACCGCCGATGTGTGGCGAGATTTCGCGAGGTCAGACATGTAAGGGGCACTAGCGTTTTTAGAACTCGCCTAATTATCGGGGCATCAATCGCTCGTAAACATCGGCCCCACTAGTGTCAATAATCATTAAAACACGGCAAGCGGGTGTGTACCAGTCCTTTTTTCAACTCTTCTTTCCGGGGAAACAATTAGAAGGGTATGAAGTTTTCTCCTCTTTCTGTATTTCTTCTTCTGCTAATTTCTCGTTGTAGCTCTGTGTGCGCAGGCGCGAGTGTTTTTTTTTTTTTTTTTTTTTTTTTTCGCTTTTTATTCCAGGGGCGCATTCATGAAGCGGGGATAAGTCAGTTTCTTCCATGAGAAATCGGGAGCAAGCCTCTTGTCTCCGTATTTACAAAGCCAGACTCTGTGGATGTTGCTGTGGATGTTGTTGTGGATGTTGCTGTACCTCTGAGACTCAGTATTATAAGGCAATACCCAAGATTCCCCGAGGCCGATGTTATGAACTGAGGTTCAGTTGTTGCCCTGGGGCAACATGGGCAACTCAAGGACAAGGGTTTTATTTCCGAAATGATGAAGTGGTGTGCAGACTCCGCAGATGTTGTTTTGCCCCTAAAGCTGTAATTAAGCTGTGGTGGAAAACATGACCTGGGCTAAAGAAACATGGGGTTTGGGGGTCGCAATATAACCCCGAAAATAAGATTTGTGTGTTTGCTGTTTGGCTCTGGGGAAACGACTTACTCAGAACCACGGCCCATGAGGGTTGAAGTAATATAAAGCTCTATCCGGCGTCTGCAACTACGAAGATAAGAAATTTGTCTTTGATTTTCCCCAGTTTACCTCTAAGCCATGACTTATCCTCACTTCGTGAACTCGGGCCCTAGAGTGATGCCAGTTGCTTGCAGACTGTTACCAATGTAAAGCGCTTACATCACTTGTAGATTGTGACCCATTGGCCATATCAACTGCCCACACAAGACAGATATTTCTTTCTGTAGGGACCCTGGCTGGACTCATCCATTTTCTCAACTGCTACTGCCACGAGTAAGTGAAGAAAGGCAGCAGACCACCACCTACCCTCCGCCCACAGAAGTTGTGTCAAACGAGGTGAAGACAATGAATATGTTTGCAAGCGACGGCCTCCGTCTGTTCGTCGATGATGTACACACTTCCAGAGTTCACTTCCCAGCTCCCCTACTTCCATTTGAAGGTGTTTACTGAAGTGTGTATGTGAAAAATCACGCATGAAAAAAAAATATACACATAAACATCATCTTTCCTCGCCCACTAACATTGACGAAGTAGATATTTTTGCTCTATAAGCCTGTCATTTTATTCCTTGATTTTTTTTTCTCCTTTGTCCGATGAAGACTGGAATCTCTCTCTCTTCAAAAACACAAATTCTAAACTTTTTCACCAAAAATGCCTCTGTGAAAATTCAGACGCAAACATTTCTTTCCGACATACCAACATCCACCCGTCTTTGGCGACTGCAGGTACCCGTGCGGACGCTAAACCAGGGGAGATCAGCGCTGCAGGCTTGTGGCCAGGGGGGGGGGGAGACGGCGCCCACCTCCCCACCTGCCGGCCCCTCGTCCACCATAGTTGGCAGTTGGCATGGCGATGGGTCAATAGAAAGCTGCCGTTATCTGATTGGTTGAGAATGTCTGATACAATTACCGCGCTCTAGCACCGGCTGGCTGGCTGGCAGGCGCGCTGGCCTTGCGCGCTTCTCTATTTTTAGCTCCCATGCGCGCGTGCGCTGGCGGCTAACGAACGTCGTTGCAGGAGGAGCTGGTGGAGGTGCAAGCACAAGAGTTGATGTGGGGTGGGTGGGGTGGGGTGGGGGAGTGAGGTCGACATGGCCACTTCAAGCGAAGTAACACACCCGTCCCCTGCAAACATCCACCCATGTACCCGTTATTCGTGTCCGGCACTTACCGTCATCTGCCGTCCACCACTACCACTACCACCACAACTCGCGACAACCGAAGTGTCCGTAGACTTCGGGTGTCCTCCTCCTCCTCCCCTCCTACACCCTCCCCACACCTTCCACCCAGCCGCCAGCGTGCCAGGGACTTGCCTGCTGCTCTCACCGCTACTTTGACTGACAGTCCTGTCGCGGGGAGCAGGTTGTGCGTGTGTGCGTGCGTGCGTGCGTGTGTGGACGTGCGCGCGGCTGGGAGAGAGAGAGAACACAAGAAGAGCTGGAGAGAGAGAGAGGGAAAGAAAACGCGCGAGAGTGGGAGAGCCACGCGCGCGCACACACACATACAGAGGCAGTCTCTTGAGACAATACCAGCGCTTGCTGCCTCCGCCTGCCGTGCGCCTGCCGCATACGCACACACACACAGCACTGGCAGCAGTCGAGGAGGAGACAGTAAGCTCGCCGCCTGGAGGGCCCCTTTACTCTCTCTCTCCTCCTGCTGCTGTAGTCCGCAGCGGCCATCCATCCGTCAGTGCTCTGCAGTCACCCACCCATGACGGAGCGTCGCCCTGGCCTCGTCTCTACCGCCACCATCGCCACCACCACCACCATCCCGACAACCGCCGCCTTCACGCCCGACCGGTTCGTCGCCAGTCAGTTCCGTTTCATTCCTGTAGGGCGGTGAAGCGTGACCAGCACCACCGAGTGGATACAATAAGTATAAACAAGAGTGTGCCGGCATCTTGACCAGGGAGAGAGAGCGAGAGGTGAAGGAGGAGGAAGAGGAGAAGCGGGTCAGAACAAAAGGCATCGAGTTTTTTTTTTTTTTTTTAGGGAGGGGGAATCCCCGAAAACGTGAACGACCCTGGTGTGTGTCGCAGAGGGGGAAGGGTCGCCGCGTTGTGTGCCGCCTGACTGGGTGCTGCTGCTGCTAGTGGTGGTGCTGCCACGCCACCCCGGGTGCGCGCGTGTGTGAGGAGAAGGAGAGAGAGAGATCAGATACGACAGGTGTGCTCAGGTGTGTGTTCGGAGACGTGCGTCGTGGTGTGCGCCGGCGCGGAACAGGTGTTTCTGTTTGTTGTTTTTTTTTTTTTTTTAATGATGGATCTACCTCACAGGCAGCACGTGGTCGTGCTGCTGCTGCTGCTAGTGGAGTACCTGAGCAGCCTGGCGTTGGCGTCGTCATGGGAACACATCTCATGTGAGTATCACGCCCTTGGCGGGCGACGACGTTGTTGTCAATAAAGAGGCCAACGCTCGGCCTGAGTGTGCGACTGCGTGTGCGTGCATGTGCGCGTGTGACCTGTTGATCACCGGGGTCAGCCGGCGAGAACAGGTGACGATGACCAGATCTGTTGTGGTGTGTGTATGTTTTGCACGATTATATGTCTTCACACGTGAGAGAGAAAGATTGCAGGCACAATCACCGTTTACCAAACACCAACATCCTTCCTCCTTTGTGGCTGCTACAAGCAACACTCTGGGGTCGGCTGCATAGTTGTGATATCTGGATTCTAACACCCGACTAACATGCTTAAAAATATCACTTGTGGTAGATGTTAAAATTCTTATAAATATATCAGTTTACTTGGCTTCTACATTTTAGAATCCAGCTACAACAACTGTGCACCCGACCTGACCTCGTCTGCTTGTCCTTTCTCACCTGATCATTCAACAGAAAACAAGCCTGCTTCTCCTATAAACAACAAAACCAGATGTTTACAGCTCTTGACAATACGTTCAGCAGACAAAAGATCTGTCATCAACCAAATAAACAACAACAAAACAAAAGCCATAATCCCGCGTGACTATGATGTGTGCGCGTGCACAGCTCGCCCTCCAGTGTGATGCTCAAGGAAGGCGGCAAATAAACTTCCTGTTACAGAGAATGAGCTTACAGACAAGACGGTAACATGGCATCATGAAAGTTTAATCACAAATGCCATCAATAATGCAGGCATACACGGCCTCACACCCGGCCTTGTGTGTTTGGCTAGTGCCGTGCAGGGTTCTCTACACCGCCATCACCTCTCCTCGCCAGGCACTGTGGACAGTAAACATCGTGTGGACATAAACAAGCGACTGGCAGAGACACTTCAACACCAGCTCACACACAGGACAGTTGCTGGGTAGGGTGGGGTGACAATGAGAGAAATGTTCAAATCTCAGACAGAAGGGTCGTGGAATTTTTTGCAATGTCATGGCGTCGACTAAGAAATGTAGTTTTTCACTGTGTGTATGTGTGTTGGTCTGTGTGTGTGATCACGTGCATAAATAAATAAAAATAAATAAGGGGAAATGGGTGTCTCGATAGAGCTTAAACAGTTTTTTTTTTACACCGAGGGCGACACCGGGTCCAAGTGCGTTGTCTAGAGTCTACAAGGCGGAACAGCGGAATGATCAGTGAGCTCAACTCACGTGCACGGAGGCGAATAGAAGTGTTTGCGACATCACACAACAGCGGACGAATGATGCACCGCTGAGCGAAAAACCAATTATTGGCTTTCTGGATAGAGAGAGGGCAGGACGGGGGGACAGGAAGCGGGGGGAGAGGGGGGAGGCAGAGCATCGTTTGATTGAGAGAAAGAACATCAAGCGTGTTTCTGTTCGCATGCGTGCGGCTTAAAATGAGCAAACGTTTTTGTTTGTTTATTTTTCTGGCTGGGAGAGGCTGGCAGACTAAAACCGTCATCGGAATACTGTGATGCGGGTTGGTTTTCTTTCTTTTTTCTTTTCCTTTATATTTTGTGTGTGTTGTGCGCGCGCGTTCTTGTGGGCAACAAGTCCGTTTCCGTTTGACGAGATGATCTCTGCTGTGTAACGGATGTTTGATAACCGTCGGAAAGCTGTATATGAGTAAGGTTGTATGTATTTATGTTGGTGTGTGTAGGTCTGGGTTTATGTGTGCGCACCAGAGAGAAAAAGCTTAATGTCAAACGTCTTATCGTTCAAAGCTTCACAGTTGTAAGCATTTCCTGCGAGGTGCACCAGACATCAATATGATGACTCCACACTTTTCCCCTCCTTACGGCCATCCTCCACTTTCCTGAAAATAGCAAACATGCCGGCACAAACAAGAAAGCAGGTTGGGATTTCCACAGAAGTACAGGGGAGAAGCAGGTGTTGCTGTAGACTGTAGTCAGAGGGCCAGTGTGGGCTGTATCGTATCTAATGGATGTAGGCAATATGTATGTGTGTGTGGACTGTATCTACTGGAATATGTATGTGTATGTGTGTGTGTCGGTGCCAGTGTGGGGAGGACATGGCAGAACAAGGCGTGCAGGCGTTAACAAGCAGCATGATACACCAGCACAGCTCGCTGTCCGACGGGAGGCGATTTGCAGCCACGATAAACACGGCGTCCGTCAAGACGTCCTCCCATCATTGCCCGCCAGCGCGAACACCGCGCACAGTCGCCGCACTTTGTACGTGGACATGGTGGTGATGGTGTGGTGGTCGTCGTAGTGGTGGTGTGATGGTGGTGCCGCTATCAGCTTTTGACCAAGACAACATCACCCCTCCCTCTCCCTCTCTCTCTCTCACAGTTCTGTCTGTTACAACACGCCAGTCGCTCTGAACTGAATCTTAAAAATCAATTCATCCAAACTGTCGTCTGCTTTGGTTCAGACGTGTTCAGTTGGTGATTTCAAACATGCTGCTAGCAAGCCACAATTTTAGAACTGATGAGAAAGTAGGTGACTGTAAATATGTGGTGTAAATGTGTGTATATAACACCAAAACTTGTACAAATCACTTCCAAGACATGCTAGCTTGTATCACAAATAATGGGGTAGATGACAGTGGTTAGATGAGCAAAATCACTTCTTAATGTTTTGTATGAATTTTATTTAATGCATGGCACGGCCGTTTTGCGGTTAGTATGTTTGTCATGTTGAATCTGTAGATGATGATGGAGACATTACATGTAGCTACAGACATTACATGTAGCTACACAACACCACCACACCAGCACAGCTGGAGACACACCAGACATGTATGTGACTCCCACTACCACCTCGTGGCAGCCGTAAGGTGCGTGATTAGTGGAGGCAACATCAGCAGAGATCGATATGTTTCTGTGAGTAATCAGAAAGCTGAACGTTGGTCTACACTTCCTTCGCTCTCACAACGCTCGCCCGCCTTCTGTCCCAGTAATAAGCCTTCAAAACTTGCCGATTTTTTTCTTTTGTGTGTGTGTGTTGGTGGTGTGGGTGGTGGGCCCACTATTTAGAGTTTCTTGCCTTACCGTTATGTCTTCGTCTGCATTTGTCATCTTATTTCCACCCCGTTATATTTTATATTTTTAAACAATTTTCTCTTTTTTTTTTGCGCCAGACCCTTAATTATTATAATATAAAAAGTAATAAATTATGAAAGTAACTGTTAAAACTGGACTGATCAGTCTAGCAATACAATAGTGAAGACCGAGACCCACCGTGAACCCGCCGTATTAAGTGAACAGTTTATACTCTCTGTAGCAAAGTCACTGTAGTCGGCCACGAAATAACTGAACACGAGGGACGCGCCACGAGGTGTGAACAACTGAACACGAAGTAAGAAGTGAACAATTGAACACTCGTCAGAAGTGAACAATTGAACACTCGTCAGAAGTGAACAATTGAACAGGCAGTTCAAAGGAAACACAGCATTGCGACCAACCAATACCCTGGAGTCAGTGGCGGGTTTCGCAGCCCAGGCGCGTGCATTGTGTCGGATGAACCACCCTGCTGCTGTAAGAGCATGAGTCACACGTGCACGATTCGCGCACGCCAACGATCTCTCTCAACACCCAAGAAAAAGAAAGAAAAAAAAAACAGTTCTGGCACGCGCGCCATTGTCTTGTGACAGCAGCCCGGGTGTGACAACAGCCGTGACAAACCTGACATCGCACCACACACAGTACCCACAACCACACCACACACCATACCCACAACAACACCACACACAGTACCCAGCACACCATACCCACAACACTGTGGCAATCGAGGCTGCAGGCACGCACAATTGAACACCCGGGGTATTTACTGCATTAGTACACTGACCACTCATGCGTTATCGGCTAAAGACGACAGCTGACGCCAATGCGCTGTAGCCGGAATCAGACCAAACAAAACAAAACAAAAACAAACAAATAAAACACCAAAGATCACAAAATCCGCGGGCCTTGTCGCTCCATTACAGACTGAGAGAAAAGTGAGGTTTGCATGAGTCCGGCACTACAGTGGTCGTCCCTCCTCCCTCGCTCCCTACTGTGTGACGAGGCACCAGTCCTGGGGTGGCTTTCCACCCTGTTCCCACCCTAACGACGTGTTGTTGTTTTTAAGCCATTGCTTCTGGTACGACACTTGCCTCCCCTGTGGAATTATTATGGAATACTGACACAGTGAAGTCTGTGAAGAGTAAAGAAATGTAAGAACGGGTATGTATGTGTGTGATTTCAGTCGTGTTTTTAAATTGCCCGAGACCGCTAACGGCGGGTGGGAAGGAGCTCGAGGAACACCCAACACCGCATTGCGCACGGAAGGCTGGGGTGGCGCAGATGAGGAAGGCATGATGGTTGCAGGTGAATTGTCAGACACTTGCATGCACGGGTCACTCGTCTGGTGGTGTCCTCAAGGGGAAAGTGGCTACTGGCTCGACCATCATTCCCTTTTCTGCCTCTCTCTCACTCACACACACCTCAGGAAGGAGGTGGTAGAGAGAATCAATTAGCGAAGCAAGTTTGGCAGTCCATGTGAGAGGTTGACTTCATTCCTGTCATGTACATCTCCTTCTCATCTCTTATTACATCTCGCGGCTGCTGAGCTACCCGCCCGCCATTAATCCCCTCACACCCCTCCCCACCACCCCCGCTACTTACTGTACCACACTTCTCGCAGTGAGAATATAGATAACCAGCTGGAGGCCAGAGGGAGGGTAACATGTGTACAAATCCATCGATACCCGCTTATTGCATCCACTGGATGGCGGCCGTTTGTAGGTGAGTGAGTGTGTGTCGTGCTACACAGAGTGTAAAGGTCATTGTACTCGTTACAAAGTGTCCACGACGAGAGAGCAACGACAACATAAATCAATAAGACAAGATGACTAGGCTTGAACCGTCGTCTCCTACTAGGTCGTCTATATATGGGGGTACACATTATTTACGTCCTACGTAATTCACAACATTGATTTTTTTCTTCTTTATTTTTTTAAGTCTGTGATTTATTTGCCAGAGAAGAGATTTGCCTCCCCATTACAAACCACAACGGCTTATCGGGAGTGTTTGAATGTCTCTGACATTTGTAGGTCTTGGAGGCTCGAGGACAAACTCGACAACTTGGTTGGGTAGATGATAAAGGAGTTCTGGAGTTAGTCGGGTGGGACGCTGCGTCCCATGGACAGGTGGGAGGGGAAAGTGGGGAGGTACTGATGCTCTAGCCGGGTACAAAGCCAGGTCTGAGACCGAGTCTCGACTTCTCAATCCGTTCATGTTTCTTTTCGGTAGATATTCGTGAAGTCACGTGACCCATTGGCCGCATACAGGTGAGCTTTCGTGCGCCACATTCTGCGACACCGTCTGCTGCTGCGCGGCAAATTGAGGCTGGGTGGTGTGAAGACATAATCAGGGGCTTACAGTAGGTTTATCATCATCGTCAGGATACAGGCACGTGCAAAAAACTTTCACTCGCGCCTACAGTCGGCTTCCACAGGTGTGACATTACACACCACCTTCCGGTGTGGCTTCAGTAGGAGCCGCGATGAGAGAAGGTCGGAGACGCGAAATGGAGGATTAGGGCAAAAAAAGGAAGGAGTAAAGAAGAGAGGAGTGACAAAAAACAACTTACAGACGAAAAATGAGGGGCGACAGCAAGCGGAGGAAGATGAGGAGGAGAAGGAGAAGGAAGACCGAGTGATGACCACTGACTAGACTGTCGCCGGGTACACGTAATAGTATCGGCGCCCTACCCCAACACACACCCCTCCTCTCCTCCTCCTCTCTGTCTTGCTGCCCGCGCGGCGTGTTGACGTGAACGAGCGACGAAAGCGGCGCGGCTAATGACGCGCGGCAAAGCCCGGCTGTCCGCACCGCGAGATGAGCAGTCCGACACCCTGATGATCGAGACGCGATCGACAAACAGGGAAAGGTAGGAGGGGGTGAGGGAGGAAAACGGGTGAGGTAAGGGGATGGTGGGGTGGGGTGGGGATGGAGAAGATCGATCTGGCACGTGCAGCTTTTTTTTTTGCGAGAGGTCGCGGCAGCCGCCCGGTGCTCGCACACGCGCGCTGGAGAAACTTCGCATCTTCCTACCTCGAGATATTGTCGGATGTGAGCAGGGATGAATTAGATGTGAATGATCGGAAGAAGTTGGGGGAGGAGATAAAACAGCAGTATCCGGGTGGGGAAGAAAGGTTATAGGGGAAGCTGGGCACAGGTAAGATGGAGAAGCCAGACCTGTACAGGTCAAGGGCACAGCGAAAGTGGGAGGTGGGAGGAGAGAACAAGATGCACGACTAACAGATGGTTGTTGTTATTGTTTATAGGTAATCTTAAGCGCCACGTAGCGAGGTCTTTTTCATCTACCCGCTCCAGTGCAGGTACTATGCACCCCAGTCAGCAGGCAGTCTTTTCATCCTCTGGGCAACATGCGATAGTCTGAGCACTACTCACTATTTCTGTCGGCTGCCTTTGTCTTGTTTGTGGGTTTGTCTGTCCGGAGACATGGTTGGGTTCACATTGCTCTTGTATCAGCTGAATTATTTTTCTTCTGTTTTTAATGTCCGCCCGACTTCATTCTGGCCATCTCTCCCCACCCACGCCCCGACAAACACTTGGCATAAAATGTGAGAAAATAACAGAAATGTCAAGCATACGGCCTGAATGGCTGCTGCTGCCTGTTGTCACAGCGATCTCAAGACAGTTCGTTAACTTCTCCACCGATGCCGTAGTCCGGTTATAGGCGGGTGTCTTGGCTGGCGCCAGTCTGTGGCTGTTGATGGGGTGGGTGGTGAGTTATGGGAGTGGTCATGGACACAACACACACGTACAGACACGTATCAGTGTGTGTGGGCGAGTGCACATCTGTGGGTTCCTTCGTATACAGTCCGACCCTGCCCCCTCCTTTTTTTTATTTTTGGAAGGAGTGTAGCAACATTGTGTACATATCGTGACAATGTCACGAAAAAAGAGAGGTGACGAGAGAGAGAAGAAGAAAGGCGGTGAAGTGACAGTAAGACACGAAGAAAGAGAGTGAAGGAACGAGAAAAGACTAGAGGAGAGTGTGTTCTCTTCGCTCCATCGACATGTTCCAGGGACTATTGACTTCCTGGTTCTTGCGACATAATTGCTCTAACTCCCTTGTCGTGTGACACGCATGACAGAATAACAAACAAACAAACAAACAAACAAACAAACAAACAACATACGTTCATGACCAGCGTCTTTCCAACTACTATACCGAATATATCAGTCATTATCTTCTCTCCACTTCTATTTACCCGAATTTCAGCTCTGTGATTAATTTAGCATGTACAGTTCAAGTACAGAGAGCTCAAAGGTCATATGTCATAAGTTAAGAGAATGAGAGATTGAACTCCTCCCTTCCCCTAAAAAATCGTTTCTTGAAACCTAATCTAAGAGCAGGAGATCAGGTCAGGGTGACATGGCCCTGCATGCCGAGGGTTCCGGAATTGTTAAGTAAAATTAAAAATTAATCGAATACAACGATGCAAATGAAAAGGCAAGAAAGAAGATTATCTCAAAAGCAGGCTACCCACAGCGAAAACAAAAAGTGAAGAAGACGCTAATGACAAGAGTAAGATCAATGTCGTCTGCTAGCATATTATTATTATTATTGTTATTATTATTATAAGATAGAACTAACAATAACAAAGCGCCTTTAACCCTCCTTACAAAGTGTTTATCTCTCTCTCTCACACCCACAAACGCGCGCGCATGTACCCGGTGAAGACCACTGACAGCCATATTAACAGGTGTCACATCCAGAAGACGGGTATGTCGGGGTAGACCCTCTATTCGTAGGGGCAGGCGCTTCAAATATCTGGGGAGGGCAAGGGTTTAGGTCTTATTGTCAATACACTCATAAGTTAAATATATTTAACTGTTTTCACAACAGAGCTTGGGTCACAAAATCTTCATAACCGTAGCAACCAATGCTCCGACATCTTCTACAACAGTTGCATCGATGGCTCTTCTCACAAACCTCTCCCCGCCCCGAAATTCAAAGCTAGAAACAGCAGACAACCATATGCAAATAAATCTCCATACAACACAAAAATACGGGGTGAGGTGAGGTGAGGGCGATTATCTCAGCCATGATTTCCACCGATCACAACAAGGCTGAGAATGTGGAGAGTGGGGTGGGCTGTGTAGGGGTGGGCATTGTGAGCGCGGTGGCACGCACGTGACAAACATGATTTAAGAAGAGCTGTAAGATCCTCCTGTTGCTCGGCCGTCAGGGGGGAAAATCAGATTTATGTTTTAATCGCTTGTCATGTCATGTTTATGAAGAGAAATGGCGCCACACAACAGGCCCGCTGTCCCTGATGAAGGCCGGAGTGCGCTGTGCAGTGTTCTGGATGACCTAAGCGGCCCGGGGGAAATAATGGGAGCGCCCTCCTCCCTCCACCACCCACATTTTTTATGACAGGGGGTAAGGGGATGGGGATACACAGGAGCTCGGAACTCAACTTTCTTTGTATTTATTTTTTATTTTATTGCTATCAGCCACCTCCGTCGGCATTGTAAGCAAATGCCCGTTGGTGTGTGATATTGAATCAACAAGATCTGTTGCCCGAGGCTCTTGGCCGGCAAGACCGGTCCGCCCCAACTATCCGGGCTATCGGTCTTGTCCACTGGGGCAGCAGATCGCTTGCATCGTGTCAATCAAACCTAACCAGGAGGGGGGAGGATGAAAGTAGTCACTTGCCATACATGGGTCTTGTATCCCTCCTCCCTTCTATCACTCCCGTGATGTTGTCATGGACCAGGGCGATGTCATGTACCCGATGGTCATCAAGGTCTGAATGCTTATGTTCTCCAGTTTCTCCAAGGGGTTGTAGTAGTTATCAACCGTTCGTTAAAGAAAAAAGTCAGTGCCATCAAAATCCTGTCTGTAAACACAGCTGTGAACCATGTCCAAGCCGGGGGACCTCTGCTTTACCACCCGACCTTCTTGGTCTCCGCCAACAACCCCGCACCGCTTCTGATCCAGGTTAACCCCCGGGTTACCCTACTCCTGCTTCGTAAAAGTACAGAGGGATTTCAACATGAAGCTCGATAAAAGCAGCAATAGAAGCTAGAAAGCGCAGTGGGATTAAAATGCTTGATAAATACACCAACAGAAGCTACAACATCCAGAGGATTTTAAAAAGCTTGATAAGTACATCAGCAAAGGCTGTAAAGTGCAGAGTGATTAAAACGGTTGATAACAGCAGCAGAAGCTGGAGGATGGAAGATGCTCAGCGGGTTCACGGGTGTGTGTGTGTTGGGGGGTGTAGCCATCCACCCCATCTTTCTCTCTATACTATTGCGATGATAGCATGCAAACACATGTTTGGCTATCGTTACCATCGACGTCTGGCAGCTGAAGTCGTCGTCGTCGTCGCCGTTGCTGGAGCCAGCGTTGCTCAAAGCGAGGGTAGGAAAGGGAGGGCAAGGGTGTAGGGGATGAAATAGTGCAGTGGCGCCATCTACTAGGGGAAGTAGCGCGTGCGCCATGTACAGGCACGCGATGTTTCAGCTCGTACCACTCACGATGAACAATGACGACTGTTGTTGTTGTTTTTCTCTTTCTAACCCTCTCCCTCAACCATCCCCCCGGGCGCTCACTTGCGCACGCATGCACGCACCTACTCTATGACAGATGAAGAATGCGATTGTTTCTTAAACCTGCGTGGGTGGTCCGTGTGTGTGTGTGTGTGCGCGGGTGTGTGTGTGGATGACATGAAATCCGATCTGTCCTCATGCCAGTAACTCCTTTCTCCGACAAACTGGAAAAACGAAGAATAAAATCTTCAGCCAAAAAATCATTTTCTCATCAATCTTCGACCCACACGTCTTTTGACAGCATCCAACGCACGGATCTCTTCTTTCTCTTTCCCCTTCTTCCCCACCCACCAGTCTCTCTCTCACACCGCATATGGCGGCAGCTGCACGTGTAGAATGCGCTACAAACGAGTGACGATGGTGAGGTCATGAAGATGGATTCCAGTATCACAGCGACTATGCCCTCGTCACACCTTGATTCCGATGAGACGAGGACCTCACAACTAAGGTCATAGCTGGGGTCTTGGGGTTCGTGACCGTAGTTTTCGCTGGAGATAAAAAAAAAAAAAATCCCAAACTTTTCTTTCTTCTGTTTTTCCTGTTAAGTGTGTTCTTCGCTTCATTACGTGTGAGTGTTTCGGCTCGAGCAGGAAAAGCTTTTGACTGAGTGATAGATCTTCTGGGTGTCGGGTGAAGGAGCTCGCTATGGTTTCTATTAGCGGGCGAATAATTCTTAACACGCAAGTGGATGGCGAGGGAAAGTAACTCTATCTGCCCTCCACCCCAGCCAGAAAACGGCTCATCCACACACACTCGGTGTGGATTCATGTCAGCGAGATTCATTCGGGTAGAGTGTTTTGTCTGACTACCACGACCGGTAAACCAGACGGGGGTGGGGTGGGAGGCACGTGAAACTCGCCCGACACCCCCCATTCCCTGCGGTTGGCATTGTGCGGAGGGTTCGCGTGTCTGGCCCACAAAAGGCGGTCGGGGAGTAAGTACCGTTCACCAGAGCCAGGCAGCTGTGGCGAGTAGTTTCATTAGTCTGACAGAAGCTGTCCTACCCACATCAAGCGATCAGGCCCCCGGGTACACACACAGTCGCGCTAGCTGAATGCTAACGCATGGCAGTTATCTGCAATGCTCATCACATGCAAGCTATTTAGCCGATTAGCAGTTAGCATCTAGTTACACTTCACTTTGCCACTTGCCCTTCCAAGAGCTGGGTCTCGCCTTGCCAGCCTCCCTTGCGCCACCTTCAGACAAATATACGGAAGCAGGACCTTACATCCGGGCACTTGCATCACGCGACCCGAGAGTCGCACGAGGAGGGAAGTGGGACAGGAGGCCGGTCTCTGTCGGATCTTGATTTCTCGCACGCACAATGTCTGCCATAGCCGGCGTGCTGAAGCTATTCGTTCCATCTTGTACATCAGACCACTCTACTTACGAAGCTGAGAAGCAAGGAAGGAGCCAGTAAGCGGGCTCACACTCTAAACTAGAAATATTAGTGCCTGCACGCTCGTCTTGCCAGAACGCAACAACCTTTCACCTACATAAATGTTTTGAAATGTCAGAAAAAGGAGAGGACACACAATGTGAGGTCCAGTACCCGGGTTACTCGTGTGTTTATTAGGATATACTTAACCACTTTAGAACATATTTCGTTATATTACGAATATGCCGATCGGATAAGAGGCTGATAAAAATGGAGGAGCGAGTTAAAGGGGTCAAACGGAGGTGCAAAACGTCTTCCGATGGGAAGAAAGAACAGGAACAGGCGTTAGAAACAAAACAAAACAAAAAAACAAACAAACAAAAAAAACAAACAAACAAAAAACCTTATATGTAGCGAAAATGACAGCGACAACCACTAGCATGGAAGCCTGGGAAGACATTGTGCTACGTCACCAAACAAAAGATTTTCTCCTTCCCAACACACTACCGTTCTCTTTCCGTAGCTCTTATTTCGAAGAAAACTGAAAGCTCGCACACACATACCTGGAAACTTATTGATTGTCTGTTCCGGTGTTTCTGCGTCAACATCACTCCCCCTCCTCCCAACCACGACAATGCCTAATGCCAGAGCTTATTATTTCATGTCTCACAAATATGTCAACACAAAATAAAAACAACTGAAAAGAAGCAGCATTCAAAGTTGTGGGTGGAGTACGTCATACTTAGCAAGCCAGAGCCAATCCTACCCAGAATCGAATGCAGATTTTTCTCAGAAAATACTTGAATGTGTGTGTATATAAATATATGTGTGTGGGTGGGAGGGAGGGAAGAGGGATGTGTGAAAGCCCAAACATCTGTCACTCAAACTGTTACTTATATCAAACCGGTCAGTTCGATCTCGTTAAAGTCTCGAGCACTTTTTTTGTCGCCCAAGTCTCGTCGCGCTTCCAGTCCTAACGGTAGCTACCGCCAGGATACCACACCTTGTTTCCCTCCTCTACTGCCTTCTCTCTCTCCGGCGCTCTCTCTCTCTCCTTCAATCACTCCACCACACCCCTACCCCTCATCCGTGGCGGTGGCCGGACCTGTAAGCAAAGGGTGGCTGAAGGACGAGTGTGGCGACCGGCAGTACACCGGCTGCAGCAGCCGCGGCCATATTGATTGCGTCAGACCCCCACCTCCCAGAAAAAAGGGCTTGATAAATGTTTGATGTCTTTCGTCAGACGCACAATAGACATCAAAGTTCGTGACCGAACCAACAAAGATCTCCCTTTTCCTTTTCCTTTTCATCCTTAGTGAACGTCTTCCGGGGCGGCGGGGGGTAGGGGACGAGGCCTCGGATTCCGAAGGATGCGTCTAGTCACGTGAACAATGAAATCCCCCGCTTCTCCTCGTCCACCACCCTCACCTTACTTCCCTGTGGCACACGACTGTAGACTTTTTGTGCTCAGCAAGTGTATACGAGTCCGTTAGTCACAGAGCCGTGAAGGGACCGTTGTCTGCAGGTCATGGCTCTAACACTTGACATGTTTGTAATTTCTCTCACTGCCCTCTCCCCACATCCTCTTCACTCCAAAAACACTTAAAATAATCTTTTGTGATGAGATTTGTTTCGATTGTCGTCCTCGCAAACTCTTCCCCCTTGCTCTGCAGCCTTAGTCTTCAACATGGCGCCACGTTGTAAACAGAACAATGCACGTGCAGCAGGTAGAGAGCGAAGTATCACAGCAGAACGTCTGGTTGGTTAACTGTTTATTTTCAACAACACTTTCATTGTCGAGGCAGCGTGTGGAGGGGACAAGGGTGGACCATCAACCATCGACAGGTCAGCCGGAATGACGTCATAAGCCTCGCGCAGTCGCATGCAAGCAGCGCGTGACATCACTGCCGCATCAGGTTCGCAGCCTCGAAATGGACCAGACGAGACTGACAACGGAGTGTCGACCTGTAGGGTGATTCGTTTCCAGGTTAGTGGTGTCCGGCGACGAGGACGACCTGAGGCTGTTAGACAAGTCTTGTGAGGACTGCGCTCGACTGAGATTATACTCACCCACTTATCTGGCTGATGAGGAGATGATCTAGTTTCTGGTCCTTCTGCACTATTACGACCAACGACCAAACATGGGATGGGTGGAAGAGGAGAAGGAAGAAGACTGTTGATAGTCATTGGTGGAACTCCTCCTCCCACGTTTATGGTGGTCATTTGGTGGAACTCTTCATCCCACTTTTCTGGTGGTGCTTTCCAGTAATGTCATCTATCCTGGTCACGACCATTCCTGCGATCCCCCTGACGATTCTAGTCTTGTTTGATCGGGGGTAGGGGGAGAGAGGTGGTGTTTTCGCGCAAACCATCGTCTTCCTTGGAATGTAGCGGTGACCTTTGAAAACCTTTTCCGGAATTGTATCCATGCAAGCAGCGACCTTTACCGGGTATTCCATCGAACACGCGGCAGCCAGGCGTCCCAGCAAACACCGCGACGGTCCGCACAGCTCTGTCTTCACTACGAGTCCCTTGCTGACCAACGGCCACATCTCGCGTCTCCTCTTCATCCGCTGTATGCCACGCCAGTTCCTTACATCCTGCATCCATCAAGATGTCCATTTTTTTCCTCCCTCCCTGACCACCCCTCCCGTTCCGCTTCCACCAACCACTTGGAACAACAATCTACCGTCGTTCCGCCATTCTTGCCGTGTCCAAGAATCAATTTCTTCTTCCTTATTTCCCAATTCCGCTCTCTCTCCCTTTCCAAAAAAAAAAAAAAAAAAAAACGGTTTCCGCTCCTCTCTGTGTTTGTCGCCACTCCGGGATGCCGGTGACCAGCTGTCAAAGCCGGAGTCAGCAGCACGCGCCTGTCGTGGACCGTGGCTGCCTTGATCTCCGCCAATGGGATCTGAGACACGCTCGGCAAAGCCAAAGGACGTAGAGCAGCGCGTGGTGACACAGACGCAGCCAATCACTTCTTGATCACAAAGACAAGATTCCTCCACCTTCACCCTTCACCCTCCACCACACACACCCTCCTTCCAACGACAGCTTTTTTGCCCTCTTCTCTTTTGTGTTTTTATCCTGCGCGGGGGTTGGGGTGGGTGCGGGTAGAAGATACCGGCAAAACGTGAATTAGAGGGCATGTGTGCGCGCGGAGGGGTGGCACGGGTGGGCGGGTAGAAGGCGACGAACGAGGGGACATGCAGAGCAACCGGAGAGTTTCTGTGTTAATCACTCTAATTTCGCCGAGCTAAAGGAGGGATAGAGCCGGGAAAGAAACCCCAAACCCAAAAACATGATGGGACAGAGTGGGGGTTGAGCGCGGGAGGAGAGAGAGAGAAAGAGAGAAAGCCAATCAATACTCATTAATTTGATCAAAATAACCATCTTCGATCCTCCCCTGTCTCTAATATTTCCCACACAGAACAAAAGCTGTAATTAAACTGCAACCACGGAGGGAGCGGGCTGGTGTGTGTGTGTTGGAGGACGAGGGGTAGAATTCTATCCACCGGGGCAGTATGTCATGAAAACACGAGATAAATAATTCTTTCTTGTCACTTGAGCAAGCTATACTCCTCCACCACCTGCCCACCCGACTCCAGCAGTCTCAAGGTCTGATTCAGTGATGCTGGGGGCTACTTCTTCTCCCTCTCCTACACCACGTCCGTTTTTGTTGTTGTTTTTCTTGTCTCGCACTCGCTCACACCTGTATCAGGTAAAATCCTCAATGCTAGAAATCCGAGAAGAGCAGCCTGATCTTCCTTCATGTAGGTGATCTCCCCTCTTCTGTTTTCTTCGAAGTTCTTCCTCCCCTCCCCTCTCGCAATCTGTTTCCAAGGACTCCCGACATTACCGACATCGACAAACTGATCTTCACTCACGCAGGTGTCGCCTCATCGTCTTTTCTTCCGCATAATCGTGGTGTGGGTGTTGTTTTTTTTTTTTTTTTTGCTTGTTTGATTGTTTTTTTTTTTGTTTTTTTTTTGGTTTGTTTGTTGTTTTTATGTTTGTTTGTTGTTTGTTTGGTTTTTTTTTTTTTTTTTTTTTGCTTTTTTGGAGGGGATTTTTCGTTTTGGCTGTAAGGACTCCTGCCTCGCTCCCTCGTAAACATGTCTCCCCCGCCACCCCTCCACACCCTGTGGAATGATGCCGGCGACAGGCGCCTGGTTGCTGATGGCGGTTGGAGCTCCAGCAATGTTGGCTGTGACAAGGGGACCAGGTGCGTGTTGCGACAACAGTTCCATGTGTCCCCCTTCTCCAAGACTACAGGAGAGCATGATTGGTAGTCACATGCGCTTGTCTGCCCTTTATAGCCCCTCGCTCACTTTCTCCCCTCCGCTGTGAATTTTGTTTTCACAAAACATTTCATCTCCCTGGAGAAAAACTTCCTTCTCAAACACAACCCGTGTGCAAACGCATATTCAAATAACAAGCTTTTCTTAACACCAAATATTCATTTACACAATCTACAAGAATATCTTTCCACGCTGCGAGGCTTTCTCATCTGTGTATCTCTTTAAAAATATATAAAAAAAGAGGTCAAGACCTTATTCCCTCGATGTCGTTAAAGTAGGTTCGTTGCTATGGCAACGCTGGGAGCTTTCGCACTGGGTGAAGTTAAAAATGACAGTTTTGCTCCTCTCACTTGTGCTTTACCCCCAAATTACTTTATTAGTAGGGAAAAAATCAAAGGCTTGGCACATCCTGTCACAGATGCTGACTGTCTTGCATCCTGCGGCCTGTCAGCAGCTCTGCTCACAATTCCCAGCCTCAGTTGGGTTGGCCTTTCATAAAGAACACCTCATTCCACTGAATATATCTAATACACTGAGAAGTACGGCTATCTTCACTTGAAACCTACTGTAGAAATTGCGGATATAGCTGCATTAACGGAAAGCATTTAAATACTCGGAGAAAAACCGCCATCGCCTCTTTAAAGCGCGGTGTTAAAAAAGCTGGACCGGTATAGCCGCATTAAAACAGGCATTTAAAAGTGCTGAAAAAGACATCCAAAGCCACTCGATTCTCCGCCTTTGGCGACTTGAAGCATCCTTTTATAAAACACATCTGAACGGGAAACGCCTCTTGTTAACCACCGCAAGACAGAGACAGAGACAGAGAGACAGAGAGCACACTGTGGCGGACTCAGCAAAAAACACCGATTCCATTTACTGTTGAAATCGCAGATTTTTCCGCACAAAAAACAAAACCATGAGCCATATATATATATTCGCTTGGCCACTAAATAGCTTTTAGCAGCCCGAATGGTGTGAAATCGTGTTTGCGTGACGAGTCAGCCACAAGTGCGTCTGTGCGCGTGTTTGCGTGCGTGTACAGCGTAGGTTCATCTGATTAGAGTTCGCGGAAATATGTCAATGAATTTTTTAGGTCAAGAAGATTTAAGGAAGGAAATCTTGTACCTGTATAGCCACGTGAGGACAAACAAGCCAACAAACAAAATTTATTTCATTTGCTTGTGAGAGTTGAGGGTGATAGACATGGCGGACCTGAGCTGTTTGCTGCCACCCTGACGACTAAACTACCCTGACACAACCCCAGTGCTCATCTATCTCATTGCCTTCAGTTGATGTAGGAAGTCGGGTGTAGGAAAAAAAGTAGGACACGATGAATGTTTACTGTCTTGTTTGTGGCGTGTATTGTTCTGTTCCAGTGTGTTCTCGGTGACATTAATCAGATAGGGGTAGGATTTACCCTCCAGAATAGAGCTCGTCTTTCATGAAAAGTGTCTCAGTGTGCACTAGACCCGGTCGCCATGTTTGAGATTGCCCCATCGTCCCCCTCCCCAGAATATCCCACACTGTCGCTTTCCCCCCCCCCCCCCAAAAAAAATCCTTTGCTCGTAAAGGAAGAAATTAAGGATGTTTCATTATTCAATGTGAATGGCTAAGAAATGCTGAACATGCGAGAAAGTGGGCGTGGCAAGAATGGGGTGCAACTACCCCGGTACAGATGACTTTTAAAGCCACCTTCTTTTATGTTTTACCTGTCTTCTGGATCCCATGGTATGATGCTTGGACTCGATCCACAAAGCAAGTAAAGCCGCGGAGGACAGCGCTGAGGGTACGAAACGTGGTGTGCGCCCTGCTGCTGTTCCTCCTCAGCTCGTGACGTGTCCTCGACCGCCGCCCCTTGGTCCTCCTTGCCTACCCGGAGTCTGCCATCTAATAAGCCCGGCCATCTGATCGCGCCAGTTAGCTTGTTTGCGGGCGCGGAACAGACAGTCCTCGTCAACAGTCCGCACGCGAGCTCACGCCAGATCACGCGGGGTCAGGGAGGCTGGGGTCCGTTTGGCGGGCTACAAGATGAGGCTGGGTGTCTGTCATCCTCTTGGCCTCCCCCCTCCCGCTAATGAAGTAGCGCTGAGCCGCTGGCAATTACGGAATTGGCCGAAACAAAAGCCACTCGCAGTCGATGCAGCCGGGCCGTTGGAGAGTGACCTGGGGGCAGCTGGCGGTGATGCTGGCTTGCTCCTGGAGGACAGTCCACTCGGACAAAGCTCAAGCGTAGCTCTCTCTTCAAAGAGCACCACCTCCCATTTCCCCCCCCCCCAACCATCCCACAGTCGTAATCGTGCGCCGTCTGTCTCCCGGCCTCACAACGTTCTTTATACAGCAGGACATCCTTTTTTTTATTGTTTGTTTGTTGTTTTTTTTTTTTTTTTTTTTGCAGCTGTAACGATCAACAACGCAAGTGCCATACTAGGAGGCACGCACGAGTTCGCTAGCGGCGTAATTCTCGCAAATTCCCGCAAAATCTCCTCCAGCGGAGACGACAAAAGGACTAGACATCGAACACGTTGATGTCCCGTCTGTTGCGCTGGTTTCTGATGTCTGCTAGTCCTGAACTACCTCCCTTGGCCCTCCTCCCAACGGGGCTGTTCGCGCTCCTCCTGTGGTCACCTTTCTGTCCTCGTACCAAGCCTTGTAGCTGATTAATACCAACGCAGGAAATTTACCATTTCTCCAATCAACTGTGTTGTTTTGCTCGATATTCCTCGTTAGGTTTGGACCTTCTGAAGACCGGAGAGAAAAACACTGAAGGTAGAGCATGGCGGCATAGGGAGGAAAAATAGCTACCCCCCAACACACATTGGTTAATAGGAGGATCGGAAGGTCAAAGTGTCTGCCAATCTACCCTGTCAGTGGTCCCCTACCCTCTGTCCGTGCTTACTTCGTTTACCTTCCTCATCCGCTTTTCAGAGAATACAGACTTCCGAAATTGAAACAAGATTCCCCTCCCCACTCCTCGAAACCTTCCCCCTATAAAAAAGGTTTTAATTTCATGAATGGGGGTGGTAAGGGGAAAATCTTCAAAGACACGAAATGACATTGCGATGAACTCAGTTATCCTGTGCTTCCTTGTAATCTCAAATTGTAGTTGCTGCTACGGTTAGCTAGTTAGCAGCTAACTGAATATTTCTAAACCTGTCTACTGCTGCTGTTAGCAAGTTTACAGCTAACTGAATATTTGTAAACTTGTCTACTGCTGCTGTTAGCAAGTTAACAGCTAACTGGATATTTGTAAACCTGTCTACTGCTGCTGTTAGCAAGTTACAGCTAACTGAATGTTTCTAAACCTGTCTACTGCTGCTGTTAGCAAGCTTGCAGCTAACTGATATTTGTAAACCTGTCTACTGCTGCTGCCTCTATTGACAGAAACTGTTAGTACATAAGCATGGACCAGCAACCTTTAGAAACCTATTAAAAAAACTACTAATTGACTGAAAAATACATGTTAGCTGGAATCAACCCGTTCTGTAATGTTGTTTTGCTGACTCCCGCACGCGCTGCCCTGTCTACCCGGCCACCAAGTTCATTTATACACGAGATGGCTCCGCCTTGATGGCCTCGTATTCGAACAGCGATATTTTGTGAGGTTCAAACAGCGAACACTGCAAACTGACACTACCCCGCCACAATATCCGAATAAACTCACCCCGAACTAGACGAACCTGGAATATGGAGAGAGAGAGAAGATGAAGGTGGGGAGGAGGGTGCGGGGAGAGAGATGGAGGAAGGGAGTAGGACGCAGGGTCGTGATGCTGGAAAGGGAGAGCGTTCGACGAGGCAGGACAAATATAGAAATATCGTGTCGTGATACTGTGACCATCACAAACCGCGAGCTAGAGAGAAAGAAAAAAAAAATGTGCGGGGGGAAAAAAACAAAAGCCGGCAAACTCAATGAGACTCGATGGTGCAGCCGAGGGCTGTCTCACAGCTAGGCGAGATCAATGGAAACTCTCTCTCTCCCCCCAACCTACCCACCCCATCACCACCCCCCGAGCCTGCAGCTACCACCAGCCAACTTCCCGCCACACAACCAAAGCTGGAGTCTGTTACCGTCCCCACGTGATCATAACGAACAGCTGGCTATTACGTCATCATTGTCCCCAACAGCGAGGACGCAGGCTTCTGTCTTCTGCTAGACTTCCGCAAATAGGTTTCCTTGTCGTCTGTGGTTTTTATCCAGCTTCCACTTCGAACATTTATAAAAGTCTAAGTTTAGTGCCAAAAAACTGATAATGTCGGATTTTTTTAAACTTCTCGTTCATAGTCTACATCGACAATATGGCAGTTAGTGCTTCTGGAAGGTTTCGACAGCATACCCTGATACCAAGGTATTCAGAAAAGACATCCCCCAAACAAAATTAATTAATAAAATAAATAAATTCAGAAACGTTGACGTTAACATCTTCAGACGACCCTCTCCCCCCACCCTACCTGTCCACACCCCACTCACAATGCTTCTGGAAGACAGACGCGGGAAAAAAAAAATCGAGAAACTCGCGAATGTGTTTGTGTCCATTCTCTTCTGTAGGCGTGAAGCTGCATGTCTCTTATAAAAAATTGAAAACAAAAGCTACTGGATTGTTTTTTTGCTTTTTTGACGAGAGGAATAAAAACAAACACACGATCACGATCACGTGGACCAGGTCGCCCTGGAAGAAACGCGATCCCGAGGGAGATTAAGTTTGACCTCGTCCTTTCGTTATGGGTCAGGTCGCGGTCAGATCGCGCTCGGATTTCTGCTGGTGCTGGTGCTGCTGGTGCTGGTGGTGCTGCAGCAGCCGGCGACACATGAAGGCAGTCGCCTGCCCTGGATGAGGCTTCGATCGGCGTGGACCATCATTTTCAAGCAGTGACAGGGATAAGCAGGCGACGTGTCACGACAATTGTTTTTGGATGCAGGCTGACAAACGATTATTACGGCCACCGACCCAACGATGCGACCAGACGACAGGAAGCAGCACAACGAGGGCAGGGCATCCAAACAGACAATGGCACCAGGAGGGTTAAGTAGGTCGCAGAATAGATGTACGGCTTATGATCTGGTCTTGAGACATTTATGAGGTTCTGGATGGATTTTAATGACGAGCGGATACTGAATGCTGGTGATTAAACAGGAAATCGTTCGATCAATCAAACATCTGTGAGTTAAATCCATTTGCCCCTAAAATTAAAAAAAAAATCACAAGTGCACTCCCTACTTCTCTCTTCTCTCTCTCTCACAGTTCAAGTGAAGAGTTCGTGAAGACCAAACTCAAACACGATGTTCCCATTGCTATCACCGTTAGACATCAAAGAGTTCCCAGCATCCCACTGATACCACAGGTCGTCATAAGCATCGGCGCTGTCTGTCCAACAACACGACGGCTGCGACTTTCTTGCTCCCAGAACACCAAAATCCACCAAACTGTTCAGCTGGCTGGCTGTTTGTTCTGGCTGGCTGATCGCAAGAAAACGTAGTTAACCTCGCGGTGTTTTCCCACTAAACTTAACCTCGCGAGGTGATTGCTTCCCATCCTCTAGCCAACGGCCCTGCGGCGGAGGTCGGACAATAATTTTTTTTTTAAATCATCCGCCGATAATCATGTAAATAACAGCAGCAATGGAAAACATTTTCTGTAGCTGACCTTTTTCACAAGCATTATTTTTAAATTGTTAAGAGGGTGGAAATACGATGGATATGCTAAGGAAGGAAAGATGGTCGAGGGCGAGGGAGAAGAAGAAAGAAGAACTTTTAATCACCATCAAGCCGACAAGACTGGCTGGCTGGCTGGGTGGCTGATGACGGCTAGTAGTGGCCCTCAACCACAAGCAGCATGCTTGTAACTCTCAACTCCAACTCTCTCTCTCCTTATCCTCCGCCTCTTGTCTCTCCGTCCATTTCTGTCCTGGGTCCGCGCCGGCCCAAAGCCGCCCCGGACAGGTTATGAATATTCATGTTATCACATGACGACAGAAAACCTGCCGGCTGAAGCAGAGGTCACGTGACTGCTTCTGCTCTTTGTTGCGCGAGCCGTGGCGGCCGTGCGCGCGCCCCCCGAGGTGTATTAACCCTTCAAACGCCATCCAGTTGGGTTCGACAAGCTTGAAAAGACGAGGCGACGAGAGAGAGAGGGAGGGAGAGAGGAGAGAGATGAGGAGGCAGGCTGGTGACAAGCTCTGTCGACACCAGTTCGCCGCCATCTTCGCCGCTGTGCCGCGGAAGCCACAGGACTGACGGCCGGGGATTAAGTGTGCTTACAGCTTGCTTTTCCTGTAAAAATGCTAATACAGCTGCTACAGCTGCTACAGCTGTACAGCTTGACAACGGGGACAGGTTCTCATCAGTCGTTTTCTTCTACCACCCGGGCTTTGCTTGCAGTCCGCCATCATCTGGCCTGGTTCGTTTCTTGATGATGACGGGAGGACACCCCATCATTGACTTTCTTCCATTTTTTTTTTCCCTCCCTTCGCCAATCCTATAAATATCTGAGAGTTTGTCTTCTGCTTCCTTTCTAAGCCGCGGGCCTACGATGACGACAGTCAAATCAGGAACGGGCGATCAAGTCGCAGTTACGCCGGTTAAAGGTCATCGGCCATCGACGTCGTAAGGTCCTGCAGGCAAGCGGGATGTGACGTCACGAGGGTCAAAACGATCTAGGAACGAGTCCTGGGGGCGCGAGCGTTTGGTAAACGAACAACATCGACT
This sequence comes from Pomacea canaliculata, assembly GCF_003073045.1. Lineage (NCBI taxonomy): Eukaryota > Metazoa > Mollusca > Gastropoda > Architaenioglossa > Ampullariidae > Pomacea > Pomacea canaliculata. Next base: position 4,767,047 of record NC_037592.1, read on the forward strand.
AGCGCTCGTCGTTAAAATTCGATCAGCGCGTCTTTTTTTCCTCTTGCAACCTGCATCCCAAACTGCAGGCGCGAAAGATGACCTCCTGCGCTCCGTCCCAGACGTGTGCGAAACTCGTTGCAGGTCCGTGCAGACGTCATCGAAGTTAACTGCAGTGAGATGTTGCTAGGCCACCAGATGGGGGTGGGGTAGGGAGGGAGAGGTAGACTGAAACTGCTTCGTGCTCCTGCGGACTGACTTTTTCCGAATGTCGGATCCAGTGTCGGGGTCAACAGGGTTACTCTATTCATAGGCCGGTATAAATAAATAGATTGGCGAAGCTAAACGTTTGGAAGCCGAGTGCGTGATGCATGGGCAACATGCGAAAATCTCTGACAGGTTTCTGTGGAAAGCTATCCGGGGCTTGGCGCAGCGCGAGGACCTAATTTTTTGACGGCGGAAGAGCACGATAGCCCTCGAAATAGGACCGAGGCGCAAGAAGGTGTGAGGCCTGGAATTGTGCTGAGGCCAGAGTTGTAGCTACTACAATATTTAAAGGATTTTTTTTTACCATACACGAAGAGTTTGTTAAACGTGTGATTTATGTTCGGGAAATTGTAACGACTTTATTTTTTTGAATGCCAAGTGTAAGCCACCCTGACCGACAGAACAAATGTATAATCTGAGAGGAAAGGACCAGAAGCGTCTCACCAACGCTGGACGGAGCTTCAAATTTAGTCACGTGACTTTACAAGGCCTATACAACTTGTAACCGATACACACACAAATCTAAAATATCCCATCATCCCGTTCATTACCGGCAATTAATCAATGGCACAACACTCCCTGTCCCACTCCCCTCTGTTCTATCTGTTCATCCCCTCCTCTCTCCTCTGCTTAACGGGATCGCATGTATCTATTTAACCACGTATTTATTTTTTCTCGGCATTTCTTAGTCATCTCTATGCCACACACATCATATGAAACTGTAACTAGATAAAAATATCAAAAACTTTGATAACGACATGAATAAAATGGTCTCGCCGCACATTCACCCCTTATAATAATAATAAAAATCTGGAGGTAACATACCACTCAACAAATTCGCTTCTTTGCAATGTACAACAGTCATATTTGTCCAACAAGAGCAGACTACTTTTACATGAACCAAAAAAGCTGATGTAACAAACACCACATCACACCACAGAACAGGAGAGATAATGTGACTTGTGCAATACAAACGTCCTTGCACTTACTTCCATTGCCCTGGCAGCAGGGTTACCATGGCGTTGACCCGTCCTCGTGCCATATCAAATTTGAGCCCAAATCGACAATGTGTCCGGATAAAGAAATAGAATGTTCTCCTCTTACCCGCGGGATAACCACCGGCTGTTTCACACAGCCGCAGTTTGAAAAAAAAAACACACACAAAAAAATTCAATAACAAATCCAAAAAAGTGAAAATTTCGTAAATCCAAAGGTTTTAAAATTTTGGAGCGCGCGCGCCAAGAAGAGCAGCAGCTGTATTTATCATCTCGGGTCGCCATCTTGGCGTTTCGAGGGCGCAGGCAGTCACGTGTGTGCGATCCCAGCGAAATGAGACTTCTGCGGGAGATATCGCATTTTGTGATTTATAAACTGTCAATATGTGATTTATAAACTTAATTTGGGTATAAAATGGCCCCAACGCGCGAAGCTGGTGATGGTAACAGTCCTGCCAGACCATAGAGGAGCCGTTACGTGCTTCCTACTGGTTGATAAGATGAACGCGGTAGTAAAATAGTCTAGTTAAAATATATAAATTGGGAGGAGGTCGTCTCCTAAACATTTTTTTTTTAAAAAAATGATGAGGTTCGAGGGATTCAATAGCAAGTGGAAGCACTTTCCTGCTAATAAACCCACCAACCGACCAGGGATTCAAAACCTCACCTTTCTCGGAGTCAGCTTTATGAGGACATACCTCGAGAAGACACCACGTGATATTCAATGTAACTAGTTTTTTTTTTTTGAAGGGGGTTTGTAGATAGCTACAACCAGCTGGTCTTTTCCGTTTGTCTTGTATGTCCAGAAAATCTTCGAGAGGAGCATGCGCAAAACCTATTTCTGTAAGAAGCAAGCGCAGTAACCTTTACATGCACAGCGCATGCGCAAAGTTTTCAAAGTCGAAGGGGATGGGGGAGAGTAAAAGTATGTGTGGAGGGGCTGCAGAGGACCTGGGTGTGCGGCGCCACCGGTTCCTTCACAGATGAATGCTGCTCTCAGAGCAAGGAAATGAACCCCGACATTAGGGGCCAGCGCCCGGCCTGAAAAACCCCGGTGTCATGTTCTATCGCTCACAGCTTTGCACGTCTCAGCGATTAAAAAAACAGCGAGGATTTTGAGTTTTCGTGAATGAGAGAAGTTTTCTCTTGAGTGCGCTTAGAAGCCCAAGAAAGTGTCTTTTGTGCGGCGCTCCTGAATAGAGAGCGAGAGAGAAAGAAAGAAGAAATCCCCATCCTACCCCGAAACACATTGCCCACGTCGCCGAGTTACAAGAAGTCGCTGTGAGAGCGGGTGGAGAAGGTTCAGGGGCGGGTGGGTGGGTAATAAGAGGGGACAGGGTGGTGGGAGGGGCTAAAAACGTAGCAAGCAAGCTTCCGGAAACGGCGAGGCGCAAGGGGAGGCAATGAGAACGCAGGTGCGCGAGGACGGGCTGTAATGGCTCAGGCTCATGTCTCGCCCGATCACTGCCATCCTTTTTCACTCAGCATCCTCCACACTGCCCTCCCTTCCAACGCTCAGCCTAGAGCTGTCTTTTGAATGTGGGGATGGTGGGTAAGGTCTAGGAGATGGCATTTCCAACAACAAAAGATTCTTAGGAACACGTCCTCAGCTGTAGGTTGGAGTTTGTTTTTTGTTTGTTTTTTTTTTTTTACCTTAAATTACTATCTATATATGTCAATACTTATGTATGTATGCAGCAAGGACACGAGATCAAGTTACTAACACAAAATTCTTCTCTCTTAATCTTACTCTCATTTCTTTGCTCTCAGAAAAGCTTTTTTAAATTCAGTTCTCGTGTTTGCACGCTACATATCTCCTAAAAATGAAAATAATCTTTTAAAGTATGAGGACTCAGGTTTTTCTGCTGTTTCATGTTCCTCGATAGGATTTGTTTTCTTTTTTTCTAAAAATTCTGCCTTTCGTGTGTCGCCGTTAGCATGAGACTCACGCATGTGTTCATAAAGCACTGCGGGAGGAAAGAGTAGGTCCACAGAAGGAGATTACTGTCTACTCATCCACTTATAACTGCGTTTATCAGCATGAGAAAGTTTCAAAATATCTACATCTCCTCTTCCTCCCCTCCCTGCTCCCAAGTCCTTCTTCGGGCACAAGAATAAGCTAACGGCAAGTGATATCTTATTTAGTCCTATTAAGTTTGCTTGTATACTTCGAATAGTCTCCTTCCCTTCCATGACCTAATTTTTTGGAGGCCAGGTCGGGGAGAAGGAAGGAATGCACCGGAAGCCAGAATTTCCTGCAGGTGTGGATTTTCAATGTCGTGCTCATGGGACAGGTGACGGTGACGTAGTGGCTGGTACCCGGGGTATCTAACAGACAGGCGAAGAAGAGGAAGATTATGTGAAGAGAAGAGGTTGAGGCAGGAAGAAGTCCTCTAGAGACAGCAGGATGGTGGGAGCTGGCGGTCAGTCTGTCCCCCCTTGTCGCTGTCCATCAGCTAACCTCGTTGTTGTGGGCGTCGTGGTCAGCTAACTCTGGACCCCAGTTAAGCAGTGAGTGACAAACAGTCACCAGCGGCTGTTCCTTCTCCCCAGCGCCCCCGCTACCCCCTCCAGCGATGGTGGCTTGATCGCCAATGGGGTGCACTGGCAGCGATCCATCGCCACCATCCTCACGTGCGCCATCTACTGGCTCGTGCTGCACGTCACGTGCAGACCTAACAGCAGCTCCAGTGACGCAAGGAGGGGACAGGAGAGGTGGCGGGCGGGGGTCAGTTGAAAGATGTGAGGAGGATCTATCCCTGTGTCCATCCAATGACGATCTGCATGTATACAAACGGCAACAACGACCTCAACCAACAAGCTAGCCGCTCCACGATAACCATCAGCAGAAACAACCACCACCAACAACCACTCCACCAAGACTAAGCAGTTGTAACGGCTACAAGCTCCAGTATCTGAAGCTGATGGTACCACTACTGTTTCACAAGTGCCTCGGTTCCATTATCAGAAGAGTCTTTCAATCAGCGCGGCTCTCTTCTCGAACGATGTGGAAAAAGAAAAAAGGAAAAAAAAAAAAAAAAAAAATTCGTACCTAAGATGGCAAAGGGCAAGTGTTTTTACCGTTGTGGCAATGACAATTTTTGGCAGCGAAGCCAGGTGCGGTGGGTGTATGGAGTAGCAATATTGATCTCGCCTTGCCTATAATCGGTCGTTAACAACTTGATGAGCAGTCGACATTCTAATGCCCTCTCTCAGTTTCTCAGTGGGCAGTTGACGCCTGCTTGTCGGGGAAAGTAGAGGGGATGGAACGCGTGGGTCTTGAAGATCATTTAGATCCCCATCCCCTTAAAAACAAACAAACAAAAAACAACAACAAAACAGAGAGAGAGAGAGCGAAGGAAGAGAAGAGAGATGACCAGATGAAGAAATCTGACCGCTTCTTTCAGATCGTTAGCAATAAAAAAAAGCCAGCGGGCACATCATCATGGTGAGGTGTGAATCTGAATTAAATTACATTTAACGTGTATACGTTTAAAATATACATATAAAATTACAGCGAGGCTTACAGCAACTATAATAAAATACTAATCATCACATAGCGGATATGTGGGAGTGAGATTATAGTGCGGATATGTGGGAATGAGGTAAAAGTGCGGATATGTGGGAATGAGGTATTATGTGGGTATATAGGCGTGAGGATATGATGCAGCTTTGTGGAGGAGTGAGGAAATGCTAACAGAACTGAGAGTTGCGCGAGAGGGCACTCGCTGGGAATCGTGCTCGAAACTGTCAAAGGGGCGAATTCATCGACGCCATCCTTTTGACGATAGAAGAACAAACGGATTTCTGAAATCACCGATGAAAACATGACCCTGACAAATCCAGTGGTATCAGTGTTTTCTGTGTTATCCCCTCCCACCCCGATCCCCTCTACGTGTTTACAGCTCGGTTATCACAGTCTCCACTGTCACAGGGGCCTGTCACTTCTTGTCTTGTAGGCAGAATTAGGTGCAGTGTGTGTGGGTGGGTGGGTTGGAGCGGGGAAATAAAGGGGTGTAAACAAGGGTGGTGCAAGCGGCACTCTGATAAATATTTCAGGTACCTCCCGGGATGAGCCGCGCCAACGGCCCCAGGTTTTACGCCCTGCGAAAACGAGCGATGTGCATGAATGATTGATGGGGAAAACACACAGACCCCAGAAGCCTAGTCCACTTTTATCGCCCCGCTGACGAGGTCGTTTATGATGTGATCAAAGACAAAATACTTTCTACATTGCCGGCGCAAATCTCTAATGAGCTTTAAACGACTCCGTCTCCTTGCCGTCTCCTGGCCACCTTCTGTGGTCCGTCGCCCCTCCTCCGACTCCTGCGCTCCCTCGTGCCTCCTCTTGATTTAGGGGCGTAGTTAAAAGGATTAAAAGTTAAGATAACATTGTTCTTTAACGAAATTCACGCGGTGGGGTTTGGGAGGGTGGGTGGAATTTTTTGGCAAGCAATAACAAAATTGCATTTAAAACTTTGCCTTTTGGGTGTTAGCGCCGAGGATCGTTCGGAGACAAAATTTACGGTCTGGCCCTGGAACTTCTCTTTCTGTCCCCTTGCAAATAGGTCCCAACACAACATGGACGCAGCGCAAGTACAAGAAAGAGACAAGGGGAGTACGGCACAACAGAGAACAACAGGGGGATGCTTCACGGGGGTATCAAACCGGCTGTGTGTGTGTGATCGGGGAAGGAACATAAGACGTGCCTCTTGTACAGCGATATTGCCTGACCCACCACCACCACCACCACCACCACCACCAACATCAACAGCAACAACGGTATGAACAAGTGCTATCAGCCCGTCAGTACCGCCGCCGTAGTGTACAAGGGAGGTGACCGAAGAGATGGAGCGAGGGGTGAAGAAAGGTTCGGCGAGATCGATAGCGATAAATACTGATGACGATTTGATTACAGCGCGTGACGCGTGACTCGAGGTGTGTGTGGCGCCCCTCGCGACGTGTCGCTGCTGCTGCTGCCGGTGAGGACGGTGGTGTCTTGGTTGCACTGCGATAGCATTGTCAACCTGCACGTGTGTCACCGAGCACACGTGGGCAATGAGTATGTGGGAGTAGGGGGGAGAGAACTCCTGACGGTGAAGTTGCTGCCCCTGGGGGTAGGTATGGGAGAGAGGAGGTTAAGTTAGGGAAGCAGGCTAATCTCGTTACGCGGTCCTCCTCTAATCGATGTAGACAAACTGAAGCGTACTGTACCCCACCCTCTTATCTCCCCCACCAATAACCACCCACTTCCCCCGCCTCGTCACTCAACATCTCGTTGAGTTTTCCTCAACATCATCATTTTACGTTGGAAGTGAATACGGCCGTCTCCAAAACAGCCAGCGGTTTGCGAGGGCGACTTGATGACGGGAAACGAGAAGCAAGGAGGTGGCGAGGAGATGTGGCGCCACTTGGGATTACCACGGTCGTCAAAAACAGAAACATCAAAGGTATGCGCAGCGGTCCCTACTGCACTCGTGTTTTTTGTCGGTTTCTCCCATACCTGTCCCCCAACCCTCCACTCGCTACCTCTTCAGGCTCGACGTGCACGTGCAGATGACAACAAAGGCACGCGCAGTGGAACGTGGTGGATACGCTCCGCTCTCGCACGACAGCCGACAACGAGGCTGGTCACGCTCCGCCAAACCTCGCGACGTCTGCGGCATAAAAGTCACAAACCACTCTGATGCGCCGACCTGTCTGTCGTCTGCTACTCCAGCCCTTCCTTCCACTCAACAAACATATAAATAAAAGTCTTAAACAAAAACAAGATCCTCCCATCTCACTCTGGCAAGAGCTGCGGATGCCGTACATTCTTGCAGTTATGTTGCCATTGGCAACAGGCTCGACTTTCTGACATGGCTGTGATCGCTCCCAGTTCGGCTAAAACCTCTCAAAAACGCAAAGTTCTGGCGTGTCACATCGTAGTGCATGTCGGGAATTACTACCCTCGATTATCTTTCTGTCGGAGAAGTATTTACTGAGACAACTAAAATACCCGCTGACCTCTTCTCTCGCACATATTTCATCAATCCTTTACATTTCAACAATCCTTTAACTCCTTCGTCAATAGACAACTATTCAGATGCAGCTGTCCTGCAGCTGTCAAAACGGGATGAAAAGATTGTTGACAGAATTAAAAACCTCGGGTCACTAGACCGCGACATACGTTCCGCTCCAAAGACCTCGCGTACTAATGTACTAACTCAGCTGGGTAAATTAAATACTAAGCAGGACAAATTTTCTATATATATATTCGAGTTTACCTGGGCGTTGGGGGTAAGTAGAAAAAAAAAAGAATAAGGAAATCATAAGACTGTCACTGTCACGGCTTAATTTGCTGACGTCGGCGTGAAATCGAAAAAAAAAAAAAAATGCAAGGACTGGTTGTTAAACAGGAAGTCGATGTGTACCACGCCTCAGAACTCAGTTCCCTTGGAGGAGAGAAAAAAAAATTTCAATCAATCAAGCAGTCGATAAATCTGCGAAGGTTACCCCGAGGAAAATGTGGCTTTTCGCCGAGGCAAAGAACGGTCTCGGGTCGAGTAACTAAGAGATCAAGGGTATTGGTCGGTGGGAGGGTGTGGGATAAAGAGGATGGAGGGGAGTAGGGAAGAGCAGGAGGGGAAGTGACGTCACAACCGTACTGGTGCTGTTCACTGTACTGACCACGTCACGAGAGCTCAATATCACCGCTCCCACCCGCCCCATCAACTCTTCCCCCTTGTGGCAGCGGCGAAGAAAGTGAGAGGTTTGGTCGGGGTTCTTACCCATCGATGGCCAAATGCGAGGTCTAATTGATTTTTGAAGTTGTGATAAAAAGTTGATAATGTTCAAAAATGACGGTTAAAAAAAGTTTTTTTTTTATTCGTTATGACTATTCTAATAATTTAAAGAAAATAAAACTATGCCCATGTCACGAACTGTCGGGCTAGTTTAGCGTAGTAACATCAAAAACGCTTGATGGCAAGAATCAGTGCAGAAAATATGGCCTGGTATCTCTGTCAGTACAAAGAAAAAACGGACAACTGTGATCGATGACACTTCCGGTCTAATTTATAAAAAGAAGCCAGGTACGATTCACCTGACTTTTGATAAAATTACTCAGCGGACGATGCAAGGTGTCACGTCCTCGACAGTCCTTCGGCAGACGGCTCGGTCGTTCCTCGCGTCACCTCCGTTGTAATCACTCAACTAGCGGAACAATGGGCATGACGTCACTTCCTTTACAATTCCTAAGCAGGCGGTTACAATTGCCGACGCGGAAACGGAAAGCTGCAACCGTCGACCGGCCAGGAGACAAAAGCCGAGGACGTTGCCTAAGGCTGGGTCTGAGACAGTGTGCACCTGAGTGTACCGGCTCACCTGTCGTTTGTGCAGCAGCAACAGCATCAACAGCAGCAGCAGCAACAGCAGCCTTCAGTTCTCCACCTGGCGCCTCGGGGCGTGCGACCTGCTCGCATGCAACACATTGTCGCTCTTCCTCCACTGCAGCAGTCGCCGACATTATCGTCGTCGTCGTCAGCAGCCCGCCATTGATGTGGGACACTCTCCCCCTCGTGAGAGCCGATTGATCCTCAAGGCTCGGGCAGCACCTCGCGACCCGGGCAAAGCAAACACCCCCTCTACCCGCCCTTAGCACAGTGCTGCTCACAACAACAAGGTTGCGAGGCTGCACCTTGTGACCGACCACCCCCGGGGGCAAAACAGACCGTGATATATTGATGAAAGGGAGGTGGTGGGGTAAGGACAGGGGGAAGGGCAACAGACGCCCAGGTTCTCTGGCCGTTGCCGGAACTGGCGCTGAATGGCGGCGATGGCGATGTAGTTCACGATCTCACGAGGGCCAAAGCTATATAGTCTATGATGTCACTGAGGGTCAAAGGGTATAGTTTACGATCTAAGAACGTGTTAAGAAAGACTGACAGAAAGACCAGAACCATTGCTGTCTGTTTTTATTTTTATGTTTTTTTTTATTATTTTTTTTACAAAGAGCTTAGAGCTAGAATTCAGTGGTTGGGTAAAGCGTTATATAAATGAACTTTATTAATATAACATCAGGTAAGGGCAGGTAAGTCCGGACACAAGCCCACGGCGAGAACCAAACCGACCACGTGACCCAAGTGGACAGCACCAGCTGCACTCCCCTTGGGAGGAAAAGCTAGTCTCCAGGTGGAAAGCTCTACCGGAAAGTGGGTCTGTGTAACTGTAACAAACTCGGCCAGGGCAGAGCAGCTCCTGAAAGCAAGCTCAAGGGGAAAGTGGGGAGGAAAAGGGATGTTCCAACGCACGCACTCGTGCAGGAGTCTGGCATCGCGGTGAATGCCGGGAGAAAGCGGTGTCTCTGTCTAACAAACGAGCAGAGCCCCTCAACAGCCGCACTGGGATTAAGGTGTGAAGGGAGAAAATGGCCACTGAATGCACCCGCGGATGAAACGTGTTTGCGCCAAACAGATCTTAGCTTTCAGGCGGCAAACAAACCTGGACTACTTCTGCCAGGCCACCCGGTGCGTGTCAACACACCCGCTAATGCCGGCGCCCGTCTCGGGGCCGGGTGTTCATGTGTCTAATCCATACATACTTATCCATCATATTTGCTCGCAGGAAAGCACCCTGCTTCTGCCCGCTATTTGTTCGTCCCTTGCTTTCGACAGGCGTAAGGGGGAGGAGCGAACACGGGTGGTTACACCCCGGGTACAAACAACCAACCGGCTTCGCGCGTGTTTGCCGTGCACTGCAGCGAAGACAACTTGATGTCGGCGAGCACTTGAAAGGGAGGGGTAGGCGGGAGGGAAAGACGGATCATGGCAAAGGTTGGGTGGGAGAGTCTGGGAGGGAGAGTTTACCGACAAGAGAGGACGAGCGCCTGTCTGTGGATGCTAATCGGGTTCCCCTGATCCGGTGCCGATAAAGCACGACTTGTCATTATCTACCCCAGGGTCTGAGAGGCCGCTTCTTTTGTTGGCCCACCCTCCGCCTCACTTTCACCACTACATTTTCTCTTTACTTTTCCTCTCCTTGAAACAAGCCCCAATGTTTGGCGGGGTCTGTTTACCTGACAATTCAGTTTCTCCTTCCTCCTAATGTCATGATCCTGTGGCAATTTTCTTAAATGCCCCTGGATGGTGCAAAATTATCTCGGAAAATACACCAGAGAGAGGGACTGGGAGAGCCGAGGAAAACATGAACTCTATTTTCCTCAAGAGATCCATGGCTGGCAGAATATCCCGAAAGTGACGAAAGGGAAACAAATTGATCAGATGGTGACAGGTCAGCAGGTGCGGAACAGTATTGAAAGTCTTGAACAATCAAAAGAAAGAAGTTGTTGTCTAAATATAGTTTCTGGCAAACAGAACATTGTGCGTCCTCATGCCATGCACCCCTTCAGCTCCTCCCACATCAAATTCAACAACACTTCATTACCCTGTGGATAATCAATCAGAAATGATCCAAAACCACAGACTAAAACCAAAATGTAAATGGTTCTTCCAAAAGAAAGAAACTGTCGATGCGGTCCACAGTTTCGACTCATCAATTCATCCGTCCGTCTGTCTATCCTAAACGTAATGTGGAGGAGGGACACGAAAGAGAAGGGGGAGGGAAAAGGAAGTTTGTGAGTGTTAATGGAATGACAACGAGGGGGACATAATCGTCCAGGCAGGCACTCAGCGTGGGGGAGAGGATGGGGCTGAGGGTTACGAGTACACAACCGTCGGTTTGGCTGCGGCCTTGTGATGACACCGGGAGGATCAAGGTGGAGCGCTGGCACCCCATGTAATGCAGGAGTGGTGGTGATTTCATTAAAAAAAGGGGAGGGTGATCAGACTTATGAAAAGCAACAACAACATATAACATACATCAGTAACTGGCTCCATCTCCATGGTTCATCGTGTGTCGAATACAACTGTTTGTCAGTTGCCGTTAAAAGCTAACCCGAGTCGACATGTAACTGAACTCTGTTGTTAGAAAGCTTCATATGACCACACGTTTGTTTACAAAATAATATTTTTTTAAAAAAGAAAAGCACACGAAGATGGAACTTAACTCAATTCTTCAAGCATATGCTAATGAGGCGTTATCCAATCAACGTGAAGACATTTGTGATGTCAAGAGAAACAAAGACCTTTGTTCAAAAAATCAAGTCAGAACAGCCATGTGCAAAACATCTTATCTCAAAAACAGAAATTGTTGTTTATATTTTGAGAATTGGTATCTTTACTGGTGTAAACCAACTCGAAGACAACTTTGCACTGGGGTCAGCCTTTAAGCGCAGTCGACAACACATTCCCCAAGTTTCTGTTCCCCCTCGAGGCAAAAGCACCAAGTGGACAAGAAGGAGTTAAAGCAAAGTTCTCTTCCTAAGGATGGGAAAAAATAGTTCCTAAAATGAAAAAAGAAAATATCATAGGATCATTTACTTCCCCTTTCAGCACAGGTAACAGCGCAATTATCACGAGACGAGCAATCTTCCTTATCAGGTTGATGAGGCTCACAGTTTGGAGCCTGAGGCCAAAAGCAAGTCTGTCTATACACATACCCGATGATACCTCTCCACTCCCCACCACCCGCATCTCTCTACCTGTCTTCCTGCCTACCCACCCCTTTGTACCCGCAGGAAGCAACTCCTGCCCCATCCTAAGAAAAGTATGGCGAAGGGAAGAATGCAATGCAGGAGGGAGGAATTCTACTTGAGGCCTAAAATAGTAATTTTACTTGAGGTCCGAGGTAGTAATTTTACTTGAGGTCTGAGGTAATTTTATTTGAGGTTGGAGGAAGTGGAAAGAGTCACGTGTCAGTCGTGGTGTTTTTAGCTCGACCGTAGCATTAGTAAACACTAGCACCAGGGTGGAAGGAAGGATCGTCAGTGTGGCAAGGGATTAACATTTACCAGTCGCTTTTTTTATTTATTATTCAATCGTGGTCGCAGACCAACTGACGATGTTAAGTGCTACTTAAAGGCTAGGCTTTGCAGGACTGAAAATCGAAGCACATGCGCACTCGTGCGTAAAACGAGAAAAATTGAAAAGGGTGGGGTAGCGGGCTGAACTGGTTTTTGCCGAGCCAGCAACTAAGGCTGTAACTCAGGGAAAGCAGTCAAATGCAGAGAAATGCAAGAAAGAACATAAAAGAGAGATGGGTAGGTTGGTGGGTGGCTGAGATACACAAGGAAAAAGTAAGGGCAGGGGGTTGAAGAAGGGAATCCGAGATAGTTACAAAACGATGATGGTTCCATCTTTCCTGCCTTGAGGAGATGATAGTAATGGGGTAGGCGGGTGGGAAAAATGGTGGAAAGGAAACACAGTGAGAGAATACAAGAACCACCCGCTTTTCCCACCAACCACCCGCCAGTTTGCAGAACAGCCAGCCGGCATGTCTTCGTTAGTCCGCACCCTTGACCTCAAGAACACCAAAGTGCATGACGGACGAACACCGCGGTGATTGCAACCGGAAGTCAAAGTGGCCGCTGGGAATATGGCGTCATCAGATGGGAGGAGGGTGCGAGCGGAGAGGGGGAGGTGACGGCGTTAATGAGAACAATGTAATCATCCCTCCAAGACGCCGCACTCGGGTCTGTCCAGAGAGAACATGCGGTCCGTGTATTGGGCGCAAGCTGCGCAATCAGCCGCCATGTGACGGCCATGGCATGTGGTCCTTGAGAGCCAGACATGCGCACTCCACATCTCGGGCTCGCCACGGGTAGGCCAGTAACAACAACGGCCTGTGGCACGAGAGTCTCGGGAAAATACTTCACTGTTGTGTTCTGACTTTGCAAGGACCTGAACAGCGTTCACTTCGCGATTATGTCATGTGAACGTTGATTCTAGTGTCGTCTGCTACACCTTCCGGTGTGGGTCCCCCTCCGGCACCAGCTGATGAGCAGAATTTAGTCTGCAGAATTTAAACTGGTCGTCTCCCCTTCCTCGAAGCAAAGAACTGAAAAAAAGGAAGCCCGTTAATTCATCAGTTCAGCACCCTCATCATCCCTACCCCTACCCCTTGGGTCGTCCTTACCCCTCCCTCAACAAGACGGGTGGGGGTAAATGAGGAAGGGGGTCGTGGAAGAAAAATCGCAGGCGGTGCCAGGCCTTGGGGCGACAACTTCGATGACGGAAGGAAGTACCGAGGGGGACAGAAAAAACTGCCTTGGAAGGTTCTCGTTGTCGTGTCCTAACAGGAAGCCAGTCTGAGATCGTCTTGTGACCCGACCAGCACCGCTTGGCCGGCAAGCGTGTATCACTTCTAATCTAAGTCACTGACAAATGAGGAGGAAGAGTCCTTTGTCTCGTGCCGGGCCCCCCTCCCCCGCCATTACCACCACCACCCGCCACCAGGCTACGAAAAGGACGACAAACGCACTGGGCGGAAGTGACGCAGGGTGACTGGGCCACGCGCCACGTTCCCATCAGCCCATCATGGCCCGAGGGCGAAGGCCGTTGAAGGCAACATTTTGTTCGCGCTTCGGGGGCGACAGGAATGCCGATCGCAGCACTTTTTTTTTTTTTTTTTTTGTGCCCCCAACCCCCCGGACTATCATTACCTCCTTCCTCGGCCTTCCTCAAGCCTCAGTCATCATCGGCACTTTCTACGCGGACTCTCATATTCTTCGTCTTCTTCTCTGTCATACATAAGGATGATAATAATAATAAAGATGCTTGCATAGCCCGGAATCCCAGCACGTGGCCAGGCCAGGCTCTCCGCGCTTCACGTTATCATTTATTTAATGGAATACAACTGACACAGGAAGGGTGTTAAATAATAGTGATCCTCTCTGTCTCTCCAACGGAACAACACGCACGCAGAATCATAACCAAGGACAACACCGAGTTACTACAAGAGACATTTTTTAAAACTGAATAATAACGGACGATGGATATTTATAGAGCGGTCCCCACCCCCCAACACACACCACTGATGGGAAGCCCCTCCCTCTTTCGTTTTCTGCATCTAATCTTTCCCTCCCCAACATCTCTTTCTGTCATTCCCAATTTACCTTTGACCCTGTCTCTCTAAAGTCCCCTTCCCCATCTTTCCCTCCCTCTCTTATTCTCCGCACCATCTGTCTTTTTTCCTCACTCGCACACACAAACGGACACACTGACACACCTTGTCAGATAGTGTATAAAACATAGAAGCTGTATACAGCAACAGCCACCGATAATGGGAGGACGGTGAATACAAACTTAGACAACATCTTGGTCTCACACCATCGAGCCCGCCGTCAACGACGTCGTCATCTAAACCTCTAAACCTCATCAACCGCCGGCCCGCCGCGAGACTAAGGGAGCGACGGTTTCAAACGGTCGGCGGCCGGCGAGTCAAAGGCGACTGTAAACAAACGGGATTTGCACAATATCGTCTTTCGTATCGCCGCCGTCACTGCCTCATCTCTTTGTGTCACCACGAGGTCTGCGAGTTCACCACCGACAATGAGCGGCCATGCAGTCGATATTGCCCAGTACCAGTGCGCGTGCGTGTGTGTGTATGTGTGTGCACGCGCGCGTTGCGTGGCGGGCCAGGAGACCTGTGCCAGGCAACGCCAGGGTTGAGAAAGACAGCCCATCAGGCTTCATGATGACAACCCGAAATTTTCCCTTCTCACCACAGGGCCAGGGTGATCATCAGAACTGTTGAGGGTCTAGCCTTTCTTCCAGACCAGTGCTGGTACGCGAGCTGCTGCTGCTGCTGTGGTGGTGGCGGACGGGGTGGGGTTGAGGTCGGGGTAGGCGAGATGGGAGGAGTGCGGAGGGAGGAGGGGGAAGGGTAGGGCGAGTGTGTAACGACGACCGACAAGTCCCGCTCCCTCGTGCTGCCAGGCACCCAGGAAGCCGTTACTATGGATACGGAGACAATTTCCTAGCACGTTTCTAGCACTATGCGGCATGCCGTCTTTCTTTTGTCAACGAGACGGGCGGACGCAAGGAGGCGAATGGCCATGATGTAACACGTGACAGAACTGCAGGACTTCAAAAATGAGGCAATATCCCCCCTAACCCCCCAAATTCCCGCTGCAGTACAGTTCTCCTTATTTATTTTTTTTTTTTTTTTCTCATGTCTTCTCGTCTATTTTCAACTCATCTTTTGGATTTGTCTTTCCTATCCTCTGGCTTTTGTTTATGAAATAATATTAATGGTCACAAGCCGCAAAGCTAATTCTCTCTGTCTTCTCGGTATGATGTCCCTCAACTTAGCACTCAATACACGAGACTTTCTACACTGCGCATGCTCGCACTCTAACGCCACCTCTAGCGGCCAGCCCCACAGGACAAGCACCTGCAGTTCCTGACCGTTTCCCCCCGGGTTCTACACCAAAAGACAGGAGTTGACACACTGGCTACAAAGCCACTCCACCCCACTCTCCTCTCTCGTTTAAACAGCAAAAACGAATATACGACAGCGGGACCAGGAAGGAGCGAGAGAGGAGAATGAAACTTTGATGTACGTTTGCAGACGACGATTCTTCTCGAGGAATGGACGGTGAGGACACAAGGAAGAGTTTGAAACTGCCGGAGCTCGTGCAGCCTAGATTCCGAGAAGGAGGCGAGCGAGATCGATGGGAATTTTACTTTGATGTAGGCACTTGAGCGTCCGCGCGGGAAACTTTCGTGTCGGGCGGCAGTGAGATTTGAGTGACAACGCTGCTTTTTCCCCTTTTTTCTCCTCCTTTTCTGTTCTTTTCTCTTTCTGGTTTTTTTGTTAGGGGGGAAATGGGAGGGTTGGCTGTAGGCCGTTGTCTGTGGGAGTTTAGCTGCAGCAATTACGCAGCAGGAAGCAGTTGCGCGAGGTAGCCTCGTTTCCAAGTTTCAGTGACGACGGTGATAGATGGTTATAGGTTTTGCGTGCGCGTGTTCGTGGAAATTTGTATACAAGCATCCTATCGAATGTGAAAGAGCGAGTGAGAGTATCTACCTAGTGTGAGAGAGAATGAAAGACCTTTGAAACCAAGACAATAACCAAAGTCGACCTTTTAAACACAGAAACAGCCGACCTGAAACGAGATTTGAACCCGGACGTCGGATCCTTACAATGCCGGCGACAAAGACTTGACCATTGCGCTGTGGGAGAGAGAGAGGCACAGACATAGAAGGAGAGAAAGAGAGAGAAAATTTGGGGGTGGGGAGGGTAGGGAGGAAGCAGACGAACAAGAGCGCGGGAGAAAGTGCGTCCCCTACAAAGGTATCGATCCGAGAGTAGAATTTCAAATTCAAACACTCGTCATCACCGCTGGGTCCATAGGCAAACACGTGACCGGCCCGGCGTCAAAGGCAGACCACGCGGCCAGCAGGCGACGGCCTTGGGTTTGGAACTACACATCATTTTCCTCCATTGAGCCGATGGCTTCTCAAAGAACTCGAAATCAAACAGCGTGCGGAGAGAGGGAAAAAATGGCTAAAAAGTAGATCGTTGGCTGCGATGAGCGCTCGTCTGGGCCACTGGGGCGCACTGGAGTTAGACAAATGGGTGTTTGAATGAAACCTCCACAGGACTGGCAAGCGAGTGCTTGTGAGCGGGAAGGTGGTGGTTGCTGGGTTGGAAGGGGGAAGGGACTCAAGCAGAAGAGAAGGAGGAACTTACCACGAGAGTAGAACATACACGCGTCTGGCTCCACCCCCTACCACAAATAATCATAGTCCACTCCAGCTCGATGGTATTATCATTAAAGAACAGCGGAGAGAGTAGTCTTACCAGCTACAAGTTTTCGTTCTTAATCAGCGGCAAGGAATGCCAAGCACTGATTCCTTGGCAGAAGAGATATCCAAGGTGGAGATGGGAGGAAGTTTGGGGGCCAATTTGGAGCGGTGCCCAGTGCCAGGCTCAGACAGTTTGCAAGCGGTGCGAGGGCTATCGAAGAATGAATGGACGGGAGCCTGTCCGGCTCTGACGTCACGACGGCTGCTGATAATGGACTTCCAGGACAGCCCTCGCCATCAGACACCCCTGTGACCGCCCGGTGGCCAGCGCTTGGCATCCGAGACCTCGTCTACCCTCCCCACCTCCCATTTCCTCTCCCACCCATACAATCATCTTCACCCATGGGATGAAGTAGGGTCGTGCGAACTCGCCACTAGGTGGAAACATTTTCCCCACTGAAAACTCAGACTCCACGCGGTGTGTGTGTGTGTGGGAGTGGTGGAGGGGTGTTGAAATTTCGTTTGTATCCGTTTTTTATTATGAAAATTAAGGAATTTACTATACCCAATATGCGACATCATCTTGGTAGTTCAGCAGAAAACTATGTTTATGGTCAATTTCCTTTCTCGTATTCATTACCTCGATTGTTTAATAACTGGGACCGTAGGGATCTCGCCCGGTGGCAGACAAACTTGATAAGCATGTTCATCATGGAGTTTTTGTAAATAATAACATGTAACGACCTTTACCGCATAAATCCTCTCTGTCAGCAATATTCTCATTTACTAATAATGTGCCTGCGACTGTCTGTTGTTCTGTAATCTTGACCCATCGTGTCATTTCCGCCTGCCTGAGTCCCTCTCAAATGGCGTGTGATTGTTTCTCATCAAGTAACTTGTAAGCCGGGCGGCTACAACATCCAACTGACTCCTCTCCTCCTTATCCCTCCTCCTTCATCATCTACATGCTCCGTTGGTACCAAACCGCCAGCCTTCTCTCCGATCACCCTCCTCCTCCTCCTATTTCTGTTCCACGCTGGCCTTGCCTGTCAGGAGGTCACCCCGGGTCAGTACCTGTCCGTCCACAGACGTACCGGTTCATTCTCAGGCAGGCGGGCCAGCGGTAGGCGGATTAAATTGAAATCCTCGTCGGCACAGCTACTGCTGGTGGTGGAGGTGTGGTGGTGGTGGTGGTGGTGCTAGAGGCTTCCTTCCACCTCCCCCGCCTCCCTGCTACCCCCGCTTCTTCATCTTCCGCTGTCCTCCGCCGGTAGGCCCTGCACGTGGCGATGCCAGACCGGGGGCCATGGCGCGCGTGCGAACGTCTATGAATAATTGAAGGAGTTGACTGAACCCTCCCACTCCGCCACCAAACCACCACCTCCACTCAGCCACCTCCCACCTTCTTCTGATGAAAGTCGGCCCCATTGCCGTGCTCTCTTCTCTTTTTCCTTGCAACTCTCCACAAGTCACGTGGCTGAAAATCCGTCTTCTCGCTTGTGAGGTCAGTAGTTGGGTGATGGTGCTGTTGTCAAGACTTCTTACAAACTTTATTTTTGTTTACTCCATCCGCGTCTTTCCCGTTGACTACAAGTCGTGTGGTTATGAGAAGGCGGTATCTTAAACATAAAGCTGTTATTCAATCACGTGTGTTACTTGAGTGTCGCCGAATTCCGGTGGTCTGTCATACCGGATGTAGCAAATTCTGATCCCAAGGTAAGACTTCTTCCTTGACCTCCATCACAATGGACCCCCGCATTCTTCGGATGTCGTTGTCAAAAGCCGGTGCAACAGCAGCAACAACAAAACTTGGGATGGATAGACTGATAGACTAACAAATAAATGGACAGACACGACAGCATCATTGGCCACAGCAGACCTCTGCAGCCAGACGTTAAGTCGTCAACGTGCGCAGGCGCGGTACAGCCTCCATCTGGACAATGTCGGAGTCACGTGACACGAGCGCTGTTATTGACATTAATATCCGTGCTCAACATTTCGGACGTCTCCCGACGGGGGAGGGATCAGAGGCGGGGCCGGCTGTTACCGATATCGGCGTCTGCCTTACAACACGCACGCACACACACACAGATACCCACATACACCCGTGCACACACACACATACCACACACACACACCCAGAGCGGGATAAGGCCCAACATTGGGAGACAAGACCCCCAGGAGACAGTATCGCGACCTCTGGCAATGCTGATCCGGAATGAGACAGCAGCCGTCGGGAGTACACGCTGCAAACAAAAAAATTTCTCTTTAACTTTACAGACAAAAATCCTCTGGCATCATGAGACCGGAAGTCGGGGAAGGGCAGCGTCTGCGTGTTCTTTAGCCCAAAACACGCTCGGGTGGTGATGGCGGAGGGAGGGTGAAATAGTGTAGTAAACAAGCCAAACAACAAATAAACAACTAAAGGACCAATCCCAATTCTTACAGTTTGGGTGGTGAGCTCCTGTGCGGTGGTCGTGCAAATGTAAATATTTTTATATCCTGATGAAACCTGTAGCACAGCTACTGTTTCAACCAATCAAAATTTTCTGAGGTCCAAAGGAATCTCAGCTGTTTGGGTTTAGTCATTCCTAGATCGGTCAGTCTGTGTCTGCACCTTGCTTTATTTTATTTTATTTTTTTTTTTTTTTGGTAACAGTTTAAAAATTGAGTACACTCTCTGTGCGTGTGTGAGTGAGAGACTTTCTTTACCAAAATGTCCTCAGCAATAATAACAGTTCTCTCCACTCCCAAACTCCCGTTATACCAACGGTATTCGCAGCTACACATTATGGCTCTTAGCCGTCCTTCCCTGGTCCCCATCGCGCCCAACATTTCCCGACAAAATGGAAGTGAAACACGAAATGAAACAGAAAGAAAGAAAAACAAGACTGTCAACAAATCTGGCTGATAATTATCTCCAATGTTACTTAGACCCCATCGTCGTCCCTACAGTCCATCTGTTGTCTCCTTCCGTCCTGCCGGGAGGCGGGCAGCGGAGTTTGGGAGGGGCGAGGGTAGGATGTGTAGGTGAAGGTAGATGGTGTGGCAGCAGGACAGTTGACAGCGGAGAGTTACGTCTCCACGACAGTCACGCCACCATCACCAGCGCGACCACAACAACAGCAGCAGCAGCCGCAGAAGTCAACCTTCAGGACCGACTACTTCACCGCCACCCAATTACCCTCCTGACACCTCTTCTCCAAGCCCGCTATCCCGCGGCGCGCTCTGGCGGCGGGCAGGATTGCGGGCCCTTGCGCACGAGACCTCTCCGGTGGCAGGAGATAAGAAAGCACGCTCGCTTCTCGCCAGACTTCCGCTATGGGCAGCAGCCGTTTGCTCAGTCTGGCGACCCCGGATGTACTGGAGAGTCAGTCGCAGACAGCGCGGCCGATAGTGGTGGATGATGATGCGACTATACGTCACTGAAACGTGAAGGAGGGGAGTGGGTTAGGCCAGGGAGCGAGACAGAGATGGTGCATTAATTTCCAAGCCAAGGATACCGGCGTCACTTCCAGCTCTGACATTTTACGCACGTCACTGATGGCGGTCACGTGGAGGGTCATGTGCTCACTTTTGCGAAGCATCCCGAAGGCTCTGTTGTCGACATTAGCTGCTTAGCTGCCAAAGTCCGCTTGTATATATATTAAAATATATTGGCTTCATCTAAGAATTGGGAAGGGAGTGAAAGGTCATTGTTAATTAATGCATGTCATCAGATGATGTATCATTTTCTCCTTCTCTCAGACAAATGTTTTCCAATTTTTCTTCTATTTGTGTATACGTACTCCCCTTCCTTCAAAAGGATGATAAGCCAGCTAGTCGTGTAGCTGATAAATATCTGAGTTTATTGAAGTGCAATGTTTGATGTCGCTGACCTCGGTTCGCCATTGCCCGCTACCGACGTAAAAAAGTCGAGGGCTGTGTGACAGAAAACAATCATAACGAGAGCAGTTCGGCCCTCACAATCAGCACTCGCTAATGCTTCTGGTACTCGTGCCAACAAACTACTACCAGTTCCATTTCCTCTCCACGTACTACTCCTGTATGACAGGCCGAGCCTCAGGCCGAGTAGCATCAAGGAGCCCGCGGTTCACTCCCTGCCAGACACAGCGACAACATTTATATCCGCTAACCCCACGACGGTGATCGGCTTTTTTTTTTCGGGGGAACGAGGAAAGGGTTGGAAAGGAGGGGCAGGGGGGAAGAAGCGAGATACAGTGCCGGTGACGACCGGAACTTATAGACGTTTGCCTCCCCTGATCCCTATAAGCCAGCCAATCAGCTGGGCTCCAACACCGACCCTCACCTTCCCGGAGTGCCTCACTGGCCGACGGTAGACAGACAAAGCGAGTCAAGTGAACCAGTCTTATTGGAGAATCAACCCTAACGGATTACCCCCTCCGTCCAACACACACACACCACCAGCCCCAGCTCCTCCACGAGAGGAATCGCAGCTAATTTACTTAATGAAAACGCGAGGCTGGGGAAGCGACCCAGCCGGCATCAGGGTGTCTAGTTCTCACTCTCTGTAAGCTGTTATATAGCGGGCCAGAACTCACCAGGGGTGGTGGGTAGGTGGGTAGGTGGGTAGGTGGGACGGGGGGCGCGGGCTTTGATGAACAAGGCATTCGCTTGAAGTTCATGTTATGTGTGAAGTGTACATAGAGAACACGGCGATGTAGAGGATAGCTGCTGCGGTCACCTACAAAAAAAAACAACAACAACAAACAAAAAAAAAACAAAAATAAAAAACTCCATTGCAAACTGCAAGTCAGTCACCGTTCGCCACGTGAGGTCGTTCCATGAAGAATGCCATCAAGGATGAGGATGAATCACAATCGTGAAGAATACGAGGCAGTATGAATGAGGAAGGGGAGGCACTGGATTAGAAAATCGACAGAAAATTGTTAAATAATTAAAAGGCTTGAAATTAAAAGTACAAACGAACTGGATGCCTAGAACATCGAATGAAGCTGACCCTGGCAGCGATGAACCCTGTGTAGACCTTGTTTGATCACACCCACCCGTCTAGTCACCTTATCCTCTCTACGGTTATCAGTAGGAGCCACCAGTCGTCATTACTCCGGATAAACGAATAGAGACACCCGATGAGAATAAACTATTTTTCATTTTGAAAAAAAAAAAAATCGAAACGTGTCCAGGAACGGTTTGCGGCCGAGATAAAAGGGTCATGGTCTGAGTGAGCAGAGCTGACCTGGGAGGCGGGACCACTTGCCCTGTGGAGCGAGGATGCTCTGGAGGACGGCTGGACCTTTATTAAAACTCGCCTCTACACAGTGGCTACTGGGTCCACAGGAGGGTCGGCAAGACTGATCACTGCTTACAGGATAACGGTCACTTCCATCGATTGGTCGGCGCCACCACAGCCATGGGGATCGATGTTCAGACACGACCCCTGGACTTGCAGCACGTGTCACGTGCCCCGCTGTAAACCTGTCTCGCTACTGTAACCTGTCAAGTGAGATGAACCTGTCTCACCAGGTCAACTAGTCTCGTTTCTGTGATCCGTCTCAGCAGCTGTAACTTGTCTCGCGGAGTATTTCTATCCACGTGGTCAGCTGACTGTAGATATTCGGGTGCCATTGAGAATGAGGATATAAGGCTTACTCAACGTATAGCCAAAAAGGTTTTATGTTTAAAAAAAAAAAGAAGAATGTAAATGTATGCCTGTGTATGTAGGATTATATATATAGACATGCACGATCACAGAATGATGTGAAGACCTTCACGCACGCGCCCCCTGACCAGTCCTAGAGATGGCGGCCAAGGGTCAGTGTCCGAAAGGCGACACCTAATGAAATGGACGGCCGGGCCTTCTGTCCGGACATCGAGATTGCAACGGGACCGCTGCGTGAAGCCCTGCGTGTCGAATGGCCCGACTCTTCCGGGAAAACCGTCGCCAGTCCCAGACGGGCTTCGCGGTTGCGCGCGCGAGGTTGGGGGGAGGAGAGAAAAAAAATGGGGGAGTGAACGTCTACCCCCTCAATCCCCCCTTTCTCTTTTATCTTTTCTCACTTGAGCCGTTGTGCAACCCACCCAATCCCACCCCGCTCCCCATCACACACACTCTCTCCGTGCACCTGTCAGGAAAGAACCCAGACGACGACGGAGGTTAAAAAACGGAGGGACCCAGGCGGCGACAGCAGCCCGGCGGGTTGCGGGTGAGATGGGGAAGCACCTTTCTCGGGGAAGTGTGCATGTGGACTTGCTCGCATGCTCCCCAGCCTCCCTTAGTAAGATGTATCGCCCATTAACACGGCAGGCCCGCGGACCGTGATCATATTTCAGTTGACGGCCGTAAATCATGTTACGGACGACGTGGCGCGGATGGTGGTGGTGGTGGTGGTAGTGGAGGTTGTGGGGTGGCCTGTCGTGACCAGCGACTCCCGAGGCTGGCGAGGCTGGCAGACAGTCGCCTTGATGCAGACAGACAAGCTGGAACCGTCGAGAGCTATTCTTTCTCCGTATTAAAAAGAAGATAGAAATCCCTTGGAAAAAAAAACAATCTGTTTCATTTCCTCGTGGATGCCTGATTAAGAATTTCAGACAACAGATTTTTACAAGCGTGAATAGTTGTGTTGTGGCCGATTTTTGTTTTTGCTTTCTTTCAGCACGCGGGTGGAATAAACAAAAAAAAAAATAAACAAAAATTGCTGGAGATGATCTTGGCACTTCCGCTTTCCGTTTTCCGACGGGCGGAGTTCTTGAACAGAGCACGTAAGGGTGTCGGTGTCTGGGTGGGCTTCATCATCTCGGGGGATCGGTAGGGCGGAGGGTGAATGCCGACTGCAATCTGCCTGCAGTCACAGTAATCAAAGTTTACGCGTGGGACGCCAGGTCCTAGTGCGCGTGCTGTCCACGGCATGTGATCGCTACCCCACCCCTAGTGACGTGACATCTCGCGTTGTCTCGCGTCTTGCAGTGCCTCTCCCCACCCCACACCCCTACCCCATCTCTCTCTCTCGTTAGCTCTCCAGTTCTGGCTTTTGTTTTTGTTGTGTGCATGCGTGCTTTTTGTTTTAACGAGGGGCGGAGGGAAGCAGGGAGGGGACTAAAAATAACGCCGCGCAGGTCCCGCTGACCTGGTGGGAGGTAACGGATCTCGAGCTCAAGCACGCGGGTTGCGTGCGTGGATGTTTCTATTTCGCCCAGCAACGGGGGTATCTGCTACCAGACACCCAGAGAACAGAGGGAGGGAAAGATTGAGGAGAACCGGTGTTCATTTCTAAAAAAAAAAAAACCAAAAAAACAAACAAACAAAACACTCGGCTTGAAAATGATTGTCCGAGTACAAACACATGTACGGGTAAAAATGTAGGAGGATCGTGGACACACGCTTGAGGACATTTGTTGTAGTTTGTGTTGTATAAAAATCAGAGACAAGATTAAATCCCGCCGCACTTTTTTAACAAATGCTAAATCACGTGTCCGGCTGCTAAACCACGTGTGTGGACCTCCACAAATCTTTCTGGAAAAACCATCGCCGGTTGTAGCTTCAGCCTTGATCAGGCGCCATGGCCTTCACCTCAAACAGCCTTCACCTTCGAGACAGGGTTCCGTCCACATCAACCCAGCTACTAACTACCCTCAACCTCCATTTCCCCCTCTCCCTAATCACCTTCCCCCACCAACCAATACACAGACATCCTCATCATGATGCTTCAGCGTACCCCGTCAGTACATCCGACCCTGAGAGGGTAGGTGGAAGCCTGGAGTCGGCCATCTTGTTTAATTAATTCCTTCTCTCTTTAAACCAATGACACGAGTGTAAATTTTTGAGGGGCGGGTAGGCGAGGGATTGAGTGGAGAGGAGGGGGAGAAGTGAGGCTGGCGAGAACATGGTATGAGTTTTATCAAAGTGTAGCCTTGGTGCAGAGAGGATTTGGCTTGGTAAGCGATGTTTCTCAAACAATTAGAAAAAAGTTTTCTTCCTTCGGAACAAAATACCCAGAGAGAGAGAAAGGGGGCGGGGACTGGGGGAAGGAAAACTGATAAGCATCATGACGACTGTGATAAATTAAGTTTCTCATTTTATGATGTCTGCGACCCTCACTTTATGAATTCCATAAAACAATATTATATCTGTTCCCATTTATTTATTAGAGCGGTAAACTTTGTGGTCGTCTGTTGTATTCAACCGACACGAGAGAATGTATAGGAAATGAGATCTTCCGACAAACTATTGGTAAAATGATCTGGGTAGGTCTACCTTTAGACCATGAATACAGGGTATGCGTGGAGCCGATATTTAACAAGCCCAAGCAGGGTGGCAGGATGAGTAAAAGCGTTGATGAATACAAGTCATGATCTGTTATCCTAACTCTTGCAGTCAGACAAACAAGTCAAGGTGTGTTTGTATCAAGACGCACACACACCAATAAACTCCACTGAAATATGTACCATCTACACCAAAAAGACAGCGAATTGTTGTTGTCAGGGAGCCAGCCCAGGCTCTTCACAGGACACCCAGTTCACGTGCCGGTCACGACTTCCCCTGTGGGGCCGCCGACAAAAGGCCTGACACTTCCCATTCACCTTACCTGCTACTTTTTGCACTCTCCAGCTTCTCCTCCGCTGTCGAACTCGTTTTTACACTACCCACGCTCATCCGGCAAGACATTAAGATGCTTTCTGCGGGAGGTTTTTTGTTGGTTTGTTGTTGTTGTTTTTTGTGTGCAAATTTCCAGTCACGGTGCAGTTGCAGATAACACCGTATCACAGTACGCCGCAGTGACTCGCTCGTGACCCCTGCGCGTGTCTGCAAGGGTTAAGTTTTAGAAATGCCGGGAACGGACCGTCGGTACCTTTCTGATAAAGTCAAAGCCATGACATAGTGTGTGACAGGTACAAAGCCTCCACCAGTCTCGTTTTGTCAGTTATGCTGGAACGGATGGAAGCGACACGTCATCACAATCCCTGTGGAAGTTAACGGTTAGTGTCGTCTGGGATTGTGCAGGTAAATAAAACAAGAGTAACCATCCAAACGAAAACCCAGTGCACGTGACTCACCGATCTACAACTAATAAACAGACCCATTCTCTCTCTGCTTGAAGCCTCTATGAATACCACGCTGCTGTATTTTTCATACACTGTCAACTTCGAAAAGTTTTTTTTCTTTCTTGAGCCACCTCATTCCCTCCATTGATTTTAACACTGAGGAGGTAGATGCCAAACTGTTCACGCTCCATGCTGGTTTGTTTGACATTACTCGTGGTGAGATGGATGAGTTGTGGCTTCAAGAAGTTCTTTGACAGCGCCGCACGGCGTCTACCCAATATTTCTACACCAGGGACTTGGCTACGACAGCAACCCCAGCACAGCGGCAACAACATTTTGCCACTCTAACAACAACAACAACAACAACAACAACTCAGTAGTAAGTACCTAGAATTTCTGTAGCGACCTCCGAGGGCTTTGACAGAACAACACGTCAACAAGTCAACTAAGAACTGGTATTTGTAGTGTGTACAAGATGCCGGGTACATTCTGTACAGACTGTTTACACCCTGACCCGCCAGACGGAGCTCATACCACATCATATCGCCTACACGTGCATACAGCGTTAACAGCCACTTAGGACAAAACAAAACTACTTTGATTAGTTCACATCTATCAGAAGGGTGGACGTTTCGCTGCACGCGCCTGTCGTGACTCATCCATCATTCACACGGCCTACTTATAGGGCTGTCCTATTTCCGATAGAGAAGTCATCAATAATTCTGCGACGCGACCTCAAAATACTCGGGTGAGCGCCCCTCTCCACCCGCATCGCTCCCCTCCTTCACTCACGCAAGACGTTATGACGCATGCGCAGACCAGTGTGAGAATGTCCGCGGAGAAGTGTTGCCTGAAATGCGGGATCTTTGTTCCCTTATTCCCCAACATTTATTATTTTATTTAAAATTTATCATATGACTCTCCTCGTCTTCCCCACCCTCTCGGCGAGAAAGGAAGTCATCATCGCAAGAGGATGGGATGGAAGTTTTAAGTTAGAATAAAGAAGCAGAACAAACATCAGCACTTTGTACACTACTACCCGCTCTGTCCATCAGACCAACAACATGTCTGGCACCTCACAAACACCTCACCCTCCACCAAGACATCAGTCTCGGGAGATCAGTTGCCGACCTTACCATGGACACCAGAGTTCACAGCCCTCGCAGAGCTGAGGATTCCAGAGACAAGCCCTCGTCAGACACGGAATCCGGGCTTTAGGTCCGTGCGTCTTGAAATACCTTGAGTTACCGACGGTCAATCGGCTTTGGAAACAGAGTCCGACAGACAAGAAAGTCCTCTCAAGCACCAGAAGACAAGAAAGGGGTTTAAACCTCCACGATCAATCTTTGTGATGTCCAAAAGCATCTTGATTCACCTTTCCCTGCAGCCCGTCATTAGGAGTGTCTACATCCATGGAAAAACTTCGGGTATATCACAAAAGTGAACACAGAATGTATGTGTGTGAGACGGTTGTTTTAGGTTAAGACAGGCGCATTCGCCATATCACGACAACGGCAGAAAGTATTCATGTCACGATGGTAAAAAAATAGTGATGAAGAGGCTAGGTTTCCTGAGGATGTCAACAAGTACAGAGAGATGGGTATTGTGCCAGGGAGGGATAGGAAGGAATACTGAAGGAGAGATGAAAAAAAAAAAAAGGGGGGCCAGGCCAAAACTCAGAGAGAGAGAGAAAACCTTGCAAGCCGAGCGTTTGTGGAGGTGAAGGACAGGTCCAGGACGGTATCAGTGTATGTGCGGCAGCCATGGAATGGTATTTATTCAAGCTTCCTGACATTGAAAATGCCAACACTCGGGCCCACCATGGGCGCATCAAACCGCTATCTGAAGCTTCTCTTTCCTCCCTTCCAAGCTCGGCAAACGTGCGCACGTGTCCTCCTGCAACCATCGGGGGCCGCTCGGTCTCAACTGGAGGCGCGAGGAAAGTGCAAGTCAAACGGGAGGAGGCTTTTATACGGGAGGGGGAGGGCTTCTAGTCCACAACCCGCTAATGAATGGAGTATGCAAGCCAAACTTGGAGAAAGCGAGAGACAAAATAATGAAGAAGAAAAGAAAGGAAGGGTATCGAAAGTAGCAGAATATCATATTGGAACTTGCCAAGGTAGACTTTGCACGGTTGTGATGTAAAGAACTCAGCCACTGTAAGAGCGGGGCAGGGGGGAGGTATGAAAAGTGTGTGAGAGGGGGTGGGTGGTTCGCTACCACATCCCGACCGTTGCTGATCTTCAGACCAACTCTCTACGGGTGGGGAGATAATGGAGCTTTAACAAAGTTTAAGTGTGTAAGAATAATGTAGAAGATTTTTAACAATCCGTGCTAGCCATTCGTCACCAGTCTCCTTGCTGACAACCTACCCGCTTACATGTTGTTGGCTCCCCTGGCTTTAATTAGTATTGTACAGAACAACAATAAACCAACAGTACGAGACTATTTCTGTCTTAGATAAACATACCCGCTTTAATTAGTCCTGTACACAACAGTTACCGCGGCAATATACCAACTACAGTACGAGGCTATTTCTGTCGAGGATAAACATCCTCGTTTTAAGTGTAATGAGACGTTTCCAGACGAGATGGGCGCCAACTACAATCCTGTCTGATAAACGTCAAGCCCGCCATCCTGGGCTGTCTTCGGTGTTTGCAGAGCCAGCGAGGTCACGACCTGACCCTTCCCCCTCACCCTCACCCCGACGTTCCCTCGGTCCCTCCCTTGCTTGTTCAGAACGATATGGTCTAATTTCCTCAGTCTAGCCTCGTTTTACCGCAGTATTACAGCCTTAGCTGATTTCATTGCGCAGAACCCGATTATTCAAAAACGAAGAGCCCTGATCAATCACGTACGACCAGCCTGGCGGTCAATCGATCCCAGCAATAGCTTCCGCCGACACGTCACTTCCTGTTAGGCGCGTAATTTGACTGTTTTGCTGGTTCCCCCCTTGGCCACCAAGTCGTCCCAGTCTCCACGGTTGCAGAAATGGGGGAAAGGTGGGGGAGACAGGGGCAAAGGTCGTTTGACGATGCGGTGCAGTGTGAAGATCAGTTTGTCAGGCTGGCTGACGATTCTGATGAGCACATGATTGGAGGGGATGACGGGGAATCGCCACAGAACCAAAACCGATCATTTATCGAAAAGCAAATGTTTCTAGCAGTCTTTTTTTTTTTTTTTTTCTTTTTTTAAATCCATATGACTTTCTCTTGGAATATGTCTTCCTCCTCTCACAACCCGAAGAACTCATGCTGTCAAGTTTGTGTTTGGTAGAAATTGTTAATAATTTTTTTTTAATCTACTAATGTTCACCTCGCCAGGTGAATGGAGCAACATCAAAATACCAACAAAAAATGCCGGCTCACTAACAACGTATCAACTGGAATCAGCAACATAAATTAGCAAGTTATCGTGCTGACACCCTGACACAGGCTGGCAGGGCACCGACCTCAAAGTACCCGCATTCAACTAGGCTCTACCCTTATCGCCGTGGTAGCAATCATAACAGATT
Organism: Pomacea canaliculata; assembly: GCF_003073045.1. Classification (NCBI taxonomy): domain Eukaryota; kingdom Metazoa; phylum Mollusca; class Gastropoda; order Architaenioglossa; family Ampullariidae; genus Pomacea; species Pomacea canaliculata. The sequence goes on from NC_037592.1 coordinate 4,796,452, forward strand.
TCTCTCGACTTGTTCCTCCGGGTGAGACCATGCCAGGGAGCGAATCGTTCATTACGGGCTGTCGTCGTTTCTAGCATCTGCGCCACCTGCAAAGGGAACTAACTGACGACTCTAATCTTAAAGGTTTGAGGGTTGGGGGAGAGGGGAAGTGAGGGAGAGAGACCTCGTGCCTTGGAGTGTTGCTTGCCGCTCGACACTTTGGAACGGGGGTCCTAGCCAAAGCCTGACCTGCAGGCCGTACCGTATCTGCCGCACTTCATCTTCATCACTCTACAGCGCCCTCGCAGCACGACATGCGCGGCACGGTGGCAGCACCTGCAGGACGGCGACAGCCCGGAGCGCCGCGCGGCGGCAGTACTGTTGCCTAATCGAGCTCGGTGATAACGAGTGTCACCGTGATGGAAGCGTCTGAACCGTCATGGCCACGGCGGACTGCCGCACCTTCACAACGGTCTGCGGGCCGTCTGCTGCGTGCTGCAACACCTCCGGCAGCAAGGTGCGCGCGCGGACACACACACATCCAAAGGGTAGTGCGGGGAAAAGGTCCTCGTCTCTTACGATGTTTAGGTCAACCAGGGGACAAGGGGTACGGGTGTGAATGGATTAACAATGAAGATTTTCTACAAGAGTGCGTTGAAAGGGTGGCCTCAGGCTTGTGTAAACTGTGCGCCTGCACAGGTCCGCCAAATCCCAGGGGCCGCCACCCAATATATATTGAATATAAAATAACGACACAGCTGACGGCAATGTGGCCGACAAACACTGTTTCTTGTTAATTAGTATGTTAATTACTAATATTGCCACAGTAAGCTATGTGTAGTATTAGAAAGTTCTACCGTAATGACAATATTATGGGCCGCCACTTGGTTTTATTGACACTGGAGGGCGAATTCTTTATCTGCCCCGGGCCGCCACAACCCTAAAACTCTCCCCTCCCAAGGACTCACCGAGTTTATTCCATCACAAAGAACTGCTACATATGGTCATGTAATCTTCGAGATCACACACTCACACAAACACACACAGGGAGAGTTTTCTCCTGGTTTGGCTACAATGTTGATGTGCAGCACTGTTTGTCAACTCCATGACCTGCGGGGTTACACAAAGATGCCGGGCTGCCAGAAGGGTCAGAGGGTCACTGATGTTTTGGTTCTGGAGACACGCGAGAGACATACCAAGAATCGATTTCACAAAGAAGTCACTTTTTGTTGGGCCTAGGAGACACTTGCAGGAGAGAGAGAGCACTTGCTGTTGCTCCCACATACAGAGACCGGGTCTCACGTGCCTCCAAGACAGACAGGTGCTTTGTGGGACAATGCACGAGATGTTGGTTAACGTGTTGGCCTTCGCGTACGAGTAGGACATCAACATTAAATATAAATATTCTTTGTATTACATGTGTATGATATGACAAGTTGTTATGAGGGAGTAGTTTCTCTACACTCTGCAGGCGATTAGAAAGCAGTGGGAGAATGTGGATCGTACATGGGATTTGTAGAGCGAAACGTCTGGTCAAACGTTAAATGATGAATAATAGATGACCAACGTTATTAACGGACAATTACAACTCGGGAAAGCTCAGTTACAAAATAAACACAACAGAAAAGGTTAGTGTGAAAGGAAAAGGGCTTTCGTGAAACAGAGAAACCTTGGATGGACAGCTACCAGTCGGGGAGTGAGTGGGGGAGGGGATGGTGAAGAGGGTGCAAGCCGTGCTTTTGATCTCGCCGCCATGAAGAGTTTGGCGCCTGTGAGGTAGCGAGACCAGCGTGGACCGCACCACGTGGGTTTTGTTTGAGGTTTGTGTGTGTGTGGAACAGACTCGTTGCGCGCCAAATGGCCTGCATCTTTGCCTCGTATTCCAAATTAATTCCAGCATCTCAACAACCCTTCCTTCCCTCCCACACCCACAAGTTCATTAAGGAATCAACACCCCAGTCGCAGCCCCACCCCCTTGGTTCTGCTGGCGAGACAGGCAATGAAAGTTTCAATCAGATTATCAGACGCTCTTCCTGCAGAACCTCGCCAGCGCCACGGCTGTCTGGCCTCGTCACACCTTGCTGTTTTCTTCCCTCTCTCTCTCTTGGACAACGCTCGACTAGCGCTAACTGCTGCTGGTTGGTAGGTAGGCAGGTAGCTAGGTAGTTGTTGCTTACAATCAGGACCTCAGGGACCGTCTCCACCCCCACCCCCAAAAAAAAACCCCAGCTCGCTAAGGAGCGAAGCTAATTAACCCGACGTCGCAAAAACTTGTGGAGAGGTCAAGGGTTGTTGAGAGGCTGGAATTAATTTAGAATAGAGGCAAGATTAAACTCAACCAATTCCTTGCATGGGAGAGTTGTCTAGGAAGATTCTGTGAGTGTAACGGGGTGTAAAACAGACTAGTAACCAAAGGAACTACCACAGTCAACAGGGATTTATCCCGAGAAGCCAGCCTCGGTTTGCTATATATATAATGCGCCTTTACTCCTCCTCTCTCGTTTCCCCCCACACCACAACCTCGTTATGCTATCTCGGATTTCTGACTCCTACGTGCTGGTCATATTAGGCAATATTAGATACTCTCAGGATGCAGTTTGGATCTCAAACTTTTCTTCTTTTTAAAAAACTTGGAGAAACACTGTGGTGGACGTGCAGCTACCTGACGCCCTCAAGCAGAACAGACTCACTCTCACATTTCTTCCTTCAAACGTTGATCTTTCCTGCAGGAGACGTAATCCACCGGAAGTGCAAGTGTATACGTCCGCCAAATACGTTCTGTTTACGTCATTGTCACGGGTTAGGACAGTGGGGTGGGAGTGTCGTTGCTCCGCATACCTACCATGTACACTGGTTCAAAACTGTTGGAGCTTCGGAGAAGTAAATAATAGTTGGCGAGAAGAGTGGTCAGACAAACCAAACATGGACAATTTTTTTTTCAAAACCTGCTAACTGTTCTCACGACGTTGGACGGATACTGCGGGATGGTGTACGGCGGCTCCAGCAACAGTCTTTGGCATCGTCTGCGATGGACACGTGACAGTCTGCATGCAAGTGACGCAATCTCACGACTGTTGACTGGCACACACTAGTCAGACCACCAACAGCCAATCGTCTTTTAGGCATGCTCCACTGACCAAGACCAAGTTTCCTTGCTTTTTTTTTTCTTTCTGCTTTTTCTTTCGTTAACGGTGATGGTGGAAGATACGTTGAACGAGAAAATTTAAAAAAAAACTTATGAACACGTCTTTGACTTGCACAAGATTGCAACTGCTGCACGCACTGTGGTTAAAAAAAATTCACGAAGAATGGGGAAGAAAGCGTAAGGTAACCTCCCTTGCTGTGTTATCGATCCACGATCACTCAGGTTTGAAACATCTTTTGACAGGACTCCTCTCTCTCTATGTGTGTGTGTGAGAGAGAGAGAAGTGGAGGGGGAGAGGTTAGGGGGAGATGTGGAAAGCAGACTGCAGTCAGCGATTGGTCTTTGTTACCACAGACGTGCTCAGACAGGAGAAGAATAGCCAGTCCATATGGGCGAGTTTGTCTACCGAATCTCGATACGATTAATCTTCTGCCGTCTACAGCACAATGGAGGCCGTCAGCACGAGCAGTGACAGGGGTCAGAGAGAAGAAACAGACGGGGGAAAGGGATAAAAGAAATTCTGAAAAAATTATGCTCGTGGTTCTAGTCCCTTTCTCATTGGTGCATCCCCTTGCTGATTGTACTTGCGGAAATCATACAGTATCCTCAATATTTGTGACAGGCATTCTCGTGCGCGCACACACACACACACGAACACACACACACGTGCAGATGAATCTCTCTACATGACCTCAAATCATACCAATTTCGAGCTGTACACCTTCTTCACTGGATGACTGTCGTCACATTCATCAACTGGCTGACACACTAGTCTGCTCCTTCTCTGAACCTTCTCTGTGGATCCTCGGTCAGGCTCTGTCCGACCTCACGACCGCTCCATCCACCTACCCTGTGGTCTTACAAGGGTGGGGCGTAGTCCTTAACACTAACCTTCAGCCCCAGTCTCGGGATCGTATCCCGGGCGGAGGAACACTCGTCTTGCCCCTTGACCTCGAGCGATATTAGATTATCGTCAGGACCCACACGCGCACAAACACGCGATTGTTGTCCTGCCCTCGCCAGTGTTGGCGGCGGCGACTGACAGGGGACAAAGATCATGTTTGATCACAACTCACGTCCTCTTAGTGATGTATTTGTCTCCCACTGGATCTTGCCGCCACTTTTAGGAAAAAAAGGACCAGCGAATCGGCGGCTGGAAAGGACAGACGAAACACCGAAGAAAAAAAAAACAAACAAACAAAAGCGCGACACATCTACTACTACTCATATAAGATCAGAGGATTCTTAGTTTGGCATCTTCCGGTGGGTGACTATTTATAGCCAACTCGCAGCTACTGAGACAATACCAGGCAACTTATTAAATACCCCGGGTGCAGGAACACCTACAGTTATAATAACCGACTAATCTTCACACCTGAACTCTACCAACAACCGAAAGAAATCGGGGCACCTACAACACGAAATGGATTTTCACCTGTTCCCTCCCGAGGAGGGCAAGTGGGTGGGAGGCGACTCACTTTAATTCCGACACAAACGGAGCTGGATAATCGAGGTGAGACGAGAGTAAGCAGCCTAGTATGGCGGAGTGATGGCCGACACTTGCTACACTCTCACCGTGTCTAATCTGGGCACCAATTCTGCCCCAGTCACCCAAGAAGCCTCCCTGACCACCACAGAGAGAAATTTCAACCGCCGGGGGATACATCTACAGTGGTTCGAATGGTGGTGGTGGTTTGGGGGAGTTGTGGGAGGGAGAAAGAAAGCAAGGATGGAAAAGCAGGAGTGAGGCACGGAAGAGGTCATACAGACAGCTCCGAGAGGACAGGAGCAGGAGAAGTTTGGGGAGGAGGGGTAGGAGTGTGTGTGTTGGGGGAGAAAGGTAAAGTCGATTTGCAGGCGATACTTCCTGCTCCCCTGACGTCTACAACCAGTATGGTCACGTCCTCCATTGATTGCCGAGGAGTCAATGTGGGTGTGCAGACGAGAAACGAGAAGAAAAGTCTCCCGAAGCCACCAGACCGGGAATGAAATCCATCTGCTTAAACTGTTTGATAGCGAAACACTTAATAATAATAATACAACTGACGACCGTTGAATGATATTTGATATGGCTAAGGGAGTTCTTTAAAAGCTGGTGAAGCTATAATAAAAGGCTTCAGACAGCAAAGCTTCTGCTTATTTGTGAAGCGATAAACGAAGGACTAACACCGAATTTATTTATTTATTTATTTATTTTTTGCTGATATATTGTACTCCTTACTACACATGTTCAAGTGGTTGGTCCTGCAGCCACAAGTTTTGCTTCTGTTTATAATATTTGTATGAAGTGCCTGAGGTCACAAGCTTGCCTCCTGCACTGGAGTCAGTTGTTAACAGCGCTGATGGAGGTGGTGAGGAATGGAGTTTCCAGACACGGGAGAGTTCGTGGACGACACGCATGACTCGCTCCGAGACGCTCATCCATGGAGATGAAACCTGAGGTCTCCGACAGTTGCCGTGACGACCAGAATGCTCGCAGACGCCAGGCCGCGTGCAAACGAGCCAGACAGACTAGAAACTAAAAGTTTTTCACTCGGCCAGCTCTCGTTGGTGGTTGGTTTTTACACACACAGACAGTTATTCAGTTATTCAAAATGATCTGAATGCTAATACGGACTGTGGTATCACACAAAATGTGTGTCTGGGCTTTAAATGGCGATGCTGCTACTCGCTGGTTTTTGTTGGACACGATGGCGAAAAATGCTGAGACCGTCCTGCACACCATCTTGAATATGTGACCTAAGTTTTTGTAAATAAATGGTTTCTACTACATAGGTGTCAACATAATTTTTCAACGTGCACTGTGATAATAGTGGAGGTTTTCAACAGAGAAATTTCCCAGAGACCACTCATGTTTTAGCCATCTCGAGATAGCTCTTTCTTTGTCAGCAAGTTAATATCTTACAAACATCAGAAATATTTTTTACAATATATAACAAAAGTAGCGCGCTGAGGCAACAATGGTTATGACAGAAGAAAGATGGAACAACGAGTCGATGGTAGAATGAGTGGTGTGTGGTGGTGGTTGTAGTGGGAGAGGAGGAGGAGGGTGTAGGGTAAGAGACGGTGGCGAGATGTGAGCAGGCGGGGTGATAGACCTGAGACTATGTGCAGCCATGTGGAATATGTGTGTCGTCGGCATCAGATGAGATGAAAAGCAAAGAGTCGCCGTCTGCGCTGGGACTGGCGACCGTAAGAGCACCGGGGAGGCCAGTCTTTGAGGCAGGCACGCGCCAATCAAACTGTGTCAGCACAGCCCCGCTGTCTCTTGTAGCCCCGCGCAAACACGCTGGACGGTAGTGGGCTTCCCCACCCCACCACCCCACACCACCCACCCACACACCCTTCTCCCTCCTCCAGCGAGCCGGACAACTGAAAGAAAAGCGGACAACCGAGATGGAGCTAATGAAGCGAAAACACTTTCCTGTTTTTATTCTTTTCTTTTTCTTCTCCCATCAGCCGACAGCTTCTTGCGTTTCTATGCTGACAGAGAAAGGGTGGCGAGGAGAGAAAAATGGATGAAGCGTGCAGGTAAATGACAATACACTCCTGCAGAAAGCAGACGAAGGAACCCGCGCCTTTCAGGATGACATCGATTCCAGCTTGCACCATCAGGGACCCATATCCGGGTCCCCAAACCCTACAGTCAGAATCGAACGCAGGTTCATAAATCCAAAGATGTAACTCATCACAGACACCTTCCTGTAGTCGTAAAGATTAGAAGGAGGTATGGGGTGGATGATCTGAGATAACATGCAATATTCGTTTGTCGTAGTATTTATAATGAACGGCATGTGCTCCAGAGTTGAATTACTCTTTCTAACATTTATCATTTCAGATCATTTTTTTTTTCTATAATACTCGAACTAGACGAGTAGAACCTTAACCCTCAACGACCGAGGGTTTCAGTAAACATGTATCGGGGGTTATTAGAGGACGAGGTAGAAGATGAAAGGGGTGGAGGGGATGGGAGGATGTGTGTGACGGAAGTGTTAGTCGTCGAGGTCCATTCAACAAGTTACATTAACAGGGTATGAACCTGACTTCCTCGGCGACGGCAAATTGAGAGCAAATCTTCCAATGAACCGGTGGGTCAGACAGATTGAATCTGAATTCCCTAGAAGCTTCTAGAAATAACATGTATTCTCAGTTTTCCATTTGCATACACGTGCTTTAATTGCCAGCCCGCCTTTATCGCTGGCTGAACAGGTCTCATAACATCTGCTGCACCCCGATCGATGTCCCCAAACCTCAGGGGTACCTTTCCCACCCCCATCAAGATCTCCATCAGCGCTATTCTTCAATGACACCCTGGCTCCATCTCATTGTCGTACAGTTTTGCAGGCAGCAACCCTATCCTCCTCGCAGGAGTCATCAAATAGATTGGTCTACCAGTGGAGAAGCCCTGCAAACAGACTATGATTTACAGGCTGGGTGGTGTCGGCTTGCAGTCACCTGCCAACTGCGCCTGTCTTCCTTTCTCTTTATATGCTTCTCCTGCCTTCTTCCCCTCTTCTCCTTGACACGGGTTTTTACTTCACTGCTGCTTACTTTCAACCAGCATTCTGGCGAGAGAGATAGAGAAGGAAAGAGAGAATGAGTGAGTGACAGAGAGATACAAAGGAAAAAGCGCAGGGAAAGAGAAAATGGGAAATGTGAGCGAACGGAATGAGAAATCCCTGACTTGTGGAGGAGATGGAGTGAGACCATAAAGAAGCACCATCGCCCCCACTGCCCTCAAATACCCCACCCGTGCAAGACCAACCAAAAAAAAAAAAAAAAAAAAAAAAAGAAAAGAAAAACCAAAATCGCGACCAGCGCAATGACTTGATTATTCAGTCGTGCCCTGCGTGCTACTCACGCCAGCTTATTTACTCATTTCACTACTGCCCTTAGGGGGATAACGTGGAATAATTCACAGATTTTTTTCATCCCCTTTCTTCTTTTCCTCCGCCGACAGTGAAACACGAAGAGAAAGCACAGCAACACTTGATCTCCAGCTAGGATTTGAACCCGCAAACTATGGCCGTCCACCATCAGCAATGCTCTGCAACTGCCTCCATTCCCTTTCCCCACCCTCCTGCTCTTCCTCCCCTCCCCACCCCCACTTTCTCCCCTGGAGATAGGAGGGGCCAGAAAGCTGTCAGAAATGATCTATTTCACGAGGACCTTACCAGCTTCCCCCGCCTCATCCCCTCATCCCCGGAGAGACAGCATGCAGTCATCGATCGCTTTGTTAGCGTCGTCAAATTGAATAACTGAGATTTCATTTCTAATCTCTTCATATGGACGAGGGGCTGTGATAAAATATTTGTTCGACTACGGCCGAGGCTCGGCCGAGTTCGGAAACCTCTGACCGTGGCTCTCCTATGTGAGGTTTAATGGCCGGGCTGTTCTAGCGTTATGGGCCTTTCTATCGCCCGTTCGGAGGCACAAGCAGGTTGAATACCCTCGCTCGGTCCTCCCATCCGCCCTGGGTGGGCACTGGCCGCCCCTCTTTACGAGAGGCTTACTGTTTTGGACAGGTTCGGCGATAGTGGTAATCGCAGGGGGGAGTGTGGTTATTACCAAAATAAATGGTTGTGTGTGTGTATGCGCGCGTGTGTGTGTACAGAATAGCAGTAAGCTGTACAGACAGCGCGTGCTTTGAGCGAGAAGGTTTGGGTGTGTACGCGCGTGCGTTTAGACAGTGCGTGCGTGCCTGCAATTACAACGGACGAGCGGGAAGAGCAATTAAGCTGCGTGGGAGTGCAGCTACAATTAGTCTCTGTGCTCGCGACAAAAATCATCTAATTGTCGGTTATTCCTTTGTCTAGACTTTGCCGATGTCGTTATTATTAAATCCAGATATTAAAATACCCCCCCTCTCACACACACACACACACTCACTTCCCTCCCCACCTCGGTCTTGACCGTAATTAAAAACGGCTTTCGTACCCGAACTTTTGATTTCATCTCCTCCTGTGCAGCGGCTCGCTGGCGCCGCTGAATGTCAAAAAGCCGATCACTCTTTCTTCGTCTTCAGAAGGAAGAGAAAAATGACTAGCAGCCATTACAGTCCGCAGGTGAAAATTACGATGGTTAACATTTGCATTCTCTCTAGGAGGAAATGGGAAAGCAGCGGGCTTGGTGTTGTCGCTGTAGCACGCCATGCCTCCGTCTCCTGCTCTTCCCACCACCACCAGCACCAGCACCACGCCCTCGGTGGCAGTAGAAAGGAGAGAAGCCTTTTTAAAATAGCTTTCTAACATAGCGAGAAATTCTTTTTACCATGAAGGAATGAGACAAGAAGAGTTCAGCCAATCCAAAAGTGTTGGAAAGATGTAAGAGGAAAAAATAACGGAGAATTTGATATTTATTATAACTTCATGTCGAGCATCGGCGAGGCTGTTGTGGTGTGGTGGTAAGAGCGGGGATATGTAGAACAGTTTTTGGTTTGATTTTTGAGTAAAGGAGTTTTTGCTTGTTTGTGTGGGTTTTTTTTTTGTGTTGTTGTTGTTGTTGTTGGTTTTTTTTTTTTTCTTTGGGGTTTTTTGGTTTTGTTTTATTTTTGGTTTGTTTTTTGTTTTTTTGTTTTTTTGCAAGTCGGTGGTTAGGTCTGGGGTGAGATCTCTCGAAAGAGTTATGTTCACAGAATAATCGGTGTGTTTGTGTTTGTGTGTGTGTAAACAAATTCCATTGTGGTTAGGTTTTTTTTTTTTTAAACTAAGCCGCTAAAGATGCAACACAGTATCGTTCGTTGATTAGCTGAAAGTTTCATGCCCTATTCATTGCTAGAAAAATAATTTCGCCTCCAAAAACAGCCTGACCCACGCGACTTCAACATCCTACTTCTGCTCCCTTCCTTCCTTCCTGCGACAGTGTGTAGGTGTATTCATCCTGTGATGCCAGTCCTCGCCGCCATTCCATGGCACAAACCATGAATGTAAGTGAGCAGCGTCTCGCCTTGCTTCTTTTCTTCTTTAAAAAAAATTCCTGGCTAGACAAGGTTGGAAGGGGTGGGGAGAGAGAAAAAATGGGATCCTCACGGCCGCGGGTGACTGGCGTTCATTTGTCGAGCGCGCCGCAAATGAAGAGAAACAGAGAAATCTGAATTACAAATGGCGACTTGGCGGGAATCATCAGAGAAATGAATTATGTCTTCTGTTCTTTGCATAATTAGTTTACGATGTTAACCATGAATAAATGTGTTTCTTCTTCTTCTCTTCCTGGCGCCACGGTCGCCAGCCCCAGAAGTTCTGACTCCGGTCCCTCATTTTTCTCCTCGTCGTCTTCTTTGATGCGCCAGGGGTCTGGCCGGCGATGTCGACGACCTGTTTATGTTGAGAACCGAGGTTTCCCGTGGCTGGAGGCAGAGACGAATGTCCTTGCTGTAGGCGAGTGTCACGTGACACAAGACACCGACACCCGTGTAGAAGTGGGCTTTACCCTCCTCCCCCTCATCCACACGAGACAGAGATTGGGGGAGAGAGGAGGATGGTGTGTATTGCCTCATGAATGTCGTCAGCTTACAGTTTTGATAAGGGGGAGCACGCTGTTTAAATTTGTGCGCGGCGGTTGCAAATCAGCTTCTACAGCCCGAAGGACTCGTCTGCTGCAGATAACTGACCCTCAGCGCAGGCGTCTACCTCCCCGAGTCTCTTCATCTCGCTAAGCACATCAGATTGGCGGCTATGCCAGCACCCCAACCCCATCTCTACTACCTCAGCCTACCCTCCTCCCTCCACAACCACAACCACCTCATCCTCCCCCCTCCACAACCACCACCACCACCCCAAGCTACGGCGTCATGCAAGACGTTTACCTCCAAGCCATGCTGATGAGATACGACAGGACCCGTCTGGCAGCGCAGTTTGGTGGTACTGGTGACACAGATCTTGGTGGGTGGAGGAAGTAGTGTGGGTGGGGAAGGGGTTGCATGCAGAAGGTCAGACATGCCACGCGCGTAAACGCTGAGGTGGAGGCTGACGTCAAGGAAGGGGGAGTTTGAAGGCAGAATGGCACCAAATTAAGGGTGCCCCCTCCACATCCAAGCCAGGCACCGCAAGTCGCGCGAGACTGACCGTGATCTGTGACTGGCCTTCGCTCCGGCTTTTGTCAAGGTCCTGGCAAGAGTGCGCAGCCTTGCGCGGCGGTGGGTCAAAGGTCGCGCTCGCTGCTTGACGTTCCGCCGGTGACAAACGTGACGCCGGGTGACCCTCCGGAACTTCCCTCGTGCTGTGTGTGCATCCGGGGTTGTCTCCATCGCAAGATGTGGACAGCGATCAGCGAGTAAAAGGCCGTTTGATGCTGTATCTACATGCCTTCCATACCCTGGTTAAGTGAACTCCACCGTGGGTCAGGTCAGTGGCCTGCTTGACCCTCTTCTCCTCCTGCCTTGCCAGCGGCTGTCCATCATATATTTGTCATATAGATGAACTACTAACGATCGTTTACAGCCACGTGTACCTTTATGTAGTGAACTATTTCTGTGTAGTGAAAGCCCAGTTACCTGCTCTGCCCTCGTTGCACACCTGACACGTGTGGTTTCACACAAACTAACGGTGACCCATGAAATCCTTCCGCCATCGCAATACATACATTACTCTCCTACGTGGTTATAGTTTTGGTAAGTTACATTTATAGTAGTTGTTCCGAATGCGGGGTATGGCAGTGAGAGGATGTACCCATACAGAAAAACCTAACGAGAGGCCTAACAGGAAGTACTAGACCGGGTGGCGCTCGGCGACGATGTCAAGTGGACGACGATAGTTCCTGCCTCGTTCCGCAACCGCATCAGCCACTAATTGCTCTCCACCCTCCCTCTCCCTCCTCTACCACTCGCGAGTTAAAGAGCATAAGCATCGCATGGCGTTCGTCCAGACGGTGGCGCCACACGCGCTATTACTCCGCCTGGCGAGTGACGTTCTCAAAGTGCCGTGACGTATCCAAGACGAGGCTAGCGGCGGGACACCGGCATTGAGTTACCTGGCGCCAGAAACCCGTAAAGGGGGGAAAAAAGCCTTTAGGCGCCGGATGATTGGACAATGTCATGTATGAGTCAAGTTTAAACGTGGAAACAACACACATCGCCGCCATGATAGTTGCCAGCCTAATCTTTCTGTCTGAAATCCACTCTCGGAAGAACACGACCGCGTGCCTCGTGAGACACAACTTCCCAGGCAGATTATTTTGCGATTTGTCTATCTGCACTTGTGAAGACTTCAATTACAGATGACCGACAGTCATGCATTCAAAACCCTTCTCCAGCTCAAAAAGCTTCCGACCACTAAAACTCGGATGACAGCAAAACAGTGCCACCTTCACTATCATCATCATCATCATCTGCGATGGCGGTGTCGATGAAGCTGTTGTTCCAGGAGGGCGCCTGAACCGCGCGATTGATGAACTGCATGCAGATTGTTCCCCACGACGAAAACTGATGGCCAGCCCCGATGAATAGTTTACAAAAGATGAACTCGCTGACGTCATATACTGGACCGCTCCGTCTCTTTCGGTCTCGCAGCGAACGGCTTTTGCCCCTCGACAGTAATTTCTCCGAGACCTATCAATGAAACGGGCGTTGAGGCGACGCCGAGCCATGAATTTTATACATACTAAACGCGAGCCCAACCAGCCCCTCCGGGGACGTCAGCGCTTCTGCGATCTGGCGGAATGGGGGAGAGAACTCTAAGTGATTGCTTCCATGCCCTCCCTTCTCTGGGTTCCTCTTGCAGTACTTACTGGCCTAAGCAGCTCCTCCGTTCCAAGCTTTTGTCACAGCATCTCACGTGCCCTGGCCGGACTATCCTCTATGAATCATGTAGCTCTATACCATTCACCGACAAACAATGAGGCTGTCTTCTTTTTTTTTTTCAATCCTAGGTTTGTTTATTTATAAGGTGTCGGTTATTTTCAAATCTGACCAAAGACTACCAAAAAGAGAATGTTTCAGATACTTTCAAAGATCAGCCGTAACAGACAAAACAGTCATATCATGCATGCAAATGTCTACAGACAATGGAAGATGACTGTGGGTTCACCGGTCCCATCGCTTTCCATTCAAACAGGGATGAGGTGCTGAGCGCCACCAAGCAATCACTCAGCTGAGGAGACAAGCCAGTCTTTAGCATCAGCATCTTGGCTGTGAAAACAATTTGCTGGCAAGGGATTCCAGTGTCTGCCGGGTGCACTTCATCGCTCAGGTGAAGGATTCCTGCTGCAAACCGTCAAACTTATGACATTTAAGACCGTTCAAATGAAACCGTGGTAGAAACTGCTTTGTACATTTCGGAACGATCGTGCTGATGGAGATGTGAACTAAATATGAGGGAAAAGAAATGTTTGACAAACAATGCAAGAAATCGAGCAGATCACGGGTGGAAAACCCCCGAGAGCGCGGACACCGAGACGTGGAGAAAGCTGATGTAGTGGAGGTAGTGTTTGTGTCTACGCAGGGCCTCCTCCATCATCGGCTGCTCTATAATGTGATGCAACAGGCACACAGGGAGTGAACAGAAACAAGAGAACAAAAGCTTAACACTTTTCCACATTTATTTGTGTTGGTTTAGCTGTCTCGGGGGACGAGGCGGCTTGGCGGCTTTTCGGTGCCTGCTGCGAGGTGTAAACACGAGAGTTGGGACATGAACAATGAACAACGGCCGTCTGTGCACTGACCGGTGTGTGCGCGCGCATGTGATGTGTATATACGATGTAAATGAAAGGAAAAGTCTCACTAGCCTAGTAGATAAAGGAAAGGTTAATGAGTATGACCTCTCTTTTCTTACACACACACGCGCGCACACACGGAGTTGTCCGGTGGATTGTGGGACACGAGATGAGCAGTGCTCATGGCAGGTCACGCAATGGTGGGTCAGGGACAGAACGTGTTCGTGAATGTGACGGCATCGCTCAGGGGACCCTCCCATGAATCCTTGAATGAAAGTGCGCAGCTCTTCCCTTCCTGTCCCCCACCCTCAACACCTCCATTGTTCAACACACCAAGGCGAACTGAGGAAGGGGGAGGACAGAGGTCCATTGTCTTTTTGGCCATCTCCTGCACTGCGCGTGCGCGAGCCTACACAAACTCCATTCAGACTGCTTGTCCACTGGACAGTTTAAAAAACAGAAATACACGGTTCAACAACCAATGAAGGTGAGGAAGAGGGGAAAGTCTAGACCTTTACTTCTACCGAGGAGCAAACAAGGACAGGATGCCGGCTATAAAGACGAGCTCAGTGACTAACGAGAAAAAAATGAGTAGCGCCATCTGCTTTTTGAGTTGTTTCCCCTGCTGTAGGTTCTGAAAGTGTATCTGAGAGTCTGCACTATCTGACATAAAGGAACCAAACATTTTCATAAAACACTATCCCTTTTGTTTCCAACTCTTGGTTTCTATTTATCGTGTATCGTGTGTTTCCAGTCGGCTCTGGGCGCCATTTCTTGCTATTTTCGTCTTGTTTTGTCCACGCGCCGAGTGATAAGAAAACTGTTTTCGTGCCATTCACATTCAAGTTGTTTGCTTTATAATGCGGCACTCGTCAACATGCAAGCCGGCTTCGTTTTGCTTCATCCTCATCACCTTTCTTTTTTTACTTCTTCCTCGCTGAGTTGACTAAACCTTCTGTCGCTCAAAACCCAGAGATAAAACGAACCTTATAGCACCAGCCCAACTTTCTGACACCAACCGGTCAGCCCACGGATCCCTCGGCGGTTACGAAAGTCAATCCAGTCCTGCGCATCCAAAAGTCCATTTGTGGTAAAGCGACCGCCTGTGTCTAATGCTGTGGCTCTGGCATGTTGTTTTCGATTTCAGACGGAGGACTACGACAGGGGGAGCTGTCCCTGGTCAATGGACGCCAGCAGTCTAGCGCCGGTGCTCTTATTATCCGCGACAGTGGCGGTTTGGATTTCGTTCTGACGCCGTTAACTCCCCATTAGACTCCGCAGGTTGCAACAAAAAACTTCTCGGCCTCTGAAAGCTCGGATAATAGAGATTCGTTCGTAAGCATGGTCATCATGGTGCAAGCCTTCTCTCTCTCTCAAGGCCAGCTCTCTCCATCCCTTCCCCTCTTCCCCAAGAGGGGCTGCTCCTCCATATTTTTTTCCTGTCCTCAAACACGCACGGTTTCCATTCCGCAGCCTTCTCTCTCTCTCACGCACACAGAATGTGAACAAAACTCCTGTTGCCTCGCTTGATCAACAGGAATAACACCAGATGGTTTCCCTTTCCGAATAGCAAACTGCCTTCGGAGTGCTGATCCGGTTCCAATTTTTAAAACACCGCACTACCTGTTCTACAGTTTTCCAAGCTAATAATAGATCATCATGATGTGGTCATTAGTTTATGTTCTGCGTTGTGAGTTTTATCAAAGGAACCTTCCATTAAAACGATGGATATAGCCAGCCTATACATTTTTAACGGTAGTTTACTTCGCACATATTCGTACGACAAGATCGTAACAGGACTGTACTCAAACAGTTAACATGTATTACTCAATATGAAATAGCAAAACTATTTTTTCCGTGGAGTTAAACAAAGCAGCTGACACTGAGCACAGATGACACTATAGTGTGCGGGTAGAAGGTCCAAGTAGATCCTGGCACCAATCAAATCCACCGTGACACAAGAACAACCAATCACATTAACGATGACACCCGATTAGCCAATCAGACTCCTTGCGACGTAATCATTGCTCGTGCTGAGATAAAGACCCGAAAAACACTCATCGCCGTGTAACACCTAAAGACTAGAAAATCTACTACTTCAGATGTCAGGCTTGGCCGACACCCTCGACAGTCCACCATGAATATGAAAAGCACCGTGTCAGCAGACAGAGAAGCTTCCCTTGTGATACGCAACTCCACATCGTCAACAGACAAGATGCGTTAGTCCACCGCCTCTCTGAGCCCTACCACCACCAACAACACAGCATTGTCTGCGAACCCCCCTCCCTTCCATTTCCGCCTCCACCCACCCACCAACCACCCCCGCACTCGAGTTTCGATCCCGGCGGACCTCGGTGGCCTGCTCCAACATGAGACACTACTACCGCCCGACAGGCCGCGAGCAGGCGGCCGGCCACTTACGGTGCGGCTGTGGATTAAGAAAATGTTTTCCAGTGGCGTGTTTATGCGACCTGCGAGCGCCCCCTGTCCATCACGACCCGCCGAGACAGTCTTTTGTCGTCACTTCCGGCTCCCAAACCGCGCAGGGGGGTGGGGGGTGAAGCACATAAAAACAAGCTAGAGGAGAGTAAACTCGTACTACGTACAGCATCATGCGTCTCGGGGGGAGTAGGAGGGTGATTGCACGGTTAGGGAGGGAGGATAGTGTGGTACGGAGGAAGAAGGGCAAGGGTTAGGGAAGGAGGAGGGGCTCCAAAGAGAATAAGTAGATGAGGGTGTCCCCTTCCTGTTGCTAAGACGCTAGACGCCGCTGGCCCTAAGTACGAAACCTAATCATCCATGCAGCCCTCGTGTAAAGGTTCAGATAACCGACAGCGGGAGGGGAATATTATTACGGAAGGAGGATGAAAGGGTTACACAGTGTGAGTGGCTCATAGCAAAGACACCGCTGTCTCCAGCAGCAGTACCCTGAAGTCCGCGACAACTGCTCAGCCACTGTGTCGCCATTACTGATGAGTTCTTCCTTCTACTCGTCCTCACTATCATTGGTACATTTAGTAGGAAAGTGCTTCCACCTTGAGGTGATTCGCACTATGACGGGGTGGAGGGGATGACACAGTGACACAATGCAGTGACTCGTCTATCAACACTCCTGGCATCTACATGCACGACAAGCCCTCGGCGTCATCAGTGATTTTCTGTCCTGTCTTAGTGGCTCTTGTTGCGGGCTGTACAACTGTCATTATGCTGTTTCAGCCGCAAGCATGGGTTGTCCGCCATTTCTGATTTCACAATAGTAGCACTTGTGTCCCCCACACAAAGCACGTTTCCATGTTTCTACATCCTCCACTGAGCCCAAGATGTCTTTCACAAAGATGCGTCATCCCTCCTCTGCGTGTAGACTTTTATTAATTTATTATTATTTTTTATTTTATTTTTCACTTCTTCGGTCTTTACAGAAATTGAAGGCAGTTGACTGTATTTTCAATTGTTCCTTTGGCATTGCAATTCTCGCTCTCCTCGCCCCCTTACTCCCATCCCCAGCCGAGAACACCATTCCCACGAGCGCGTTAAACTTAAGTACGAACGTGATGCGCAGGTGAAAATGACTGCTTACATGGAATTGAATCTGTCTCTGTGCTGTAATGGAAGACTCCCCGCACTGCGATTTTCAATTTTTTTGATGAAAAGAAAAAAAATCAGAAATGGAAAAAGAACGCCAATGTGGCTTCGCAAATTGAGAAAGTCAGCTCGACAAACAGATGCGGCAGGAAACGATATTTCTTTCATCTGTTTCTTTGCGATAATTAGAGGATCATTTTCCTTTCTGCTCTTCTTATTCTCTAACTGGTTTTTGTAAGAGCTAGCGGTTTGAGACTATGTACTGTCAAAGAAGTGTGTGTGTGTGTGCACGCGCGCGTGTTTGTTTTTGTGTGTGTGTGTGAGAGTGTGCGAGCAAGGGAGGACACTCTACAGCCTTCAATGTTGGTGATTAAGGTGATGACCCGGTGTGAAACTAATTTATAATCAGTTTCACAGGTGGACATCATGCTTGAAGCAATCATCTGCCTCGTGTTGTTTTAGTGCTCCTGAGCCTTCAGTCTGAGCAGGATCTTATAAATATGTAAACGATGGCATGGCGACGAGACAGACTGTAGTAACGAGTTGATTATAAGAACCCGTTGTCTCTCTGTCTCTCTCTCTCTGTCTCTCTCTCACACACATACACATATTCGGGAGGATAAAGGGGAGAGAGGAGCTTGGCGAGCAGTTGAAGCGGGTCCCCCGCCCCCACACGTGACTACCCACCCACCCCGCGCTAGTTTGGGAGGCAGAAGACTCCCTGGTGGGCAGGGTTCACCGTGCCGATAACCTGTCTGGTACACTATAGCTAATGCCAACACGATCGATGAGGTTATTGCTGCACGGTAATGATGCAAGCATCTGAAGGGACGGAGACTGAAGGGTTTCCCTCCAATTATTGATGCTGCGCAATGTATAATGTCCGGCGTGGCCGTCAAACTGCGGTATAGGAGGCACTGGCAGCCATTCGTATTCATTTAATACTGAGTTTTATACGGCCCATCTCTTTCATTATTCATTTGCTCTTTCTTTTCTTTCCGTACTCTCCTCTCGGTATTTTGTAGGGAAAGTGGATGGCCGAGTGGTTAGAGCGCTGGCGTCCGAACTGACAGCGCGATGGTTCGATGCCCGATTAGCGCTTTAAGCTTTTCTCAGTCGACCCAGGATGGAGGAAATGAGTACCTGACTCCTTAGAGAGTTTATCGTTTATCAGGGAAAATGAGAGGGTCCCTTGACTTTCTGCTGCCATGGACACAGAGTATTTCTGCTGATTACCTGTATGGCACTAGTCTTCTCGGGGACAGCAGCTGGGTAGCATCGATAACATTTCTGTCTCAGCATGTCTATACTATACCCTGAGGCCATCTTGTCTGACCTGTCGTCGCCTGTGCAACGATGCGTACCCGGACCTGCGTCACGGGTCGTTTCGTCCACGGGCGTGCATTGTAAGAAGACTTGCGCGGTCCTAGACCACCCTCAATGGACAGGGTTCGGTTCCCTGTTATCGCCAGCTGCAGAACAGATTCTCATCGTTTGGGGTTGGGGGATTTGATAAGGGGTGGGGGCAAGATTGATGACGAGAAAAGGTCACAACGCGTGACACCCATGACACTGACATCAGGAGACTCTCCCCTCCCTGACATGCGAGATGCCGTGCCTGTCGTCGCTAACGATCTTCTCTACAGATGATCTTTCATCCGCGGCTTCTTTTAGACTCTCTTCGACAGTTGCCGTTCGATACCGCGACGAGCAGATAAATGGGGCGCGCGCGGGTTTTTGCGCGCGTGTGTAGTGAGTGCGCGAGTGTTTGTTGGCGCGTGCTCACGAGTGTAATTGAGAGTCTGAGCTTGACAACTCTCTTCTCGCGCATGGGGAACAGACGCACCCAGCAGGAAGCTCCCCTAGTTGACCTACCCGTCACCCTCCCATCGTCCCCATTGACACGGGCATGTTGCTGACGATGACTCTCTCCTCCACAACGGTCTATTCTCCCCACAAGCACAACCGCAGCCACCAGAGCATGGAAGGTGCCGGAAGGAAACTCAAGGGGAGCTTCTCGGGTATTTCCTGTTAGTGCTCCAGACAGGGGCGGCGTGGAAGGAGATGGGGAAGCCGGGTAGGTGCACTGCATGCTCGGCAGACCGTAAAGAATAGGCATTAGGATTGGCCACGCACGGACTGGTAGTCGTGTGAGATGTTGTGCGGGTATCGCACGAGATGGAGCCCCTCGCCCAGTGGCGGTGTCTGTGGCAAGCGAAAACAAACCCCAGGTGGGTGGGCCTCACGCTTCGCTGACAGCTGGCGAGTAACAAGTCACGCCTCACTGCGCGCTCGCGCCAACTGCCATGCATTCCGCAGTCCTCCCCTCTCCCATCCCTCCACACCTTCCACATCTCCTCCTCCTCCTGCGCCGTTGCTCGTCGACGTGCAAATGGGAATAGACAGCCAGGCTCGACAACACCTTTCATCGTGTTACCTCCCCTTCTGTCTGAGTCCGACAGGAGCTGCCAAAGCGGGCCGCGGCGTGTTTGTTGTGAAAACACCACGACCCGCCGATATTGCCTCCCTTGCGCCCAGGGTTACCTCTCTTCGCAAGTTACCTCCACCTGGAGTAATCAATCGCAGTGGCGGACGCACGTTCGGCAACCGGAAAAATGTAACAGCCGACGAATAGGGGTCGGACAGACATTTTGTTTTAGAGAAAAAACATTCTCTCAAGCCAGCGCGCACGATTACACACACACGAGCGAGCAAAGTGTCACGTGTTTGACTGCGGTCCAGTCAAGTGTTTGCAACCGGAACTGTGAAGGCTGTGTGTTCAGCTCTCGCCGAGACAGGCGGTTTCTTTCTGGATGTGACGTCACACTCGTTTCCAGAATTCGACTAGTAACACTAGTTCCACCCTAATATATTTGCTTATGGCACGAAACACTAAGAATCCAACCTAACCGAGGAAATGTTTACGAGGTAGTCTGAACATAACTTTACAACAAACGGCGGAACTGCAGTCGCAGAAGAACAGCGCCCTCGCTACTCAAGCTCGGTGCTAATTAAGAACGAAATCCAGGCAGACATGCAGCGTTCCTATCTGACCCTCCCCCTCCCAAAAAAATTATTTTAAAAAACTGCCCTCTGTCCTGTGAGAGCGAGTTCACGGTGAGTGAAGCAGCCGCTTGAAGTGTCCCGGATCGAAACTCCAGCCTGGCAAAGCAAGACTTTCCGATCTAGCTCGTCAATACTTTCCATACGGCGCCCAGCAGCGCCCCCTCGCGAAAAGAGCTGATGCTTGGAAAGAAAGAAACAGGAGATCACAGACGGCTGCCGCTCTCTCACAGCCTATTGTTCATGTTTCGTCTTCCCTTCTCTGTCCGTCACCTCACTCCCACTTTCTCTTCCCGAACCCTCTCCTCTCTTTTTCTCCTCTCTCGCCCTCCACCTCTCCTCAGCCTCTGCCACTCATACTTTTTTTTTTTTTATACAAAAAGCCTTCTCCCAAGCCACCGTTTGATTGGCTGGTGAAAGATGTGTGGCAGGACAGGTACCGCCACACCTGGCTTACCGCTGTAGGTCTCTAGTGCTCACCTGTAGCTCTACTGCGCATGACGAGACATTCGCGCACGCGCACAAGGTCTATGGTCGCATTTCAGAAATCCAAAGTTCTTGCAAGACTCACCAGAGAGAGAAATTTGTACATAATAACTAAAAAAAAACCCACAAAAAATATCAGTTTACACCCGTGTGCATCCCCTCCCCCCATGATTGGTGTATCCATTTCCCGTCTGTGTCGCCAGACAACACGGATGCTAAAAACTGCGAGCACATTATTGACAAGCACTGTATTAATTTTCCTGGCGCGGGTTGTCTATCTTGCTGCCTCACTGACATCTGACGACAAGCCGGGTACACGCCTTGCCGCACCCTGTCATCTCCACACAAAAAAAAACAGAAAAACAAAAACAAAAACTGCATCCGCCGTCAGTCTCTTCCAACAGTTGCTCTACTTCCCACGTTGCTCTCCACTTCAACCCCCATGACAGGGACACAACATTTTCCGTCTTTCCTTCATCCTCGCTTCCCTGAAATCATGTCTTCCTCCTGGTCCTTGCTCTAAACATAATTGATAACGGAGGCGAATCTTCGTTAACGATTTTTGTGACTGGGGGGTTGGGTGGGTTGTTGTGGGAGTTGATTGGATATATTCTGCGTGTGTGTGAGTGTAGGGGGAGGGGGCTAGTAAGATTAGAACCGACAAGCCTATTGATCAAAGTGGCAGCACAGTCTCCTACTTTTGGGAGGATACAAAAATGTTTAAGACCGTTAGTTTTATGACTGACACGACCACCAAGGTTCAACCATAATCATACATCAGTCTGACACCGTGGTATTCACTGAAACTGTTTTACGAGTTCTGCAAAATGGTGTGACGAACGCAGTCTGGCACGTCCGTTGCCTTCCCATCCACCCCCTCGCCGAGCGCCAGCCGGGAAGCGAGCGTCACTAAATCATGTTTGCGTCACTGCGCACGCGTCCCAAAAACGGTTGTGGAACACGTCATAAACGAACGTATGCAAATCGCATCGTGGCACGAGCCGCGCATCTGCGGATCGCTTTTCAAGGATACAAGGTTCCCCTCTCCTCCTACTGTTCATAGTAAACCATGAGTATACCACGAGTAAAATGGCGGGCGACATACAAGATGGAGGTTTTATCCTGGCGGTTGCTTGGCCAGACGTGCGCCGTAAAACGCATGTCAGCAGCCAAGGTGTCTGCAACTTGGTTCCGAGGGCTGGAAGCCGCGCTGGGGTCGGCGTGGAAGACGGATAGGTTTGTGATGTGACCAAATGGAGCCTTCGCCAGGCCTTCACGCCTCGACACCCTCAGGAGCAGCCGGAGGTGTTCGGCCAGTGTGTCGAGTTGGACAGGCGCGTTTAAAAAGTACTCCGTCTTCTAGAGAGCTCCTGGGTAGAAGCGCCGACGACAGGTTTGCGAGAGTGAGACAAGACACTGACACAGAGACCGATAAAAGGACAGATAAGCGAGAGACTGCGACAGATAATCAGGTGACAACCCGACTTTCACGCAGCGGGCGATTTCGCGCCTTCGAATGGGGGGGGGGGGGGAATGGTGTCGACGGGAGGAAGGAGCCGGTACCCACCACTGTCACCCTACCCCTACCACAACGACAGACTGCCAACTCAGTAGAAAGGGGCCAGGTCCAGACACGAACTAGGTGTGATAACAACCCTGGCCTCTTCACAACCTGCACTTTCCTGCGTTGGTGATTTGCAGAAAAACCTAGTCCGCCATCTGAGGACTTATTACTGCTGTGTCAGTTTTATTCATCCCCATTTTTTCCCACTATGGCCTCCTTCTTCCCTCGTTCTCTTGCTCTTACAGCACTTGCCGTGCACTCTCACCTGCAGTGCTGGGCAGCACGCGCTCGTTGAGTTGAGGTGAAAGGTCAAGAAGCGAAAGCGCGACAGTCACCGTACCTCTCCACCACCACAACCGTTGCTGCTGCAACCAACTCGCTACCTGCCCGCTCCCTCCCGTCCTCCCCCGCACTCCCCTCTTGGGCAACAGGAGCCGAGTGATTTGCATGAGACATATCGATCTGCCCTTTACCAATTAACGTCGAGTTTTTGAAAAGAACGAGATAATATGCGCTGCTTCCCGACACATCATGCCTCCCTGTTGATGTCTCCACTTTGTTTTCATAATCCCAGATGCTGCAAGCGAATTTTCACATGTGTGGATGAACTGCATGGAAGAACATGTGAAGCAACGTTGATGGAGTTGTTTTAACCAATAGGTTTAAAGCATGCCGGGGGTGAGGGGAGACAGATACCTACCTACAGGCCCCTTGCTATCCCCTTCATTTCTGTTACAATCATTTTACCTGCCTCTTAGCGGTTATCAGTTATGGCGACCGCGCCCTTCCGTCTCCAGGCTGTCGATAGTACAAATACAAACACAACCACTAACAGCACACTATGTTGTTGGTACTACACAACCACTACAACATTCCGTTACATCACCCTAGCAACCTACAGCTGCAGTGTCCGTCTGTGCGGCCATGATGCCTATACAACAAAGAGCGGGAATTATTTACACTTTACAGTGTCAATAAAGTGAGCGGCGAGGATTAGTTCCAGCCCGGTGTTCACAGTTGATGCTCTGCTAGGGAGACAGGCGGCCTCACGGGACATTTCATGTTGCCGACCCTCGGATGGTCACGTGGTTGACATCTTCTGCCCTGCTTACATCGCGATACCGTCCGGTATTGTCAGCATGTCGCTTTGCTGACAGATGGTAGCGACAACAAACAACTATGTCAACATACAGCTACGATGTCAAAATATATATTTGTATACTTTTATTACTCAACCTATTTCCTCTATCACCAAGTTCTCGTGCACCCAAGTTCCAAGCGCGCTCAGAATGAATGAAACTGAGGGGCTTGAAGCAATCGGGGTATCCATGCCACAGGCGCTGGGTGGGTGGGAATTGAAGGGCGGAAGATGGGTTGTGGTCCCCCACGGTAAAACTGCTTGCTACCCCCCTCCTTAAACTCCCCACACCCGAGTCCCCAGGCTTTTTTTCTCGCACCTTGCTACATCCTCTTTCATTTGGCCGTTGTTGCCGGCATGTTCTCAGGCCGCCGCTGAAGCAAGGGGCCACAACAACGCTGTCGGTTCTTTTTTCTTGCGGGGCGTGAGGGTGGAGGTGGGAGGAGGTGACAGTGGGGTGGCTGTCCACGTGACTTCGACACTGCCAGGCGCGCTAGCCCGCAATTTTGGAATGATGGAATTTTTTTCTCCTTTAAGTAAATAAAACAACATGGCCCGCTGATTTCTTGTGGCCGATTCAATCGGCTTCCATGGCCCCCCCGTTCAATTTCGAGGCACCAGTGTGCGGTTCTGTGTACGTGCCAATCGCTAGCTCTCTGTTAACAGTTTTTTCATCGTCTTTTTTTCTCTTTGACGTTTTCCTCGTTTCCTGTTTCCTCCTGGCTTCGTGACCTTCACCCCAAGTACTACAATGACAAGGCAGGACAAGAAAGAGTTGGTGGGGGAGGGAGGGAACGGGGGGAGAGGCTGGTATAGCCACCATCATGCCAGAATCATCGCCGTGATTTCGCAAGTTATAAATGTGCGTGCTCTCTCGTTTTCCTGTGCGTACTTAATGTTTGAGAGTAAGAAATGCACAGAGTGAAAGAAAGAGAAAGACTGAGGAGGAAGCTAGCGAGTGACAACTCTTCCACCTCATACCGGAAGCTGAGGAGTGCTCAATGCATTCATGGGTGTTTTGCTTTTCCTTTTAAACACCATTAGACCCGCCAGCTTGTCCCTTTCATCCACGGTCGCTGAACAACAGCCCCTTCCTGTCCTGCTCCCCCCAATCTTCCCCATCCCTTCCTTACCCCAACATCCTCCGTCCGCGTGCAGCGCATTCTGCAACAACGAAGCTGCACATGCGCGAGATCGATACCACGCATGCATGTGTGAGTGTGAGTGTGTCACGCGCGTGTGAGTACGTAGGAGGCGACAGGTGACTCAAGGACCAGCCATAATTGTGCTCCGTGATTAAGCGCCACGAAGATAAACTAGGTTGAACTTTCTCTCGCATCCCTCCATTGTTTTCTCCCAGTCGACTGTTTATTTTTGGGGCTGACAAGTCAGACATGCTCCACACTCGTCTGTCGGGTACTTGCCTTTGTCCTTTCTATGCTTACCTCTGTGAGGTCAGCTTGATCTGTACCTTTGCTTGCTTGCCTTTTTTTTTTTTTTTTTGCTATGGTAGACAACTCTGTGTTTAGGTAGAGGCAGGGGAGAGAACTCCTAATGTGTTACGGTCATCCGTCATACGACTGTGGCTATTTATACTCCCATGACCATCAATCGTTTCTTGTTCACCGTGATTTTAAAAAAAACTATCAAATCTTGCCGAGGTGAACAACTCTCTGGCGACGACCTGCAGACATTTCAGGACTTGCTCTCTCCAGATACTTTCTGTTTGTCTTGGCAGTTGTCGTTCTTTGTTTCCCACGTGGCCGCGGAGTTGGCGCTGCGCGTCGTTCAAGCACTAATGCAAGTGCTGGAAAGGGAAAATAATATTTGCTCCTTGTGCGTGAACTGCTGACCCCAAGAGATGACATAGTCATTATCGACCATCACGTCTGCCCGCGTGCCGCTCCGGTGTCGTCATACTCTCGTGCGCGCGTTTCCACGCTCCAAGCGGCACGAGCGCGCGGTTCCTCTTCTTGAGGAAGAAGAGACAGGGTTGGGAGAACCGCGGGTCATTCCTGGGTTAGCAACAAAAATTTTTTTTAAAATTGTTTTTCATTTGCAGGTGCATGTGAAGAGCCTGCAGAAATGAAATATAAAATCCCACACAAAGCTGAAAATCGTATATG
This sequence comes from Pomacea canaliculata, assembly GCF_003073045.1. Classification (NCBI taxonomy): domain Eukaryota; kingdom Metazoa; phylum Mollusca; class Gastropoda; order Architaenioglossa; family Ampullariidae; genus Pomacea; species Pomacea canaliculata. Next base: position 4,822,182 of record NC_037592.1, read on the forward strand.
CAGACAAACCTGTTTGAAACGAATAAGAAAAACTGACAGGGATTGATTGATTGTCTGAAAATAGTTCCTTCTATCCATTGTTTTCGCACTGTATTAAAAAAAATAAATAAATAAAAACCAGGCTTGTAACAACGGGTGGTTTTTCCGTTTCTGTGAACTCGTGTTTCGGGATGGACAGTGCACTCCATGCTTCCTCTGCCACGCTCACCTACATGGCGGTGGAAAGTCCGCAGTGATGAATGTTCCCGACCGTATTATAAGGTAATAATAATAAATAAGGTACCGATCCCTGCTTCCAACTAGGTAGAACCCTAGCGACTCCCGATCAGCTGTGGTAACGCCCTGCACACACGCATCTTCCATACCGCACGCGCACTAATACTCTGTCCGCGGGGAGGAGAGAAATGCAGAGAGCAGCGAGCTAATCACGATTCCAGGGAGGCAGCTGCTTGATCCCAAGTTGTACAAGAAGGACATCTGGATTACGGCAAAGTCTTGTTAGTCCAACAAATCAGTCGAGGGCAGGGAAGGCGATTCAACAGAAACCTTCAAGATGCAGTCAGTGGGAGCGGGGGAGTGTGAGAAAATCCCTTGCTCCAACTGCTGGGGGAGGGAGAGAGATTTGTGTGTCTTGTATGCAGATTAAGAAACAAACAGTTGCAACTGAATAGAAAAGTGAAACATCCGACAATGGATTCAGATTTTCTTTTCCATCTTCCCCACCCTCCCTCATATTTTGTTTTAAAACCCATACAGAGATACATGCACTAACAGTAATTATTTACTAATTAGCAACGGCTAAAGCCCCAAATACTCTCTTGTCAGGAACAGTAACTCCTTTAGGACTCTTATGTCTGAATACGAAGGTGAGAGGATGCTTGTTAGGAGTAAAGGGTTAGGGACTAAAAGACTAAGAAATAACGAGAGAGGGAGAACAACAAGAAGTGTGTGTGATCAACAAAACAGTTGTGTAGGAGGAACAAGAGGCAAGAAAGACAATAAAGCGTTGATGAGGTCGTCTGAAGTTCAACACGTGAGACCGCCAGGGACTGGCACAGCCACACACTCAGTGTCCCGCAGTGACTCACTGTTTTCATTCAACACTGTCGCCGTGTGCTTCTCGCCCTTTCACGCCTCCTGGACAAGCGCTCGGGGAGACCTGCATGGGAGTGAAGGAAACGAGATTTAGCCCGGGTGGAGAGAACAACTAATTGATCCAGTTACCTCCATGAGCTTAGTGGACGCTCGTGTAACAACCCCGCTGTCGTGTCAGGGAGGGAGGGGGAATTGTCCGTTTACAGGCAGTTACATCAGAGGAGTTAGGCACCAGCCCCATTCTTCCACGCACCATCCTGTTCGTTACGTTTTCTACTGCATTTTTACGTCTTCTTCACGTTTTTCTTTGTCCTTCCAAGTAACGACGACGTACGAATGCGGACTGTATATCTCACCACGTGACGTCGGTAAACAAAATTACTGTAGGTATAAAACATTGCACTGAAAACGATGACTGATGACAGGTTTTACAATGACCTGTGTACGTGGCACCTACGCCCTCGCGCCGATCAGTTACGTATTCTTCTTGTTTAGAGGCGGTTCACACATTGCAATGAACCGCACTTTGCACACGGCTCGCAAGGGTCTTGAAGCAGGGCTTGCATGGATAGGAAGTGGTTCTATTTCTCGCAAGGCAATAAAGAATCAAATCAAACCCATAATCCTCTATACTAATGGCGCCACCTTGCACGCAAGGAGAATGGTATTGCAAAGCCATAATGCAAGCAAGATCGTGCACGCGCTAATCTTAAAAACATCGCAGCGTGAAAACAGACCTTTAGGCAAAGATGTGACCTTAACAGGGTCTGGAATATCATCCGTCTACGAAGGGCTTCGTAAACAACCTAAAGCTAGATTTTTAAAAAAAAGTACAGCGATATGAAAACAAACAAGTCTTATATTTTTTAAAACAAAACTTCGTCACGTGGTTTTCCTACTTAAAGGACTTTATTCGCAACTGTATTTTGTGTTATTGGCGTCAAGACATGGCGGAGCGCGAGATGCTGTTTGTCACACAACGGTGCCCTGACTGACAACAAGTGTGATGCCAAGGTGCCTGCATGGCCGCCGCACGAGGGCAAGTCAGCTGACCGGGAGGCGGCGAAGGTATGGGGAGGTGAGATGGCGGAATGTCATTGGTTAGTTTCGCGGATTACTCAACGGCAGTCGATGGGCGCGCCCTCTGGCGGTGAGTCACGCCGGGTCTTAGCCAAGGAGGCACTTTTTCATGGCCGTGGTTATGATTACAGCCCCGGCTTTGATCTCAGGCGGCTTCTACTCCGCAATCCGCTAGTCCCCCTCCCCCCTGCCACGCCACCCTCCTCCTCCTGCAGGTCCAGCCCTTCTCCCAGCGTCTTGCCTGCGAGCTTGACTCCAGCCTTCAGAAAGAAACTCGCATTACGCCGACACCTGATGCTTTTTTTTCTTTTTCAACGAATGACAAATCGAAGGAAGGCGTGACAACCACCTGGCGACGACGACAACAACGACGACGGGGGTGGGGTAGGGAGAGAAGAAAAGGGTAGGTGATAATGATGCGAATGAAAAAGAAGATGATATATCATGCAAAACACCGATTTTCCTGCGGCGCCATGGCAACAGGCCTGGTGAAAGATAATGGCAAACAAGTGATGAGGTGGAGGCTTGTGTGCGCTCGCACCTGCTTGCCAACATTCAATGATTTCTTTATAAAATATCCCCGCCCTGCTGTATAAAATCATACTAAAAGGAGTATGGTGGATAAGGAGACAGATGTTTTCCCCGAAGGCCAGAAGTTTGATATACAGTTTTCAGGCTATTACATACCTACGACTGGTCTCCAAATAAATGCTATACAGACCTAACCAGTCGCAAACAAATTTCAGAGCAATGCATACAACCCCAATAACTACCCTCGACAATGTCATCGAGACAGTGGAGCTGTAAGTGCATCGTAACGTGTCTGGACGGTGGAGGGGGAAGAGGAGCGAGAGTAGGAGGAGTAGGGATGTCTTTACGGCCCTATAGTTTCAGCAACAGGGAGACAGCAGGGGTCAGAGCCTACCAGGAGTCGTCTGGTACCATATGACTGACAGATCTCTATCAGTTGACGACCCCGGCGACGCAACAGGCTCCCCCGCTCCATCCCCTCCACCCCTTGCATCAAAACGGATCAGCCGGTCTCCCGAGGGAGGGGGACAGGGGGGGGACTCGTTGGGCCGTCAAGTCCTCGGTCCGGCCAATCTGTCCCCCCATCGCGCATGCCAAGTAGGGCAGTTCCGTGCTATGGTAATCACCGTGGACTTGAAATATCTCTCTTGCCAGCTCACCGCACTCTTCAATCCACGGCAGCCTTCTCGGTTGCTGGTGCCACGAGCCAGCCATCATACCCAACACCATCTACCCCACATCTAAACAAAGACCGGACATTCCGACACACATCCGCACCTGCGCACGCAGGCACACACACACACGCACCCGCACGTGCATGGCGCGAGAGAGAGAAGGCGTTTCTCCATTCAATGGATGGAGCGAAATGGACGAATGATGTGTTTGTGACGCCCTGCTAACGCGTGTTTCGACTCTCACTGGACAGCGCATGAAAAGCTCAAAGACAGCAACCCCGTGCTCCCCCCGGTGATTAATCACGGCGCCTGACTGCCTTTTGACAACCGACAATCACGATTCTCTAAGCCGGGCCGCGCGCGTCGATTTGCATAGTCGTCTCATAACTACCCGACAACACTGCACGTGGAACGAGGGGCGATAAAAGGCGGGATCGTCAAATGTGTGATCAAAAACACCTCGTGTGCTAATAGGCGGCCATTCTGTGCGGCGGCTAAAAGGCGCCATGGCGAGGCAGCCAAGTAGTCCCCTACTTGCCTGACGGGTAAGTCACGGCCCTGGGTGGTTGATGACGGGGCATCCACAGACGGTCCCGACCAGCAAGAAAGGAGGAGCACTCCATATAAGGAGACTACTCTAATCGAAGACCCTGCTTCAAGGAATCTCTCACCTGTGATGACTGACGACCTGTTCCCATGTCTCAATCTCGAGGGGGAGGGCGAGTTAATATTTATGTCGTCTGCCCACCCGTACTAAAATCATTAAGACCATCGTTACGAGCGGGTAACCGAGGGTTGAACACTGGCGAGAGACTAAGAATAAGATGCATTAGACGCCTACCTACGATATGTACCCGTAAGCATGTATATCTTTGCATGCACGTGTTCAAAACGCCTTGAGATTTACATAAGTAAAATTTACAATTTATTTATTTCTCGTCATAAAAACATTTTATTTTTTTAATCGGAAACCAAGTGAGACGATGCTCTGAGCGCTGTTCACTTCCCACATCACGTGTTGTCGACTGCCTATTTCCGCCTTTCTCTACCCTTGTTTATATACGATTTCCTTGATTTCCGCTCGACTAAACTTCTAAAACTATTATCTGGAAAAAAACCTTAGCTCTGTTCGTGTTGCACACATTTTTTTGTGTCCGTCTAAACAACTCTCCTTTTATTTCCGCATCGATGGGTGTTTAACAAAGATAGAGGCGGATACGCGCCGGTTAACTCGCTTGTCTCCTGCATAAATGCAGTCGTTCAATCAACGTTTCCTCCAGTCTCCCACTTAATCTATTTTATTTAATTCATTCGTTTCCTTCCCAAAATTCGCTCCCCTTGAATATCAAACAACTCATTCTTGAAGCTCTCCGCTTTCTATAAATGTCTCCTGAAAATCTATTTCATCCTTCCTTAAAAAAAAAAAAAATCCTATTTCGTCAATCAATGCGAGAAATAAAAAAGAAAAAAAAACTCATCCACCCTTGAAATACGAGGAAACTATACTTCAATAAGCATCCAGCGCACACTTCCTCTAACTTGCCAACTTCATCTCAGTTCCTCCTCCCCCGCTCCTTTCCCCGCCTGCTTCACTCCCTCCCTCTCTCAGGCTTCGATCGCTAGTGCGTTGAGGTGCGTGCGTGCGTGCGTGTGTTAATGAATTTAGAATGCTGTAAATTTCCATCCACGAGAGTTTACGAGACACCAACGTGATCAACGTAAGCTTGAAAGTCGTCTCCCTTGTCGTCAGAGCGAGGTAATCCCGTGACACAAGGCGTACCGTGGTGTCGGGATGACAAGGGCTTTGTTTCAAGTTTACAGCTCGCGCTTGTCAGGACTCGGCGAAAGCTGGGAGTTAGGGCTTTTAGCAATGGAAATTACAGCGCATAGATGTTGAGGGTTGGCCCGGCTTTCTTATTTTTTTTTTTGGTCTTGGCGGGGTAGGAAGATGTGTCTTACACTTCCTAAGCACAGGAGCGCGAGAGATCAGGAAGGTGGATGGTGGGTGGGTCTTTTGCGGTTTGTGAGAGAGAGAAAAAAAAGAAAGAAAAAGAGAAATGACAACTTATCTGCTTATCGAATTATGTCATTGTGGATTAAGAAAGAATGAGCCAAAAAATATGAAACGCACCTTTTTGTTTGTTTGGGTTTGTTTTTGCTTTGCTTTTATTTTTGGTTTTGGTTTTGGCTTTTTGGTTTTTTTTGTTTTGTTTTGTTTGTTGTTTTTTTTTTTTTTCCTCTGTCAGCGAAAGTTCTATTTGTTGGCGGTGTCAACGCCTAGACGCTGCGAAGCTCTCACGTACCCTAAGACACTACCAACTCATTCTTAATTATATGCGAGCCTCCCATCACCTCCACCCAAAATATAAGGTGATAATAGAACGGAATTACATTGACGAAGCTTGCAGTGTCACAAGTGGACTGACTGGATGCGAACGGAGAATGTTTAAAACCGATCTGCTTATAACGAAACTGTACTACACTGCGGATATTGTTGACTTCTGTCCTAAAAGTTATTTATTTCTCTTCGAAATCGAGTGTACTTGAAGACATAACAGTCAATAGTCAGTGAACCCTGGTATCTGTGATTAGTAAACCAGACAGTGGGTATCTGTGATTAGTAAACCAGATGACAGACCAACAAGAGAGGGCTGACAGACCAACACGAGGGGGCTGACAAACTTGCAGGAGTGCCACAGTAGCCAATGGCAGCCGCAGGACCAGACGAGGAGGATGCTCACAGCTGACGTCGTGCCCTTTGGCGGAGCCCCTCGTGTGTTCCCAGTCGACCCGCTCCAACAGATGTCTGTACACCGTTTGTTCAGCAGCTGCCCAAGAGCTCCGGCACAACACCGTCAGTATATTATGTGAGGAAACACCGCGATATTGATCTCCTAGCAAGTCCTCTTGCCAAGGGTCCAGATAATCACGGTGTCTCCCTTTCCTCCGTCAAAATGAAGAAGGGGACGGTGGGGGAGGGGTTTGGAAGGAGGGATGGAGAAGAAGTATCCCCGAAAACTCAAAGAAGCCGTCCCACCCACCCCCTTGGGAAGACGTACCATGTGGTCATGCCGCTTCTGGTTGCTCTTCTCCTCATCGCTGCCCATTGTGTTCCAGAGAGGATTCCTTCTCCACCGCCAGACCATGGCTCTCCATTTCCGTTTTATGTCCGACTGGCCTGGCCGTGTGAGAAAAGCGAAAGCGATGGTGGGATGATGGGTGGTGGTGGTGGTGGTTGTGGTGGTGGAGGGGAACACGTCACAAAAAGCGGCGCCGCGACTGTTGATCTTCCGGCGAGTCTCTGTGTAAACACTGCAACCCTTAACGGGCCCCAAGGGAGAACGAACCTCAAAGCGGAAGTGAACTTTAAACCCACACGCTTGTCCATCCAGTCGTTTTTCTCCCACGCCATCAATAAGATATTTAATAAAGTGTTTCGACAGGAGACACCAGACATTCTCATCGTCTACCCCCTCCCTTCCATCTTGAAACTGAAGAAGATCGAGAAAGGGAACTGCAGACAAAAAAATAAGAGGAGAGACCGTCATCCTCGTTATATGAATCTGTCACGTGACTACGATTTCAAAAACTTCACATTCTAAGATAAATATTTTTGTATAGTTTTGGCTTCTGAAGCTCTGTGTGGCTGGTGAACACAAGGCAAAAAGACTAAAAAGACCATCTTGACAAAACTGTCGATGATGTGACTATTTTCGGCAGACTCCTAGATGTCTGTCACACAAAACACTTGCCCAAATTATTATTTTGCACAAAATGCCTTTAATCGATGCATCCTGCAGTCAAGGCCGTGGTTGTCCACTGTTTTGTCTTGCCCAGGAAGCAGGATACGGAAGCGGATGTCTGCAGGCCTGAGACACTCTCCGACTGGCGTCGTGTCCCACAGAAACAACCACAGTGACCCTCGTCTTCTCTTCTCTACCTCCTCCCATCCCCTCCCCACCCCCGCGAGCCAATCGACGACCGGAGAGTTTATGATGGGGGACCGAGCCAACGACAACGGTGACCAGACAACTATTTTCTAACTGCCTCGCACTTGCTACCGTCTGCTGGCCTCCCTTAGAAGGTGGGGGGGGGTCAGTCAGCTCCAATGAAACACTGGGCGAGTTATTCCCCTTTACCCCTCCCCTCCCTCCCACCTACCCTGCAAGAACACACATCAGTCGGCACTGCGCGACCTCTGTCTTCAAGAAAGGAGGTAACTCCTGTATAGTAGTCACCGGTAGCCCCGGCTACCAGGTCCTGAGCACATCTTGTGTATGCAGGGGAGGGAAAAAGAGAGAAAAGCGGGAGAAAGAGGCCGTTTGCTGCCGCAATCACGAAAAACTGCAAATTTAATGTCCAACATTTTCATGGCGGAATGGACGACGTTTATTTTGCAGGCTGATCCCCCCAAGCACGCTCCGTTGGACGGTAGAAGCTGTAGAAAATGAAGCCATTTTTCTCTGGGCGCCCGTTACTTGCAATGGCTGGCCGGCCGAGCCTCGTTCTCAAGCTGCCATGATGCTAGCCCGCGGTTTGATTTGAAGTTGCGGAGGAGGGCCGGGGAAGATCAGGCTGTTGCGTCAGATGGAAAATGATTTTGGCCAAGCATCGAGGATCGGTGGTCAGAGGACGATAGCTCCTCACCCCAACCTCCCCATCACCACCACCACCCGCTTCTCCTTCCTTCCGGTCCTGGTCCTGTATGGCCGGCTCTCCACATCACCACACCCACCCACCCACCCACCCAACTCACTCCCCACACCCGTTCTCTTATCTCCACTCTCTCCAAAAGTGCCCCAGGGGCAGCCCCAGCGTTGAATCCGCACTCCGCTGTGGTATGCAGACAAATTTAGCAAATCTTTTCTGTCGATCACTGCTGTGTCTACACAAACGGAGAGTTCGGTGAATGAAGACAAACTATCCGCAGCACCGGCCTCGATGTTCCTACGGAAATCAATGTCATTCGATACGGTGCCAGACAGCAGAAGACCAACGGTGTACCCATCAATACTTTAGCCTGTAAAAGTGATGCTTGTGTGTGCGTGCGTGCGTGCGCGCGTGCGCCTCCTCTGTTTCTCCATCAATCTTCTCTTTTATCTGATTGTGCCAGCATTTAAACAAGTTGCCGGAGGAGAAAAAAATAGACAAAAAAACAAAACAAAACAAAACCCTAGGTCTTCAGGCACTGCACTACAAAAGGGCGAACAGATTTTAATTATCAACAAGTAAGTAAGAATAGAAGGACACTGGATGTTTAATGTAACCGTTGGAATTCTCGCGCATCAAAGCCCTCAGTGAAGGGATTTGATCGTCTGCTGTAACTACAACAGCTACTACATACTCTACCGTGTGATCAATATGACATCTTTGTGAGAGAATCATCAGGACACAGATGCTCATCTCTCTGGACTGCGAGCAGCCTCCCGAGACCAACGCTCCGTCTGTCGCCATGTTGTCGGCCGTCGGGTGTCGGCGAACCCTTTGACAGCCAGCATCGGACTGACAACGGTGTAACTGATCAGTTTGCTGCTTAATTAACTAATTTCCTTTTCAGGAAAAACTTGTCGACCTCCATTTCCAATGGCTAAGAGCCAATAAACGGAAATTACGACAAACCATCAAACCTGAGCTTTGGTACCTGATTGTCCGCAGGAGTTCAATGTCCGCAGTTGTAAAAGTTAAATCGGAAAATATGTCTGTAATCAGTCCAGGTAGATACATATATAATATCAACGATTGAGTTTTCTTCACGGAGCATAGAAACATACAAACTACTGTGTGTACACGTGAATGCACATTTATGCATGTTGCGGGAGGAAGCAGTTGTGCGCGGACACGGAGGATTTCCGCCGCTGTACAGATGAAATAATTCTTATTAACTTTTTTTTTCTTTCTGTGGGTAATATATAACCTCGCTGGCTGTGAACGATTATCTTTGTATCTTTCTTGGCACATCGGGTACCCGTATGGATTCTCCCCACGTGTTGCTGTGAAAAACGCGGCTGGGTCACTGTACGGTGCAAAGTTCTTATGACACAAATTACAGTCAACATGGAGGTTTAATTAAGTTTGGAGGTAATTGTCAACCCCTCCACTGAAGTTGCACAGAAAAATATAGTGTGACTACCAGCTACGTTTGTTTCGTCAGATCCGGTTCAATTCTAAAATATTCTTTTTTTTGGGAGGAAAAAAATACAAAACAAAACGAAAAAAATCAAATATCGGTGTAATGCTTCAAGAAATGTTTTATTTTATCTGCTGCATACTTTTATTTATTAATTACCTTCAACAACGCTTGTGGGAATATTCGAGACTTAATTATGATGAATTGAAACTACGCTTTCACTATTTTAAACTTTCGATGAGTTCTGAAAGCAAGTTTTACCAACTCCCAGTGGCATCTCAACTACTTCTCCCTGCTCTACATTACATTTGACACCAATTCACACATATTCTGGCACTCCTTCTCTCTCCCTCCACACACACACCTCCCTGAAGTAATAATGTCAGCTCTTTTAAAACACAGTTGCCGAGATGGCAAGCAACTCCGACAGAGACCTTAGCCAGCCTGGTCGCTCCACTTGCCGCTCTACAGAAAAATGGTGGGTCGTGACATGAGAGTTCACAGAAGCACCCTGGGCACCAGGCCACCCTCCAAGGACTGCTTGGTTAGCTCTGTCTCCGCTGACAGGCTGTTGAACCGATGTCAACTTCTCTCTCCTCCCTTTCTCCATCTCAACCCACAGGTCAACCAGACCTCCTCACTCTCTCGCTCAGAATCCGCCGTCCAAACCACAACGGTTTTAATGTTGGGGGAAAGGGGGAAAGAATGAGGGAAGGAATGTGTGAAGCCAGCCCCCCGGACTTATCCGTGGGGCCAACTACGGCCGGAAATGACGTATCTCTCTGTCGCACTGCAAGAATTAATGCGCGCCTTTCGCTTGTTTTCCCTGCGCTGCTAGTTCGTCAGTGTCGGCGCCGTAGTTGGAGTCCATCTCTCACCTCGGCCCTCGTGCCGTCTCCGAGGGCGCCCGCCATGGAGGCACAGCCTCGACTACATGTCATACTCAATGTGCGCGAGGAAAGGCAGAGGCAGGTGCAGACGACAGACGCTAGATTTTCGCTCGTTAGCCTCCTGCGAGCAACCCCCAGGACACCGCCTGCACCATGGTGCTCCGCCGTCTGCCCAATGTTTGTCCACCTTCATTTCATGCACCCCGAGTGTGTATGTGTGTTTTTGGTGCTTGTCTGGGTAGTCTCAGATTTTTTTAAACCTAAGTTTCAGAGTAAACACTGTTAGCAGACATCGCACGCATTCTCTAATATCCATACCTGTCGTATTCCCTGCCAAGGGAGTCTTTGGGAATTAAGTTGTGTACTTGCAGTTTTGTTTAGCTCTTCTTCTCCTCCTCCCTCTCTCTCTCTCTCAAAGCTAAAAGCAGTCGGCTACAGTAAAGGTTACAGACAGTGAAGGCGGAGAGAGAATTCTGGAATACAACCAAACAACTGTCTTAACTGTCGATTTCAAAGGGCAAAAGGCACACCAATTAATTATAACGCTTTTTATTATTTCAGGAAAAATACTTGAAATTCCGGAGTCCCTGAACACAATTTTGTTGTTTTTAAAAGGCATGGAAGCGCAGTCAAAGACTTCTCCTAGCTTTATCTCGGAAATGACTCATCAAACTCCTGTTCGATGATCTTGCTTCTAATTGCACCTGTTGTCTGTTGCAGTGCGCTATGGCACGTGGTACACGCCGCCCAAAACACCCAAGGAAGCGGAGGAAAACGGATACCGACTTGTAAACAAGATCTGTAAAAGTAAGTACAGGTACTCAACCGAGGCAAGCGCACGCAACACTGTAAAGATTGTTGGTAATGTAAGAAATGAATTCTTCTTTGTAGTAAACTCACGGGAACGAATGCTCCTATTGATATTAAAGTTTTGGGAGGAAACTGTCTTAATTAATCTATCCTTAAATGAAAATTCAAGAAGCTTGGAAAACCTTTCCACACATGTCCACCCCATTACCATCCCCGCTCGTAGTCCACACTCGGAGACTAAGTTCGTGGCCGCAGCTCCACCAGCTCCCCCTAGCTGCGGCAGACAGCAAGATACAAGCTGGCTCCAAGACCAGGCTTTGTTTTGGGCGGTTTTTCTTTATTTAGAGTGGGGAGGGGAGCAGCAGGCGATCGGTGATCGATGGCAAACGCCTGTCATCGCCGCGGCGACCTCGGCCGCCAGACGCACATCATCGTTCACGACATAAATTACTCTTCAGAAACAACGGTATTTACCCAAGCCGCCAGGCCATGCATTAATTGCCCTTTTGTCAGTCGTGCGCGCTCGCTCGCTCGGAGACTGACATTTTCCCTCTGTTAACAAAAACAAGTTACAAATGGCTTTAAAATATCAAATTTGACGATCGGCAGATTCGGGGACGACAACGGCGAAGTGGACGGGAGGTGTTCCGGGCACACGTATCGGCATTCCGATGATCACGTGGCTGCTTTATTGCTAAACTGTGTATGTTCCCGCCCCTCGCCACCTTACCTTCCTATCCTCTTATTTCCCCTTTATGTTTGTAGTTTAAGCACGCGCCCCACGAGCTCGGGGCCTTTAGAAAACCGAAGTCACGTCCGCGTGGTCATTGGACACCGCGCGAGCGGAAAGCCAAGCAGAGACGTGGCTGCCGTTTCCTGGGCCATCCAAGTGGATGTGGTCAGTGAACAGTGAACATATCGCATCTACGCCCGTTTCTTGCACGATGCATTCCGCCGAGTGTTTACACTCATCACCGCAAACCAGAAACTCACTATCACAAAATAGCAACCTTGTTGATTGTGAATTTAGAAGCCTGATCACTACCTCCGCTCCCATCCGAGCCTGCCTCTCCCCCTACCCCATCTCTCTCTATCGGGGATCCTGAGTCCTGATAGACTGTATGATGGAGTGACCTCCCTTGGACGCTGCGCTATCTGGTCCCTAGGGAGCTCATCCTTTAGTTGACATCCCTGGCTGACCTGGTCAGAAAGCCCTGCCGTACTACATCGCACTTTAGACAACAAACCTTCTAAATTTCGAGGCGCTATAATATTGGTGATATTTGACTAAATTATCAAACTATATGTGTAAACATGCCAGCAAGGAAAGATAACCTAACCCCAGCCCATTGTCGTTAAAAGTCATAAACAGAATGAAAGAACGAATTCCGAGGAAAGCCCATTCTTGATGTCTACCCTCCTATGGATGAAGTCTACTTCTGTACATCCCCGATGTTCTTTAGTTTGATGGCGCGTGCCCACCACCATCACGACCTCGACCACTTGATCAAGCTGTGGAAACCTTACTTCGCACTGTCCGCCTAGTAGTCCCCCATCAACTTCATGCGACATGCGACGACTGCCGCACATGCTGCAGCCGCCTCCGCCGCGGCCCTGCCTGCTGCATCACAGGGTGGAACGCACGGTGCAGCGCCGCTAAATTGCGTTACGGACGACGGGAAACTGCGAAAATGAGTCAACGTCGGTGTAATGTGTTTTCTTTTCTTCTCCTTGGTTGCCCTGCCTGACGAGCCGGACCTGCCGAGAGCGGACTTCACAGACCAGTCTTGCCCTTGGTCCCCCACCACCGTTTGGGGAGTCGGTGATTTAATAGTTGGGGGGAAGGCAGGCAGGGCTGCTGCGGTCAGTGAGAAACACCTAATCATCTCTCCCCCGACCACCTCCACCACCACCATCCGCTACATCCTCCCGCATCTCGGGAGCCGCAGAAGGATGGTGGAAGTGTCCCCAGCCCAGACCAACTACGTTAGCGCCAATCGAGTGAAACAGCGCTGCCAGCCATGAGAAAATGAGTTTATTAAATGTCCAAGACGCGGTGTCTTGAACAGATAGGTTTGTCTGCATAATTCGCCCTCGCCATGGTAGGTATACCGAGCCAAACATGTCAGGATTGGACCAGCAGGAAATTCAAAACCGTAGCATGAAGGTGGTATTATTATTATTACTATTATTATTATAGTCCGTGAAATACGATCGTTGCCATTTACGGATGCGTGCGTGTGTTCGGGCATGCGGGCCGGCACGCGCGTGAGCTGGTGAAATTAAGGAGGACCGTACTGAAAGCGATGAGCTGAAGGGAGGAATCGGTGGGTTGAGGAGGGTTGGGGAGGTTGGTATGGGATGACAAATGTGTCAGCGTTGGAAATTGATGTTGTGTGACGGAGAGTCTCCTGTTTGCAGCCTCCCATGGAGGCAACAGCCGCACCGCCGTAGCTTCCTTTCATTTCCGGTTCTGCTCGAGTCAACAAGAATGACATCACTTCCATGCGCACACAATTCCCCCTTCCTCTGTTTTCCTTAATTTGGCAGAAGTTCAATACCAACCACTCCAGCAGGTTACAGGCAAAGTGTGGCCGTAATCGAGTGAGAGGATTTTTTTTTCACACGCGGCGCGCGAGCACATACACACACACACACACACATAGAGTCCAACGTTTATTCTCAAAAAGTTATGCCAGGAGCATTTCATGTTTTCCCTCGCTAGCTAACTTACGAAAAGAACTTCAAAATAACTCAGTCTGCGAGGGTCTGTCTTGAACAAAATACTCGCAGAACATGACAGCCCTTTCCGTGTTGCTTAGATAAGCACGGCTGGCAGTGCCTGGGCCCCTCACCTCACCCCGCCTCACCTCACTCCCACCCTGCCGGTGATACGGACTGCACAAGATGGCTGGTGAGGTTTATTTCCATAACAAAAAGTCCGGCTAGCCCCGCGTCGCCCCTTGAGCGCGGCCAGTTACAGTTCCTGTGATCTGTTGTCACTTCAGACAGCCAACCGCCCCGCTCTTCTGACGTCACGCGCCGCCAACGGCGGGTAGAATCAACAGGGCTCCGCCTGCCAACAGCCCCACATCTTCAGCTCTTGATGTAAGCTGCCTTTCGTGTCGGTATTTACCCAAGAATTTTTTTTTTTTTTTTGTGAACCCAGACGCCAAGAGCTCGATTAGAGCACAGGCTCTTCCCTCCTCTACTCCTGTCTTGCTTCCCTGCCCTCCTCGAGAGGTGGAGATACTCTCGTGCAGTACCCGCGCACCCGTCAGAGTCGTCTGAAGGGTGTGGTCTAGAAAAGTCTCGTGTGTTTGTGACGGAATTCGAAATTAATGTAATTTCTGTTTTTCATGATCTCCCAAAAGTCGCAGCTAAAATATTACCTGTACATACGTAGTTACTGGGGTATGTACTTTTACATTATATTCCGCTGGTGTTGGCGTGTTAGTTCCCACCCACTCTTCCACACTCTGATACCCAAGTCTCCTCTCATCCCCATCATGTTGGTGTGTCTGTCCTGCTGCATGTCGGGGTGTGAGGGAGCGTGGAGAGAGAACGAGTGCTCACCGAGGGGACAGAGAACCTTTTCAACTGATCTTAAATTCCGGGCTGCTGTCCCCGACACACTTCTGCCACGCATGAGTAGACCGTTTCTAATTTGCCCTTTCAATGATCGCAATCAAAAGGCAATACTTGGAATACATTTAACTGCTGGCTGCTGTTGTTGAAGCTGCTGAGAGGTTTTTTAAGCAATCGTTGCAGGTTCGAGTCCTAATGGATCGTTTATAAATCTTTGATGTGCAAGTATGGATTTTAACTTTTTTTTCTGTAATTAGGGACAGCTTAATGTGTGTGTGCGCGTTTAATTTGTTAACTTGACAATAAGACAGTGTTAGGTTTCGGGTTTTGGTTTTCGCGCTGAGAAAAATGCTCCGTCGAGGCCAAGGTTGGTTAAACTGGCAACGGTGTTGGTCTGTTCACGCATGCAGGAGAGAAAAAAAAAAAAAGCAAAAACCATAGTCGACGCCTTCTAAGGCGATATCATGCCAATGAAGCCACCCGTATATAAACAGGTTCTACATGAAGCGTGCCTGAACGAGTCTGGAACTCGGGATGTCCAATCCTCACAATACTTCAACTTTTGTGCCACCGGGCTGCCTATCGGGACGAGGAACCGTACTTCGTGCTGTTGATGTGTGAAAATTAAACAAACAAGAAGCAAAAAAAACCAAACAAACAAACAAAAAAAAAAAAGGTTTTCAGAAGCATGGACAGTGGTGTACCCATGAAATCAATGGCAGGACAAGCTTCTGAAAGAGGCTGGTGTAGCCGCCAAGCGTGGCGTGAGAAGATCGTACTGGGAGGACCATTCGCGAGGCCAGGAGTTGTGGTGCACGTGCTGGGAGGACAAGACCAGCGACCAATGGGGAGGGGTAGAGGCTGGCCGGACTCACTCTGGTTACATATCGCCGTGGTCTGACTCACCCGCCGCTCGGCCCTCAACCAAGAAATGGAGCGGAAGAGGGCGGACGGTGCTGGGAGGGAAGGGGAGTTTTCAGACTGGGGTGGGGAGGAGAGACCGTGGGAATGTTACAAAGAAAGAAGGAGTAGTAGAAGTATAAAGACGACAGAGGGGAATGGACCACTACCTTCTTTAGCTGCCTTCACGCCCCGAGTCGCACTGGTCTTGTTCCAGACTGAACTTCGAAGTTAATCGTTGGGGGAAAGCGGGTGGGGAGGGTTGAGTGAACATTGGCCAAGAAACTGGAAAGGATTTCCAGAAAAGGGGTTCGGGATGATGGGTGAAGGAGGCAAAGAGGTCGAAGGGTGAGGGGATGATGGAAGTAGTGTGTAGAGATAAACGATACTCTGGAACTTCACATTCAGCCCCCTTCTCGCCCTTTCCCTCGCTCGTTCTTCGTGCGATTATTAAACTACTTGCTTCTGCTGGACGAGTCTGCGCGGCAAGTCGCCACCAGCGGAGGACGAGAGTTTATACCCAATCCTCCCGTTGACTTGTCACTCAGCTCGCTGAAGTAGTTTGCCCTCCAAAAAAGGGGTTGGGGGTTGAGGGGACACGGCGCCGGCAATGCAGGCTTAATCATGCTTTTGGAGACACCATAACCGCAGAATTGTGGCCGGAAAATTGTCACCTGTTGCTGGCAACTGAGTCAACTGGCCACTAGAGTTAGCTTTTCCTTCCCCTTCTACATAGACGTTTACAAAATTTAGTCAGAAATATTCATTGCTTTTCATGTAATTCCACCTGATAATAAATCGTTTGGTAATGACACAGAGTCTGTGACACCCACTTACAAATATTTTTTCTGGAAAAAGTGTCTGAGGTTCTCATGCGAATAGTCGGAGGCCAACGATTGGTTGAATTATTTTAAAAATGCCTTTCACCTTCCGGTGTGTCAAGAAGCTGGTACAGAAGGAGCAACCGGTTGCGTGTTGTGACCTCGGCCTTCATGTTGCGGGGTGTTTTACAAGCAGTACCCCACCCCATCGCACCCGTCTCTCTCTCCTCCCCAAGTTAACTATTGATTTTATATAAAGCGGCTAAAAAACATCAAACGTCTGCCATCGAAACTTTTTTTTTAATAAGCAATTCCGCGGCAATCTGTTTCGCCAAAAAACCGTTAGATCGATTTTTTGTCAACTAAAAAGTGTCTATAAATAAATGTTGCTACGCGCCAGGACATGACTCCAGTCTACATCCATCGCTTTTTAAGTGTTCTTACCAGCTGCAGCGTCTGTCAGCGCGCGTGCGTTCACACGTCTGAGGGTAGTGGGGAGAAGGGATGAAGAAGGAATGGTCGGAAAGTCAAGGAGAGTAGGTGGGGGAGTTGGAAGTACAGGTAACTCGAAACCGCCAGGTGAATAGGTGAAAGTGTCAGCGCAACTGTTGATAAAAAATAGCACATTGGACTTCGCGCACACAGCCGTTTACTATTTGCACACCTGATCATCGGACAAAAAAAATGAAAAAGGTGGGTTGGGGAGCTGAAAGACTGCTGGGTGGAAAAGGCTGGAATGGAAAGTTTGGTGAACGAGGTTTTCATTTGAGAGGAAATGGCAGGCAGGTGACAAGCGGCTTCTGCGATGTAGCAAACCTGCGCGCGTGGTTGTGTGTAGGCAGGCGCGGGTGCGCACCCAGGATGGTGCAATGCAGCCATTATACCTGCCGTCCATGAAGCAAGAGGTAAGCGACACGAAATAATCCCCGGCGGAAGGTTAAGGTGCAAGCGCGAGGATGCGAGTCATTAAGCATCAAGGGCTGTCTGCTGCCAATGCGAAAGGTCACCATCGCCGTCTAACTTAAACCGCCTTTGCACGTTCGACAAAAGAGTCACCCACCACCACCACCACCACCAACAGACACACCTAAGCAACTCCACCCCTGCCTAACTAACCCCCACCCCATCAAAAAAATCTCTCGCGTGCGTATTTCACCCTCCCCACCCCTCACCCCGCATTACTGGCACACAAGCTGCCCGTAAACTACCCCGGATAGACACGAGTGCCGCAAAATGCGAGTGAAGAGCGAGGCCAACGGCGCGGGAGGAAAAAGCCATTATTTTAGTCTCAAGTTTCCGAGACCCATTAGTCCGCGGTCGCCAGTGTGTCGTGCGTCAGCCTGTAAGACTGGGCCCGGCCTGTGGAGATGGAGAAAGAGCAGTCTCTTTTTGATCCCCAACCTCCTTGTTCCTCCTAATCGAGCGGCCTCTGCCCGACCAGCTAAGCTCACTGCCTTTCTTGCCCCACTTGTCTTTTAAATGTGTTCTGTGCTAACTCTATAAATGTTATTCTGGAATGGTGTCTGCAAGTCTTGCTTATTCCCTCCTTTTTACCTTTCGTTGCCACGTTTTTACTTACCACTGAAACTCTTCCTCCATGTGCGTGTTGGCGCATACGCCGATACAAGAACCCGTTAGCATTCATGCTCATTAATTTCTGTGGGTTTGAGGGTGGTGGTGGGGATGGTGGAAGATCCTTCGTGTAGGTATTAATTACCACAAGCGGTAAACACAATTTGTAGTCTTTAGAGATGACAAAGCACAAGAGTTTTGCTAGTTAGTCTTGTTCGCATTCTGGTGGCAAAGTCCCATAAAACTATATAACTCCCTCACTGATTATTATTTTGTATGTAGGTATTTGGGAATATATGTTTGAGAAATCCCAACTGCTTTGCACGCATCGCACGAAAACACAATGCCATCAAGACCGATGTCGCTGCCTCCGTCTTCACTATCCTCCCTACTACAGCCTCCTCCAAATGGGCACTGGTATGGTCAACTGACAATCCCAGACTAAAAAAAAAAAAAGCTCTCTCCATACCTGGGGGAAACCACCGCAAAAAGCGCACGCTCGTGATCCTTGTTATGAAGATTTATTCCCGCAGCCTCCAACATTAGGATTCTAACGAAGTCTCGCAAGCTCCACCGTCAGGAAATATAGCCGCCATATTTCTTGATAATCCCTCCCGCCTTGGACTCTCGGCTGGATCCGCAAGTCGGCGGGCGGGAGGTAGAGAACCAGCGGTCAATCATACCGTAAGATTAGCCAGCGACTATCGAGGTGGAGGGCGAGGCCTGCTCACCCTTCGCCCAACGATGTCCGCAACCGTCTTGGGGCCAACCAACCACCCCGCAACACTCCACGCCTCCATCCTCATCCGCTCGCTGGCAACTCGAGGACCAACCAGCCTCCCCATCTCCTCCTCACCGTACTTGTGGACTTTGCCTGAACATCGGTGGCGATAAAGGGATGTGGGGGTTGGGGGTGGGCGAGAAAGATGCTCCTCGTGTGTCCGCCAGATCGGCTGGCTCTTTGCCAAGTGCGTCTCCACCGAGAGCTGCGCGACGATCCCCACGGCAGGGCTCCAGCATTTATCCTGCCGCCTTACGAGGCGAGAGGGACTCAGGCAGCTCCTTCGCAAAGTCTGTGATCATTACACGCCGGGGACACTGGGCCCTGCTGAGCCGGGCCCGCTGATGTATTTTTTGTGGAGTAAAGGGTCCTCCGAACAAATTACCGTGTATGTCGCTGACTGGCTGCGTGGTCCACTGGGAGGCCACCGACCACTGCCACACTTCCCCAAGGACTCCAGTGAGACAACAGGGCAGGAAGGAGGGTGTGAACCACTGCAGACGACGGGTGAGGGAGGGAGGAGGTGCTCGCGCCGGACAGCTCAGTTAATATTCATTACTTCTTGTGTTTTCCATTTCTCTTCACTCTTGCTTCAACTCACCTTGTTAAGAGCTCAGACATAGTACTGTGAGCGGATACAGCCACGACTGGCTCCATCCATTTTTTTTCCTTCCTCTTTTTAAGTGCCAGAAGCAACAAGTGGCTTTGCAGACAAAAACCAGAACTAATTTTTAAACCAGAATGGCGACCTCTGGGAAGAGTGCTTGTCTCCTCACTGGGTCGTTTTCACGGATCAGTCCTATTTACAGAAATTGGATAGGGCGGAGATCTTTCCCGGAAAATGTCGACGGCAACGACCATGTCGGCCATTACAATAAACTTACTTCACCTGTCCTTGTTCGGCTCAGACATGTAAGACAGGTATTTGGCACTTTGAAATGGAAATGCTGCGCTGCTTTTCTCCCTTGCACTGTAAATGATTGCAGGGAAAGGCGGGCACTGGGGATTCGGTTAGCCACAAAAAACAAATCCCCATTCTTAGACAGGGGAACATTTAAAGTTGTCAATGCCATCCAACGACACGATTCTCCCTCTCAGTGGTCAAACCGTGGATACCACACACACATGGACTTTCATATATGAACTCGGATAGAAATCTGATCCACAGCAAACGTAGCCGTTCCTTATTCTTCCTGTTGGTAGCAAGTGTGAAGGAAGTTCTGACATTTATTGGCGTTCACTATACGCAGCACTGAGCATACGACGAAAAAAAAAAAAAGAAAGAAGACGAAACTGAGAGGAATTAAACGCAGCGCAGCTTCCTGTCTGCGATAAGTAAGACCAGTCTTTTTGTCTCGCATTCTGATTGAAGGACTCCAATCATCTGACCCGTTAATGCCCGGTCCTCACAGCCGCGGTTGACCCTTGCCCCGATTTTCCGGTCAGGGGAGGTAATTTATCGGTCCCTCGCTCTGTTGCTCGCCAAAGAGAGACCGCGGTGTCGTCATGAGATGCGGGCACGTGATGATTTACGTGCAATTACGGCCTCGACTTGAGGCCGGCCATGTTTGATCTCTGTAACGCGCTTCTTAGTTCGCCCCTGGGGTGGGCAGATCGCTGCTTTGGGGGTAAGAGGAAGGAGGGAAGTGAGCAAACGTGCGTTCTTATTTATTACACGAACTTGACGGATGCGGAATTTCACGCGCGCGCACACACAAGGAAATATACACACATTAATATAAGAAACGGTTTTATTATGACGTCAACAACCTTCATCTTGGTAGCCCGGTTCTCCAAAATATGTGATTAACATATTTCATCAATTGTTGTTTTACAAGCATCAAGTAAATAAGTTATTAGAAATCGCGGAAAAGGACTATGATGAGGATGAATCCACTCACTATCGAATAATCAGACTCAACTCAGTCCAGCTACCAAGATGGCGCCTCCTGCTGTCTCGCCTACAACATACTCTTTATGTATGACCTGAAACTCGTCTGTACATGAGGATTAACAGATGGACAAACACTGTATGAACATACACACACAAACACCTGTTCGGGACCAATCAAAGCCCCGAGCTGTAGGTGTGCGAGTAGGTAGGCGGCAAGAGCGAGTGCCTTGTATCGCCATCCTCGTTTCCTGCGCGAGGAGACGGTGCGCGCTCCCAGTCCGTGGTGCCAGTGCCGGCGGTGTGGCGGCCCCAGCTCCATCCGGCCTCGCACGAGGGCTGTCTCCTCCACGTCCGCCATAGACATGCGCCTGTCCGCCCAAGTGATCGCGACAAGCAGCAGGACGACACTCTCCACGCGCTGCGAAATAATTGGAGAGAGCGATGGAAAGGGGGCTGAGAGAGGCCCGGATTCTTTTTTCAACAGGAAGCTCAAAGTGCATTGCTTTTGGCAGTTTAACTCGGCGTGTGATTGGGTGGAGATGGCGGTGGTCGTGGTGGTGGTGGCGATCAGGGTGAAAAGCGAACTAATGAAAAATAAGTATAAAAAAAAGGAGGGGGGGTAGAGAGAGAGGAGGGGGAGGGAGTGAAAGGAAGGTATTTGAGGGAGGGATGAGGGGATAAGAAGGAGCATTAACTCGAAGTGTTTGTTTACAACGATAGCCACTCAATAAACAGCAGAAAGACAGATAAAGAAAGTAATAAGGTACAGTTTCTTTTTTAACCGGCCATGTCTCCACTCAAAGCGGCTTCAATCTCCCGGCATGTCCCTGGTGCCAGTTCCTGGAACAAGCGGCGCGTGGTGATATGAACGTGTTTGCGTTCCGGTTGATGTCGTCGTGTATGGTAAGAAAACAGCTGCGTCATCGTGCTCTGTCTTCAGAGAACACGCCAGTTGTTTCTGTAAACCAACCCATCATTCCTATTCCCAACCAACCATCCGGCACCCCACTCAGCTACAGGGCTGCTGTTGTGAACCGTCATCAGCAGCCACATTCTGGTTGTGGTCCCTAAGGGGGGCGCGTGCCCCGAACGCGAGTCGCGAATGGTGCATGGCCATATACACACACCTTACCTCCCTTGCTCTTACCATCCCTATCCCATCCCCACCCTCACAAAAAACCGAATTTGACAAGTGCTGTCGGTGCCATGGGGAGAATGTACGACAGAACTCTCCTGATATCATCTATGCTAATTTGGGAGAGCAGCGCGATAAAAGCCGAGGGTCGGACGAGCAGGGAAATGCCTGGGAGGTGGGGTAGGGCGTACCGGCAATGGCGAGAGAAAGGTTCTAACCAGAGATGTCCTCTTGTTATCCTGTCTCTACCTTCCTGTACCTTACGAGTTATTTTTTTCACAATTATCGAACCAAGAACTATTTTTATTTAGAGAGCAAAACAGGCGAGTTAAATTGGTACTACAAAGCAAGTCTGTGATGCAAAAAAAAAAAAAAATTGTAGAAATAAATGCTTTTTACAGGACGGCATGGAATAAAAGACACAGCAACTAGCAGACGATTTTTTTAAAAAAAAAAAACATAATGCCACTAGGAGCAGGTTTATGCACCCGTAAAAATGTCGGCGAGCTTTGAGAAAGCTGTCGGCTGACGTGGAGACGAGTAGCGTTCACAGCGCCCTCTGTTGTGTTGCAGTGAAGACGTACCACGGCTTCCTGTACATCAAGGGAGGCAACAATAAATCACGACTTCTCTTCGACTTGAATGACAACCTAGCGGGAATCCAAACGGCGGTGAGTATTTAATCTCTCGTTGATGAGTCTATACGGAGACACAATAGAAACGCGTCTTCCATCAGTTCAGTGTGAGGATTGTTTTTGTGGGAAATGTGTTCATGAGATGTGAACTGGAGGAAACCCTTTGTACACAGCCGCCCTGCCTTGATGTATATTTATGGGTCAGGATGTGTTTGTGAATATTGTGTTGCATTTTCCATTATTAGTTTTTCTCTCTTCTGCGCCTCCAAAATGAATTGACTTTCAAATTGTCTGGCGTCAACAACAGTACAGCCCCACCGCTCGCAAGGCTGAAAATTCCATTGTTTAAAAAAAAGTACTCACGGAAAATGCATTTTAATCAGTTTTCGCCTGATCTCTGGAACATTGAAAGAAAAAAAAAACAACAAAAAATAAAATCACAAAATTCTGCGAGTTATCTCCTGGACATTCAATTCTCGAGATGCCCAACCTGTCATTTCTGACCTCTGAACTATGTCTTGTTTTCTCTGTTTCTGGTTGATAATACTTGAAATTTGCATACATTTTCCACAAATGAAATATAGTTTTGAATACGGTCTATCAGACTGTTGTGTTGTGTGGTTCGCAGCATATATATATGCTTGTGCATACTTTCTCTTTCTTACTCTTATTCAAACACACATATTATATTTGTACATATTTTAAAATATGTGTTCATATTTTTAAAGTTTTACTATCCTTTCAGCGGTAAATAAAACTGTATGGTAAGGAGCTACAGTTGGTAATGAGAAGTGTAGCATGATAGTTAGGTTCACTGGTCAAGACCGGTCAAGGGTTGGGGTTTCATTGTCGAGGGGCTGCAGGTTTAGTAGCAGAGAAAAGCAGATTGTTACAGCCTCCAGCATTTGTAAAATCTACGTCCAATGGAAAACGCGTTGGTGTCGGGTAACAGCTGGTATTAGGGACACAACAACCCGTTGTCCAACAAAGCTGCTCTCCCAATTTCGATAGTGATCGATGCGGAAATAAAGGATCTTTGTAAAACGCAAAGAATTTACCCTTGCCAGGGAAATGTCAGTGTAGAGATGTGTAGAAATAACAAGCAGATGCCTGTGTCTCAGCCGCTAATGCGCTTACGATGCCTATGTTTTCTCGCTCCGCATGGACGAGGCAACCAAAGAGGACCTAGAGTCCCCCTCCTACCCCACCCCCAAGAAATATCATTCTTGTCCTTCCTCCACCTCTAAAACAATACCTCATCGTTCTTTGCGGGGGAAAAAAAAAGTTCATGGCAGGAAATTGAAAACCACATGGTTCTGAGCTATTCCGCTGTACGACAAAGCTCCATCAATTTTCCTTTTTCTTGCCCTGCACTCTCCTAAACGTCAGCGCAGGTCTACGTGGCTGCCGATAATAAAAAGCGGCTATCCCTCCCGTAATACATCTGCGTCCCCGCTGGCTGTACACCAATTTTTCACAGGATCTTGTAAATGAGATCTGAGAGCGAGATGGAAGGGAAGGGCAAACAGGCAACTACAAAACTTGTTTCGGAAAAAACAAGCTACGAAGTCTGCACTTTTTTGGGGGGTGGAGAGAAGTGGTCGGAAGTGATGTATGCGAAAGATGTGGTGTACAAGGGGAAGCACTCCCAGGTTACGATGTACTGACGCCATTTGGTCATCCTTAAGTCGAGAAAGATCGGCAAGTGTTGGGGGCAACCAGACATAAAGTTAAGACTAGGCGACTTCACAAACCGTAGCCTCCCAGCTCGGGCCTGAACAAAAACCAGAACATGAATGGATGGATCCTGATGCTGGATGAGATGAAGAGCGGTGGAGAGCAGCCGAGCCTAGCGAAGGACTCAGTACACGGACACGTCGCCAGGTGACGCTGTTGGTTTACCGTGAAATATGTGGCAGCAGGTGGCGCGGCAAGAACGGTCAGCCATATTGGTTCTCTGGAGGCTGACTGCAGGCTGAATGTCCACAATCAGTCGCAGTACTGTCGTGATGTCGGCACCAGATGGCAAATACTTCAGGGAGTCATGAGAGAGAGAAAGAAAGAGGTGAAAGAGAGGCGGGTCATCTGGTCGTCACAAGGGACATCACAAAGGAGTATAAGCAAAAAAAATTTTTTTTTAAATCCATCAATAAATAAAAGAAGGACAAACCTTATTGGTTGGGTCATCTGCGCGTCACAAGCAACATAAGAAAGGAGTTTAAGCAAAAAAAAAATTTCCATCAATAAATAAAAAAATATTAGCTAACAACTGTAAAATGTGTGTTTTCATTCATAGACAAATATAGAGAAAGAAACAGAGAGTGTGAATTTTATTGAATCCTGCTCTTGTTAACTGTTGTAACTGTAAGACACTCATGCACCGCTAGGGAGGGGTGAGTACTGCTATCTCTGTAACTGTTCCCCCCATCATTAGCGATACTGATTAGCAGGGAGAAGAAAGAAGTCTGTTTCTTGTAATTGCATGCATACAGCAGGCGAAGGCGCGCGCGGAGCTCACGTGCATTTGTGTCTTTCTCAGATCCCGGGCAACATGTACGGTTTCAACTCACGCAACGAAACCATTCAGCTGCCACCACGGGAGGTCATGCCCCCCATTCTTCGCAGCGACGACCTCGACGTCCAAGGCATCCAGATGTTTACTATAACAGGTGAGAGGACAAACTAGCGCCCCTCCCGCAATGTCTCAGATAGAGGGATGGAGGGAAGGGAGGAGAGTGAAGCAGAGTTGGGTACGCACACCCCTTTACTGCCCCCGCGTCTCTAAAAATGGGGTAAAAGTTTTTTTTTAAGTTTTAGAGATTTTGGTGAATATACTGTGGTTGGGGTTGTGGGGGTATGATGTTTTGGGGCGACAGCTGCTGGAGTTCAGTGAGTGCGGACAAGTAGTGCAGGTGAGTGCATGTTTGGTAACCGGACACCCGCCAAGTGGTCCTTGGCTCGCACCACAGCGCACGTGTCATTACTTGGGAGGTTTGATTCCCTCCTGTTTTTGCACACACCCCGCCTCGTCTTTCGGGCACGGCTGACTCCTCTCGTCCGTACAACAACAAACACCTCCCAGCCCTCCACTGCAGGTCACACACATCCCAATTTTCCCTTCAACCCTTGACCTCGCGGAATTATAGGGTCTGTGTTCCTGCTAGCACTCACTTTCAAATGCTACATTTTTTTAAGCCTTGGCCTTGCAAACTCAGGTTTATTTTCAACTGTTCGAATTTTTACTTTTTTAAAACTTGGTTTTGATGTGTGTCTCTCGTGCACATTTATCAGGGGACATCTTTTTACATCGTTTCCTTCAATGCAGGAAATAAAACTCACTTGAAAAGCAGATCAATGATCCCTCCCCACCCCACCCTACCACACACACCCTCTCTGTAGTCTGTAAAGCCATTTGTGAAGTGTTTATAATTTTTTTTAAAGTTTCGTGTCCTCCCAATACATCTAAAGGTATGCACCTGAGTTTAATGCCATTATCCTCCTCCACCCACAACTTCCTTTATTGCTGGCTCCGGAAACCTGATTAGGCATGGTCACGTGATTACCTCTGGGAGCTAAAACTGTTTGGACTTGGTTTACGAATGCTCCCACATTCCCCATTTAGTTAATATTTAACAATTTAACTCTGTGTGTGCGTGTGTGTGTGTGTGTGTGCTATGTTCGTATTCTACTTGCGCAGGAAGACAAGGTTCCTAAGCGCGCGCTCGCGCACACACACACGTACACACCTCACAGACCGAGAAAGCGAGTCCTTACAACAAGAAACCCCAGCAAAAAGTTCCGCTGCCCGCATACATCGTCAGCTAGCCGTTTCCGAGCTCCTGTGAATCCTAACCGGCAACATTAATTGCGCTGGGTTTTACTGCCGAGCCTCCCACAGAGCGTCTTCTGACATGCCCCTACTCTTTGTCAAGGAGGCTTCAGTCGCTAGGAAACCTCAAGAAGCTACAGCATCGACCATAAATCAAAAACTACAAGATGAGCTCAGGAGAGAGAGAGAAGGGCGGAGGGAGAAAGAGAGATTTAAAAATTAAACAAAACTAAAATCGGCAGTTGCCCACTTCGCTTGCACGGTTCCCCACCCTTACCCCCATCTTTGTTGGGTGGGGGAGCGATGGTGGTGGTGGTGGTGGAGGAGGAACAACTGATTAAACTCTATTACCAGTCTTACTGCAGAGCCCGGCGGAACCATGCCGAGCTTGCCCATGGAATAACGGCAGGTCACGTGGGCTCACCTCTTACCGAAGGACCTGCGCGGCGGCCGTTAACGATCCCAGAGCAACAGAAAATGATAGCACTTCCGCTATCGCTCGCTCACTTGATTACGTGCTCTTTTGTCTCTTAAGACCTGGAAAATTTGATTAGAAAACAATACACCACTCGCAAAATTGTTGTGGTTTTTGTCTCCCCTTTATTTTCTGTTCGGGCCTGGCCAGCGAAGAAAAGAAACAAACAACCGTGCATTCCTCTATAGTGGTCGGTGCCACTCAGATGGTCTGACTTCTTCGACACAAAAAAAAAACAAACGACGGTGATGGTGATGAGTATGGACGATCGTGTTCGCACGAGTCTGCGAGGGTGTGTGGAGGAGAGGAAGAAGAGGAAGAATGTGCTCGCTCGCCAGGATCAGTTCCCGCCAGATTCTATTCTCTTATTACGATGAACAAGTGCGACACACGTCCGCTGCCAGTAGTCTCGAACCAATCTCATCTGCCACTATTCTTATATTAATTTTTAAACCCTCGCCAACAAGAAGCGCAAAAGCAAATTTCACAGCTGACAGCCCGTGAACGCAGCTCACGCTCCTGCATGCCTGCACCCACGGTTGTCGGGCGCCGAATGCGATGCGTCCGTGATGTCTCGCGCCGGCGCGACTACGGCAGCTGGAAGCTTGCCGCATCAGAAAGAAGCCACCGCAGGGTCACTGAAAGGGAAAGGAGCTTTTGGTTTGTCTCCCCCTTGCCAACTTTTTTTTTTTTTTTTGAAAAAATTCTCTATTACTCATCGGTCAAACTGCTCGAATGCAACTTGCGGTTTGACTGTGAAGCCCGATGGCGGAGGCCAGTCCGCCCAATCACATCGTCAGGAAAATCTGATTTTGCCGAGCGACTGGCTCACTTTCTCTCTCCTCGCTACCTTCCGCGTCCCCCATCAAACCTATGAATCACCGCCTCCATTGCTCACATCGCATCCCTCTTTATTCTCTAACGCGAATCAACAACCCTATTTAGCGGAAGAGAAAGTCCCTACCCGAACCCTCGCCCACTTCCGACCAAAAAAAAAAAAAAGAAAAAAAAATTGAGACGAGAGGAAGGAATCCGCCAGTGTCGTATCATAATTTCTGGCTGTGATTGGGACATCAGTCACACTCCGCTGCTGTGTCGATCGCGGCTGCCCATCGGTCGGCTGACTGTTGGCGGTGTTTATCTGCGCGAGCACGATCCAATCACCAACTGTAGAGACACGCTCACCTCGGGTTTCTGTGATTCAGGGTTGCGGGCTGCAGGACTGTGGGAGCATCTGTAGCTCCCTTTCCGCACATAAAACTCCCCGTATGGCCCGCTTACCCGCCGCAATTTTTATGGGCGATCTTTATGTGCGGAAAAGAGGCACGACCGCCTACGGAACGCAAACATTCACCCGGTGGTTGCCGTGGATGCCATGAGACAAAAAACCCCATTAATAATAATAATTCTTCTCACGTGAGTTTAGCCCTCGCCGCACCGAGAAACTCATCATCTACTCTTTGCTGATACCCGTTATCCAGACGGGAGTTGGGTTGGGGAAGAGGAAATGTGTTTGCAGAACCCACTTTGTCTGCAGACGGTTGTCTTTGAGTTGACTCCGGTTGAACTGTCCGATGGGATGGTGGGTAAAGTGACTAAAGTGCGCGTGTACTAATGGCCTGGGCCATCCTGGAGTCTCGAGATCAGCAGAAAAGAGATACAATCTCCTTCCTCCCTTCCATCCACTAAATGTATCACTGTAAATTCCGTCAGCGTCCTTCACTGGTCTGATGTTCCACAGGCTACAACCATATTTGTTTCGGGTCTTCATGCCCCCGCGCCGTTAGCTACAGGTGACAAGGTCCTCGTCTTCGCTCGTTTTTCTAAGTGCCGATGATGAGGGCGGCGCGAGGGTCAGTGGGAGTGATAGTTTTCATCCCTTGCCCTCTTGATGTCTTTACGTCATCCGAATCTCTGTCAGCTGGGTGCCCTGTTTGTCACGTGACTGCGGTTGCAGTTGGCCCCACTCTCTGCAGATTTACCTCCCCCTCAACCATTATTTTGTCCGCGGAAAGACGCTGGCAGCGAAGATGGCGACTAGAAGCTTATCGCGAGGTAAAGACCCCAAAGCCTAAACCGAATCTTTGGGCTAAGGATTCTTCACTTTACAATATTTCGCCCTAACCGCTCGCTGATTAGCTGGCGCTGGAGGGGGAGGAGGGGAGTCAATAGCCCTATTACCGCCACCATTCCAGGATACCGCGGTGTCAGGGCGCCGAAAGCTGTTCAATTTCTCGCCCTCACCCGACTAAGAAAGGGTTGACATGTTGAGC
Source organism: Pomacea canaliculata (assembly GCF_003073045.1). NCBI lineage: Eukaryota > Metazoa > Mollusca > Gastropoda > Architaenioglossa > Ampullariidae > Pomacea > Pomacea canaliculata. The sequence continues at coordinate 4,851,292 of NC_037592.1, forward strand.
AAGCCCTCAACCTCTCTGTCAGACTTAGGTCGAACGATGTGTATGAACACTGTGGACACTTTGCTTTCCCTTCTCCCACCTTCTCCTCCCTCATAACCGTCTATCAACTGAAAAACATCATGGCGTCGCATTGCATTGCGTTCCACCAACGGCTGCTAACAGGCGTCCGGAACAGTTGCCTACACATGTAAGGTTTTTTTCGCCCCCGGGTGCGGTCGTTCGCCGAGGGTAGCTTAGAAAATTTGCATGAAATATCATCATCCGCAGTCGCGTTGATGTGGGCTGGCAGGATGCGGGCAGCCATTCTTCTTCCACCGGTGACAGCGTCTTGGGCGGAAACGTGTTCTGGCCTTGCAGGCTTACAGACCAAAGACGACCTCTCACGTGTCAAGTAACCCGCCTTTGATTGGACGCTGGCGTGGCCATCCGGTCGACGACGCAACAGCACTGCCCATCTTTTCCTCCATCGACTGGCCTTCAATCGTTTAAAGCCAGTGAGTCTTCTTTAGAGCCCAGCGCATATCGCCGCCGGTTTTGGGAATGACAGCTCGATACAAGCGACAATGAATTAAACTCTTCTTTTTTTCTTTTTTTTAAAAATGCGTTTTGAGAGGAGTGGTCCCCCTTTTCCGTGGAGCCCTCGGTCGAATCTAGATAACTGCCTCGGCTTTATATGCGCTCGTCATGTATGTACATGCAGATATGCCGTAAAGTTAGTCGATGATGCAGGAATAATAAAAAAAAGCAATAAATAATGATAGTGGCACGATTCCGCAGCACATGCCATTTTATTCCAATTTTTTTGTCTGGGTGGTATCCGCGGCGATGGGAATCAGAAGCTAAGATACTCAACGGGGAGTGTGTGGGGGAGTTCAGCTACATTCATTTCTTATTCTGTCCGTCTTTCTTGTGATCTGTAGTGGAGGAGTGTTCTCCCGGTGCGACAGGTCGAGTGGTCTACAGATATTTTGGGCGGTGGATACCCTGGGGACCAATCCATGTCCCTCCTTATACTGTTTTATTTGCACACACCTATAGAAACTGTTTGTATACTCTTGTACTGTTTTTGTTTACATTAAAGAAGACCAGAGCCTATACAAGCCGTTGAATCACCACAAAAAGAACCTTGCTACAGACTTGAAGGGAATACGTAGTTTACAAATGTCGCTCGTTCGTGAGCTGGTGAAAAAAAAACCGTGACACCAAAAATTAAAGTCTCTAAATGTATTTACTCTTTAATTTAATAAAGTTGTCTTTTTAATGTAAAGACACATCGTGTCACGTGACCCACTGACAGCTACACACAAAACCCAAGCAGTGAACGTGGCGGGCATCGAGCCCAACGACGGGAACGTTTGTGAAACAAGTTTCTCTCTGTCGCAATTAGCCGAGCAAACGAAATAAAACCAAAAAGACAACCAACGAGTTAAACAGCGCACAACAAAAATATGTCGGAGAACAGACAGAGAAGAAAAGCTGCGTGGAGCGAGTTGACTAAAAAGAAAAACAAAAGGAAGGGGGATAGGAGAAGGGGGTATCACGCAGCAAACGAATTGATCAGCTAAAGTCAGACTGTGAACTTCGATTTTGGTATAAATCGTTCGATCACCGGCGCGCCAAAGTTTGCTCGGGGTCATTTCATAACCAGCCGTCTCGCGATGAGAGTAGCGGCGAGAAGGAGGGTGATGGTAGCACTAAATCACCATAGCCCCTCCCTCTCCCTCTCACCATCCTCGCAAACCGAGCTCGGTGAAGAAAACTCAGCGGGTCGAGCTAAAAGTAACTAAAAATAAAGAGACCCTTCCAGACAGCCCTATAAATCGGGGTTATCTAATTTATTATCTTATCCCAAAACTTTGCCCGTTCATCAACCCAATCACCTACCTATCCCACCCTGGCACCGAAGAACTTCTGCCACAAGAAAGGTCCATTTATTTACTTGCACCAACGATACCCGTGATCCTGGGATGGCAGTTGCTTTAATCTCAAACAAATACAAATGCGACAGAAGGATCTCCGTATTTCTCTGTCCTTGTCCGTTTTGTAACCGTAAAACGTGGCCGCCACTAACGGTGGCGACACTTTGCCTCCTCCTTGGCGCTCAAGTCATCGACGCCGATGCTTGCAGCAAGCACGTGATCAATGGAGGAGGAGAAAAATATGGACGAGTGTCGTGTCGCGCCCCCTTTGCAGTTCTCACTCAGGGTCCGGACCCGAACAGGTTGGAAGTAAGGGAAGAGGGGCGCGAGTGGCTCGGGTTTGTTCTACGACCAGCGGGCACGACATCGGGCTGTTTCAGGCGGACCAAACTCCTCCTTTTTTTTTTCTTAGACCGTCGTCGTTGTCGCCTCGTCTACAAGATCTGCGCTTGCCAGACCCTCGGTCATCTTCCCAAAGCCGCGATCACACAGGACGCAATTAGCAATATATCTGATGCCAGTCTCCCACAGTCCACCTCCCTTCCCACACATTTTCTGTGGCGGAGGGAGGAGGGGATGAGTCACGAGGACGTCCCATAAAGCAACACGCCGAAAGGACACACGGTCAATCGTTACAGTCACCACCACCCCCTCTACTCAGTGGCCCCAACCCACTCCTCCGACCAACAGGCTGCACTTTATTTGCGGTTCGCATTCTACAGCTTTGAGACATGCCAAAAAAAAAAAACCAACCAAACTCTTTCCAAACAAGAGAAATGCGGTTATAATCGTCTGCATTCAACAGCTGTGCGATATGAAAAAACAAAACTTTCCAGAGAAAAAGAAGGAAGCGATCACAGCCGGTCTCAGGCGCAACCAATCCCTGACCACATGAAGCTGCGTTTCTCGGAGCTTGACTCAAGCAAACTACCCTCGGTGTCAAGATGAAGGTACCTTCACAACAAAACCGATCCATGTTCATCTTTCTAGCATATTATCTTTGACTTAACGTGCGTTCACATAAAATTTCTGTACTTTCGACCAAGAATTCAAAAAAAAAAAAAGGTAGGCTAAGAGCTACTCACACTCTGCCCTTTGCATGCGTAATGACCCCAAAGAGTTTCGTTCCATGCAAAGTGTGGATCAATTATCCCCTCTTTCCCAACGGGTTGGTGCAGGAACATTTACCCTGAGCCAGATTGTGGTGCTGCTTTGCATATGCAAAGTCACTTTAGCTCGCGCTAGAAAATACGCCCTACGACACGATGTGAGTTAACCTTTTAGTCTTCTTCAATGCTTGCTTGGGGTCCCACCGACTTCATCCATATAAACATCTTTTACACCTAAATTAAACGAGAATTTTCGAATATTTAAAAAATAAAACTGTCTTTAGAAGTTACTTCACGGTTTGCTGAGCTTATGTTCCAAAGCTGATTTTTTTCCAAAAAGAAAAAAAATTAAAAAACCCTTGGATACTCATCTCAGATCCGGTCAAAGCGTTAGCCTGCGCTCGCCAGTCTGATTCAGCGGCCAATAAATCCTCGTCAACACCATCACGTGGACCCTCTCAGGGGGAGATTACTCATCTGTTCGTCACCCAATTAACTGCCTTTGCGCTGTATTGTTTCAAGGAAAGAGCAAGGAGAGTTTGGAGAGCCGTGGAGAAGAGCCACTGCAACACGGATGACACGGGCTCGTCAGATCAGGATAAGGAGGTGGATTTTTTTCACCGCATTTCTCTCCCTTCCTTTCCGATGGTCTCGAGCAAGATGATCATGAGGTCACATGATCTGAAAGATTAACGTCTGCGAAAGCCGAGGCACAATGCACGAATGTGCAGTGCTAGGCCACGACAGTCTTTTTAACATTTTATCATCGTGAAGAAAAAAAAAAGGTGTTAAAGGGCTGTTGAATTTTGATGGAGAAAAATCGACCAAATGTTCTTGTCCCTTTTTCTTCCTCAAGCCACTGGCGATGGTAGTAGAGTGCCGTAATTAACACTGGTCTTCGTTGCCGATTTTGAAAAGAGCGCTCGATGCACAGAGGTTGCAAGAAAATGGAAGGGGGGAATGCACGAAGAGATGGGCAAAAACTTTCAGGAGGGAAGTTACTTTAGCCGGCCTAAAAAGTTATTCTAAACGAGTAAACCGTGAGAGGGCTTTAAGTTGCGCCCCTTTGCTCTCCTAATACGAGTGGGAACGAGGCTTCGAGGGCAAATTGGAGGTGTGCGTGATGTTCGCCATCCTGCTTCAAAAGAACCCGGATTTTGCAGCTAAGTCCAGTGGTAAAGAACTCATATCGACAAGCAAAAGGATTCTTTAGACGATGACAGGCTCTCCGACTTTTATGATTTACAGCGTGCGGACGTGGTTTTAGCTTCGTTGGCTTTAGCAATGTGATGGAGAGATAATAATAAAAAAAAAAAACAGAAAGAAAGAACATCATATTTGTTGCCAAAAAGCAAAATTCAAACTGTCTTCAGCTTATTACAGAGATAGTGTATGTAATTTAAACATCTCGACCAGCAATGGCACTGTCATGTCGGCGGTAATGAACGCACTAACTTTTCATCCTAGCGCGTGCATCTTCATTATCGAAAACGACAAACATTCCAGCTTTCCATTCGTCACCATTTCTGACAACTCTTTCCGCTCAGTTCCTCCGGCATCTGGTAACCGTCATGCTTAAAAACATACTTAAAGCTAAACGCTTATCTGCAAATCTTTGAAAGAAAATTCCAAAATAACTCCCCGTTCAGACTTATGTCGCCACCGTCATTCGTAAATGCGTTTTTAAAAAAAAATTCCAGAAAAAGATGGAACCACGGGGCAGATCAGTTGTCTGCAGTCAGTGTAATGTCACACGCGGGGTTCCTGTCGTGCCTTTGTCTAATCTTTCGCCGAATGAACTCCCACATTAGCGCCTGTCTTAATCTTTTGTGCAGCGACAACAGTTTGACTCTACATGCACTTTCTCGCTTCCTCTACCCGCCCATCCGCAGGCTTAATCCCCATTTCGAGTGGATCTTGGCAAATTCAGCTGCCAGGGTCATCTGCTTTTCCCGAGAATGCGAAAGCCCACTGGAGACAGTAATACTCCTGTTTCCCGAGTTTTACCACAAAAAAAATTGCACCGCTTAAATCGACCTTCCTGCGAGTGTCCCAAAAAGTCTTTTATCTTCTACGTGATCTTCTGTTGTGTAGAGGATTCAAAACCGCGTACTTTGGAAAAAATGAGAGAAGATGACCAAAAAAAAATTAAAATAAATAAAAATAAACTACACACACACATACAAAACCGAGGGAACAATAAATTGGTGGCCTGTGAAGTTGTGATTCTGGAAGTCGCCATCTTGCGAGCACGAGCGGTGAACACGTCCGAATGTTGCCGGCATTTCCTGCAGAACATTCATCGCCCGCAGAAGACTGCAGTGGTGGCAGAACACTACATTTCCTGCAGAACGCGCCACTTCCGGTGCCAAACATGGTGCGCCCTCCCCGCCCCGGGCCCCAGCAGCAAACGACACAAGATTGCAGGAGATAGCCGCGCTGCTGATTATGGAGACAAAAGAGTCCGGTAGGAAAGACTCTGGGGCCAGCAGGGTGGTCTGACAGGGTCTGGACCGCTGGCCTGCCAGGAAGACTCCAGTATGTCAGGTTGCAACTGTTACCATGGTAATGGGGAAGATTCGGAGCTGACTGCGATTGTCGCGTTGATACACAATAGAAATGATCATCTTTGTTTCCCATTATCATAAAATGCGGATTGTATTGTATAGTTCTGCTGTTTACCATCTTTCTCTCACTCACACACAACTTCCTAACCTATACTTCTTTTTAAAGTCACGAAAAATAAAATAAAAATATCCTTCAAAAGGACCCCAGACCAATCTTGAAAAATCAGTAGCCAAGTCCCTGTTTTTAGGAGTTCGTGGCCAAGAGCATGTAGCCTCCACTGAATAAAGAATCCGTTGCCAAGACTATACTAAATAGGGAACTCTTGCCAAGAAAGAATTCACATTCACCACAGCTGTTTTCTGTGTGTTGTCTCAAAGAATAAGATACAAGAAAGAACCTGTGAGAGGTTCAGGGATGTGCGGAGGGCTGATTCTGTATCTTGCCCTTTGTGGCGACCCCGCGCGAGCTACATTAGTCTCGACAGAAGACACAAGGCCTGGCGAGCTCCCGAGAGATAGGCAGCCAACAGCGCGTGAACATGAAACATTCCATTAGTCCGGCAGCTAACCTGCGATAAACTCCATCTTGTAGCAACTGATACATGTTCCCAGCAAATTCCACTCCTTTCTGCTTCATCATAGACTAATTTTTATGCGTGTGTGTGTGTGCAGCATATTTCAAGCATCCCAAGCTCATCTGCAGTCCCATCGCCGTCAACGCCCACCCGGGGAAAGGTCTGTACATACAGCGGGGCTACGATGTGGAGCACGACTATGAAAAGATCCCCATGGAATCCAAACACCTGTCTTCAGAATGGAAGAAAGGCAGCTGCCGTCCACAGATGGGTGAGTACAAGTCACTGGCAACATTGCCAGGCGTTCACAGACGAACAATTCTGCACCGCCATCTTCATTACTGAGCCTCTCTCTGTTCTTGCTTCACACACACAAACACTTTTTCTTTCTTTTTCTGTATAAGTTCATTCGTAATAAAGGAAGGTTATTATTTTATCGCTCGAAGCCCGGATGCTGCTATAAACTTGCAGTTTTGTCCGGTCCTCGGCCACACCGGAAGTAAATGTATAAACTGTGGCATTTGTCCTGTTTGGCGTCTGCCCACCCAAGTATCACGCACCCCTCTGTCGGCTAACACCCGAATGTGATTCGTCCATCGTACTGTTAGACGCCATACTCGGGTCTCCAGTCGAGGCTTTCAGGGGAGATAAACAAAGGTTGGCATAAAGGGCGCTGACGCCTCATGTCCAGTGGATCCCGCGCATGCCCAGTGTCTGGAACCCAGGATCAAGAAGCGTGGAGGCTTATTCAGCCCAAGTGTCCACCTGTTTTCTCTGGCAGACCCACGGTTAGTCTCAGACCGAGGGGATCAGCTCCCTTCCCCTCCAGCTAACCCTCCCAATTACAAGAATATGGTCGGTGGCGTTTTCATTACTTGAACGAGACTCGAGCTTTGCGGAGGGAAATTCTGAGCTAATCTGGAGCTAAGCGTTTCGTGCTGAAGTGTTGGTCAACAACCCTCGCCTGCCCTCTCTCCTCCAAATGAAATGACAGAGTTACAGACACAGCAATCATAAATTATGTACCTCTAGCCTGCGCACAGCACAAAGTTCCTGCCTTGTGCAAATAGTGCCCTCGCTAGTCATCTTTTTTGGCGAGGCTGTGCAAGATGCTGATTAAAGGGTGGCTCTACTCCCCTGTTCCACCCACTACCACCACAAGCTCTCTTAAGCATGATACATGCACAGTGATAAACAATATGTAGATCTTACCCTGTCCTATTTGAGGCGACTTACAAAACTTCTCCTTAATAAATAAATATGTCAGACAGATACAAAATGTCATTTCCGCTGTAGAAGTCAAGCAGGAGCTGTGTGAAGACAACCTCTGATGTTTTAAGTGACCATATGTCTTCACACTGCCAGAAGACCGGACATTCTTTGGCGACAGGCGCTTGTGGATACCAAGGGGTAGATGGCTGAAGGCGACCTGTCACCTCAGCGGATAAACCTGGCGTCAGTCAGATATCAGCCTGGCTTTCCTGCCTAGTCCACATCCGGGCACTCCTTCGTTCCTTTGACTGCGCTGGATCCTGCAAGTAGCATCCAGCCTGCTCCCTATCCCACCTCCCACCACCACCACCTACCCCTCGCCCACATTTCTTGCCTATTCTCTCTTAAAGGCCCGGAACACGACCGGTGCCTTGCTCATCAAACCAACACCTACGCCGCACGACGGCCGCTTGAGCTCCTTGTCCCACTTTAATTAAAAAGAAGCTGTTTTTCATGCAACTGTTCACCAGCTCAATGCGACGATGCGGATTTTTTTTTTCAGACTGGATACCTCGGCTTATTCTCTCCTGGAATGTAGCACCAAAAAAACAAAGGGAAAACAAAAGGCGCCTGGGCCCAATGATAAGAGGGAAGCAAGCCAAATGTGGAGGACTGGTAACACGAGATTGAATGAGTCTTCATTGTCAGTAAGATGGCGCCTGGCTGGCTACTTCTCTGGCGAATGGTTCGTGTGTACATTGTTTATGGGAGGTTTTTCTGAACATTTGTTATGGAAGGTTTCTTGATACATATGCTGTGGAAGTTTCTCTTGTTAATGGTCTCTCTGTTCATTTGTTGCGGAGGATAAGCTGAGAACATTTGTTATGGAGACTGGATTTGTACATCTGACATGAGGATCACCTGAGCAAGTTTGTGGCGGAAGATACACCTGCTTTATGTAAAAAAATGGACACTTGTCTTATTCATATGGAAGGTGCACATCACACGAACGGTTTGTCTGCTTCACTCTGAAAGTACACCTGTCTTGTTCACATGAAAGTACACCTGTTTCCCACAAAAGGTGCACACTTCACTTGTGAACAGTGAGCAGCGAGGACAACTCTGCTGACTACTCAGTATGACTTGCACGAACCTCCCCTTGACGCACCGCGCAACACGGGGGTAGCAGAGAAATGACAAAGGGAGGGACAGACCTTTCCTCCCTCTCTCTTTCATTCTCTTCAATGCCTTTCGTACACACCTCCCCTGTCCTACCACCCTCCCTTCAGGGAGAGGATAGTTGACACTGGTTAGTGTGTGCGCACGCGCACGCAGACAAATAAAACGGACTTATGAAGGCAATGGCAATGTACACACCCCGAAGGAGAAAAAAAAAGTCCTAGGAGGAAAGAGCGGTCATAAAAACGGTGAGGATCGGTTGCCAACCGATTCTGCCATTTTGGCATGGCGCGCGAGTATTTTCGCCTCTGCTCTCCCCATCGATTTCCACCGGGCCGAGGTCGCTGCTCCACGTTGGGGCAGAATGTGAGAAATCCTCGTATTGTATTTGTTGCCATAGAGCTGCCGTCGTGATTGTGATCATGTGAAGGTAGGGTGCGAGATGGGTCCCCCACCCCCTAACCACCCTACCCACCACCGCCATCGGAATGTCGCAGTCGCTTCGTTGTGGCCGCGGCACGAGATGTGATTGTCGAGAACTGGGCATGAGAGGCCAAAGGTCTGTGCGCACGGAGCGCGCGCTTTCGAGCTCGTCATTTCATTGGCTACATTAGTAAGGTCAACAGGTTACCAACGCAATTTGCCCTCGACGGAGAGCGACCGTTCTGGCATTCTGCTTGTCGTTACATCACAGCCGATGGTAGAACCGGATGAGGATGAGGAGTAGGATGGTAGATAAGAGTGTTTCACACGTGTACAAAATGTCGACAGTGCTTGCTAAGAAACAAGTCCTGATGCGAAAGTAATAAGAAAGTAATGGCTGCGTCTCTGAACTTCTTGTAGAACTGGAAAGTGATATTTGATGCACACACTTCAGGACCCGGAGTGTGGAGGGCAGCTGTTAAGGCTATGGGTGAGATCGTGTTTAGTATAAGTCTTCAGACACATTCAGACCCAACACACTTTAGTGAAGACACAACGAGGAGGAGCTTCTTGAAGCTTTCAACAGCTACCTTTCATCTCTGCCAACGGATAAAAAATAATCCTTGTCAAATACTCAGCCACGAATTATTGTTCATAAAATCTGGAGTACGATACCATTAGTCTCAGACAAAAAGAATAAAAAGCTCAAGTAAACCAGATGTCTAAGATTTGAGAAGAAAATTAAAAAAACCTCTGAGCACCTCGAGTAAGCCAAAACGCTTGTCCGCCATGATGAAGCAATGTTCCTTCATGCAACACTTAACTTGAACACAGGCCTTTATTATTATTCTTATCACTCAATACTTCTTTTTTAAAGCATATTCTATTCACAGACAGCACCAGCGTTCCCATGATGCAGTTTCTCTATCTACCCTTCTCTTGGAAAGCAAGGCAGGGCATTTCTTTCCTGCAAATTGTGTACCATGGCACTGACACAATCAGAAAAGTCTTCGCGAATAAATAAACCTCGCATTTTTTTCTTCTTTTTCTAGTATCTCTTATCAGTCTCTCCACGCAAGGCCCATCGGGCCACATACAGCACATGTACATCAGTGTATAAACTCATGTCCTGTATTTATTGCACACTGGTTCACCGTGTGTACTGAGTGAGCGAGGGCTTGGGAGAGAAAACAGCTACAGCCTTCCCTGGACTTGTGTTCAGCTGCCGACAGACAAGGATCAGAAAATAAATTCGACAGGGTGAGTTGGAGAAGGACAGGAGGTGGGTGGAAGTACCACTGGCATTATCTCCAGGCTTCCCGTGAGAGCGAATTCTGTATCAGGTTTTCTCTTCCTACCCTCTCCACTCCTCTCTTCCGTTTATTTGTCTTCTGGAGTGGCGTCTGGGCCATCTTTGTAATGAAAACACCTCAACCTGCACTTTATCTTAGACCTTCAGTCGGCAGCTGATCTTGTCCGACTTCCTCGAGGTCACCCGCGGCTCAGCTCCATCCGCAGCACGTGTACAGCCTTGTAATCAGTTGTTCCTTTGGCGGTCTCACCATCTACATTATACAGCATAGTGAGCAGCTCGGAACACCAACAGCATTTTACCGATGGAAGGAAGCAGGTTGGTATGGAAACCTGCACTGTCGTATCATCATTCCCCATCCCCACCTCACCGCGAAATCCCGGCGGTGCTGTTCTGGATGAAAACTCGAACTAAGCTATTTGGTCCATTCTCCTCCTCCAGTCGCCCACCAAAAACAACAAAGAAAAAAAAGAAAAGAAAAAAAAACAGCACTTTCAAATGATTTTTAGTGGTATGGATTACCGGAAATGATAGTCCTCTCCCCCCCCCCTCTCTCTCTCACTTACCCTCACACACACACACAGTGGTTGAGCATCAACAAGAAAGTGGGAATGACACATACCCCAATAACCCGAGTAATATTAAGTAAGAAAATGAGGCCGTGCCTTTACACTTCTCGTGGGATTCTCTCGTGAAAGTATTTGTGAGAGAGACTATGAATCTCTGCTACATCCGGTGGTTTTTTTTTTTTTTTTTTGCTATCTCCGGCATTTCTACGAGATACTCGCTTTGCCTCACGTCCATTACTGCACGCTCCTCCTCTACCCAGCCTCGTGCACAGCCCCAGTCCACCCTGCGCCACCCTCTGTGCCACGACCGTTTCCAACGAATGGAGAATTTACACTTGTCTGGAAAGCATGTGGATTGAAAGTTATCACTGGAATGGACGAAGAGTGCCTGCTGTCCATACGACAGACATAAGACAGATATTTATGTCTCCGGTGCTGTCAAAATCGTAGTCGGCTTTTTTTTTATTATTTATCTTTAAGATGTTTATCGTTGTCAACTGATGTCAAGCAAACTGAAATAAATACACACGAAAATGTACTGTAAATAGACGTACATAAAATGCATTGTAATAATAAGTACAAGTAAATAAGTTTAACAGATACGGACACGTGTTCAAACGATAAATATATGCACATAAATTATAAATATAAACAAAATGTATCATAAATGTATATATAAATATCTTATAATAAGAACATATAATTATGGACTGGAAATAGATGTGATATTGGAGCGCCCAAGTTGATTTGAATAATGGCTCCAGTGAATCTGAATGCGGTTCTCTGCCCTTCCCCTCCTGTTAAAAATAACATGGCCGGTCGATGAAGTGGACTGAGATTGAATTTTGCTTCAACATCTCACAATCAAAGTTTAACAGGAGACAATCTCCACCTGACCCCCAGCCTTGCATCCACACGCAAAAAGTTCAAAAGCCTCGCTTTTAACATACTCGTGCTCTCTAGCACGTTCGTCAAGACTCCCTCGGAACTCGCGCATTCTCGCTACAGACGTGACATCTATTTATAGCAGTGCTGCGTCACTTGCTGATGCTGGTCGTCATCGCCTAACGGTCATTCTCACCCTCCCTTCCCCATGCAAAGCCAGCTCTTTCACGCTCTCTCAGAGTCTGGACCAGAAGGTAAGCATGTCTTTGAAGAGATAAGCCTAACGTGTGTCACGTGGCTCTTGTCGCAGGGGTGCACTACTTCAAGAAGCTGTCACGTGAGATGCCCTGTGAGCTGCTGTACCCGGTATTCCTGATGTACAACCAGGATGGCCTGCTGGGCGCCTTCGGGTGGCTCTTCCAGGGATCGCCCCACTTCTACGCCTACGACGACGAGCTGAGCTGGTTCCGGCTGACCGAGTCCACCTACCCGGTAAGCAAGACTTTCTTCTACCTGTGTCTCGTCCTCTTTTCTTGTCTCACGCTCTCGCGAACCCTCGATGTCCACGACGTTGGACAGCTGCTGTCTCGACTAGGAAATTTCTCAAGTGGTCTTCAAGCTGCCGTAGAAAATTACCGCTCAAAGGAAATTACTTTGAAATGAGTGGGTTACATTTATTATATGATAGCAATCTAAGCAAAGGACGGAAGGAGAAACAAGCGTGCAGACAAGTAAAAAAAGACACAGAAGAGTGGAATCAATGGACAAACAGTAAGGACTGCCACCAACTTTTATTCTTGACAAGACTTAGTCCTCAAGCATTTCTTTTCAGATGTATGTTGACAAACTGTTCTACCACGTGACCCCGACTTGAATCTCTCTCTCTCGCCCACAAAAACCGTTTTCTCTCGTTTCCAGTTCATCTTCGACGAGACGATGCTGCCAAGCTGCATGTTCAACCCCCAGTTCCGCGTCTTCGGCCTCAGCATCTACCTGCGCAACAAGGACACCATGATCTGCCCGATCATTACCCAGACACCAGCGCCCATCCCCTCCACCACCACCACCACGACCACCTCCGCCGCCAGCTACCCGTTCTTGACTCGCCGGCCCCAGGCGCCGCCGCCGAGCCCGCAGCTGACCAGCAAGCCGCCATCGTACGACGACACCATCATCTTGGACGAGGAGATTCGCAAGCAGTCGGAGAGCGCCGCCACGGTGCAGCGACCTGACTACTGGCTCGTATGCCTGTGGGCGGCGGTCGTCGGGGCCCTGGTGTGGCTGTGTATACCAGACCTTGTGCAAGTGCGGACAGACACATAGCGAATGGTTGTGGAACCGAACTGGCATCTCTGGGTTGAAATACCGAAACTGTACCATGTTTAGCTCCTCTCTCTCTCGTTCTCTCTCGTTCTCTTCCTCTTCACTGCAGTGTGTGCCATGCTCCCTTGTTACGTCATCACTGTATGTGTATAGTACCCGTGTTCACAGAGTCTATGAAAGATGAAAGCTTTAATTGTCGGTGACGTCTGAAATATTCGTCGACGATGCATCCTCACGTCAGCTGACAACTTGTTCACCGGGTATCTGAGCCGATTTTCTTATCATTATTATCATGATTATTTCTTTTGTTGGGAGGAGGGACCTAGGTGGTACACCTGTAGCACCGTCATCTCCAAACTAGACGCTGATACGAAAGTACACACAAACGAACACTGACTGAGAGTGCCTCTAAGCAGACACACCGAGGACAGGATCTGAATACTACTTCCTCTCACCAAGTGGAAAAAAAAAATCATCGGATTCTATCCGTGAGCTTTCAAAAATGTGTTTCAGGCATAATGTTACGGTTTTGCCGAGGGCGCTGCAAGCAGCGGAGGTCAGAACCTGGCGACCCAGCAACCCTCGGCTCTACCATCTTGTTTCTGTCGGGTGGGAAATGATTAGCGTAAACATTGAGCGCTGCTGCACGCTTGCATGTGCTTGACACAATGCCCTCCAACCCAGTGTAGCTTAGCAAGACATCGTCCAAAGCAATTAATGATCCTTTTTGGCGGAAGACTTTTTTCTACTGCTGGAGCGAGGCTGAGCGAGTCGCTGGGATAGAAGGGAGCAGTTAAAACGAGGGTTTCCTGGATGGTGTGTCAACATGTCCCTGGCGTGGGTCACGTGACACAAAGGCAGTTATTTACAATTCTGATTTTTTTTCTCATTCTTCACATACACAGACATTCGTATGACATTGCGAGTCCCTCTCTCAGTACCCTTGCGACTCAAACATTAACTTCTCTATCCATAGAATTCTCTTGTCACGTGTCACTCTATAGCCAATCAGATATGGTTTTGTTGATGCGCACTGAATTAGGGGTAGAAGTCTCCACTCTACAAGTCTCTGTTATTGCGAGTAAGCATATTCAACTCAATATATATCTTTTTCACTCACACAAACAAAATTTTGAGTACGTGATTGACCACCCGGGGTGGGGTGGGCGGGATGCCGACATTCTATTCTATCACATCTGAAGTTACTCAGCGATAACCATTCTTTATGAGCCTTGTGTGTTGTGCAGGATGTGACTACCTCTAGGCTACATACACTAAGTTGTCTTCATTTTCACAAGAAAGCTGACAGCTATACATTGTGTCAAGTCCGTCAGCAGCTGGTGTTCCAACATCTCCAGTTCTTATAAACTCCTCCCCTTCTTCACTTTAATAGTTTTCTTGAAACCGCAAAATCCAAATCACAATCACTTTTTAGAATAGGAAGCCCCATGAATTGTGTGCCTGTCCTGAATAATTAAGGAGAGTTTCGATCTGATAGTCTTTCAGCGAGGATACAAAAATATCTTTTTTTTCGCCAAGCACAATATTGTCTGTTGTTAGCAACATGACAGCTACACCTGCCAAAAGTAATGTATCGCTGAAAACGAGGCTGAGACGTCGTTGCTTTATTGTCATGTAAACTGAATGTCAATGGTTGGAACCTCACACGCTATCAGCAAATGTCACATTGTTCACACACACCATACAATATGATTTTAAATAACAATATGATTTTTAATATCCTAACTGCGGCAGTTGTCCTTTCTGAAATTTTGTGACACTCAGATCCCACAAAACGTTGTGCTGTTAACTGACAAAGTCATTCAGCTTCTGAACTTAATTTTTTTTTAAACTGATGACTTTGCAGAATAAACATATCAACCTTTATCAGCTCTATGGTGCCCAGTATGATTCATACTTAGACGAAAAAGGGGAGGTATGCATACTCGAACGAATACATTACATTTATTATCACTGGATTTTTTTTTTCTTTCTTTCGGTTTGTTTTTATGTTCACGAAAACCATCCGCTACCGTAGTTTTCAAATCACGTCAAATGCCTTTACCATGTCTAAACACGTATGCAAGCAATGAATAGAAATAACATTGGCAGTTGCAAGCATTTTGCGGGCCAGCTGCAGAACATGTTTCATTTAAAATGATGTTTTGTGCACATTTGTAAGGTTAATACTGCACTGTGCACACTTCTTACATGACTTGTCCAAGGTGATGCTTGACGCGCTTGTCTGAGGATTTCAACCCATAGATGCCTTCAGCCAACCACACCACCGGGGAAAATGTCGTTCATGATTTGTGATATATTTTCTCTTTGACTTTATTTTACAGAGAAATGCCTTACATGTTCGTTTTAAATATGAGATGAATTCCTGCTGGCTTCAGTTTTCGGTATAGCCGTGTGTTCGATCACTTTGAGTAACAGAAGAAAAAAAAATAGTTGTTAAACGATTTGTGATGTTTGCTGACGTCATCTGCAGCACATACACGCGCACACACATACACAAACACACTTACAAACACATCACACAACATATTGACAGTCGCTTTTTGTGCAGATGACTTGTTGACAACATTTGCTAAAAAAAAAAATTGATGTTGACTGCTCTTACATTGCATGCTAGAGTGATGTTGGCGGATTTTCCCATGTTATGTCATGATTATGTTTTCATAGTCCTTCCCTCCTTCCCCACATGCTTGGAAGCTCCACATCACTGATGGAAGCACAGTTCATGAAGCACATACCCGTTGACAATGTGGTGAGGGGGGAGGGACAGGAGGCAACCGGCAGTGTGTCGTCTGGCTGCAAGGGAAAGTCAGCATAGCAATGCCAGCAAGGACATTCTCCTCTTTCTTTTCTTCGTTTTGTCATCATATGCTTTGAAGCAGGTAAGACAGGTACCACTGTCACTGCGCTGGTCACCATGTATAGTCCCGACTTTTTTCTTCTGTTTTTTTTTTTTTTTAAATCACTGACCTCGGTGTGTGAAGACGTTGATGTGAGTGTTCATAGATTCCTTGGGATCCAGAAGGACGTCCAACGCCGGCGTCTGGGATTACGAACTTTGTCCACAGTGCAAGGAGACCACGTGCTGCCACCACCCTGTGTTTGTTGAAAGTGACTACAGACGAGATTTCTCTCACTCACCATCATCAGGGTGTGTGAGCTCTCTGTGTGTGAGTGTGTTGCTGCAAAGTCGTGCTGCTATTGTTTACGACTACCACCGACAGGACGCAGTCAGTCGTCGGACAGCAGAGGTCGTCGTCAGCTCCATCGTCATCACTGTCATCATGCCTTCGTTATTTTTATTTACACCTACATTGTAGTGGGTAAGTGGACTACTGGTGTACAGATCTGCACGTGACAGGCGGAGGCATGGGACACTCTGGAGGAGTGAGGGCTGGAGGGGGTTAGCGAGGTGACTGTGGTTTGTTTGAACTGAATGTTTGCATTTTTCGATGTACGATGCTTTAACATTTGTATTATTGGAATGTGACATGTATAGAACGACAATGAACCTTATCGTGAAGATGATGGGTATCCGTTTGTATATATACATATAAAATGCAGTTCATCTGTCCATATTTGCAGTTAAAATGGAGACTATTGTACATGGCGGGGGTTGGGTGAGGGCTGGGGTGGTGAGAGAGAACCCTAACCACAAAGAAGTGTGGGTGTGCGCGCGAATGTTTTTGTGTGTGTGGGTGTGTGTGTGTGATGAGATGTTCCACCCCGAAGACTGAACACAGAAACAGTTCCGGCGAAATCCGAGTCCAACCCTGATGTGCCCTTCGCATCGTATTTACAGCCACCCTGCTGTCTGCAGTCGCTCACGAGCTTCAACTGTTTGGCTCAAAGCAACTTTCTGTCAAAGTATTTTCTTTTTTGTTTCAAAAAAAAACCGTTACGTCGAACGCAAATGATGAAAGCAAAGACTCCTCGGGGCGGACAGGTCTTGTAACTGATAATCTTGTACAGCTAGCACCGTCTAGACACGCATCAACTCCTCTCATATCTATAGCAGGCGTGTACAGAATGTTTCTGTCTTGTCGTGGAGCCGTCGGAGAAGATGGACACCGTCTGCTGAAGAAAGCCCGAGACTTAAACTAAGACCGGTTGCATGCAGCTAGTCTCCAAGACTCGACAACTCGCCGGGGAGTGGGAAGGTGGGAGATGGGTTGACTCCCTTCCCCCCCTCTGCCTGACATTCCCCACCCACCTTATTCCCTTCCCCTTCTCCTCATTCCAAACATCTGCGAGTGTCCGGTTGGTGAAGATTGTCAAGCAGCGGAGAGGAGGAGGAGCTCAGGTAGACTCGAGAGTGCCCACACACCGCTGATGGGGGGCCTGCGAACATCAAAGGACATGCCGGCAGTCGGAGTTTCCGGCTCGCTAATGCGCTCTTTGCCGAGCGTGCCTACCTCCTGCTTTTCCCCCGCGCTCTGGAATATCTGAATATCGGAGAAAACGGCCAAAGTGCCTCGATCTGCGAATAATGACCTCAGCGCGGTCCTCTTCGTTAGGCCAGCTCTCCCGCCTTTAATGACTACTCCCCCTCTCCGCCTCTCGTTGTCTGCGTCTTCAGGAGGTTCTTCATCGTCCCGTTACCTGGAGACGACACGAGTCGGCGCCGCCGTCGCTCTCTCTCACCTGCGCGGTCCCTCCCACCCGATCAGTTTGTCTGTTGCAAACAAGTTGCGGCGCTGTTGTTTTCCTCCGACCTCTGGACACTCAGTCATGACCAAACACAAAGGGGAAACCCCTTCTTTCATCTGCTATCATGAAGAAATGTGTAAATATTCTTTTGTCGGCAACAACGGAGTCGGACTGAAGCTACTTGAATATGTTTAACTAACCGATCTCCAAATGCTCCTTGGAAGCACGATTTATTAATATTTGCTCCCCCACCCCTTGAGATAAACACACAGTATCCATGTTGTTCAAAATGGCGGCGTGGTGTTTACCGGTGAGTTGGCTGCACAGCTCGTGCAGCTTGTAGTACACGCAACACACGGCTACACCAGATGCACTGCTTGCTCTTCTATCCTCAGGCAGTAATCGCCAATTATGAAAATAATGTCTGGCACTAAACTCAAAAGAACCGTTGTGTGTCCTGTGGGTTGTCTACACAAGCCAGACTGATGAACAGATAAACCGAGAGCGTATTTCAAACTGAAGTAATAAACTTGTTCTTACGACTGCTTTACTGTTGTCATACAGGTGATTCTAATAAAGCCATCTACCCTTGCTGACAGTTCCCCTACCCTCCTCTCCCCCAGTTCGATGGCACCGTCAGCCAAGCGTGTAGTTATTCATGGTTAAACAAATCTGTTTTGTCCCTCCTGCTCCTCCCAATGCTCGCGCTGCACACGGTGGTGAGCACAACTCCAGGGCAGATCAGCGAACTGCTATTAATCGCAATTATTCCTGATTATAGGGAAGATGTTGCCCAGAAGATGATGCCGGAGGGGAGGTGAAACCTCTACCGAGCCTTTCTTGAGGTCGCAACATGGCGACGAGCACGTGGACACAGGTCGCGAGCTGCGCCGTTGCTGACGTTCGTCAAGCACTCCACCGCGTTATCTCGTCTCCGCAGCGAGAAACCACGAGACTCGGCATCCCGGTGCTCCAAGGCGATGCCATAAAAACCAATAAAAACCAAACCAGAATAAAAACCTTCAAAAGAACTGTCAGTGGTACTGTTGCAGCCTGTTCGTGGTTCATCCGCCCGTATTCCTCCGCCTGCTTTATTTCCGGTCTTTTTGTTTGGTTTTTTTTTTTTGGAAACCTGCGCTGCTACTATCTGCTTTGTTGTGATTACAGCAACTAATTACCAAGCATTTATGTTAGTTTTTTCTGTGTTGAAGTTGTTTCAGTGGCTGTGAACTTTCGAAGTCGAGCTTCATTCTATCGCGGCTAGCAGACTATACAGTCCTGTGTCTAAGGTTTCGGTCAAAGGTGGTTGCCTGCCTACGCACAGGACATGGTAGATGAGTATATATACAAGAGAATGTAGATGAGTAGATACAAAAGAGAATGTGGATGTGGGAGACGAACACTGTGCGGTACTGGAATTTAAGCTCGCCTTAGGTCGTACAGGTGCAAATAAACAACAACAACCTGTCCCGTGATGTGCTGCATGCACGGAACCTCGCATTTAGAATTATATTTGTAACATCTTCATTTTATAGAATCTCATTAGCATAACACAACAACTCGTCTATAAAAGAAGCGAACCAAGAAAAGAAAAACTAGAACATTCTACAGACCTTCACCTCGAACTCACAGGGGTCAACATCTTACAACAGTCTGTGGATTCAGTTGGAGAGACGAGACAAAATGGAGGATTTCTCTCTCACATTGTTTCTTTCGAACGACGACCGCAGTTAGGAAAAGAGGGTAAAAAAAAAAAAAAAGGAATAGGAGTACGAAGGGCGGAGGAGGTAGGGGGAGAAGGGTTCTCGAGTGTAATTACTGAATATCGAGCAACAGTCTGAAAGCTCCATTCCCAGAAACGTTCGGGGTAGCGGGAAATAATTGGACGTTCTCAACAAATTGTAAAAATTAACTTTCCGAAGAGCAGATGAAGTGCTCTATTGTTTGGATTATCACGAATTATTTATTTCTTTTATTTCTCGCTCAGTACATTTTTTTGCCGGCTCCTGCTCTTTTATCTTTTCCGGCCTCCACAAACAATTACCGCAGACCAACACAGAAGACAGAACGAGCAAACTTTTTTTAATCAGGCTTGTCAAAAGAAACTTATTTCGAACACCTGCATAATGCCACCCAAGGGGATGTTGCTATGCGACAACTTTGTGGGTTTGTCGGTATGTGTATTACTTGTTTATTTCACACCTCTCTAATGAGATTGGTAAGAGCTTTCTCACACACACTGTAGCCGGGTGTACGCATGAGAGACAGAGGAAAAAAAATTCCTCTAATCTTCACAAACCTCGTGTGTGTGTGTGAGTCTCTATCCGCGCTTAAGAATAAAAATGTTGTCTACTGACCATAGGGCAAAACAGGATGTGTGTCAGGGGGAAAAATGTCAGAAGGAGGGCGCCCAGTCTCCTGTCACTATTCTCCTGGCACAATTGTTAAGCTGGAGTACGCAGCTCATAGTTCCATACAAGCGATGCTGAGCTGTGCTCACCGATGTCAACCTGTCATCTGCGGCACCCCCGCGCAAGTGCTCCGCTAATGGCCGTTCTCTGTACCCCGCTATCTGAGGACAATGACCGCGGATACTTCTAGGGTGTCATCGTTACCACCCCTCGCTACGACCTCTCGGCACATCTCGTTCTCGCACAGCAGACTGCGAGACCGAGACACAGCGAGACCGAGACACGGCGCTTCACGTTTTTATGGGATGCAGGAGAGAATCACGTAGTGTTGTTTTTCTTGGAGACGTAGACTTTCCTGCAGTTGGTAGAAAAATGTATGTCTCCTGTGTGACGGCAGTTCATCCCCACCCCTGCCCCTAAAAAACCTTGGCAACCCTGCTTTACACGAAGGATGTTGGGTGGCCATGTTGTTTCTATCATAATTCACATGATCATAGCGACCACCCACCCACACACCACACCACACCCCAAAAAACAGGGGTGAGGAAACTATGGTGTTATCTTTAGCATACAACACGTTTACTCTCTGGTGTACACGTGTCTTCTCCCCGACCCCACCCCAGGCAGAGTTATGGTCGTGAGGCTGGGAGTGTTTGTCTGAAGTGTAAGTGCCATGGCTACTTATCATTCCTTTTACGCTTGTACAAATGAAGACTGACTACTGTTGTGATGTGCTAAGCAGAATGAAGATGATGACAATAAACTGTAGTGGCAAGATACGCGTGTTTCATGTACATGCATGTTTCATATCGTCCATTGTTTGTTGTCCTCCACCTGGCTTTCACACTGTAGGAAACAACAGCCGTCAAGAGGTGCTCGGCATGGCTGAGCATATCAATGATTCACAACAAACGGAACTAAACAATCTCTTGTCGAAATGTCCCCACCGCTCGGAAAGCACAGAACAGAGGATGGCCTGGCAGCAGACTGTAGCCGGACAATGGTCAATGTTCTGTTGATACATTTAGTAGACTTTCATTCTAGAACCATTCAGCTGTAAGTCTCTCCCTCTCCCTCCTCTCATCGATTTTAATTTAGTATCGGTAGTGACAATCAAAATCCGATCGAGAGACACACAATCAAGGAATTTTGAAAAGGGAGGTTTAAAGTAAAAATACGTGGAAAAAAAATCGTTGTCGTCGTCATCATCATCATCATCATCATCACAGACTTCTTACTCAAGATTTCAATTAAATTGTTACACAGCAACAAACCAGTTCTTCCCATCACAGACATCAACGGACTCCACAGGAATACCAGTTGTGAGTGGCGTGAGCTGCACTTCACCCGCTGACCTCACCCCCGCCCCACAGCCCCACTTCTCTAGGGAGTCTCGCGGGAGACTTTCTGTAGGAGACCAGGGTGATACCGGTGCGACCTGCGTGAGTTCTCCACCAGTTCTTGCCTGCAGCAAACCGTAGAAATAACCGACACGGTGCTGACGATGCAATAACCTTCCGTCACTTGCCGCCATTTGTCAGACGCGGAAGAAGACGCATCGAGGCGTTCAGCGGGGTCGCGACCCCGCCAGCTGTAAACAACAGCTCAGAAAACAAAAACAAGCAAACATGATGTATTGCTCCCATCTGAGGATTCTTCCTGCTTTTTGACAGGCTTATGTCTTTGCCAACACTCGCGTGAAGCGCGCGGCACGACCCGGTTTCCCTCCACCACCTACCCACCCGTTTCTTCCCTCCCTCTCGTTTCATATTTAACACCCGGCAAACAATGGGCCAGGAAGCGCCAATGCTGCTCTCTGTTTTGGCAGGTGTGAGGAGAGTGTTACGTTCAGTCGCTCCTGTCCCTCGAACACAAAGAACCACGGCATTCATCACATCCGATTTTACCCCTCCCTCCACACACACCTTCCTCTTTCTTATCATTCCTCCTGCCCTTCACTCTCTCCCCCGACGCCAAAAACTTTCAGAAAGAAACATCGTTCACAGATATAAAGGTTGACAGCGCGTAGGTACCCGCTTTCCTTCCCTCCCTTCCCGAACATTTTTTTTTTTCTGATTGTGGGGCTGATGATCGTTCTCGAAGGTTCTCTGCTCGCCACTTGTGCTTTGTGATAGCTTCCGTACAGCGAGAAAAGGAAACAAAACGATGAGACGTGACATGGAAGACAGGAAGCAAGGCGAAAAAAAGTTTTTCGGAGGTGGGTTTTGGAGGGTGGCGGTTGAAGTAAAGATAGGTTCGCTTGTAGGAGAAAGAAAGAAAAAAACACCTGAATAAATGAATCTATATATCCGTCATCCAAAAATGTTGACTCCCTGCTTTTAAGATTGAAAAGCCAAACAACTGTTTGAGGACAAACGCTTGGCCGCGCGGGTCTTCAGTGAACTGGGAATTTGTTGTTTTGTTTCTATTTCTGTTCAGTGTTTGTTTCTTGTCATTTGTTAATTTTCTGTTTACTGCTTCTGACGAGACTCACTCGCGCCAAGGCTATACAGTAACGTCAGTACCACGTGATGTCGGTGCTGTACCCGCAGAACACGAGGGCATGACGGTCAGTCACACGTGACATCCACCCCATGTGGACAGTTTATGAGCAACTGCAAGTTTACCAACGGGTAAGACTGCCCGAACTTTGTTAAGGAAGCAATGGGTAAAGTGAAGTTAACTAACCCACTAGTATGGCAAGTATTCTCCAAAACGATGGCACTGCGCACGAGTTGTTCGGCTGAAAGAAGCAAGAAAAAAAACAAGAACCAAGAAACTGTTGAAAGTCCAATTTATTTCTGACTAAGTGGTGTTCGTGGCACAAATATTAGACAACAAAATTGATTTGCTTTAATTTGGGAACAAAATAACTCGTGGAAAAACCGAAGGTGCCATTAATCTGAAGAAAAAAAGCGGATGAAGATGTCGACTGAGACGTTCAGCTTTTTATGAGACGTTTGTTCATCTCAAATTATCAAATCAATACAAGCAGTGTGTACTAAAGAATTCTCAACCATTATTTGGACTGTTAATTCAAGGTCTCCAAAAAATGTTTCCTTGTGTGTGATTTGATGAGCACCATCTCCACTATTTTTACAGGCTAGAACGGTTTTATCGGCAGACGCCATGAATACGAGGGTCTCAGCCTCTACCTGCTTAGGAGGGGAACAGGTTTAGTAAACAAGCTTCTTAAACATAAGCCTAGGTGGATATGTTTGCCGGGTGAAGACTTTGTGATAGGGGAAATCCCAGCATCTTGTGTCAAAAGCAAAAAACAACAAACAAAACGTGCAACCCACTTTAAACAACTGCTCATCAGTCTTTAAGATGCTAGGTTCACCCACTCGACCCTACCCACGCCTCTATCCCCACCCACAAACACATGAGTTCCTTCTGTGTGTCTGCTGAGTCGACACGTGCTGCCACCACAAAACCCCAAAAATAATACCCGCCGATTCCATGGGCGTGCAGTCATTATTTTCATATGAACTGCCAGCTCCCTGGTGCGGGTCTTTGTGCCTTTACTACCGCGATTTAATGGCAAACTGGTCTAAAACAGTCTGCACCTGCCCCTACCCCTCTCACCGCCACCCCGTCCCGTCCCCCACATACCTGGGCGCGCGCACACAGAAAGGGAAGGGGGCCAGCAGTCCAATCGTCCTCCGGCGCATGGAAACCGATGAATTATTGAAAAGTTACGTCCGGGGCCACCCACCGATATGAAACGTACTACTGATTGCCGATGACAGCCCCTTTCCCTGTCTCCCGCGGCTAATGGAATTTTCCAACTCTGCATCTGGCTCGCCATGATACCTCTGGCGGCTTGCCACTGCGCCGGAGGAGCGGCGAGTGCAGGGGGAGACCTGTAATTAGGCAAGAGTTCGGTGTCAGCCAGGCGGCCGGACCACCAATATCTGACGTCTGCTTTCACCTGTGGTTTTCGGGGTGTTTTTTTTTTTTTCATTTTTGTCCCCTCCACACCACACTTCCCCCCGTCGTGCACGTCAGCATCAATGGCGCAGGCTCGGCTGGCGGCCCAGAGACCCTCCCTCTCTCCTGTCCACCCGTCGATGCCGGCACTGCGCCGATGGGGGATAAAAATAAACCCCGCACAAAGCACGTTAAATCTTTCCCCTAACCGTCACCGAGAAACCCAATCTTCGGTTAGACGGATTCAATTTATTTATGGCAAAAACATGAAAAACAACAACAGTGAGGTTTTGAAACAAAAAAAGGGGAGTGGGGACAAAAAAGACTCCGCGACTGACTGCTCCAGTGTAGTTGTCTCCCTGTATGTTGTTCTCTCGCATCTCACTCTCACCCGTCGTCTAGGACAGTAAGGAATTAACCGATTTTATTGAATGCGTTATGTGCGGTAGTTGGAGATTGGCAGTGATTTGCGAACAATAGCAAGGAAACTGGCTCTAAATGACAGAAAAAGGGAGGGGAAAAAAAACCAATCGAAATTAT
This sequence comes from Pomacea canaliculata, assembly GCF_003073045.1. NCBI lineage: Eukaryota > Metazoa > Mollusca > Gastropoda > Architaenioglossa > Ampullariidae > Pomacea > Pomacea canaliculata. The sequence goes on from NC_037592.1 coordinate 4,875,920, forward strand.
CTCCCCATGGTTACAAAAGGTAGGCGCCCGCCTTCAGCTCCACTCCGAGTAAAAGTTGTCCGGTTAAAAACGACCTTTACAACAGCAGACATTTTCACCAGGTAGTAAGATTGCTGCATGTCTGAGAACTGAGTATTATTATTGTTGTTATTTATCCCTGCCCTCGGAAGAACCCCTATTTGTTATTATTTTATACGCGTGTTATAAAACACCAGGTGAAGAGTTCGGAGAAGTGAAACATAAGTGAGCTGTAGCCCAGTCTTACCTGACTCTACTGACAGCAGTAAACTTAAGTGAGGGTGCAGCTCCCACCCGAGAGCTGTATCCCAGTTTTAAGGTAACTCTGCACAGAAGTAAACAAACAGCTCGAGATTAGGTTACAAAGTCAGATTTGCTTTACCCCGGCTTTTCCATTTGCACTAGAGTTCGTGACACCGCTGTGGTGTGCGACAACAACATCCCAGGTTCGCGCCAACAGCTGTTGTTTTCCTCCACCCAGCTCTGAATACCATCGGGAGCGGGAGAAAAGAGAGAAAGAAGGGGAGGGTAAGAGACTATCAAGAAATTAATTTGCTAATGAGTCTATTAAACAATGAGCCAGCAGACCGCTCCGGCCTGATTATCTGACTGTTAGATGCGTGGCGAACGCAAGCCCGAACGTTGATCAGAAGGCAGCCGGTGATGGCCGGCCAGAGGCTGCGGCCGTTGAACGGACAAAAAGGGAAGATTTAACTCCATGTTGACGTCATAAGCTGTCGCGGTCGTCCAGGTACCCGAGGACGCAGTGATAAATCCCAGTACAATGGAGCCTTGGGTGGGCAGAGTTTCCAGTGCTTCCCACACGGTGGGACCTCTTTACCGCACAGATGAATGGTGTTACAGTCTCCAGGTCATATTGTGTGAAGGAGGAGTATAGTTCCCTCTCGTCGTTATGCATAATAGATACAGCATGATGGATGCAGCTCGCGAAAGTGATAACACAAACACGATCAGCCAAAGTTTCAATTAAACATCTCCTTCTTCAAAACCACCTGGCAATGGCAGAAATGCAGACGGTGTAATTGTATGCATGGCAGGATGTACAAATAGAAACGACTTCGCATCTTCGGCGCGGACAACCGGCGACGAGTGGAATTAATCTGCAGCCTAAAAATACTTTCAAAGCAGTTTTTTTGCACAAGCCTGACAACTGATGCTCATGCTATTAACAAACAGCTCTGTTTGATGTATGCGTTGTTATGCCCGCAAATGATGAATAGTCGAGGTTTTTCATGTCTTTGCGGTCAAGGCTGCGGACAGTATATGTATGTAAGAAACAACTTCAGTTAACCTTACATGAAGCAGGCCACAACACAAAAAAAGTTAAAAAGTTCCGTCATTGTGGGTTTGTTTTTTTGTTGTTGTTTGTTTTTTTATTGTTTTTTGTTTGTTTTTGTTTTTTTTGAAGGGGGTGAGATTTTCAATTGAATCCATCTTTTCATGTGCTTGGCGAGTAAGACAAAGCTTTCTACATTACAAACTGAAGAATTCAGCAATATGCACTTTTTACTGCGTCAACACAAATGTTTTCGCTCGCAAATTTTCATTCACAACGTTCAGATTTTGTACTTTACAGTGTATCTCAAATGGACTTGAAGAGAGTGGTCGTGGTGAAACGAGTGTAAACACCATGGCCACTGGTCTCCGGAAACTCGACATCCACTTCGTGCAAAAAACAAATTTATAAATTAATTAACACGAAAGTGAGAGAGAAGTTTCGAGGGCGACCCGGCCCAATTTGGGCCGGACTGAAGCGAGAGTACTTGAGGACTCCGGGTGGTCCCCCCTTGCACGTCTCCTCCATGGTGCTGCCCAGTGGCAGGACGGCGCCCCATCCCCATTCCCCTCACCGGTAGCCACCCCTTCCTCCCCACATTCACTGCCGCATGCCCATTTCCTCTTGGCAAACAAAATGCCCAAGTGCCTGCTGATGCATCGTCGCTGGATTAAGAAATGTTCTTTTTGTCAGCGCATGCGCGAGTGAGGAGGCCCCGCTCCTTTCAGGAAGCACAACAAGAGATGGTTTTTAAAACACACTGGAGACCAGATGAAACTATACAACAAACCCCTTTTCCCTGCTCGCTCTTTTCCTCCCTCCTCCTCTCCCCCCTAACTCACCACCATCGCTTCCCGCGCTCCAGCTTTCTGTGCATTTTCCTGGAGCGGGATGGGGTGGGGTGGGATCGGGTGGGGGAAGAGATACCAGAAGGAGATCTTTATGAAGCTGGGAAACCTGTCCTGCGTGATAGCTAAACCTCACAAGTGTTCGGATCGATGGGGCAGCACTTGTGTAGAAGGCATGTGCCAATGAAAGGGAAGTCATCGAGTTGGGGGAAGAAAGTGTTACCCAAAGGTTTCTCTCCAAAACATTTCTACTTAACAGCTAATGAAAAATTTTTCCATCAAACCGAAAAAAATAACAAAAGACGAGAAGGGAAAAAATGCAAACATTTCCTCAAAAGCCGCGCCAGTGTTTCCTCATCCGCAGTTCCATCAGCACGGAGATGAAAGGATTCGGAGATATTCAAAGTCAGCAAATATAAAAGCCACTGTTTCTCTCGCTTTCTGAATGTATCTTTTTGTCCTGAACGCCTAGCAGACTGACATGCAAGCCTGACTTCGAGGATATGTTATTTCCATCTTAATAAAAGAAAGCAACCTTTCTTTCATCCGTTCTGTTACCAGCTCCACCATCGACAGATTTTTAACCCTTTAATCAGTTTGCGAAGGAAAAATTACTTAACCCCCTCGCTGTACTCTTCTTCTCTAACGCTGGGTTTGCGCAGAAAGAAACCGCCGATGCTCTCAAGCACTGAGCTACGTGAACGTAGAATAATGGCTGCACAGTTGATGACCAGATGAATCTTATTCAGAAGACTAGACGGGGGCTCTATGTGGCTTACAGAACAATCCCAATTCAAGAAAGAGAAACCGTTATCTTCAAACTGCCAGGAGTCCCTGACTGGTACCAATCAATCTGAGGGGTAGATTCGTCTGATGAGTAGCGATCCCTAGCCGACATAACACATCTGTCCGCATTCTCAGACTGCGAAGCTGCTCCATTTATTTTGACGCCCTGGGGAAACGACATGAAGCAGACGACTCGTGTAATTTCACGTCTGCTAAGCTATTAGTTTTACTTACGTGAGGTTGTCGACTTGAGCAAATTAATGTTACTTTATTTAAATATGTGGAGTTGTTTTTTTTTAACGGCAATGTTCAACCAAGAGTAAAGGACGAGCTGCACGATCTAAGGGAGGCTACTGCAGAAACAAGAAGAAGTAGTACTTTCACAGTTGCTTCCGTTTGCAGTACCGATCGTCAGTCCGCAAGAACAAGAACACCGTCTCCTCCTTACTTTACAAAGTAGTTACAGATAGCCGCATAGATTTAAACGTCTCGTTCCTGTCTAAACCTTTCTTTCAGGCTGAACTGCCAGGAGTGTACATACATGCGCACCAACATTCATGATCATTTGCAACTTCCCTTTTTCCTTGTATACGACGTATGTATTGTCATGTAGTGAAGATTGCTGTAATAAAACTACATCTGTCTCCAGCCTTTGTGTTAAGTGTGCAAATTTCAACATCAATCACCATAAACTATTCCACTTGAGCCACGATGTGTTAAATGTTCTTAACTAGGAGATTTTTGGTCTTTTTTCAAATTCAGACCACAAAAATTAACATATTTTCAAAATGTGAACATACTTGTAGAATTCTTTTTTCACTTCCAAAGTTCATCAGAAGATATGTGCTTGCTACAGAGTCCATGGAGAAACTCTTTTTAGTTACAAGTTATTTCTGTTACTATCATTAATAGACATTAAACAAAAACAGTAAAGAGAAAGGAATGTAAAAATTTTACAGGTCAAATGCTGGAAGCATGTTTAACACATTTATTAACCCAAGTGAACAAATAATTTTTAACAGTTATATACTAGAAAATCTTTGAGGATCATAGAAGGTTGGAGAAAGGTAAAGCTGTTAGACAAGATGACAACTGCCCTTACAAAAACTGGATCCAAGAAAAGTGCAGTCTCTGACACGTCACCCCTACCCCCAAAATTAGTAATTATTAGGGTTTGACCTGAAAAAGTTGGTCTGTACGTTTGCATCCAGGTCCTCCTTACATCCTTACATTATGTCTTCAACTAAAAATGCGGACTTCAATCAGCTTAAAAAATGGATTCACCTCAGGAATAAACATAAAACTATCACTTGAACTATTTTATTTTCCACTTTGCACTCTTCTTGGCAAATGATTGTATCTGGGACAAGACCCAACTCCTGTAAGTATTAAAAGGCAATGACGTTTTCATACATCTGGAGAAATAAAAGCGAAAAACATAAGTAAATCTGCTTCATAATGAATGTACACAAAACACAAGCTGAAACAAATCTGGTTCCTACCTTTTTGCGTGTCAAACTGTTGTACAACTTTAATGTTACTGTACCATCTCCTTTAGGTGGCTGCCATGCTGGCTGCATCCTTTTGGATTTTCCTGTAACACAGGTATGTTTCATTTTACGATATGGACAAAGAAATATGACAAGAAAATTAGATGCATAGTTATTAAAGATAGATCATACAAATGAAAAACATATTTTAGTACATTGTCTCATAAAAAGACACATGCACAATATTTTGTCCCCCTTGTTCAGCTCTTTATCACACAAAGATTTATATTAAAATGGAAAAAAAGACAGCTTAGTAAAACTGTTGAGTCTGCAAAAAAACCTGCATTAGAAACAGATGATGAAAGCACCCAGAATGAAACTTTCAGGGGAGATGACTATATACAAAATGTGAGTAAGTCTGAAACAGACTGCTCACCCAAACAAAACTATCATCTTATTAGAGATAAAATGACTGCATAACTGAATTGATTCCACCATTAGAGACTTTTTGGGAAAGTCACAAAAAATGAATACATCTGTGACAATTTTCTGAAGCACAGCACAAACATAATTGCATGAAAAATCCTGCAACAATCTTATGTTGTATCTTGAATAGTATATGATTAATATAATAACACCACACATTGCAAAAACTAAAACAATGTATTAGACACCAAAACAATGTAAGTAAAAAGTATTAATTTTTTGATGCATACAGCCACCATCTAAGAATTCAGTGTCTGTGGTTACCACAGAGCTAAAACTAAATGATTTCCATTCTGTTGCATCATCCTAAAAATCATTGGAAAAAACGTCAATGGGTAAAGTCAACTGTAAGAAAGAGGACAAAATGGAATACTGAACTAAATATAAATGTCGAAATGTTTTCATGACTGATAGCGAACGGCGACGATTACTGGAAGAACAAACGTCAGCAGTTACCTTCCTTCACTCAAAACAATGCCAAGAGAAGAGGTATTCAATCAACCAAATTACAACCAAATCAACCAAATCGCTGCCACTTTACTACAAGTTGTCGAACGTCTATACCTAACAAAGGAGAACAATTAACTCCGTGGAATGTTACACAAAGAATGACACTGACGGTGACAATAAATTTCAACTGACTAAGAAAACTAAGATATGACAAAGAAGATAACAGAGTATTATGTAATATTATTAAATTTTACAATTCGTATAGAAACTTTAGGACGCACTTTCGCTTCTGCTCTTATTGTGTACTAGACAAATCAGCTGTTGCAGACGTCATTTTCATTCTTCGATTCCAATAGAAAGACACCTCTGATTTTACTGACATACATAGATCTGATCACTCTACCTAAGAAGAATTGTTTCGTGCTTTAACATCAAATATGGTGACCTACCTGCTGCTTCTGCCATCTCGAAAGTAAGACTTTAAAGTAGACTCACAAGTCCACGCAACTGACGAAACAGGTAGTAGTATCCAACGCGAGACTACCGGCGTCGGTACGCGCGGAGAACTTTATTTCCGCGCAGACTTCTTATGATCATTTTCATTGGAGAGTCTTAACCAATGTACGCCATGCTTGTTTAGCCTTTACGTCTCCATTTTTGACAAAAATGAGCAACCCGGTGTTCATCGATATTGCTGTTCCAGATCAGGTAGTTTTATCAGTTTGAAGGGCTTTACCTCCTAATTTATATGTTCTTCAGATCATGTTATTATTGTTATTGCTTCTTTGGAAAAATGTTCAGTAATGTGCTCAAACACGATGTCACGTGTACTCCAGATGCTTTCACTCACAGAATACTGACTTCTGAAATGTAATAACTAATACTAGCTTGCACCTAATTTACTTTAAATTGCATTGAAATATATAAAATATAAACAATTTAATCTTAGTTTTTCAGCGTATGCAAGAATAAAATCGTTGTGGAAGGGTCTTAAAAACTAACGAGTAATCTGCATTCTGAGAAGATCGGACAGCTTGTTGGCTAGTCTGGTAACATCAGAAGACAGCACAGAAAGGAAACAACCAGAGAGCGAGCTTCGGTGGGGAAGGGGATATGCTTATTCCCTTAGTGACCATTGAGCACTTTTTTAAAACTCTTACTTACTTTCTCATCCTCTTATTAAAACTGCCATTATCATCTTCAGTAAGGTATCTTTAGCACTGTCTTATTCATGCAGATATATCTTGAAAATAATGCAAGTAACATGGAATTTTGTAAGTTGCTTTTCACAAAGTGGCATCAGACGATCATGTTCTTAAGTTTATAGGACCAATTACTTTGTATAATTAATTATTATACTGGGCTCCTATCATGCAGCTGCCAAGGAAACCAGGGACTTCGCTGCATTTTGGCAGTAATTTTGTTTCATGCAATTTTACTGTAGAGGAGGGTCTTAGCTTATGTGAACAAGTCATTTTCTGATGAATACTGGACATGATATAAATTCTTGCAGGCCAGTATAGGTTGGGCATCCCTGGACTAATCTGTTTTTTTTTTTAATCTGATTTTGGTTACATGCAACAAGTAACAAATGTGACACTACACTGAACAGTAACTTCTGTATTTGGTGGTTGAATCAGTAAAGGGTCATCAAACTGACCAGTGACAAATTCTTTGGGGTGGTTGAGGTGCAGTGGCTTATCCACCTGTCTTCATGATAGTGAGAATCAGATGTTGAGGGGTTTGCATCTCAACTCTGACACCCCTTTCTTTAGAAATGGATATCTTTTTGCAGGACTGACCTTTAGCGTTTTTCTTTGGGTACTCGGGTACCTCCACCTTGTGTGTGTGTTTGTTGTTGAGTTGTATGTGGTTGTGCATGTTCATTTATGTAAAATGCTTTGAGCCTGTTTTCAGGGACAGAGCACTATATTTACTGTTCTGTTCACTGTGAAGCCCATTGGTGTGCTATGAGTACACTAAAAAAATTATTTACACTATTTGTTCCTGTCTATCACTCCTCACTGTTCCCAGAATTCTCTGTGGTTGATAACAGAGTGGCAAAAATAACATTTTACAGACTCTGGAGTTGCGGTCATACCTGAAGTCACTTGGGGCAGAAATTTCAGAAGAAAATGCAGAGAGTGGGCTACTGACAGACTTGAAGAATATCATAGAAGCCAGCAGCATCTGCTGGAAAGAGCTAAACAGTGAAAGCGGTGAGTTCAGGAGTCTGCTTTACAAACAGTAGATAAATCAACCAAACTGTTGTGAGGAAGCTATAATATGGTCTAAGTTTTTGTTGTGATGGCTGAGGATATATCATTTGTAGTGCATCATTCGGCCTTATTAAAAGTGGTAAAAAGAAAACAACATTTTGGTACATTTGTAAAACAGTAAAAATAAAATTGTGTTCCCACATAAAAATTTTATGCCTTTGTTTTTCTGTATAAAGTAACAAGTAAGTTAGTTTGGTATCTCATGCTTTATAATGGTAGACATAGTCATCATGATTTGTAGACTTTTAAAATAGAATTTTAGTTTAATTGGGAAAAAAATAGGAAAAGTAAAACTTTGTGAGAATTAAGTGTGTTTTATTTTTTCATTGTTGCAGATATTGAAATGGTTTTCAATGGAATCATCACACTTATTCTAGTGGTGGCAGAGTCAGAAGCTGAGAGTGTTGTTACACTGTTCTGTGAAAAAGTTGGCAAGGCTCCTCATGGCGATAAACGGGGTGTCAGCCGATTAAAAATGTATGGATGATTATGTTTAGTCTGACTAATAATCCAGCTTTTAAAAATTTTATTGAGGCAAGAAGCTGGAAATTTAACAACAAAATCATCACTTTTGTTCTTATTTATTATTTCTTTGATTACAAATATTAAAACTGTTATTTTTATCAATTTCTATAGAAACAGTCCAAAATAATAACTGCAATGACAATAACACTTTTTTGTTTCATTTATTTAGTCTAACCAACTGTCTGATCTCCATCGGTTAAGAGATGTGTATAGGCAACTTAGGTAACTTTGCATGAGAATGATAATTGGCATAGTGCTACTTGTACAAGGCCCAGTTTTCACATGCAAAATACATTTGTGGATTTCCAAAGTAGTTTGCTTATTTTAGGCATTCTGCCATTTCACCCCACAAACATTTATAGTTCAAGTCCCACACTATCACATTTTCCTTCTACCTGTGAGTTGACTACCTGAAATATAGATTATTTTAGCAATATTTACTAACAATACTTCACATGATAATGTTGTAGTGTCAAAATATTCCATTATATCAAAATGACACAAATAATTAGTATTTTTATCAAAATTTTATGTCTTATTTTGCTTGGTCAACTTTGCCAAGTTGCTTGGCCAAAATTGTAAAAAGTCATACACATTTGTTTTGGACATGTGGAAGTAGTGTACCATATTCATTTTGCTGTGCTGTATTTGTTAAGGAAAGAATTGATCCAGCTGTGGCCACTAATAGATTTATATTGAATTATTTAAATGAATCTGATCACGGAAGTGCTTATTTCAGACCTGCCACCTACTCAGCATGCATGATACCTTTTTCAAGAATAGCATGTATACTGCATGCATTGGTTAGTGAATAGTATTAATTCAAATCCCATCTTTTTTGTTTTGAAACAGGTTGAATAATCTGTTTTATGGGTTAGATGAATCATCACGGTTAAGAGCAGTGGTGCTGACGAGCATGGTGCGCTTGGCTGGCCAAACAGACCTTTTGTCTATGGTACCAACAGATGTTGAACGGGTGAGGTGACAATTTTGATTGAGAAATCTTTTTGTAATGGTCATGGAAAACCTGTAGCATATAATAATAATCAGATATCAAATTTTTTATCATCTAAAGAGGAGTTTTTGGTCTGTTTTATATTTCAAAATTTGATCTTTATTTTTTCTGGTGTACTTAATATAGTACATATGTGATAGCGGTATTCAACTGGTGGTACTTGTACCCCTAGGGGTATGGCCAGGGGTACACAGCAACATAAATAAGCACATGTCATTATGAAAATAAGTGCTTTTATGCACAAATATATGTGCGATGGGTACACACGGACATACTTTCAACCTTTGGGGTTACAGTTGGGGAAAAGGTTCAGAATCTCTGTTATATGAATAAAGTATGCATGTGAATGATACTTGGGGCAGATATTACTGGTATGTGGCCTAATTTTTCACATGCAAAATACATTTGTGGATTTCCAAGGTGGCTTGTCTGTTTTAGGCATTCTACCATTTCACCCCACAAACATTTAAGGTTTAACTCTTTCTATATCATCAAGCTCAAACATCTTCATAGGTACAGCTCAATTGTATCGATTTGTCCATATATCAATGAGTTCAATTGCACACCATAGCCATTTTCTTATGCCTGTAAATTAGTTGACTACCAGAAAATGTACTAGCAAAAAGATACATGAATTCCCTAAGATTTACAAAAGTATAGTCTCTGCTGTTTAACAGTTTTATTTCTTAAGTCTTGGTGAAAGATTTTATTTGGTGTGTTAAATATTTTATTTTTGCTTAAAATGTGAAAGCACGTTGAAATACTGTGCTATAATTGGCACTTTTTTCTCTGTGGGATACTCAGATTCGGAAATGGACAGCCAAATGGGAATTAAGCACAGTCAAACTGCAAAACCTGTATCGCACATTGTATGATGCTCTGGTTGAACTTAAGGCCGGGTGAGTTTGTGTTTGTTTTTTGTTTTTAAAGGAATTTCACTGGCAAGACTGCCACTGTTGGGGTTAGCATGAAATGGCTGTAGAGTACAGTTTTATTTTCTCGCTTATTTCTTCTATATTCCTACCATTTTTTCCAGAACTTGTTTTTCAAATTAGAATTGATGAATGTATATGTAAAAAAAGATTGTTTTCTAGATTGCATTTTGGAGACCCCAGAAGTTGATTTGTATATGATGCAACCATAAGATACCTGTTTCCTAAACCTTTAGAAAAACTATGATTGGGTAATAGACTTTTTTAAAAGAGAAAGTTTTTCTGATAGTTGCTTTTTCTGTGTGTTTTACTGAAGATGGTTGTTTTGGCAGGGAGCAAGCAACAAAGGTGATGATAGAATTGCTAGGGACATACACAGAAGACAATGCTTCACAGGCTCGTGATGATGCACACAAATGTATCGTTACTTGTCTTGCTGATCCCAATACGCTCCTCATGGATCATCTGCTGACACTGAAGCCAGTCAAATTCCTGGAAGGTGAATTGATACATGATGTAAGTCACGGTGTCCAAGTTGTGTAATTTTAAATGTATGCAAACTGTATGCAATTTTTTTTTCAGTAGGTCAGTTTTGGAATGAAAACCTTTTATTGTGCTGGTTAATGGGTAAGATTCTCAGTATGATCTTTTATTGGTCCTGTAGTAAGTACATTAAATAAACTGTTAGTTTTGAGATTCTTATAGAATGTGGGACAACATCCAGAGTTACAGCTCATTTTGAGGAGCTACTAAGTGAGTCTGTTTCTGCCTATGTACAAGTATATGTGTATCCTTGCGAATGTCGCAGAGTTTCAGCATATAAAGTAATTAGCCTGGAGAATCCCTCGAAAATCAAAACCAAAGCTGATAGCAAATGAGGGGTTTTTGCACTTTCGCAATCTGCAAGACAAGTTCTCAGTTAAATGCATGTCAACTAATGGAAGTAAGGATAAATTTGTAGCAGTTGGTGGTGTTCTAGCCACAATTGATGTGCCTACATAGGCTAATGAACTTTGCCAAGTCGTCTAATAAAGGGAGACAAGGCACATTTTATCAAGCGATACTTGCAGAGTAGTCGGTAACATCCCTTTGATAGGTATGCTGTGTTCGAGTCGAAATAATGTTTTCAGTTGCTCACACGATCGACTGTGACATTCAAGTTGGTACAGCTAGTACAAATTCTCAAAGTATGTAGAAATTAACTGTTCTTTTTTTTTTTTCCAATCCATCTTGTAAATCCAGGAAATTGGGTGTATCCGGGGATATTTTCAGAGAATATTTTTCATGCATATGTAGTTATAGATAGGACTATTTACCTGAAAATCTCATTCACCAGCTAGAAGACTGCATTTGGAAGTTGTTTGCAAGATTACTTGACTGTGGTATACTGTTAGACACTGGCTCGGCATAAAACATAAATTGCCCTAATCCTCAACCAGTTTGCAAAAACAGCTTATTATCACTAACCTCTTCCTCAGCAGAGGTAGTTCATGGCTGTTTAAAGCCCCTAAATGTTGATCCATCAATATCAGCTGTCCTGTTGTGTCTCGTCACCATCATTTTGGAGAAAAACGTGCATGTCAAAAATTCTTCAAATCAGCATTTCCTTGTTTGACTGTTACAGGACATAACTTGACAAATGTTCCCTTGGTTATATGATTAGATTTTGTCCATTTTTATTAAGTTTTGAATAGCTAAGAAATGTTGGGAAACATGTTATGGTGGGCTTGACAGTTGGTGACAGTGCCAAACATTTGTCCCCACGTGCTTAGAGTTAAATCTTTTGCTGAGGTAAAGTCTTACCCCTTCCATTCACAACTCCTATAAACTCTAGACTATAAAACTCTACACCTTTGATTTATGATTTTATTGCTCCGATGTGTTTAAGTACTACGAGTCTCACTGTTAAAATTTGCTTTGTCTGCAGCTGTTAACAATATTTGTGTCTGGCAAACTCTCTCAGTACCAGCAGTTCTACAAAAACAACACAGATTTCATCCAGTCTCTTGGTAAGAAAGTTTGAAATGTGGGTCAAATTTTAGGATGCATAATTATGTTTTCTTTTTTAAAAAATTTCAGTTTTTCTGTAATGTGAGGAAGGTCATGTGACTGATTAAAAACTAATTTTACTATTTCAACAAGTTGTTTGGGAGCAGTATAGTAATGTACGTATTTGGTAATATCTCTTGAAGTCGAAGAGTCTTTGCTCATTTTGTTTATGCATCCTGCATGACATGCCATTTGCTCCAACCACATTTACTTCGTGGCGTAACATGAGATCCTTTAGTACTTAATCATAGATGGAAAAATCTCCCGTATAAAGCTATGGGCACCCAAATGTGTGTCTTGCTTCTTATAAGTATTTTTTTTTTCATGGCCAAAACACAGCAACTTAAAGAGGGCACATAGCCTAAGGGAGTTACAACAGTCCCATATGAAACAGCAGTGTTTTATTACCATTTTTCTTTTCTAAATATCTCTATGATTCTGTGTGTGGCACTCTCACACAGACCTTACTGAAATCAGTTAAAATCACCTGATTAGTTTTTGTGCTATTTCCTTTTCTTTTTTCAGTTTTGTGGTGAAAATTAGACTTGCTCATCTTGGCACTATTGTAGACCCATCCTGACTTTAAGGTGTCTGGTTTGGGGGGATGAAAGGTGCAACATTAAAATGTTTGAGACGTTATAGATTGTCAGGTTTATTTTACCTGAAAGCACAAGTCTCATCAAGACATTTCCTTCTTTACAAAACCATTAGTTTCCTGCCTACAAATTATATCCATGCAGCTCTGGGGCAGAAAGAATTAAATATTTTTGAGTTGTGATTCAAGAATTTTTTTTTTAATGATCTTATACCAGAATTGTACATGTAGAAACACAAAAGATGATTTTAAGCATAAGTTACGTGTTACCTTTCATTTGTTCACAACTTTGTTTCAAGACTTCTTTGGTCTGCCATGTAAACATTGTCAAGCTTTAGGTAAACTCCAAGATACACAAAGGGCTCTGTGTAAAGTTAAGGCCAGTATATCCACAGACATTTAGAACATGGATGTCTTGAGTATCACCTGGGATGTGCATACTAAATCTGGTACCAAATAAGATGTTTAACAATGATTTCAGATACAACTAAATTTCATTTGTGGTCTCTTTATGTGCTGAGTGGTTTCTGCATACAACTAGTAGGGCTGTAGTGATGTGTCTAAATGATGTCTGACAATGTACTAAGAAGTGATTGTTTTGTTTCATCCAAATAGCTTCCCGTAAAGTAGTCATATGCAGTGAATGTCATCTCAGTGTTACCTGTTAGAAGGAGTTGCTCTCTTAAGCAGTGACCTGAAATAATAATTATAATCAGTTGAAATTTGCCCCATATGAGCTTGCATTAAATTCCATTTCCTTGTTCTAGCTTTTCTACTGGAAATGAGCATAGACTCGTTCATCTTGGCACTATTGTAGACCCATCCTGACTTTAAGGTGTCTGATTTGGGGGGATGAAAGGTGCAACATAAAAATGTCTGAGACGGACCTTATAGATTGTCAGATTAATTTACCTGCAAGCATGGGTCTCATTCAGACACTGCATTCCAAGCCATTTATATTAAGTATACCATTATATCCATTCTGTTCGTTAGAAAGAGGAGATTAGCAGAATGTTTTAGATTTAGAAGTAGCAGCTGAGATGTTTAAGTAATCAGATTCCAGAATAGCATTGTGTGTTCTCCGATATAATGTAAAACATTCAATTAATGGGATTACGAGCATCAGATAAAAAGTAACCTTGGGTTTTTCTTGTTGGTTCAATTATTTCTTTATACAGTTAAAGAAAAACAATTTTGAATAATTTGCTTAAGCTACTTTAGTTGTAAGTGCAAGGAAAAAGTTGTCAGCACCATGAAAATCCTTGGCATAAATCTTGCATAAGCTGGGGCAAATCAGTGGTGTCACATTGAGGCTTGGCTTTTAAATTATTGTTAAGATTACCTTCAACAATGATGTGTCTGGCAAGCAACATGTTAACTGATTGGTTTTTATTTTTTATTATTATAAACTGCTATGTTGTGGAAATTTTGCCTGGCACCTAAGACTTGCTCTGTATGATGCAGGTCTAAACCATGAAAACAACATGAAGAAGATGAGACTGCTAACGTTCCTGCAAATGGCTGAGACCCGAAAAGAAATGGACTTTGCTCACATTCAGGAGGAGCTGCTGTTGGGACCACAAGCTGTGGAGGAATTTGTCATTGATGGTGGGTAACTGGGGACTGGTTGTTTGGAGCAAACTGTGAAAGGTTATGGACGCAGCACTAAGCCAGGGTCGGTGCAAGGGAGTTACTAGCTGCATGTGATAATTTCATTCCTTTTGAGGTTTGAAGAAGCAGCAAATGTCATAAGGGTATTGATGCATCCTGCAGCCAACATGGTGAAACAAAAATTATAGTTTTATTTTAGTTAGCTATTTCCCGCAGTGTGAGAAATTCACTAGGCACAAATGAAGGTCTTAGAAATACATAAATAACTTCTAATTAATGTGCTTTGCCAGTTGACCCTTGACTATAGACACCTCTTTCTTTCAGCTCTCAAAACAAAAGCAGTGAGTGCCAGAATTGATCAGATGCAGAAGAAAGTGATGGTTCGATCCACGACTCATCGCACATTTGGGAAGCACCATTGGCAACTGATCTCTCAGCACCTTGCTGATTGGGAGGCAAATCTCGGCAGCGTAGAGAGCAATCTACGGTCCCTTGCAACCATCCAGCAACAGCAACAACAGCAGCTGGTGCAACAACCTGCACAGTAGCTGAAGTGACATTCCGTTTTAAGAAACTTTCTAGAAGACTGGGAGGTCAGGTAGTGGTGGTTAAAGGTTAGAGAGAAAATACTTGCTCGTAAAAGTTGAGATCTGTTTCTGGCATTAAAGATAAACAACTGAAAGTGTTTTGTTCCTAAATATTGCATTTGGGAATGTTTTAAATGGTTTTACTCACTGTCAGGTATATCTTAGGGATTGTTGCAGTCAGTAATTTATTATGACATAACACATGGTATGGTGCAAGACAAACAGGCAACATTTGATCCTACGGATCAATAGACATCTGGTTCACATATCTTGCATTTAGTGCAGGACTCATCTGGAGCTTTGCTGTGCTGCAGAACACATGAACTCTCTGTATTTGAGTTAAAAAATTATGCTATATGGCTGTGTATTGTAAGGAATTTGTGAGGCTAAGAATTTAGGTGAATAAATTCTAAATCTGTTGAGTTTGTGCGAGTGTGTGTGGTGTGATCATGTTATTCTGTTTTGACATTTTTGCGATGTGGATCGTTGTGATCTTGAACTGTAACTAGCATGATCAGCACATAGCAAGATGCTGGGAGCTCTTTGTTAAGGTCGGAGTTAGAAATAGCTATTGTTTCTCTGTTCTTCCTAAAAGTGTGAGTGGATTAGATGCACAAGAAATTCTACACACCAAGAGATCTTACATATGCTGCATCATATCCATGGTCTTTAAACTTCAGAGGAAACTGGGGAAATAAATCACTCTACAGTCTACATGAATGCAGTTATAAAATTTGAATAAGTTGAAGAGTAGGGTTTGTTCTCCATCTCTATTATACTCAAAAGTTTTAGAGAAGCTTTTAACCATGGTACCCAGGTGATGGCAGGCGCTAACATCCTTCAAAGCAACCACACTAAAACCAGTGTGTTTGCAGACCTGCCAGTCCTACAGGAAAAGGTCAATGTGGAACGCAGTCTGACACTTGCTATCGACGATTTTTGAGGCGGTCCCCAAAGTAGGGTTTGGCTGCCATGGGTTCAGACCTTTTCTCAGGGACACTGTTCTTTCTCTGCGTGGGGCATCTGTTTACAGGGCTTACTGCCTTTGTTGTTGGTTTGATGTAAAGCACTAATGACCCCTCCCCGCTGGGCTGCTCATGCAGGATAAAGACAAACGAAAGCCCTGTTGTTCATAAAGAATGGACACAATCACTAGTACCCTTGCCAAAGAAAGTGAACGGACCCACTGGAATAATGGAGTGTGTTCTTATGCATTAGAACACCGCTAACTCGACTATTTGTACAAGCTAGAAAGGTACTACATGTATAAGGTAAAGCGACAAACGGTGTACTAAAATGTAAGGCTATAGAGTAGTGTATTTAGAAAATGCAAACATCTAGTGATTGTAGGACTACAGTCGTGTATCCACTGTTGAATCTTGATTTGCTTACACTTTAAGTGACCAGAAGTGTCAAAGAATGGCTTATTTAAAATTTTCGAGAATTTTCTCTCTGTCATTGATTAATAAGAAGAATTACTTTTTGGCGAGAAAAGGTACATCTATGAATTGCAGGCGTGCATCAGGCACACACAAATACTTGCCTGCCTGCTAAACGAGACCTACACTAATGAGTAGTGGGATGTCAAATACTCGTCTAACAGGGTTGATGGAGTGACACACATCCAGTCCACACTGATGTAAACAAGAAATCAGCAGCATCTTCCTCTGGTTTGGTTTTACTCTTTGGTCTAAGACTCCAGGCATCACAACCTCGAGCATCCCCCGTATTTTTTCATCCCGAAAGTTTTGACTGACAAATGGGCGTGGCGGTAAGAGGGAGTGCTTGGAGATGCTAACAATACAAACCGTCGTACAGGTGTAAGTCGCTGGTGTCCAGGTGCTGCCGTAAAACATTTCAATAGCCAGCGAGCCTCAGTGTCCGGCCTGATGTGCACGAATAGAGTTTGCTGAAAACATAGAGAAGTATATTAGTCTTACATAAATCATCAAAAGCCAATTTCAAATACTCTCTCAACAAGTTATCAGTTCAAACTGTATACACATACATGAACTCTTAGATAATGAAAATCAAACATTACAATTTGACAACTAAATTAAGCTTAATACTTCGATTGAACTGACAATAATAATTTTAATAATTAAATATGAACGTGAATTATTCACAACAGAAAGTACAAAACTATAGGATGTCAAATCTTCATCCCCAGTAGAGGCACTGCTGTATAATAAGGACAGAACAGGTTCGTGATAGTGAACGAAATAAATTTATATTATCGAACTTCAACTGACTGACTCTTCTTTTGTTTCATAAACGCATAAATACTCTTCTTAGCCGAGAAAGCGATTGTGACATCATTTAAGTTCCCTCGGGCTTAAAGTTCGTAAGTGAAAAAATACAATACAAAAACAAAACATCTTTATTAATCCCTTTAGGGCAGGGGTGGGGAATGAATTTTCCCAAGGGGCCGCATGAGAAATTGGGATGGTTTTAGAGGGCCGGACTTATATAGTTAACTCAGTGTTACCCAATACTGTCTATATATATAATTATATATAGTAAATATACTGGCGGGCGGGCCGGTCAGAGACAGGTCTGCTTAGGGAGATTCACTAATTCATCTGCCATGCGAATATAACATAAGACATTACGTGATGGTTACGTCTTAAAACAAACGTGAACGGATGTCAGCTGTATGAGACCTTCACTCAAAGACGTGTCCTAGCCATGATTTCGTTGCATACCCGGATTGCCGCCGGAATACAAAATTGCAGATATCGTGGAACAGTAAACCTACCTCTTCTGTCTATGCGTCTGTTCTCAAATTCCTGTCGAAGTGGATGAGTATATTTTATATTTTATTGAGAATAAAACAGTTGTCATATCCAAAAAGAAACGTGCATAGCAAAATTAACTAAGTATTGTTTTTTTGAACTCAGCTGCACTTTTTCCTACGCATGTGCGAAACTTCTTCCGAATGAGGAAAGAAGAAACGTGAGGCTGGGGATTCGTCCCGACCATCTACCAACGCCGCCCCTCCACCGCCCCCTCACACTCTCTGCCCTCCACTTCCCTGGTGAGCTGGTCACTTCAAATGTCCCCTCCGACGATGGGGCTTTCCTGTAATAGATGTAGTAACAAACTTGCCTAGTGAAGTCAGCCTACAAGCAGAGGAAACATGTCTTGCAAATGTCTTTGATGAAAATGATACTTTCCCTAACATTATTCATCGCTTTAAAAAAAGAAAAAAAAAACAAGGTCATTTTTGCGGCCTCCTCCCCTCCCACGCCCCTCTCTCCGTCATTGCGCCCGAAGACCTAAGCGATTGCCTAGTTCGCCTTATGGTAGAACCGGCCCTGATTGAAAAAGACAGTTGTATACTCATATAGTCTATCACTGTTTCGTGCCAATAAATACACATACAATGTCATCGAATCAAAGCCTTTCTTTATTCATTAAACGAAACATTATCAGCTAATTTCATTGAAATAAATCATTTTAACAACAAGAATTTGAGACATGTTTTCAAAATTTAGAAAAGTAAAGTGATATCAGAGAAAAAGAAAGTCAGTATAGTATGTGTTCACCGTTGACCTGAATGCAGACAAGGCACCGTTGCTTCATGAAGTGTTGCCTCATGAACTAATGTTCTCATAGTCCTTAGGGGAATTGCCTGCCAGTGTTGCTGAAGAAACTGGTACAGTTGATTAAGATCAGCTTCTGAGGAGTGGTTGACTCTCAGTCGTTGACCAAGGACATCGGGATTCAGATGTGGGGAACAGGCTGACCAGTCCATGCGGTTGGTTTGATGATGGTGCGGGAAGTCACTGACAATCCTGGCCCTGTGCAGTCTGGTATTGTCGTCCTGAGAACGGCGCCTGGTCCAATGGCCTGCAGTGCTGGAAGTACCAGAGGCTGTAAAATGCTATCTTTGTTTGTCATACCTGTCAATTTGCCTTGCATCACGCAGAGAAGAGCTCAATAGCCCATCCCACCCAACATCATGATGGATCCACCACCATAGCAATCACGCTCCACTACAGTGGTATCGTGGTAACCCTATCCCTGTCGTCTCCAGACGCGGATTTGGCCATCGTGGATGGACCTGGCAAAGCCAGATTCATCAATGAAGAGGACTGCGGTCCACTGTTGCCTTGTCCATGTCCATGCAAGATGGTGTCGTGCCTATGTAAGACGAGGAGGGCGGTGAACAGGTCTCAGGACAGGGCGGACAACGAGTCTCCTTCATCCAAGATTATTCTCCCTGAACCCGATTGTGAACAGTCTGGTTACAGTTATGTTGGCGGCTGTGGACAGCTGTCCCCCGAGTGTGGTGGCAGTGGCTGTTTTCTGTATTCAAGCCGACATAACAATGAACATGTCTTGCTGTCTGGTAGTTGATCTCTGGAATCAGGAGTGTCTTCTACCTGCAACACTCCCTTTACATTATAGCAGTCTCGTAGAGTTTAAATGACAGAGTAAGCAATGACTCCCAATTAGCAGCCTATTCCTCTAACACCTACAATCCTACATCCTCCTGCAGCCATGCAATGACCCTCCTTTGGTCGACAGTACTAAATCGTCGATCGTCTCTGAGGCATGATTTAAAAGGCGCATATGACCAGCAATAAACCCTAACATGACTGAGTTGTGTTGGCAATGGACAGGGCTTGCACATGCAACTGAATGTTTTTTACTGTTCAATTCTGCCTTGTCATAAGGATGTGTTGCTCTGCACGCATTTTTGTGTGGGTTCAATGACTTGTTTTGTTTAACTTTTTGCTTATCTGCACTGTACTAAGAACGCACAAGACCAAACTGGATTGTCACCAAATTCACGTTGACTGTTCATCCACACGACAAATTTTGAATGAATTTCTGTTAAAAATATGAAGGTGGCCTTTCCGTTATTTTGAGCAGTATATATTCCCGACACCTGCAGAACTCCGACTCCTACTTGAATCAGAAATACACGTGCACTTTATAAGCAGAGTGAATGGGTGGGTGGTATTTCGCTACTGATACCAGTGCAGATCCATGTTGTTCGTCTAATCCTCGCCAAATTTAGCTCCTTTCTTCTACGGAAAGGTAACACATTACGGCTGGTTGCTATTTTTGGGCGGGTAGGGGGCCTGGAACATGTTTATAGTCTGGAACATCTTTATTTTACCCGTTATAAAAGGTTTAGGGGTGGCGCATTGTAAAAAGTCTATTGTCGCCAGATAATGCTACGTGACTCTACTACAATTAAGAGCAAGCCTTGATTTTTATTTTCAGACAGTAACCCATGAGAGAAACGGAAAAAAAGGGAGGGAAGGGGAAGCAAGAGAGCGATATATATATAGACTCGTGGCGGCTGGCACCTTCCTCCTTTTCTTTCCCATCCCGTTTGTGATCTGGTCGGCAAGCGCACTGACGGCCTGACAGGAGACAACGGAACATCACTCGGGCACATCTCCAAAAATAAAGCATTTCTCTTCCTTTCACTTCAACCACTCAACTGCTCTATGGCGCAACCTGGAGGCGCAATGACGTTGTTCAAATTGCCCACTGGGACAAATTAAGTTGACCATTGTCATGAACAGCCTCCCACCTGCACACTCTCTGTTGTTTCCAGCACGTGCACCTCCTAATGCAATGCAAAACAAACGTACAAGTAAACGTACAAGTACGCTGTTAAAAGTAATCAGCAACATTAATTCGTCAGAACGATTTGAGTACAAGATAATAATTGTGACTCATTGAAGCTTCCGTGCTACTGCATGGTGTGCAGAAAAAAATCTTGGCCTCTCAGCATCTCATATTATGTAGCCATGTATACAAAGTTAAAATTTACACTATACCTGTGAGGTCGTACGTTTGAATTTACTGCAATAATTTAAGATGGGAAAATGTCATAGCATATGGCCGACATGTTAAAAATTTAAACTTTTTTCGCTGTTTTCTCGGCTACCTGTCCAACTCCCAAGTTGCAGACAGCGTACCGATGCTTTTGAACAGGTGCCTGACCCTTCAATTTTGCATACCTTGTTATTCTTCCACGAAAGTAAGTTCTTAGATATTGATCAAAAGAGACAGTTTAAAACTTTTTAATAAATTATATTCGTTTATTCTGAAGATAAAGATATAAAATATTTCATAAAATGTTTATATTTCTTTAGTGTAATTTATATTTCACGTTCTTCTTCTCTGTTAATCCATGTTGACTTGCGCCTTGGCGGAAGGATATTGTTTGCTAGAAAGTAGTGCGTGGAGTTGTACGCTGAAGTAATGTCTTGTGTTGAATGTTAACTGCACGCGTTTCCCTTATGTCGACCAGAACTCTGGATTATTTTTCTGTCTGCACCTGCAGTCCCCAGACAAACAGTTCCTGATGAGTCTAGCATGGGGATAGTCACGAGGCTTTTCGCAGTGACTTGGATTTTATCAGTTTGTTATGGTAAGTTGATTGTTTATCGTCGGTACCCCCTTCGATGGCAATGCATTATTCATGATGAAAGCAGAGTGTCTTTCTGCTTGTTAGCACCTGAAAAGAGAATATGCAGTTTCCTATTTTTGGAGTGGTGAAGACACATCTTTCTGATTGTTAGATTTCAGAATATTTGCGTGAATGTTTAAAGTGATTTGCCCCAATTTGCTGTGTTTGGCTTTATGTAGAGTCGGCCATGTTGGCAAGAGAATTTTCACGTTTTCTGTTTTGTGGAAAGTTCACGGCTGTTTTCTCAGCTGGTCGTAAATCAGATTTAGGTCTTAATACTTTTTTGAAAGTTTAAGTGGCATTGGTTGGTCAGATGATGCTTTACAGTTACTGACGGCTTTACATATCAGCAAGCATGCTGTAAAAAATAGTTTTAGTACAACTACTGTGTGACCTATGCATGAATGATCAGTGTCTGCCAGAGATGAAGCCCATGGTAGGGGTGGGAAGGGGTAGGTTATGACTTAGTGAAAAGGAATTTCTACTGTGAGACCTAGTTTTATGTTAAACACACTATATACATTGGTCATTAGTTTTGCTTTGAAACAGAGTTTTCAATTGGTCACACTAAAGACTAGCTTTGCAAGTGTCAATGCAAAATTTTAGTACACGACCAGATATGCTAGAAGTGAATTAAGGCTAATAACACATTGATGAGCCAGTTTTTGCATACTAAGGCACATTGTGCATGTATATAAGTGGATATGACATACACCAGGACAAGCATCACTATATAACACTTAATATGATTCCTTCATTCCATAAAAGTTAAAACAGTATATTTGTGCTTTTCTTTTTTTGTGTCCACAGTTTTGTTTTAATGAATGAATGTTATTGGTTAAAATCATACCATAATTAGGAAATGTGTATGTGGGTTTAATATCACAAAGTGTTAATGTTGACCTAGAAAGTATTGGTTATTACAACCTAGGAACCCACATTGGTGTGAATGAAAAGCCAAGAGAACATCAATTTTGCTGTTGTAAGATTTTTAATTTAGTAGATATAGGTTTGCGTCCTGATTTTGTTTTAATTTTTCTGTCGAAATGCATTTGGAAGATAAAGTATTTACAGTTTCCATGGTTTCAAAATTCATATAAGGTTTATTTGCCAGCACTCAGAATAATTGAGTTATAAGTGAAGGTTGTCAGACAAGTATGGCAATTTCCAAGATAAAGGAGCTATGTGAAATAGCTGTTTGGCTGTTACACTACAGCAAGAAGATTGCTTACTGCATTTTGAGTTGTTTCCTTTTATTGTATATGATGGTTATTGCTGCATGCTACACTAGTAGTGGTATATTCTTTTAAACAGTTTTAAATGCAGCATTTTATTTGGGTAAGAGGAATAATGTAAACTACTGTAGTAGCTTATATATGACGTTTTGTGATGTAAATATAGGTTGAAATGCAAATTCTTGTGCTTACTTAACAAGCTGATATAAGTGAAAATACAGTGCAAAAACTAAATGTACATATTTTTCTTTGTAACCTGTAAAAAGTAACCATGTGCATGATAATGCCTGCTATAAATAAACCAGCTTGAAGTAGAATAAAAAAGATCAGTGAAGGAGTTGGATTAGAAGATAACCTTTAGCCTTGTTTTAACTGTTTCAAATATCACAGATTTCTCAGAGTACACATCAATGGTCTTTTAATTGTGTCAAGAATTTTGAGTGACTTTCTTGGCTTGTTTTAAAATCAGTTCATTTGGTAGAGAGATTACATGCAGTAAGCTTGTATCGAACTACACTGCTGTATATATTAAAGACATTTGTCTTTTTAACATAAAGTTAGTGTAAGTTTTTCCTCTTGTACTAGAAGATACCTCCATAAAGATACAACCAAAGCAGACATTGCTTTTCTGTGTCTGTATACAGATTTGATTTGCAATTTAACAAAGTAAAATTCCCATATATATATATAAAGACAGCATCTTCTTAGATAATGCTGTACTCAAATGGTGAACATTCCAGGCTTTAATCAGCCTGTCACAAGTAGGGGGATACTGCAGTTTTCTCTTGCTCCACCTTTGCCAGCTCCTAAACCTTGCCCAACAACTCCAGCAGGTTCACAAAGCCAGCAAAAGCAGAAGCAGATTCATCATTGTACAGTGCAGTGCCCTACGTGGAATCTAGTATACATGCAAACTGTTTGTTTTCTTTTGTGTCAACTCTATCTTTTTGGGCAGTTGACAAGCAGGAAGAGGTTGTGCGTGCATGTTGTAGTGACCTGTAGGGAAACAATGGTGAGAGAGAGCGGTTTCAGTTTTCCCATATTCAGTAAACTTTCGTACAAGTGTCTGTAAAGAACTCCTTTCAATTAATGTCTCTTCCATCTCTGTGAGTTTGCTGTCTTTAACCGTCTCACATCTAGAGCAACGTTTTGATACAGGAACCCATTTTTTTCATCAGACACCACATTTATTTGTGCAGTAGAACTTATAGCGACATTCTTAAAGTTTCTTTCACATTTTATTTTTGAGGATTTTCTAGTTAGGCGTAAATTTTCTTGTGGCTCTTTAGATGTAAAGGCACGTTCTTTTGTGTTATTTTTGAGTTTTTGGTTCTGCACTGATTTGGAAAGTAAACTGGATGTGCAGATCTCCCAAGGCGACCAGTAGGATAAACCAAGTAATTGAAGGTGCCAGGCTTGGCCTGGGGGTTTGCATATCTGGCAGCACCTGCCATCCTAGGAGAGCTGACAGCAGTTTGTTTATTTTGTAGCAAAGCATTCCCTCCTTTTTCTCCAGCTCCCAGGTTGTTGGTTGCTTAGCCCTCATGTCTGTATAACTGCATCAATCATAGGAATAGTAATGGTGTGGGAAAACGGTCAGGTTACTTAGATATTTTGCTTGTAAAACGATGATTTTGCATTTAACTATAGGCATTGATAGGAAAGAAACCGGCATATACATCCATGCATCTTCCCATGAACTTGCAAAGACCACCTCCTCTCTGTCATTGGCACACATAGTTGGCTTGTGTTAGCTAATTTCATTCAAATGCTAGACCTGAGATAATGCTGTCATTATAAAGGGGAAAAATATGCCAGTTTCATTTAAAAGCAGAACTAGAAACACTATTTTTTTTGCATGATACTGGGATATTTTAGGAGTTTAACAATTTAAAAATTGGTTGCTCCTTTGGCTTATTATTTTTAATTCACTATAGTGTCGGACAACTAATCAGTGATTCCAGAATAACTTAATTTGGGAGATAATTGTAAAAGGTATGGTTAATTTGATGAGATCTCAGGTTGGTTTTTTTTTTTTCAAAACAATTAAAATGAATGTTTTTGATGTGTGTATTAAAGAATTTAGATTTTATAGTATTTTTACCTGTTGAACAAAGCTGTATATCTACTGCACAAGGAAACAAAGCTGTAGTTACATGGAACAATGTTTTCTCACAACCTAAAATTGTTTGCCTTCTGCTGAGTAACATATGACAAAATTCCCTGGTTATTTAGCAATAAGCAGTAACATACATGCTTCGTGTATTTTGTTACATATGGCAAAGTAACATGGATTCGAATAGTGTTTAATAATAGTCAAAAAGTCTGTACTTAGATCCATAGACCTTGCATGAAGTTAACACTAGGATGAGTCAATGTCTATCCACAATGCAGGTTTGTTTTCTTCTTTTTTTTTTTTTTGGTTGGTGGGTGGGAACTCAGAAGGCTCAGTACTGGAACACTACCAGGAGGAGGAAGCCAGCAACAAACAGTGCTTGTTAAAGTGAGATGCTTTTTGACAGGCTGGAGTGAGCAAGCAAACATGGAGGACAGCTGTTGAAAGCCATTGTGTTATTGCATGACAGTGCATACTGTTGCCTATACTGATGAACCCTCCAGAATCTTCGTTTGAGATATTGGCTCACCCTCTGTATAGTCTTAGTTTTGCCCCTTCAAATAGTCGTCCGTTTAGTCCACTTCAGGAGACATTAAGGGATCTTTGATTCACCTCCAAACAGAAATAAGTGATGTGGGACTCTGCTTTTAGTCGAAACATTTTTTTTCTGAGGACGTAAATGAAGCTTGTGCAACAGCAGCAGATGTATTGAAAAGGAAGGGGACTATGCTGAGAATGTTATTACACGTTTTCCGTTTTTATGGAAATAAAGTTTATAGTTTATTGAGGCTAATTCTCACCCTTATGATCACAATGACATGGTGGTTAATGGATTTGCTGTTGTGGGGATTATGCTATTAAGGTATGACACCATGCATATCATGAATGCATTGCAGTTTTCCAGGCTTGTGCAGACCTTTTGAGGGAACTTACTATTTTTATATTAATCATATATGCCATAGCAAAGTTTGACAAGAAGGATGCATTTTAGTGATGCAAATTGTGAAAAGAAATTGTGTGCCAAGATGTTTGCAGTCCCAACAGTTGTGGGTAAAGTTGGTAATTTTGTGCACACATTAACCTTTTGATTGAAACAGTATCTGTATTTGTGATGGTAAAAATGAACAAAAGATTAGTGGGGGCTACAAGAAATATTTTATCAAAGGTTGGGAGTAAAGGGAATTCATTTATATATGCATATACACTGTCAAAGTTGCATTTATCCAGGACTGGAAGATGCTTATTTGTTTGCTAAGACATGGTTAGCAGACTCTTATTCTAACACTCTCATACTCACTGCATACTCATGTACTTATGCTTCTGTAAAATATAATCCTTATATGATGGGTGGTCAAAACACGCAGATGAGTTTCCAAAAGCTGCAGCTGTGTTTATGGAAATCAGTGTCAGAGAAAGCGCCTATCACTTATCACTACCTGTCACTTTCTGGCATTTGTTCATGGCTGCAAAATAAAAAAAAACACCCAACCAGTTCTAGTTTTTTCAATGAAAGGCCCTACCTGGTTCAAACTTTATAGTTCCACAAAACAGTTCACTTAAAAAAATTCATGTTTCTCAGTGTGTTGTGCAGAATTTTAGGGATGTGAGGTTTTGATTAGGAATAGTTTCAGATATCAGACAAGTAAATGATCAGATTTTTATTCAGTTTATTTTTACATATTCAGAAAGGTTGCTTTGTTGTAAAGCCATAGTAAAAACTGGTTTCAGGGAAATGTATGGGAAGTACTCAAGCTTATGAAGTTATGTTTACATACCAGATTTGATAAGTTTGATTGTTACAGAATTGTGCCTCATTCATTCTTAACCAGATATTATGAATATTTTGGACTGGATCATTTTTTTACCATTTTGACAATTTATTCAAAACACATCTCGCTTCCAAGTATATATATATTTACTTCAGTTGCTGAAAGTGAAGAGGACAGGAAACATAACCAAGTGGTCTTTTCTTCCAGTGGAAGAGACCACTTAGTTCTTTTCATTGTTTTTTTTTTTTTAACATATTTAATTAGTTCTGAGATGTAGGTTTTTAAAAAATCATGGACCACTGCCATGAAACAGCAAATAACAAAAAGTAGTTGTCTTGCCAGAATTTAAAATCACATCCAATGATCAAGGTTCTATGGTGAAACCTTTAACATAAATGTGAGTGATGATGATTAACTTAAAATGTAACTTAGCAGGTGTGAGAAGAATACAGAACAGTCTACATGTTTGGTTTATACCCCTGAAATCAGTCCAGTGTTATATTTTTACGTATTGATGAAGAGTCCTTCATGAAATTTCGTACTAGTAGGCAACAAGGCAATATGCAAACATAGTTAAATGAGGGTGAGCCAAGGGCAGTCACTGTGTAGTCAGCGCGTGCACCCAGTGTTCCTACAACTTCAGTTTCAAGTCAGTCTATTATTACCCCAATAGCAGCTCCAGGGTCAAAGCGGCAGCCTCTGACATGTTCAGCCCATTCCCCCTCTAAGTGCCAGCATACCTTCCCAGCAAGGGGAGAAGTGGGAGTGGGATCAGGCATTTTGTGAGCTCCCCTATTACAGTATTAGTAACACTACCAGCAGCAAACAGCACTAGAGTTAGTAAGGATTCAGATTTTCTTTGAATAGGTTTGGCTAGTGCTGAAAGATGATTTCTAGTGTGTGGTAAACATTATGGTTTACAATTTATGCACAACTGATTTCATTTTGAAATAAAAAGTAATAAGTATGAACAGTTATAATTAGATTTCCAGTTTAATGTAGGTATTTCAAACTATCAGTATAGCACTGCATTTTAAATTTCAAAAAATTAGTTCATTATCTTTATACCAATGAATTTGATAGCAGAAGACTTAACCCTACAACCTTGTTAAGAGTGAGAATGATAAAACAATAGAAGATGGCATTTTTAATAAATTAGGACTATACATTTATATTCAAACATGGGGTTTTTGAGTGGATTCGAAGAATCCAATGCCAACTACCCTTGCATTATTTAGTTGCAGTCACAAGGAAAAGCTGAAAAATGCAAATGTAAGCAGTTACTATGTGTAGGCACATGCCTCATCCACAGTATGTTCTTTCAGTTTTACTCGCACCTTCTAGACAGCAGACAGGAAAATAAATCTGT
Source organism: Pomacea canaliculata (assembly GCF_003073045.1). Classification (NCBI taxonomy): domain Eukaryota; kingdom Metazoa; phylum Mollusca; class Gastropoda; order Architaenioglossa; family Ampullariidae; genus Pomacea; species Pomacea canaliculata. The sequence continues at coordinate 4,903,816 of NC_037592.1, forward strand.
CAGTGTCACAAGAGCATACCTCACTTAATCAGTTAAGAAGTAGTATTTGCATTACCAAATGTTTGCTTCCTATTTGTATTGAGTGCAGGGCTGCTGTGCATTTCTTGCATTGCTTTGCATGCATGTCGTAGTAGTTGACTTTTCAGCCACTTTTTGGATCAGTGTTGGCAACTCCCACAATTCAGCTGTTGATAGGCAGCTGCCTCTTTGCTAAGGTTTTAATTACATAGTCCCTCTAACCAAAATTTTTTTAAAAACTGGTTTTGCTTTTGTTTGCCTTTGGGGTCTGAAAACAAATTATGCAGCTTGCAGGTGTCACATAAAGGTTAGGAATAGAATTTTTTTTGTAAACTGCCTTTATTGCTTCTGTATATATTGGGCTTGACACTGAGAAATCTGCATTGTTTAAAAGCAGGTGTGTATATGTTACCTAGTAAAAAATAAACAACTTGCAAAATTACCTTTTTGCAGTGATATTGATTTTTTTGCTGTCAAGCAAGTACACACCAGCAACCAACTATATAAGCTTTATAGTTTGTGTCTAGCCTTTTTTCTTTATTGTAGCGATATTACAAAGAGGTTTGGACATGGAAAGTAAAGCAAATTTTGCTGGCCTGAATTTTGCAGGCATTTAGAACAAGACCTTTTGTGCATACTTATTACTGGAAGTAAGCTGTATAGATGTCTATATCGTTATAAGTAACATATATTTTTACTTATTGTCCTCAAAGGTTTCATGTTGTACCTGTCACATTATACAAGAAATATGTACTGTAGGTTGTAATCTAGGACTATAATTATGTATATTGATAATTTTATGGCTTTTGAGTTCAAAACCAAATTTATAGGAAAAAAATGTGTAATCGGTGATAGTGAAGTTCTTTTTTTCAATCCTTTGATTGCAGATATTTAGCACAATTATTGAACATGGTTTAAAATTGTGATTTTGTAAATTTACTTTAAACTGCTGCATTAATGTTGTTATGTTTAATGTACCGTTTATAAAACTTGAGCAAAATTAACCAAACTACAATTTTTTTCTAGGGTCACCATTCTTACTCTTTGCCAATCGAAAAGATGTACGCATCATTGATGCTACAGATCCCCGACCAAACTCCTCAGTTATTATTAGCAACTTGAAGGATGCAGCAGCTGTTGATTTTATCCATAGTGAAGGCTGGATCTTCTGGACTGATGTTAGTCTTGAGGTCATTGAACGCACTTCTATTAACAGGTAAAAGGATCATTGGGTTTACAGGATGAAAATGTGTGAGTGTATATGTGCACAATTTTACATTATTACTAAAGAAGTAAGTTGAGAGTAGTGATTTCTGGTTTAAAAAGCAAGTGATTATGAAATGGTTATAGTCAGCCCCTAGCATCTTAAAATCTTAAAACATGCTTTTTGTTTATAATATAACAATATCAGGATTTTAGATTAGAAGACTGTTTATGAAATTAGCATAAATTTTTAACACTAGACTCAAAAATTTTCTTTTTCCTTTAGAAGCTATTGATCATTAAGATGCTTACCTAAATAATTAGATTTTCCTATTAAAGCTCGTGCTTCACAGTGTCTCATTGTGCGTTTGTGCGTGCGTACATGCACATGCATACATGTGAGTAAAGGAGAGAAAGGAGTGGAGGGGGGTAAGATTCCTTTAATGCATGAGGGTGTGAGAGGTTGACAAAGGCATTTGACAGTAAGTGCATGATTGCTTTTTATAAATTCACAGGTTATCATTTTTTGACATACATCATTGTAGTACATCATTATCTTGTGAATTATAGAAGCATTTTTTAAAGAAATAAATTGCATGCACATGTGCACCCATTCATGTGTTCTTAGCTGGTTAATGTGTTTTGGCACACAGCCTGCATAAATGCAGTATAAGTGATTTGTATGTTTCTAATATTACTTCATTGAGAGGAAACACCCTTTGCAAAGTCAGTTATTGCTATTTCATGGGCGAAGAAGGGCTGAAATGTTTTCTAAACATGTGGGTAATCTGGGTAAACTTGATTTAAAACCAATCTAAATTCATTCTTTATTAAACTGTAATTTAAGGTTTACATTAAGATAATTTTCATAATTCTTGTACAGGGCTTTTTGTTTATAAGAAAGTAAATTTTCTTTCGCCCAGTTCTCATACCAGTGTCAGTGTCATCTCCACTGGAATTGTGTCACCTGATGGACTAGCTTGTGATTGGCTGGGGAAAAAGCTGTACTGGACTGACTCTGAGACCAATCGCATTGAAGTTAGTAATCTGGATGGCACATTCAGAAAAGTTTTGTTCTGGCGACGCTTGGACCAGCCAAGGGCCATTGCACTTGATCCACAGAATGGGTACGTGTATGTATATAAGGGAGGAGGTTTTACTATAGTGCATTTTAAGAGCATCTTTGTTCACCATGGTACATATGCATTAATAAATGTTTGGATTGATTTGACATTTGGTATTGGGACAATATGTAGTTATTGAGGAATCAATAAAGTTGTATTGTATATAGGACTTATGTGCTTATATATAACACTATAATCATGGTGTGATTGATTCGACTCTGGCAGTTGGTATATAAAGCTAGAGCAATATGGTCGGGTCAAAATGACCACTGACCCAATAAACAAGCATCTCCTAATTTATTTTATTACTTATGTTATATAGTTGTAACATAGGGTAAATGGTTGGCCAGAAGCAGTCTATTTAAAATGTACTAATTACTTCTCAACATAAGACTTCTGCAAAAGATTCGTGATAGAACTGAAACCGTCGGTCATAAGTCATGTTGGGGAGGTAGTTGTAATAGAGATGGTTGTATCTAAGAAGGAGGTTGTAATATAGAAGGTCATTCGAATATGGACAAAAAGTGATGCATTTAACATTTAGAATGATAGCAGGGTTACAAAGTACATTAGTTACATCTATTAACCTACAATAAAGACTACCATCATTGACACAATATTTTAAAGAGCATTTTTTAAACATTAAAGTAATGTGATTTGCAAGAAATATAGTTTTTGTTTTTATGTACAAAACATGAAAGATGGTAACTGTGTGCGATAGCAAGTTCCTGTCATGAGTGAAGATTAGGAGGCAAAAATAACAAAAAGTTATTTACACAATATATACAAAGAAAGTACCAAACTGTGAAATATTTTATTAGAATACATACTAGACTTCAAATTTTTGGCAATTGGAGTAAAAATTCATGTCAGATTGAGTAATCAGCAACCATCTCAAACATGGCTTGTGACCAACTGACTCATTGCCTACTTTCAAATATAAACAAAATACTAATTGATTGACTTATTACCTTCTTAAGTGGAGCAATTCATAGTAAAACAATCCCTGAAGAAGCCAACAGTTTTTTCCCTTGAATATTCATTTATTCGTGCACAGCATGATGAGTTTTGTGATGCTACCCAGTTCTCGTTACTCTGTGCAAAACACTCTGTACTTGTGAAGATGTTCACTTCTGCAGCAGCAAAGGGTTTTAGAAAGGAGGTTTTACATGGGAACAACAATAATAAACAAATAGAAGATTGGTCCATGTTTAGAGTATACGTTTTTAAGCAGCATTGTGTAAAGAGCAAATAAAATGTTATGCAAAGAACAAAAATTATTGTTAAATAATGAAAGACAAGAATTTTGATAATTGATCATGAATTAAATGTTTGAACGACTGTATCCCTGCTGTTATTAAAGAAAGCTGTTTTACTTTAACTTACAGATATGTATATTGGACGGACTGGGGTGAAATGCCAAAAATTGAAAGAGCTGGTATGGATGGCAATCAGGACTCTCGAGAGATAATTGTGGCTGACAACATCTTCTGGCCTAATGGTCTAACACTCGATTATGAAGATTCCAAAATTTATTGGGTGGATGCAAAGCTGCACTATATTCACAGCTGTGATTTTGATGGATCTAATCGCCGTGCTGTTGTTGAAGGAAATCTCCCACATCCATTTGCATTGACTTTATTCGAAGAGACAATTTATTGGACAGACTGGCAGACAAGGTCTATTCATGCATGCAATAAACGGACTTCAGCAGAGATGATGGTTCTGCATGAAGATATTTTCTCACCGATGGATATTCACTCCTTTGAAGCCAAACGTCAGCCTTCAGGTTAGTGTTTATATTATGAACAGTAACCAGTTTGTTTTTCTATGTTGTATGTATTGATAGACATTCTGCCTTCAATGTTGATACATCTGTCATCCTTTTTAGGGATAAATGGATATATTACTGATGGGAATGACCTGGAAAAAAGGACAAATTTCCTTTTTCTTAAAATTTTTCAACTCAGAGTTTGCTAGGGAATTTTTTTTGTTTTGTTCAGTCAGTACAGAGTTAGTAAAATGAACTCTATGGATGAAGTCAAACTAATTGCTGTTTTTTTTTTGTTTTTGTTTTGCCCCATTTTACAATGTCTGTCTTTTTGTATTGGTGGTAGTTGTAGGTAGTACCGATTTTAAACAACGGTTAATGCATGGTCAGATTTTAGATTATCTCTTTTGATTTTGTGGTGATAGTGGAGCAGTTACATTGCAATTTCATAATGGTTACAAGTCACAAGTAGATGTTATTTTTATTTGACATTTTATTTGTCACATATTTGTGGTGCTGAGTAGACTTAACTAATAGTCACTGGTCATACAGCCTGTTGGTGTAGCATGTACAGATCATTCAGTACCTAAGTCCCTTGTATTTGGATTCATCCTCCTTGTAGCAATTGAAAAATTTTCATTGAGACCATGATAAACATAGTACTCATACATTTATTGCTTTATTCTACCTCCCTCTTTCTCACCGTAAAAAGGTTTGTGTCTTATGTGATCTTTATGTGCATAAAATAACTCTGGTGTACATGCCATCAGGTTTTTTTTTTTAAATAAAAGGTGCAATTTTGTCAGTATAGGTATCTCTGAAAAATGCAGAGCTCAGTGTCTAGCATCCCTCTGCCAAATCCAGAATATTTAACGTGTCTTTTTTTCCCTCCTTTATCTTGCTGCACACAGAGTTCCGGAACACAGGAGGTAAAACAGAAGCTGTTGTTGACTTGCATTGTTGTGAAAGTGAGCTTAAAACAACCTCTGTTGCCAAACCCATGCTCTGGAATTTACCTTCCTATCTCTTCCTTTTGGCAGTCTTCCAGCTCCATGTCTCGTTAGTTGTGAATCAGTGTGCATAGAATCATCGATGTCTGTTATTCATTCCTCTCCTGCTGTTATTAGCAAGTCTGCAATATAGTGTAGATTCATATATCATCAGACTGTGGAAATCTTTCAGTCATTTAAGCACATTCTTTATGATTACAAAAAAATGAAATACAGCAGCAGAAATGACAGATATTTAGTCAGTTTTTTGTCTTGCCATGTGTTGATCAGATTATTTAATATTTGCGTATCTAGAATTTGATTCTAATTAATTGAGAATTTGGAGACAAAGAAATGAAGTAGTAGGCATGAAGGAAACCAAGGATGTTTAGAATTTTTTTTTTTGGATATTTGATTCTTTAAAAATGGATTAAACTATTATTTTATAAGAGTCTGGAGACAGTTAATTGGATAGACTTAGGTTGAAAACCTATGGTTTACTGTATTTCTTTGTTTACTGTCTTGGGCATGTCACAGGTATGAGAGCTTATCAGTACAGTACACCTTGTAAAACTGAAAGACATGAAATAAACTATTCAGGTATCAGAAGTAAATATTTAAAAATAAAGTTTTGAGTTAATGATACTATGACAATCGAGTATAATGTATGTCTACTTTAAACTGTGTTAGTATTATTTCTCTTGGTTTTTTTAAAAAGACAAATGGTCAATTACTGGTGATAGGCTTCTTGCACTTTTAGGAATAATATGGTTACCTTTGGCTTTAAGGTTTGTAAATTTCCTTTTCATAAACTGTAGTAACAGAAGAATGCAAAAGGACAAAGCAAATTTGACAGCTATATTTATTTTCTGGTCTGTCGGTATTGTGGAAACCTGGATAGACGAGGTTGTTGACAAGCCTCACCTCTTAGGCCTGTCATGAGCAGTGGTGAGCAAGTCCTGCATGAAATGATTAGTCCATTGGTTGATTTATGTTTGCCAGCCCTTCTGCCCTCTATATCTGCATTGACCACCACCCTCTCTTTTACCCTGAAAGATGAGTAACATGTTGGGTCACATGGCCAAACCAGACTAGCTCATGTTATGTCATTTCTTCCAGAAGAGGTTTATGTGTCCCACAAGGATGCAAGCTATACTTTAGGCAACTTGAAACATTTTTCATTAGCATTAGGTCTCAGATGCCTGGATTCTTTTTCTCCTGTATCAACATGGGGAGTCACATTTTATACATCTGGTACTCTGTGGGACATGTACTGTCAATACTTTGTAGCAAACCCAAAGCTGTTGCTATGCCTGTCTAGCTTGACTACTGCCACTGTCGCTGTTGAAATTCTGTACTCTTTTCATGTTAATCTTTGCATTACTGTCATGGTAAACTATGGCTTTGCTCCTGTCATTTGCTGTTTCTCTCTTGTGGCCATTTACAGAAAGGGATTGACAAGGCAGGGTTTAACCAGAGAATGGGTAAATCAAACAGGAATGAAAAGGCAAACTGAATAACCACAAGAAAAACACAGTTTCTCATCGGTGGTCTTAAGGTGATTTTGAATTAGTTTAATCATCACTTTGCTTGCTGGCTGAGTTGGCTAATGGTTCTGTAGTTTGGCACTATCATTTACTTTCATTGGAAAGGGTATGAGTAGTGATTGCATCCATTTTTTGGGCCATTCTTTGTGTTCCCAGATTCTTTGGCACAAAGTCTTTGCTTTTCCTTTATCCCCTTAGCTCAGCTGGGACACTCTGCTGCCAGGTGCATTCCCCTTCCTTGAGACTGCACAGCTGTGCCAATGCCAACCTTTTTCTGAGACCGGTAGGTCTGCAGGCTCACTGATTCTAGTCTGGCTGATTTGTAGGATTGAGAAAAATGGAAAAGTCTGTAGCAATTACACTAAACCTATAGGATTTACCATCACATGGCAGTTATAACTGAGGTTAGGGGTTGTAGGTTATAGAATCAACATTCCTGGCATAAGTTTTTTTGTCTGTTTCCTAAATATTCAAAAGACCTACATGTGTGTTACAGAATTTGTCAGCATCAATACAATGTGAAGTTGATGCTGTCAATAAAAATAATGAATTCAGAGATATATGTTGTGTTATGGGTGTTGCGCAGAGGCGCACCTCTTGTGAGGAAACTTGTCATGCTTGTCGAACCAGCTCACCCATGATTGGTCTTCTCCGGCACCCACCTCTCATCAGGGATTTCTCATAGCTATTTGCATGCCACAGCTGTCACAGTCTGGGCATTGACATCTTAAGACGCCTGTTATTCTACTCTTTGGATATGTGGAGGGAGTGCATATGCATCCATAGGTGCATGAGAAAGAGAATATGTTGTATAAGTGCACTCAACCATGAAGAGATTTCAGTGCCTGAATGTATGCTTTCTCGAGACAATTTACTTTCTGATTTGTTAATGTGTCCAACCTTATGGCAGGACAAACTTAAAAATTGTGTATATAACATTGTTTAATTGTAGATATACCATCCAATCCATTATTATTATAAAATAATTATATATATAGTTTTGCCAAGAAAAGCTAGTGGTGCATAAAATTGACTTTCAGGTTTCATTTTCCCCTCCATCTTTAACTCCATTGTCAGTCTGTTTTATCGGTTACTGTCTCAGCCTGATTCTCAGTTTTTTATTCATTGTTCTGCTTTTGAAGGCCAAACTTTTGCCTTGTGGGAAAGAATGGTTTGACCATAGTGAGGGTGGTAAAGAGCAGACACTGCGCTGGCCACTCTAGTGATCATACTTCTTTAATTGCTTCCATCTGACCCAAGTACAACTTCCTCCCCCAGGCTGAACCATTCTTCCTTTCGGTTCGGTTGAAATTTAAAGTGGACAACTGCTTGCATGCTGGAAGACAAATCTCCTTTTCTGGACAATAAAGTAATCTTATCTTATCTTAAAAGGTTTATTTGCTTTCAGCCTCCTGCCATCTGTCATATTTTAAGGATACTCTAGTAGGCAAGCAAAATCCTTACTCAGTAGAGCCATAAGCTGCCTTTAAGCTGAAGGCCTACACTTGAGGGAATGATGAAAATTTTTGCTTATATTTATTTGGTGTTTTGAACTGTATAAAAAACATGTAGAAAGGTACTTAAATACATCCTGCTGTGGGATCTAAAAAATATATACAGTGGTACCTCGACATACGAGTTTAATTCGTTCCGTAACCTTGCTCGTATGTCAAATTGCTCGTATCTCAAAGCCATTTTCCCCATTGAAATTCATTGAAATGCCATTAATCCGTTCCAGCTCCCAAAACACCACCTCAGTTGTATTTGTTAAGTGTTTTTGAATAAGAAAAAGTGTATTTACAAGAAGTAACATTTATTTATGAATAACAAATACATATTCTATAAAAACATATTAAATTCTTCATTTGTGGAAGTGTGTGGGATCTGCTTCAGCAAATCACCGTAAATCGCTCGTGCCTTCTCACACATGATGCTTTGTGTTAAGGTTCCTCCTTGAAGCTGCTTCTCTGTCACCCACACAGTCAATAGTTTCTCCATCTTTTCATGGAGAGAAGTCCGGAGCTTAGAAATTATTGTAACGCCCCTAGCTGGCGTTGTACCCTTTATCAACTCCCTCTGTTTAAGCACAGTACCTATCATTGATGTGCTACACCCGTACATCCTCGCCAAGTCAATTACTCGCACACCTTGCTCATGTTTTTCTACGATTTTGCGCTTTAATTCAATAGACATCATCTTCTTCTTCGGACCCATGGTTACAAAAATAAATGGGATAATGTTTTGTAAATGTACAAAAAGCAAAAAAACTCGAACCCAACTTATCAAAAATGCTTCGAAAACGAGGGAAACAAGCACACAGACTGAGGTCTAGAGGGAGAAACTGTTAGACACTGCACATGACCCCAACACCCGCCCCGCATGTTGGGGTCGTGTGCAGCGGTGTAGTGTGCGATTCCTCGTATCTCAAATCTTGCTCTTATCTCGAAGCAAAATGTCGCTCGCTTGGCGGCTCGTATCTCAAAACACTCGTATGTCAGGGCACTCGTATGTCGAGGTACCACTGTATTTAAAAGTTTTTGATGAGTATGAGTGTTATTACACTTACAGTATAAGTATCAATCATTATTGTAACTTTTGTTTAATTGAATTAGGCACATTCTTACAGATATTAAGTCAGCCCATCATTTCGCACATATTTGAGATAGTATTGACTTTTTGCTCAGTGTCAGTGATAGATCTTATCATTAAACTGTTCCTAACATGGGTGCAATTTAAGGCATCTGTCTGCTTGTTTATCAACTTGCTTGAATTTGAAAAGTGCTCTTTTTGCTCTGAAAAGAATGTGACATTGCAAGAGTATGAAAAGTCACTAACTGCATGATCATGATCCTGTGAGAAGCGTTTAAGAACAAATATAGACAAATATTTTGAATATTTATAAACCTGCATGGCTTCATTTCTTTATTGGTAATCCCAAAATATGTGCTCACTTGGTCAGTTTTTCTCAATGCTGGGATACATATTAATTTTGCCTTTTGTACCATTTGATTTAAATTTTGACATTTCTGTGGAAAGAGAAGAGACCAATGATGGAAAGATTACTAATTTTGGGACCAGAGATGTAATTGAGTGCAGGGGTGTGCATGTTATATCCATATATGTAACATTATTTATATGTTCTTGTTAATTAGGTGTTAATCCATGTGGAAACAACAATGGTGGCTGCTCACATCTGTGTCTGATGTCGCCTCGCCCCCCTTTCTACAGCTGTGCTTGCCCCACAGGTGTTAGGCTCCTCCAGGATGGCAAAACTTGTGCACAAGGTATCATTAACCTGTAAATTTGTGCTTTATGTCTCAACTTTACATTAGTATGTTTTTAAAAGAAAATGGATAATTATTAACAATTTCCAGTTTGGCTTTTCACCTTGTATATGTTAGAAGTAGCTATGAGCAATAAAGACAGAGCACATTGTTTGCCGATAATAGCATTTATATCGTTACGTGCATAATTTATTACCTTAGATGAAAGTGAAGGTGATTTTGAAAGTTGTGTTTTCCCTGCAGATCTTCACAGTCCTGTCTTATGAAGAGCCGTTTCATAATTAATAACTGAATTTCTCACATCTTTGATTGTTATTTCTCATTTTCTGTGTAATGTCTGTGAGATGGTTATTTTCAGATTAAAAATGACCATGGTATATACTATATACATTTAGTTGTATAGAGTTATTTGATATAAAAGAGTGAGATTGTTTCCTTTGTAACTAATTGGAAATTTTGGCCAATTCAGGTGCCGAAAAAATTTTGTTCTTGGCTAGAAGACGAGATTTGCGCAAGATTTCTCTTGATACACTAGACTACACAGCCGTTGTTCTTCCCCTTACTGATGTTCGTCATGCAATAGCTGTTGACTATGATCCAGTAGAAGATTATGTCTATTGGACAGACGATGAAACAAGAGCAATCCAACGATCCAGGCTGGATGGCTCTGGTAAGCAGTATAGTAAATAAACCTTAAGAATGGCAGTACCCTAACATATCGGCTTTAAAGATTTTAATGTTGTGGGTAAATTGAGAACTTTCTTTTTGTTTAGAAAGAGCATATAATTTGCTCATAAATTACATAAAGCATTGAGCTCTATTCTATTATTTTATAAAAAATGATTACTGGTGCAGTTAAGTGTTCTGACGAATGTCTGCTATGTCGCTTTGAAGGAGCTTTTTTAAATTACATTAGCTGAAAGTGAAGGAGATTTGAAGGTTTTCAAGAAGTGACATTTTTAAAAAGATTTATGCAGTGCATGCATTGCATCACCAGTGGCCAGTGTTAATAGGGTGAAATATTTATTTGAAGGTCAAGAAATGCTGGTCAGAACAGAAGTGGATCATCCTGATGGCATTGCTATCGACTGGATTGGGCGCAACCTTTACTGGACGGACACAGGCATGGATCGTATTGAGGTTGTCAGCTGAATGGCTCGGCAAGAAAAGTTCTCATTGCAGACCAGCTTGATGAACCTCGTGCCATCTGTCTGGATCCTCAGTCAGGGTCAGTATATGACCTTTGTCGTGTGGTCATTATCTACACATGTATGTTTGCAGAAATCTGAAGATAGCATATAGATGTTATTGACTTTTTCTTAAAGATCTGTGAGGAGACTCAAGTCCTTTGCTGTTAATTTATTCCCTGATGTCTTATCCAAAATCATTTTAGAGAATAATTGTGTTCACTTTTTTTCCAGTTACATGTACTGGTCAGACTGGGGAAAACAGCCAAAAATAGAGAGGGCCAACTTGGATGGGACAGACCGCATCACATTGGTGGATACAAATTTGGGTTGGCCCAATGGTTTGGCTGTTGATCTGAGTGTTGGTCGACTCTACTGGGGAGACGCTAAAACCGACCATATTGAAACATCAGATCTGATGGGTGGTGATCGGCGTATTTTGGTCTCTGAAAATCTTCCTCATATTTTTGGCTTCACGCTGATAGGTAATTCATATCAAATGTATGCTAGATATAGTGTGCGGTAATAAAACTATGATTATTCCCCTTACCCCTTTTTTGCAGTTTTGTTTGCTGTCCCATCTTCATTTTATCTGGAAACTTCGTAAGCTGTTATCTTACATTATTATCAACTTTTATATGGGAGTAATCTGAAGATTTTTTCAAAACACTTACTTGTTTGGTGTATTGAATCTTATACCTGTGTAGCAGTTAAGAAAGGATAAATAAGGAGGAAAACATCATCATTCTGGAAATATTTGATTTGCATAGGTGACTTCATCTACTGGACAGACTGGCAGCGTCGTTCGATTGAACGTGTTAATAAGACAACAGGACTACAAAGAGAGAAGATAATAGACCAGCTGCCAGATCTTATGGGATTGAAAGCTGTGGATGTACACAAACGGGAAGGTAAAGAGGTTTTTTTTTTTTTTTCAAAAAAGTCAGCCAATAGATTGTATTCCTCCCCAAACTCACTGACAAGAAATTGGGGTGGAGTTGTAAACATTTAAATCACATTTCAGTGTGAGTTGCTTGATTTGAATAGTTGCGTAAACGCAAGAACACTGGTGTAATTTAAATGGTTGTGTAACGAAAGAACGCTGGTGCATTGGGATTGAAGAAGCTTCCCAGGGCTTTTATGAATTTTCATGAATTTCTGTGTGGTTGATAATGATCACTGTATTTCAGGATGCTGAGAGTTAAGTTAATATGAATCACAGTCACACCACCACATACATTCCTGATCCAAAACACATAACCAAAAAAAAAAAAAAATTATTCGCAGATATAGTCAGATTTCATGACCCAGACAGACACAGAATGAGTCTGGGAGTTTATAACAATCTTTGCCAGACTCAAAACACATATTTCTGTACTAATGACTGAGCAGACTGCTTTTCAGTCAGTTGAGGAAAAAAATGGAGGACACATAATAAATGACCTACCTTATAATATCAGACTCGCCATCAGAACTCCAGGTGACCCACTAGCAGAATAGACATAGCATTTGAGACACTGTCTCTAATAAATAAGATTAACAAAGAAAATGGGGACATCGAACGTCTTTGGGTTCCCTTGCATTCTAGAATGAAAGGAAATGAATAGGGTGATAAACTAGCAAAATTTGCGGTGAAAATATTAATAAAGTCACCAACCTCAGCATTCCTATCCCTCCAGCAGAGGGAAGAATTGCCCTCAAATATTAAAAATAAGGTTGCATGAGAATTTTTACAATGAAGGTAAAGGAATAGATAACTAATGGATAACCATCTTACCAATATTTTGGTTTTCCAGAAATCAAATAGATATTTACAGTCCACTGGAATAGCTGGAGTATAATAAGAAAATAGCTGGATTGAGACTTAATGGGAAATATCTTACAATGTATAAAGATCCTCTTACATGCACATGTAGACAGACTTAGTACACACGTGGTGTTATAAGGAAAACAAGAAATAGAAAAACTCATAAAGTCTTACGTGTTAAAAATGCTGATTAACGTATACTTCCATCTACTACTATTTTTTGGAAGCCATCATAATTCAAGGAGTTAATAGTACGAAATGATATTTATGCATAATTCCACATAGTAAAGCATGTATTGTTTACACTGACTAATACTGCATGACTGACTGATAAAGGCATTTTAAATTTTGAATATACATAATATGTACAGGCACCAACCCATGTGCAAGCAACAACAATGGCTGCAGTCACCTGTGTCTGTATCGGCCACCACCTAAGGGGCCAGTGTGTGCATGCCCAATGGGCTTTGAGCTTGTCAGCAATGGCAGCACATGCATTGTTCCGGAGGCTTTCCTTCTGTTCTCTTCTCAGTCCAACATCAACCGCATTTCTTTGCAAACTAGCCACTACAACCAACCCATTCCTATCCAGGGTGTCAAGCAGGCAGTTGCCATTGACTTTCACTTCAAGGAAAACCGTATCTATGTCACTGATGTCAGTTCCAAGGTGAGAAACTGGACTGCATATTATATGCTAGTAGTAGAAGAGGAGTGTGTAAAGAAACAGCGAAACCAAATTTGAAACACCAATAGATTTTTATTTTTCCTTGATTAGCTTTATTGACAATAAAACTGGGCTATATAACGTTGGATAATTCTTAAAGTTTGATTGTTGTTGATTTTCATTGTCAGTTTACAATGTTTTTAGACACAAAGTGTGTTTGCATTCACTGAATACTGAATAATAAAGCTTTAATTTTGTTGTGACTAGTCCTTAAGAGTGTCACTTCATTAAAACAGCTGTTTGTGTTAATATCTGTACAGCGCATCAGTCGAGCATTCATGAATGGTTCTTCCTTGGAGCATATCATTGAGTTCGGGCTGAATTATGCTGAAGGTATGGCAGTAGATTGGGTGGCAAACAACATCTATTGGGCCGACACCAATAAGAACCGCATTGAAGTGGCTCGACTGGATGGATCATCACGTAAAGTGCTTATCTGGCGACAACTAGACAACCCTCGGGCCCTTGCACTGGATCCACCCTCCGGGTTTGTGGATTTGCTCTTCATAGTCTAGAATTTTCTGCAGGCATGATTGTCCAGGGCTATAGATAATGCACGTTTTGTAAAACTTTATTGCTGAAAACAGGAAAGGATCAAAAGAAAAAAGTACTTTTATGGAAACTTTTTAAACATTTTGAGCCATTTATCTAAGCACTTTAAACATCATGAGAAAAGAGCTTTGTCTGCCAACTGGTCTCAATATTACATTTCTGGCTTGACATTGAATGATATTACGATAGGGAATTAAGAATTTCAATGGAGGTGTTGTTATATGCCAGAAAATCTTCAAGTACATTCTTCAAAAACTGCAACGGTTTCTTTGTTGTTTTCACAACTTGGTCAACTTTGGAAATTTCATCTTTGTAATGTCATATGATGTTTACTGTCATCCAAATCACCTTTCTTTATAACATTTTTACCTTAGCCAGAAATGCTTCTGGTTCCATTCAAGTAGCTGACAAAAGAGCACTGATTACAATATGCTTTGTTATTTTGATAAGACAGATATATTGAAGAGACTAAAGCAAGTTATTTTACAAGTGTTCACAGTGTTTCATAAAGTGCAAGGGGTTTTAAAACCCACAGTTAAAATTTTTGCAAGTTTGAATGGAGTTAAAAGTTTCAACTTTTTAAAAATAAATACTTTTAATCATATGCCAGCTGTCTTAATGTTTGTGTGAACAGGTACATGTACTGGTCTATGTGGGGGGAAGAACCACAGTTGGTGCGTGCAAATCTGGATGGAACTCAACGCCGAGTGTTAATCACAGGGCAAGGGCGCATCCAGGACTTGACTATAGACTATGTAGACAGACGTCTTTACTGGGCAGATATCGATCAGCATAACATACAGTCATCAGATTTGCTTGGTGAGTTTTATGGTACTGGTTTTCTAATAGTTACAGTCTTTTTTGTTTTTCAAAGATTTTTCAAACCCCAGTTAAGAAGGAGCTTTAAGATTTAATGTAAGCTGTTTATGTTATTTTTATCAGGAAGAAAAGTAAAAAAAAATTGTTTTTTTTTTTTTTTTAAAACATTGAAGATAGGATCCAAATATTTTTTAAACAAAGTGACCCTATTAAAATGAACCACTCCTAAGAGGGTGTCATGAGACAAAGAGAGAACTTGCATGTTTCTTGTGTGTGTGTCTGCGTGTGTTTGCACTTGCACATATGTCTGTGTGTGTGTGGTGTGTGCTTGCATATTTGTATATAAACAACCATGGTGACCCAAGTAATAAGTTGTTGTGTGATGCCCTGTTTCTGTCTAGTATTGCATTCACCCTGTGAGTAAAATTTATAAAGTGTTTGAGCCTAGATGGTGTTGGGGAAAGGTACTAAGTAAATACATTTGTTATTAACTTTTCTTTAAATACTCTGTTAGTATATTCATATACATCTCATTGCAACAAAGAGTTGTACTAAGAGGAAGCAAGTCTCTCTAATAGTTTTTAAATCGATCAACATATGTATGATAAAGATTATTAGATGTACAGCTCATGTAGTAGCACTTTGGGAGTAGGGGTGGTTAGCAGATGGGGTAAAGGAGGAGTGAACAGAAAAATAGTTTTATTTAAAGTGTATACTATTTTGCATTTGCATAATATTTAATTGGTTTAGATAATTTTTTTTCTAGCAGATTTTTAAAATATTGGTGTACATTGAGATCCATCTTATGGTTGCTTCTTACTGATAACCACCTGTAACACAAAGAGTATATAATTTACCATTTGAATCCATTAAGGGTTTACTGTCTGGTTACTTTCTCTTCTTGACCTTTCTTCTTATTGCAGGGGGAGACAAAAGGCTCATAGTTCCATCAAATTTGCCTCACCCTATGGGCATCACGCAGTACGAAGACTATATCTACTGGACAGATTTTGATTCAAAGTCCATTGAGCGTGCTAACAAAATGACAGGAAAGGATCGCAGTCTTATTCAGGAAGGGGTTGATTATGCTTTGGACATTTCTGTCATTCATGCCTCAAGGCAGTCAGGTATAGTTACCTCTTGCTTTCTTTAAATCCATCTAATTCTGTATTTTCTTTCATTTTGTTCTTATAAAAAATTTATTATTTTTGATAATAAATTTATGGCTCGTAGACATTTCATGGGAACATACTAGAGGATGTGTGCATGTATGTGCAGGTCACAATTCCTGTGGAAGCAATAATGGAGGATGTTCCCACTTGTGTCTGGCTCACTCAGTGGATCACAAAGACAACAGAACTCACCACTGTGCTTGTCCAACACATTATCATCTCAATTCTGATGATAAGACATGCTCAGGTAAATCTAATAAATACAGCTTTTGGAGTGCTGGAAATCTGTTTTTTTAACTTACCTTGAAACCAGGAGCAATCTGCACTTTTGCAGATAACCCTAACCCTTGCAGTAAAGGCTAGATAAGACCCTGAAATTTGATGAAAATCTTACTCTTAAAGATAGAGCATTCATTCACGTTTCAAATGAAATCACATTCAGGGCCTATGGAAATTTCCTGACAGATTTCTGCTCTTTTCTAGAGAGGATAAAGATCCAGAAAATTCTTAATATGGACAATGTGTGCACACATTTTGAATATAACCAATCAGAATTTACTACTGTCAGCCTTTGCTAGGCCACACAAATACACTTTGGAAGTTTTCGGGTGTCCCACAGTCTAGTCGTGCATGGTTCTTTATGTAAACAAATGTCAACTGAAACTTAAGACAAGGATCTTTCTTTTTTGAGATGTTTATGTTACGTATTTTGTAGTTGCAGCCCTATGCTCCACTTGGGGTGATTAGGAAGAAGAAGAAGAATGCTACGTACCAAACGTTCAGTGTGTCTATCAGATGCTCATTTCTTCTCAAAAAATCATGTTAGAAAGGAAGAAAATAATGGTTGCATTTTAAGGCCATCACAGCAGCAAAAAGTTTTTTTTTTAAAAAGTAGCAGTGCACCTCATTCTGCTGTCAAAATGCTCATCAGTCCTATGATGTGCCTCATATAGAAGCTTTGAATTCTACTTCATCTTGTTAAGGGTCAATACCAGCTGTGAGTGAACTACAGGGCTTTTGATCAGTGTATCTTTTTCGAAATATGAGGAAACAGGACTTTGTATTGGTACTTATAGAGATATTATAGTGGGTTGTCATAAACCTTTGGAATGGGCACGCAGAATGGATGGAGGTGTCATAATTGAGCCACTTCTTTGCTGCCTACCCCAAAACATATAGGTTAACAGTACACTTATGCAAAATTTCTTACTAACGATTTCTTACTGCATTGACATAGAGCCTCAGTGCATATGCCAAATAACTGAACTCAGAAAAATATACATTTTTATGTTCAGCTTTGGTTAAACGAAAGAATTCATCCAGCTAGACTCGGTTGCTTTTTTTGTTTTATTACTATGAGTGACGATGGTGAAAGCATGCCTCTACGAGGGAGAGATAATCACTGCTTGCTCAGATGAGCTGCAAAGAGGAAATTCATGGAGGCTGAGTGAAAAAGTGTGAAAGCCCTTGCATATGACCCAGGCCAGCAACAAATCTACTGGATTGAAGGTCGCCAGAAGATGATCAAGCGAGCTCCTGATCATGGCAGCACTGTATGATTGATTTTTAAAAAAATATCTTACTCATCCCTTTGCTATGTTAGTGCATATTTGTATGCACATGTATATCTGTGATCAGGAATAATAATGTAAACTTGAGATGCAT
Source organism: Pomacea canaliculata (assembly GCF_003073045.1). Classification (NCBI taxonomy): domain Eukaryota; kingdom Metazoa; phylum Mollusca; class Gastropoda; order Architaenioglossa; family Ampullariidae; genus Pomacea; species Pomacea canaliculata. The sequence goes on from NC_037592.1 coordinate 4,921,678, forward strand.
ACCATTAATCTCCTAAATTTTTGCTTTGTAGTTTTTGCTTAGGTTAAATTAAAAAAAATTTTTTTAGTATATCTTTGGAAGCATACTGCTTACTGAGTAGACTATAACTGTTTTATGATTCCATTCATGCTCTGAATCATCCCTCTGCAGCAGTATGATGAGATTTAAACCCGTTACACTCATATTTGTATTGTTTGTGTCAGGTGAAAATTTGCTCTTAGTTCAATTATACACCTTGTTTATGTCTGTGTTGGTAATATGATGATGATTTCATGACACAGTGGCAGTGATGATGATGATGATGATGATTATTTTGCTTCTCCACCAGGTTGAGGTGCTACTGAATAGTGCAAATGGTCAAATGCAGCCATATGACATTGCCATTGATCCATTTTCACGTACACTCTACTGGACATGCTTCAAACCACAATGTGATTAATGTCACCCGTTTGGACATGACTCCAGTGGGTGTCGTGCTGCAAGGCCCAAGCAATTTCAAGCCAAGATCCTTGGTGCTTTTCCCAGAACGCGGGTAATCATCTTTTTAAGTTATCTACTTACTGCGTATTACTTATGTTTCTGTTAGTTTTAGTGGGGCAAAATATGAAAAATAACATGAATGGCTTATAGAATGTAGTATAACACCCTTGCACTGTTCATGGAATGAAAATCTTAATGGTGCTGAGTGAAAGATAGAAAAAGCATAACGATTGTCAAGAAGAACAAAATGCAGATTTTGACAAGATGCTGCTATTTGCTAAGTAATACATAAAAGTATCAGAAGTTGCAGCAGTGGATAGAAAATGTCATGGAGAAGGTAAGACAAAAATCATAATATTGTTAGTTTGCACATGCCCACACTGGTATATATTAGAAATGAAAGTAGTGTATAGAGAAAGGACTCTTGTTGGCATTTAGATTTTCAAAGTACAGATGTCTTATTGCTTATTTAATATCGAGTGCTATATGATTTGTGTGAAGGGAGATAAATTCCATTGCTTACACAGAAATTGAAATTACATTTGCACTAAGCTACTTGTGGGTATGTCGATGTTCAGGGAAATCTTATAGAAAGACAGTGAATAGATATGTACACAAAGCTGTATTCTTGCACTTGGAGTAGTTTGTCACAAGAAATTAAGGTCCCTTTATTTTTGTTCTTTCTTTTCGTCTCAGTCATGTCCCAATACAACTAGCAGCTACTATGCCAGTATTGTAGTCTTGTCTCTTGAACAGTGTTTAAAGTTGGAATTCACCAAGATTTTTTTAAACTTTCGTGTGAGTGTTTTTTTCCGATCCTTTCTTATCTTTGGGTCTTGTATGCTTTCACGCAGAATTTACTGCAGCTTTGGATCCTGTTTATAGTATATTTGTGAAAAACATTCTTTTCTCCTTCATGGCTTATTATAGCAACATCTATATCTGTTTCAGCTACATGTTCTACACAAACATGGTAAAATCACCCCGCATCGAATCGGCACGTATGGATGGTTCAGAGAAAACTGAATTATTTATCAAGGGCCTGGTCCAACCTGTCTCGCTGACCATCGATAAGACAGAGGGAAAGCTGTACTGGGTTGATGCAGGAAAGAATCGCATTGAGATGTCTGATCTGACCGGGGGAAATCATCGAGTTTTGGTGGATGGTCATTTGGTTGCACCGCGGGGATTAGCTGTTCATGGCCAGTTTTTGTATTGGTTGGATCGGGATCAACAGCTGCTGGAACGCTGCCAGAAGAAAACAGGTGCCAAACGTCTATGGGTGCGAGGTCGTATGCAGGGTCTCAGTGATCTTATTGCTGTCCAACATTCACTTGATGTTACCAGCCACCCCTGTGCTGTGGGCAATGGAGGCTGCTCCCACATTTGTATGGTGGATTCCGACATCAAGGCACGCTGTTCCTGTCCATACAACCTCGTGCTGAAGAAGGATGGCCTTACCTGTGCAGATCCCCCAACTTGCCCACCTGATCACTTCACGTGCAAGAGTGGGGGTATCACCTGCATACCTTTGGTCTGGCGGTGTGACAACTTGTCAGAATGTGAAGATAGCTCAGATGAGCAAGATTGCCCGATCTGTGGCCCCACCCAGTTCCACTGCCAGAGTGGAGAGTGTGTTTCAAAGGACAACCAGTGTGACGGAACTGCTAACTGCAAGGATGGCAGTGATGAGAGAGGCTGCTGTGCTGGGGTGCCCTGTGCATCGTGTGAAAGTCAGGGTCAAGGAGCATGTGCACCAGGGGAGCTGCGAGACTGCAGTGAGGGTGAAGCTAAATGTGTGCACCAGCCAACAGTAGACAAAGTACACCACAACGCCACACACTACGCCATTGCTATAGTTGTTGGTGTTATCTTTCTTATTGTCATCATTGTTGTTATACTTTTCTGTCGTCGCAAGACTCGACATGTGCCATTTACTGATGACGACATTCAGATGGCCAAGAAGCCGCTCAACCCACAGACTAGTGGGGAACCACCTCCCCCACAATCTCACACACTGTCCTCCCGTGGAGGCAAGACTTCAGCTTCTGGAGGTTTATCCTTGGGTGGCACATCGTTGGCCAGTGGACTGCCACCATTTTATGATCGCAGTCATGTGACAGGAGCTTCCTCCAGCAGCTCCACTGGGACCCAGTATCCTCAGGAGACTTTGAATCCTCCCCCAAGCCCAGTTACAGAACGATCAGTTTATACTGGGGGAGGCCACTACTGCTCTTCACAGAGTGTGGGCACTGTACGATCAGCACGCAGGCAGCACAAGCCACACAGGTCTCGTCACCACCACCACCATCATCATAGTCACATTCCCCCGCCCCCCACCACGCCTTGCTCCACAGATGTTTGTGATGACAGTGAGCCTTATCCTGCTAAACGCTTTCGTTACTATTTCAATAATTCTCTTGTGGAACTCAGTTATGACTCTGACCCCTATCCACCTCCTCCTACCCCTCGCCGATACTTTTCGGACGATGTGAGTTGTCCACCCTCACCTTCAACAGAGCGGAGCTATTTCAATCCTTATCCTCCTCCCCCTTCCCCAGTGGGCAACTCTGACTGCTGACCATGACCTGTAAGAGGTGGTATAGTACCATAGTTGCTAAGCACACAAGAATGCATAGATACTCTTCTACTCTTCTTGGAAATAACTGTTGCTGACTCTTGTTTTGCCCAAAAATATTTGGGCAGTGTTAAACTGTTGGCCTTAACATTAAGACCAGATGTTCATAGATACTGGAAGGTTTTATCAATAGGGCGTGCTTGTCTTCATCATTGGTCATTGACATGAGCATGAGGACAAGATTGAACTTTTGTATATTTGACATGTTGTCAGTCTTCCTGTTGCCTTTTGGCTGGCCGGGTCACTGGTGTGTAGTGTTCTCGGAATGTTTACAAACGGGCAGGAATATTTCAGTGAAGAACTTTGGTTGCAAACAGGAAACCACTCCTCTGCCTGCTGAATCTCTTGTAGATATTGCTAAGAGAGTGCCTCAGGGACAAGTGGAAACAGACACAGTATGTCTGACAGAGAGAGAGAGAGTGTGCATGCAGGTTTGTTGTGTCAGTGAATGCAGTTTTGGAGGTAGGGAAAGTGTGCAACCTGTATTGTCTCTCCATTCTCTTTTCCTCTCTTGATTATTTTGTGGTTTTTTTAATTATTTGTGCTGCAGAGTATCATTTTGTGGGAAGCAGATTCGTAGAAGTGTAAGTTTGAAGATGCTTGCACTTCAGCAGTAGTTACAGTCTATAGGATCAGGACTGGAATAAGAGTGCTGAAGACTTACAATTGGTTTAGCATTTTTGCAAGATATTAAAGCTAAATCAAGTGCAAAATCAAGTGACTGGGTTTGGTCATTCTAAGACACTCATTCCTAAAATGTTAGTAAATTTCTCCTTTCAAACTTTTTTGACTTGATATGTGGTCGGTCAGATCTACTCTATAAATGCTAGCCAATGTTTATTTGCGTGCAACTTAGTTTTATTGTAGTTATTACAATATTGTTTTTATCATAGAATTCTTTTATATGCAGGGGAGGTTGGGAGGTCGGGATTTTATGAGGAGCCAGCATCTAAGGCTATATCACGGCAAGGCAGCTAGCCCTGTATACAGATGCCACATGTAGAGAAAGAAAAGAGTGTCCGAGATAAGAGCTGAACCCAGGACAGCCAACCTTCACTGTATTGGTGACAGGTACTAACCATTGCGCCATCAGGCTGCCTCTCCTATATGCAAGAGTTTAAGAGGGTTTCATGTATCAAAGAATTTTACTTGGAAACAAGAAGCAACCAGTGATTATAGGTGCACTCTGCGGTGAAGAAGATGAAACCTGATGAAAGGTTAGGTTAATGGTGGAAGTTATGAATGTGTTATGTAGAACGGCACTATATTCTCATTGAATTTTTAGGACTTGAAAATAAGCCTTAAGGTAAATTAGATCCCAGAATTTTCTTCAGAACTGCCATTGCTATGGCACTTCTGTTGGAGAAATTCCAACATGACATTCTGAGAGTAAACTTATGTAAAGTTCAGATAACCAGAGCGTTGTCTTCATACTTGCCACTTTAAAACATGCTTACATTGTGGCATCCTTCATACTCAAGATAGGAGTGTAGAATTTCATATCTATACCATTCTTGCCTTTTTAATTGTGTCCTTTATTCTTTTCAGGAGATTGTTATACCCCACAAAATTGAAGGCTTTTTGGTGCTTTGCTTTAGGGGTTTCATTTTGTATTTTTCTAGCTGGTTGTCTGTGATGATCAAAATTCTAATGAGTACTTCCTGGAGTCACTTGTGACAGCAGCATTTCAGGGAGCGTGATGGAGGAAGAGAGTGAAAGATGATGATAAGCAGAATGTAAGAAATATAGGTCTATTCAGGGAGTTACTTTAGGAATCAGCGAGTTGTACAAAAGAAGAATGGTTGTTTTTAACATGTTTTCTTATTGTTTTTTAATTCAGCATCCAAAGTTGTCTGGAGGCGATCTTCCTTGGTAATAAGTCAGATACCTTTTTTTGGTTTTTCTGTTGGCAGCCATAAGGGTATTTTGTCAATTATTCAGTGCAAGTACAGCGCACATTTGTCGGTAGTTAAAATGGATGTATGGGTTCAGACTGTTATCCACTCAGTTGTCTTTACTGTGAAATACAAATGTAAAGAGATAGGTGGAAAAGATCACTGTTATAAACTGTTGCAACAGTAAATTTGCTTTGGGATGGAGGGGCAGGAGAACAGTTAATATTGGTTTCCTGATGGCAGATGCCTAAAGGTTTGAAGAATGAAAATTGTGCCTTCAAACAGTATGAAGAGAGAAATTAGTACTGACAGCAAATCTCAACAGTATTTCATGTCAGGCTTTCAGAAAAATCAGCTAGATCCCAACATTGTGCTGTGAATATAAAAAGTAAGTGAAGGCATGAAAGTGTCACTGTGAGAAGCAAAACAACTGTTTACAACATAAGCTCAAACATCTTTGCAAGGCTGAGAAAAAAATAGCGTGAAAAATACTTATTGTATCATCAGACATTGATTCCAAACTAACAATTTGCAGAGAGAGCTTTGTATCTGTGAAAATTAATAAGCACTGTTGCAAAGTATATGTTAACAAATAACCACAAAGCTGTTGAGCAATAAATATTGAGAAATCTGCAGAAACAGATGTGCAGAGCGATGCTTTGCCTACATTAAATGTTACTGTGGTTTCCAAATCATAAAAATATATAAAGTAGTAATTAAGAAATGATACTTTTATTACAATTTTTTACAACAGCTCTTTCTTTGTCTCTCTCACACACACACACACACTAAAGACAGGGGAGGAAACATTTTCCTATCATTAACAGGAGTATGTCCATCATTTAAGCACATCAATAAATCAGCATTATTGTTTTAAACTCTTTGAGCCAGACACAAGCAGACTATGCCAGTCTTTCAGGCGTTAAGTCATGCTTCACAATTTCATCATTTTGCTTGGTTTCTGCTACCCACTATCTAAAATTATTATTTCAGTAAGGAACAAGCAAATGTGGAAACGACTTTGTCAGAAGGTGAAATCGCGTAGCTCCTAGAAGACACAGTGAAAGACTGCTATTACCTAAGCCATGCACAGCACGAAGCAAATGGCTAAATGCTGAACGAATGTTGCCATAGGACCGATATAAGGGAAATACTTTCATCCTGGTTCGCTCTTCATGTACTGCCTGTGTTGTCTTGCCAACTTTGGCTGAAGCTTTAATCTGTGTTGTAATGCTTTTCCAGTCTGTCTTTAGGAAAGTTTTTATTTGGCCTTAATGTACAGTTGTTTTATTTCTGGTTTCCCCATCATTTGCTTTGTTAATAGTACCATTTTCATTAACTCTTTATAAGATAAATGTAGCTGTTCTGTGCCAGTTAGAATTCTTTTCTCAGGCTGTAAGGTTTCACATTTTCAAATGTTACACAGCCAACTATTCTCCTGTAATAGTAGACCCTAAGTGCAGTAAGGAAGGAGTTTAGGGAAATGTTATATCTCTGCCTTCCAGAAAGGTGTATCATGTTAACCTGCTTGTGAAGGGGTTGAGGACATTTCAGCCTACTTACAATTTATGCACATAGTTTTTTAAACTTAAGAAAAGAAAAGAAAAAATCAATTTTTAAATTTACAAATTTAAAAAGCGAAAAAGTGCAACTTGCAGAAATACCACACTTAAGCTTCTGTTGACCACTGTTTCTTCTCATTGCTTTGAAGTAGTGGGATTCCTGCCATCATCTGTGTTTGTAGCCACAAGTGATTTCTGGTGACACATCAGCACTGAGGTCAAGGTGACAGAAAAACTTGTCAATCTGCCTCTTTGCTACCTCTGAAGAGTTGTATGTTTTAGTGTTTGCCCTGTGCCTCAGTTTCAAGTGTCCAGCTAGAGAGGCAAGCAGTTTAGCTGACTAAGCTTGCTTACGAAGTTATATCCATGAAACAAAAGTTGAAAGTGCTTGATATTAGAACAGTGAATTAGCAGTCGCATGATGACAAAAAAACAAAACAAAAACAAAAAACAACTTGGTGCAAGTGGTGATGCTGAAAAAAATCAAGTGTCAAAGCAAAAAAAATGACCTATATTATAAGACGGCTTTTCACTTTATGTGTAAAATATACATGGTCCTTCTAGAACATGTATTTTATAAGGTAAATGTAGGTAAATTTTTATTGCGAGTCACCTGTATGTTTGTTTTCATCACTAGGTGAAGATGAAAAATACTGATACCAGTTTGTGACATATGAAACAAGAAAGCCAGCTGCTTTAATCATTACTAATGTGTTCAGAATATTCAGTCATAAGTTGGCAAGATGTAGAGACACAATTTCTGAGTATTGTTCAGTAATTTCCTTTGGTTGTTAATTTGGTGACATTCACCCTGTTATACTCTTCATTTTAAATTATGAGTTAATGGAGAGGCAGGCAGAACCTGATCTTTTTTCTAACAAAAGGGAAATTCAGTTCTTTTTTTCCATCATCTTTGAAGATAGTTGTTTTAAAGTTAAGGAGTTTGGGGTAAAAGTGATGATAAAAGACTAAAGTTTATAGTTTATGTTAGCATTCCTCATGTTTTTAACAATGTAGGCAGAAAGGTCTAGTGCATGGTATATTTCCTAAGCATGGCAGAGTGGGAGGATTATGTTAATAGATGGCCAGTGATGCAAAGTCAGACTAGTCATTGTTGCTACCTCAGATGCTACTTTTCTTAACCATAGCCAGTAAGCCCAGCTTGTCTGTTGTGTCAGCAAGGCTCGCATGCTGCTGCTTTATTTCATCTTCATGCTTAGTACATATAGAGATGAACTTAGTTCTTGCTTATAATGAAGTTCACAGATTAGCTTTTATTTTTAAAACAGATGAAGAGTTAATGAGGTCATCTGGTAGTGGGAAAGGCAGATTGTTTCCTAGGTGGGGAAAATGTGATATTGCTGTGCTTGCTGCTGATTGGATCAGGCTATGAGAACATTTCATGGGGTTGCTGACATGCTTTAGGTGGAAAATCAGCTTACAGTTTAAGAATTATTATTTCTTCTTATTGCAATCAATACCATGAAAAGAATGTTGATTGTGACTATTTAATAATGTGGAAATTTTTGTGGTGTAAGCTTAATATTTTGTGAATAATGAATATGCTTTCTGACTTGAAATATTTTTCAGTGATCAAATTTAGTTCAGTAAAACTTACATGGTTAATAGTGAGTTCAGTTGTCTACTACCACTGACCCCTATAAGGTGAGAAAGTATATGATGATTTTACTGCCATTGGATAATGATTGATGATTGGATGCAAGTTCTTTTTTTTTCTCTTCGAGTCAGTTTTGAGATTTAAGACATTGTGATACATGTAAAGTGTTTTGAAAGAAGAAAACAACTTTATTAACTTCACGACTTGCACAAATTCATTGTTACATGATTAGGGTGGGACATTACTATCTGGAAAAAATGTTTATCTTAAGTTAAAGGAAAATGTCATTAGAGCTATACTTAAGCAGAAGGTAAGACAATATGTTATATTTATTTGTGTGTTGTCTCTGATTGCATTAAAGTAGGTATTGGATAAAAAAAAGTGGCACAAAACTGTTGCAGCCTTGCACTTTAAGACAAAGTTAAGCAATTAAGCAATAGTTTGTTTTTTTTGTCTGTGTTCACACATAAAACTGGTTGCATGGAGATGTACCAGTGATAGGTTTCAGTGAACATTAAGCCTTGTACATATTCTATTGTAACTTTCGTGACACTCTGGGCATTGTCTTGATGCACATCATAAAAGAAAAAAAAAGCAGGGATATCAACGCATGATGATGTACATCTGATTTCATTCATTTGACACTTAACTGTGTACAGGGTGTGTATTTTGTACTGAGATATATATAAGCAGTTACACTTTGTAAGTGAAACCATCTATGTACATTTGGCCATTTTAACTAGCATACATGTGTGTGTGTGTACATAGGGTAGGTGCTGGGGACAATAGGGAAGATAGCGAAATGGCAGAGAACAGTGCATGGATGTGTGTGAGAAAGTTCTCAGCTGTCGACTGTGAGGAATGACTGATATTTGATACTATAAGACAGCAAAAATCAATGCTTCATTTCAGTGTTATGTTTGCATTTGCACGAGAATATGGTGTTTATGCAGTGTTTTTTTAGGAGACTTTTAAAAGATTTTAAGACAGAAGAACTGTTTATTACAATTGTAACTTTTTTTCAATAAGAAGTCCTCATCAACACTGTGGCATAGATTTGAATTTTAGTGTTGTTATGGGTCAGAGGCGTGGAACGTTCAAAATGATTATGGGCATTGTACTTTGCATTAGCATAAACATTTTTGCATTCCTGAAAACTGGTACAACCCAGCTGCTAATTAGGATAAGCCAACATTTCAAAAAAGAAGAATTTGAAGGAAAAAAAAGGTGATGGGAAGGGAGGATTTGAATGTTGGGGTAGGGGTAGCATTGGAGGATAGAAAGATTCAGATGACTGTTGGCACCAGTTAATTTGTGAGTTTTCTCTACCTCAGTATTGTCTCCGTGACTGTGTTACAATAATTCAGTTATTTACTCAACTGTGGTCAGTTACTTTTTTCACTTTTTCTCAGTTTGCAGCCTGGACATAAATATATTTCCTTCTTGCTGATTGGAAGGGATTGAGCTTTTTTATTTCTTTTGAGGGCCAGTGACAGGATATAGTTTTGCTGTTTCTATTGAAGGCCAGATGAAAGTCAAAGTGCAACTATGCATAAGTGGTCTTTCCTAAAGAAGTGGTTGTGAAGCTGCTTCCCTCTACCCATTGCCTGTTGAGGCAGGTTTACATGATCTGTTAACAAAAGTTTTATATTATAATAGATCAAATGAAAATAAAAAGTACTAAAATATCAATAATTAACAGTGTAAACAAATTTCTTGAATTATGTTTTGGTAGCCCGACTGGATCAGTCAGATTTATGGTAAATGTTTCCCCATCAACGTACTTTTAAATTTTATGTTTTTTATTATTGGAGATGTGATTTACGCATTTGACACTCTCAAAGACATGCTTTCTTAACTACCACAACAGGGTTCTTTTGTAGATCTTTGGTTTTATATTAAATATTTTTTAAACAAACTTTATTTGATTGTTGTTTACTTTTGGAGAATTATATTGTATTCTGTAGACAGAGATGAAAGATATTGGAGATATGTTACTAAAATTAATGGTATATTAATCATGTTAAGAAATTTTTTGCAAGAGAAGAGACAGTGCTTTGTACTGAGCACACATTGTTTTTGTATTATGTATTAAACACATTTTGGCATGTTTGTGAACAATAGTTTCTTGCTGAGGACACTTATTTGTGATGTCACACTTTTGGAACTAAAGCATCTACAAGACAAAATATCTTTTAACCATATAAAAACAATGGGGGAGGGGGGTAGGTATTAAGATATATGCATGCAGAAAAACTGGTGAGCCTGTGGCCTGTGGCCAAATTTTCTATTAGTATAAAAAGTTTAGAAATTGGTGCTTCGTATCAAAAGTGTGATTACATTGAGAAGTTTGATCGAAATGAGAAGTGTCCTGTGTCAATGCCTTCCGTGTTTATGTACATATGTTCTGTGGCTTTCTAGCTTTCATAGACACAATATGAGTAAAACTTCAAAAAGAAAGACAAATATCAAAGTGTTGTTAAAAATTTATTTTTAATTGTGCTTGGATCTCTGGATGGGACGGAGTGCATGTTGTTTGATGTTTTTTATTTGTCTGTGCATGTGTGGATATGTGTATTGTCCTGCAAGTTTCCTCTATTGTCTGCAGGGAAGCTTCAACCTTTGTTTCCCGAATAGCCAGTTTGCAGTGTAGGCAGCATCTTCTTGAAGGTTGCTGATGAAAGTCCTACACAACATGGCGACTGGGCGTAACCTCATGTATATAAGGAATTGAATGAATTTGTTTTTCACATTTGATTTCATATAATGTCAGAAGCTTTTAAGAAAACTGAGCACTACAATATGGCGGATTCGTCTATATGGAAGAAAACATTTTAAGTCGAGAATACACGCTGCAGATACTGGTTCAATTGTTGTGTAATACTGTGCAGGCTGTCTGTTGATGGAACATAGTTACCCCGAGTACGGTATCTAGTGGCCCACCGGTAAGCGTCTGTCCCCAATATCGTGAGGATTGGATGCCCTGGTATCAACACGATATTAACAGCGTTGCGTGAAACATCGCCCATCTTCATTTCTCACGTTATCGACGTTATACTATATACTAGAAATGATCAACAATATAAACTTGAGATTTTGCACACGTCCGTAAAATATATATAACAGTATTGGGCAAAAAGCAAGTATAGTGATGATGGAACAATGAAAATCGAAATGCCCAACCAACGGCGTAATGTTTTAACTGTACGCAAAGAGACAGCATGCACGAATAAGGGATTCACCGATTGCAAAAGAACATGCAGTCCTATTTGTTTTTTGTTAATCCGCTTAGCATCTGAGGTCAAATCATAGGATATGAACCCGAGTGACGCATTGGGTTAGCTGTTTTTACCTCGAATAGATCAAGACATTCTATCGATATATATTTCCGTGGTTTTTACATAACAATTTGTGCAAGAGTAACGCTATGGGTTATTCGACATAAAACAGGAATAATAACACCATTACAACAGACAATACCACGAACTTGTATTGATAGACTGCTGGCAGACGATTTCTTTTTCCCAAGTTAACTACTAAAGCGAGGCAGTTGTGTACAAAGTTTCCGGTTCATTCACATTTCAGATTAACTACTAAAACGAGGCATTGGACTACAAAGCTTCCGGTTAAGTCATATTCTTTGTTAAGGCTCGCCGAGACTGACAGCGGAGAACTTCGGAAGAGCTCTGCAAGAGGCTAAGCTTTGGTCTTGGCAGACAGACAGCAATCCTCGGGTCACAACATTCGGAAAGCTTCGGGGACACTCGTTACCGGAAACACCCGAAGGAATCCGATGGTTTCTCGGTCAAGTTTTTAACTTCCGGAGATAATAGCCTCCCCTTATAAGACCATCGAGTCGTTTGCTGTCGTCTACTGATTGATTTTTGCGTCCGAGACTATCGCTAAAATTCTAAAATGGGGAAGATAAAAGGTAATGCGTTGTTTGGAATTATAATTCAATTACAATGATTAGTCTGATAACTTTGAATGTCTTTCAGTCACACCTTGTGCACTTTCAGGTGGTCCCGTGGTGGAGATGCAGGGAGATGAAATGACAAGGTAAGAAAGCAGACGAACTTTTAACCGAGTTCCTTTCGATTACCTCGATTACAACTCATTTTTTCAGTTATCCAAAACATAGATATAAATTTGTCATGAATTATATTTGTAAACAAATCTAGAATTTGTGAAGTCTAAGTCAAAATTTGTTCGTAAATATATGTGCGACAATTTCTCAGTAATGTTTTTAATTAACATCTTAAATTTCATGAAAACTGAAAAAAGTGCTTGATCAAATGAGTAATCACATTGTCCATTTGCATTTGAGTATTTTTGCAAGCAGTATATATATAGTACTTTGTAAATACACCTGTATCAAAAGTATACCTCTACCCCACCGTTTAGTCTCATTTTAAGAATAAACTGGACTTTGGACGCAGGACGGTACCTCGATCTGTCGTTGACCGACATAGTCCAAGTCTAGACTACGATGGCATGCACGGAAGGGCATAGATATCTTATAGTCGGTTTTCTAGAGCATATAACAATTAATGTAGTTGACAGCAGACTATGCATGGGTTCATTGGACTGTTAATTATTAGTCCAAAAAAAATTGTGTATTAATACAGCTTTCCAGGTAAATTTATTCTTTAGTGTGTTTCTAATGCATTTGTATCCTTTGGTTTATCTATAAACTCTGTGTGAATTAGGACAATGTTGAATCAAAGACTGTATAAAAAGGATGTCTCATTCACCTTAAACCGTACAGCATGCATCATCACATTTCCTCTGTGGACCTCATCCACAGAAAAGCACACTGGCACTTCATTTTGTATCTTACAGCTTTTTCATCAGTGACATGATAGTTTTGTTCAGTCCCAGACTTAACCTTAGGTGTATTTAGCTATATGGCTTCTTGGAAAAAAGTATTACTAGCATTCTCTTAAGTACTTCTGATAAAATTTTATACATAATGTTGTACACATTTAGTAACCTGTTTTTAAAATTGAGCTGACCTGTCTGCTTGTGAATCAAATATTACAATGTGTATACTACACTATCTCCTATTTGAAATCTTGACGTAAAATCTTTCTCTTGGGAACTTAGCACCTGCTCATAGCAGTGATAGTCTGTTGCTGTTCATAATCTTACCTCTGTTGTTTATTTGACTATAGAAGTACTCTTTATACCATAACTGGTTGTTTTTAACAGGATATGTAAACAAGTGATGGGAACATGACAGTTGCTGTTGATGTACCTGACTTTTTCGTCACAACTGTTTATAGACATGTTTATTCACTAATCAGTATTACCCTAAAGAGGGTATCAGGAGAAATTATATGTCAAAGAAGTTATGTAGTCACTTCTCTGCACCCACACACACACAGATTGACTAGTTTTCTTCCACACACCCATATCTACCCTATGCACCACTCCACACGAGACCTGGCTTAACACCTCAGACAGTAAATGGAAGACTGAAAGGCTTTTGTCCAGCAAGTGAAAGCACAGATTCATCACCAAGATGCCCATGTTATCTTTCACTCCACTCATCAGCATTTACCTTTTGAGGAGGAGGAATTAGTAGGATCTGACATAAGTGGCCTTAAAATGGGAAATGTCTTGAATAATATTTTTACCACTTTATATGTAACAAAAATTATCTTTCAAATAAAGATAGCATAAACTATATAAAAAGGGAAAAAGTCAATTAACATGCAATTCAGGAGAATGTTTAGCACCTGGTGATGGAGATGACTGTTTGCATGTTTGTTAATCACTCAGTTTTTTTTTTTAGGGAGACCAAGTCATGCCACTGCTTCAAAGTGGAGTATTGTAAATTTAGATTATTTTGAAGCAGATAATTTTTTTATTGATAATTATTTCTGCAAAGACTGTTCATGGCTAGTGCTTGCATTCCAGAGTGATCTGGGACTTGATCAAAGAAAAGTTGATTCTGCCATTTGTTGATTTGGAAATTCATTTCTTTGACCTTGGTCTGGAGAATCGAGATGCCACTGATGATGCAGGTAAAGGCTAAAAGAGCTGTTGAATGTTTTGTGTACATGTTTAATAGAGAGAGGAGAGAATATGCATATATGTGATAAATATGTATTGTATAAAGTTAAGATATATATATATATATGCATCTATACATAAAAGTATTTGCATGTGTAATCAATTCATATGACTGAAGTTCACAATATGCTGAAAAGAAGAATTAGGGGTTGTATTATTAGACTTCAGTAAAGCTTGAAAGCAAGGGTCAGGAACCTTTTTTCTGCCAAGAGCCATCTGGATATTCATAGCATCATTAGTGGATCATACAAAATATATGTTCCAGATTGTTTTCACCATTAAAATATGCAGTTCATGGCATATACATGGAGTCATTTTACTTGAATGCTCTGATAGAATCTTACTGCAGAACAGTTATATCATTTGCTTGAAGTTCTTGCACTAAATGTTATTTTCAGAGATACATTTCAACCTCAAAAAAATAGAAAGAAGAAAAAAGATTATTATTGTACATAAACTGATGACAGGTCTACATTCATTTAATTTGTCACTGTATCAGGAATTTTGAGCATGGCTTGACTTTGAGTAGCCTTTAAGAATGAATCAAATGAAGAAGGATTGTGGTATTACAAAGGTTATGCTAAAGAGTTTGTTGAAAGAGATTTTTCTGCCTAATCAAAAGAGGTCAGATATATTACAAGTGCTTAATAAAAAGGTGCAGTGAGGTCATGTGTGCATTAGGTAAGTTTCTGGTTTATGATTGTTACAGTGACTATAGAAGCAGCTAATGCCATCAAGAAGTACAATGTTGGTATCAAATGTGCTACCATCACACCTGACGAAAAAAGGGTGGAAGGTAAGAACTGTTTAGTGGGTGAGGCAGTAACTGTGATCAGATCATTAACAAATTAACTTTTCTTTAGAGTGAGTTTCTGGGGAGGTATTCATTGACTGAACTTTGTACTGATGCATCGGATATTTACTGCATGCAGAATTCAAGCTCAAGTTCATGTGGAGGTCGCCCAATGGAACTATTCGTAACATACTTGGTGGTACTGTGTTTAGAGAGGCCATAATCTGCAGAAATATTCCACGATTGGTGCCAGGCTGGACCAAAAGCATTGTCATTGGTCGTCATGCATATGGGGACCAGGTGGGTGTTGCTCACTTACTTTATAGGAATGTATAAGAAAGTTTATACTGATATTTTTAGAGCTGAGGAAAGAGATGAGGCACATGTCTGTGTATGAGGCCAGGTTTCAGCCTGACTGACACAGCTGACCAGGCATGTATGCTGCATATTAATTCCTGGAATGCCATCTAATACATCAGACACCCACCATTGGTGTTGAAGGCTTATACCACTATACCATTAATTTTTTGCATTATATTATATTCCAAAAAGCTTGGCATTCAAGCTTGTGGTTCTGAAATAGCATGTTTTTGTCCTCAGTATAGAGCCACTGACTTTGTGGTACCAGGACCTGGCAAGCTAGAAATCAAGTTTACACCAGAGAATGGTGGGGCGCCCATTGAGTACACGATCTTCGACTTCAAGGATGGTGGGGGTGTGGCTATGGGAATGTATAACACAGATCAAGTGAGCTTTCTTCAGCATATGTGCTTCTTGCAGATTGTATTTGCATGCATCATTCTTTGTAGACATGCTGCTGTGTGTGTATGCATGATGCACGCATGCATGTAGGGGTTGGTGGATGCATATGAGTGTGTGTGCGCGCATGCTTGAAGAAGACTGTTTTCAAATACAGTTAAAGAGATTTTTTACAATCTGTAGTGGTACTTGTAAGAACTTAATGTTTTGGGTGTTGGGTGGGGATAGAGAGAAGAACAAAATTATAATAAATGGTGAGGTAACACCATAATATTTTGAACCATTGGTTTGCAAAATTACTCTGTCGTGGTAGAACATTTCATTTAGAAACAAAAACTACAGCTTTCTCATCAGTAAATTTTAGATTTTATTTGATAGAGCAGAGATGCAAACTCTTCTGTTTTAGGTTACATGTATAGTTGTGTGTCCGATGGTGTTCATGATAATAACAATCTATGATTCCCTTCCAGAGCATCAAGGATTTTGCCCAGAGCTCTTTTCATTTTGCCCTAGAGAAAGCCTGGCCGCTCTATCTTAGGTGAGATTGTGATAGATGCGGAAGACAGTTATTTGTGGAGTTTGTGCTGACATTCTTGAAGCAAAGATTTTGCCTCATTTTATGATCTTTGCAATCTTAATTTTGAATTTTGATGGAATGGTTAGAAGGCAAGATGGTTATTTTACTGTATCCTCAGTGTTTCCATTGCTGTAATAGCTGAAGTAATTAATGATAATTTGTTAAGTTTATTGTTAGGTAGCCTTCTCAGCCTCAACCTTAACTGGTTACATTCATGAGGGTCAAAAGGTCATTGCAAAGAGAACCTTAATATGTACTGTGTGTAAAAAAGTTAATGTTGAAATTTTATATTCTTGTCTCTTTGGTATCATTCAAGTCATATTTATTCATTATTTACAGCACTAAAAATACCATCCTAAAGAAGTATGATGGGCGTTTCAAAGATATTTTTCAGGAGATCTATGATGCGTAAGTTATGCATTTGATTTACACATTATTAATCATCATCATTCATCCCTTGACTGGTACTAGTGGACTGTTAGTTAAGCTAGCCCACTGGTATGGATCACCAGTTAAGCTAGTCCACTGGTACCCAGGGTACCTAGCTCGATGCTGCAGCTGACAATGATCTTCACCTAAGTTGGTCGAGTGGTAGCGAGTTGGTTATGCATGGAAGATTAAGTCCACATGATTTATTCATATCTAACAACAGACTTTTTAAGTAGCTATTAACAGCTAGCTGAAGTGAGTATTGCAGTGACCTCCTTTGACCACTTGCATGTAGCAAATAGCTTCATGGGTCTGTGGCTATGGAGATAAATCAACTGTGATTGTGAGAAATGACTTTGCATTGATTTTACATGCCTCACATTCTGGCTGTTGAAGTCATTTTGAGGTCAAGGAAAGTTTTTTTGGTGAAATAAACATATTTGGAGCTTTATATACTGTGTCTTCCATTCCTATCAAATGGAATGGCTGTCAAAAATGAACTTAGGGCATGTAGAAGATTGTTTATCTATAATATAAATGTTCACAATTATCAAATAAGAGCTCAAGAATTCCCAAATTAAGGATCAACTCGAAACATGTAGAAGAAAGCATATTATTTATTGCACTTTTTTGATGTTTAAGGATTGTAAATAGTTGTTTATCAGTCAGTTTTTAGAGAGTATATTATTGGTGAGGTACATGTATGGTTTATATTTTTTGTACCCTCTAACAAAATAGTTGCTACAGAAATTTTTTTCTGTCAGCTTGACTTCTGGTTATCTGTGCTCAGGAATACAAGGCCAAGTTTGAGGCCAAGGGGATTTGGTACGAGCATCGCCTGATAGATGACATGGTTGCTTATGCAATGAAATCTGAGGGAGGGTTTGTGTGGGCATGCAAAAACTATGATGGTGATGTACAGTCAGATTCTGTTGCACAAGGTAGGTTTGAGAAGATTTCTGTGTCTGATTGTCTCCTCGTCTGCTTGTGTAACTGTAAGCATGTGCATTAGTGTGCTTTAGTCACTGATATTAACGGCAGCATAGGAAGAGATTATAAGGTGACCAGACGTCCTGCTTTAGGCGGGACAGTCCCGATTTTGACCTCGTGTCCGCCTGAATATCGGGCGGGAAATGTCCCGCTTTCTGGCTTTGTGGCAAGTCCATCAATGTGCCGGTTGTCTTTAGGCGTTTTTTGACGGTGACGACACCATCATCGGCACGTGTCCCGCTTTCGCCCCCGAAACGTCTGGTCACCTTAGATTATGTCTGCAAATGTGTGCCATGCAGTCAAAGCATTCAGTGCTCTGAGTTAAGGCCAGATTATTTATTCCTTAATGCAAGGTACTTAAAATTTTATGAAGTAAAGGGATCTAGTGGAAGGGACAAATTGATAACATAGCTATTGGAGTAATCTTGAAGTGTCCCCTTCTTATCTTAACCATATTTCTGTAGTATTCATTGAAGTGTTTGGTCTTTACATAATCTTTGTCATTTATTCTGTCATTGTCTGTCACAAGTTTGCCAGTTCCCATCTTTTCCACATTCCTGTATACGGTACAAAAACTTAACTTGGCAGTTTAAAACAGGTGTTATATATCAGGGGGAGCTGCAGGAGTGTTCCTGTGTCCTTTTCTGCATAAAACTTTCCTAAGGACCTATTCATCCTCTGAAAGATACTTGCATTTTTATGAATAGAGAAGAAAATTATTCATGATACTCACTCTTGGGAGGGGCATGAAACATTGCCAGTAATAATATAATTATAAAAATAAATGAACATTTTAATTTTATTATGTTAATGTCTGTGTATGTTCATAGATAAGGCTAACAAATATTAATGCTACTTCAGTATGGTGATGACAGTCTTTGGCAATTGATTAATTAGGGTTTGGATCGCTGGGTATGATGACCAGTGTGCTAATTTCTCCTGACGGCAAAACCGTCGAAGCTGAAGCAGCCCATGGCACAGTCACTCGGCATTTTCGTGTGCATCAGCTTGGAAAAGAAACCTCCACTAACCCTATTGGTAAGATGGCGTATGATATATGGTGTGTGGTGTATAGTGACAGGAGTGTAAGCATGTACATTGCTAGTTGTTGCCATGTGAAGATGCCAGAGTTTATATGCATCACACTATAGACACTCACACATATATTTTATAACCATTTTGTTTTTCAGTTCTTGAGGTGGGAGCTAACTGTAAGGAAACACTGAATTACTGAAAAGATCTTAATGGAACATTAGAATTTTGTGTAAAGACAGTTTGCCATGAGTATACTTAACGCTGACTCTGGGACCAGATCCAGTTAGCCTGAATGATGCTTGTGGAATTGCTTATACACACAATTCTAAGCTGGGTAACATTTGTGTTTATTGACATGTAGGTTAAGAAGAACGGGTATTTGAAAAGAAAAGTAAAACAAATTATAGATATTTACAGTTTGAATGAACTAGAAAAAAATTGTTTGTCGTAATATTTCCAATGAGTTTGGTTTTATGTCAATCATTCTACATTTTGTGTAGCTTCCATATTTGCATGGACACGTGGGTTGGCCCACAGAGCCAAGCTAGATGACAATGCAGAGCTAGCAACATTTTCCCGTAACCTGGAAGATGTTTGCATAGAGACGATTGAGTCGGGAATGATGACAAAAGATTTGGCAATATGTATCAAGAGCATGAACAGGTATCATGTGACTTCTGTATGGCTGTTCTTTCTTAGTGTGCTTGTGCATGTGTGTGCATCAGCTTATGGTAAAAGAAATAATTTCATATTGATTAATGGCATGGATAATGAAAAAGGGAAATGTAATTATACACAGCATGTGGAATGGAAAGGAAAACTGCATATATTTGTGCTTGAATTAAATAATGTGCCATGACAAACTGCAATTGAATAAGAAAAACCTGCATGTGTAATGATATAAAGAAATAACTGAATAAGGGATAATGAACAAAAGAAATGGCACAAATGGAATCAGCAGAGAGCATACAATATGTCTGATAAATCACAAAGTTAGGCTCACAGAATGGAAAAAATGTGTAATATTATAAACATCATGATATACAGGTTAGCATCAATACTTACCTGTCAGTTAATTGTAGCTAGTTGAATGTTGCCTCTTTATTTGCTAGGTAGATAAAGGAATCAGGTATTCATCTGCTAGGTGGATAGGTATGAGTTTTCTGGTCAAGTCTGTCCAAGCTTTGAACTGATAGCTTTCTGCTGTAAAGGAGAAAACACTAGCTTTGAAACAGTGTCTTTGTGCTCTAAAGTATACTGCATTAGCCATGCATGCATAAGCCTTGTAATTTGCACATACTAATAACAGCTGATAGTAGAACAGTTTGAAGAAGCTTTTCACAGTAAATGGTGTGCCATCTGTCATAGAACTTAGTTGATGAAGTCAATAAATCATCAAATATATCAAGCTTGCTATTCTTCTTGGTTAGGCTCAGTAGCCTGATGGTTGATTCACTTGGCTTTGGAGCAGATTACTGATTCAAGTTTTTGAAGTTGTTCAGTTATAAGCCTCCAGCATAAAGATAGCTGGTTTATCAGGGAAAGAAAATGTGTTGAAGGAAGAGAGTTAGGCTCTGCCTTCCATAAGCCATGTATTAGACACAATGAACCACTTTTATTTACTTCTCCTATGACATCTAGACTATGGGACTCTTTACCATTTAATTCTTATTTTTACTAAATGCCGCGTGTTTTTCATTGCAAGAACAGGCTGTAAAAGATTTTTTTGAAAAAATTCAGGTTAGTGAATGCTTTTTGCAAAATACAAGGTTTTGTGAGATGGCTGATGTTCCCTATTATTCACTGTACTCTCAGTGTTCAGAGAGAGGATTACCTTAACACCTTTGAGTTCCTGGATGCCCTGGCTGCTAACCTGCGGAAAAAGATGGCTCAGAGTTGACTGAAAGCAGACAGCAGCAAGCTTTGAGTCATCTCCTGTCTGGCAGCAACATCTTTCAAAATTATCATCAGATCAAGGCCAGACAAGGAGGAACTTTGATATTTATTCACCCAGGCTTGCTTTGTTCCTCCCAGAAAATACAGGGTGTAAGAAAAGGTAAAGGAATTGGTTTATTATAGACAATCCCAAAGAGCGTTTTTCAGCATTTACATTTGCATTTACATCCTTTTTGGGATGGAGGAGCAGTGTGAAGCTCATTCTGTGGATTAATATTTCAGAATATTACACCCTGTGTTTGTAATTATCATCTATGCATGTATCAAGCATATTTTCTTCCTTAACACTTGAAACTAACATTCATGTAACATTTATATTATACTTTTCTAGACATATCGATTATAACTAATGATGAAACTAGAGCACAATTTTATTAACTTAATTATCGTAAGATGGTGATACTTTAACATGTTATATAAGTTATAATCATGACTATGCTATAATATGAGGTATTAGATTACAGGCAGCATAAACTCAACTAATGATAAGGAAGACTTGGGAGAGTTCTTGTAAGGGATCTGATAGCAAGCCATTGCGTAACTCAAATGCAAAAACACCTGAATTTTCAGAACAGGTTGGGATTATTTATTCAGAGCTATGTAAACACAATCTGAGTTTATCCCAGTTGTTTCCAAACAAAAAAAAAAAAAAATGAGCACACTTTGAAAATTATGAAAACAAATCAATCAATTATGGGAAGACATGCTGATATCTGTACAGACTGACTAGATTTATTTAGCATGAACAAGAGGTGATGGTGTATTATTAGAGCCTGAGTTTATGTCTTACTTATGTGAAATCCTATACTTTGGAATATTGCATTTATGGAATCACACTTAACATTTAACTTGCATCAAATAACCAGCTTGTATACTGTAGGTTGATAGTTTTTCGTGAAAGGATCTTGATGAGATGCATGAAGCACTTGCTGGGCCATGTGCTGTTCCATAAGTGTCCGAGATTTCATTCATGCTGCCAAAACTGATGATGTTTAATCTTATGCATGAGAATATGCACTTTTTTATTATACAATTTACATTTAGTTTATATAGTTAGAAAATATTTAATGAATAAATTGTTAAAATCAAATCAAAGTATAATCGGGCTTTTTCATTAAAAATCTTTCAAAAATCAGTGTAACAAATATATTCTTTATATTCATACATATATATATATGTGAATATGGCTAAATACCAAGTTCTACCAAATATTTGATAATATTTTTGGCCAGAAGTGCCTTAGACTGTAACAGTAGATCTTCTTTTGAGACTGACTTTTAAAAAATTTATATTGTCTCACTTTTGACTGAAAGTTCAGTTCACAGTTTGTCCCCACTTTGGTCTTGCTGTATTTTAAATTCTACTTGATTTTGATCCAATACTTATTTCAAATTTTTATTTGTGCAATAATTACTAGCAATATTAGCTGTCATTCTGTACATGCTAAATCAGTGGTTTTTACCCGGGGTTCGATCGAATCCTAGGGGTTCGGTGAGTTGGTCTCAGGGGTTCGGCGGAGCCTCCGCCATGGGGGGTCAAGACACACCCGCAATTCGTGATGACACTAAAGAAGGGTTTGATGAATGTGCCTATGAAACTTGTGGGTTCGGTACCTCAAACAATGTTAAGAACCACTGTGCTAAATACAAGTCACCAATTCATATTTTGCACAATATGGTTAATTATATGCACAAAATACAAATTTTTATTATTAAAACCAGCGGGATTTTTCACAAAAAGCAATGTCTTTCTAGCATGCACGATGCACAAATAATGTCTTTAATTTACTGGATTTGAATCAGTAATTTAATGTGATCTGCACTAGTGAGCCTGTGATTTATGATTTGCTTTTAATTTGTGTCAATCAGTATTAACACAATAAACTTTGATGCAAAAGTGGGATGTTACTTGTTGGTTGTGTACCTTGGTGTCTCTACATAGAGCAAAGCTATGGTAGTGCCAAGCTCAACTCCCCATTCTTCTGTGTTCTCTATCCACTCAGTGTTGTCTTTTCCCGTGTTACAGCGAACAAATACACAGTTTAATTTTTATATTTTCTTTATTTGGTTAAAAAACCAATATCCACAGAGATACAATATACACATATAATACATTCTAATGTACACATTTACAATAATTGCAAGTTACCATAAAAGCCTCGTCCTCCACACATAATATTGCTTATCAACACTCTTTCCCAGTGCAAGTAGCATATATATACATGTACAAAAGTTAAAAAGAAGTGTTTTAAATTATGATTTGTTTTTGAAATTTAACTGATACAGGTTACAGTTTACAATGTGAACAGTTTAGTTAAATCATAACTTCTTCCACACTGTCAATTTACTGCTGCTTAACAGGGACACAGTTTCGGCCAACTTGGTTTCTCCAGGCAAAATGCTTTTTGAGAAACATGATGCTTGAATAAACTGTTCACTCTGTAAGCACTGAACAAGTCCATTCCAATTGATTGCTGATAAAATTTCAGTCTAATTTCTGAAACGTGATACACAGTTGAAATGCAACAATGTGTAGGTACTTTTTATGTAAAACATCCGGACATGATCAAATATCTAACATACCCACAGTAAGATAGCACCTGACATACCACAAGAGGTGTGACATGTCAAGATATATATGGTAGGAACACACAAAACAGGTTGCTGTGAAAGCAATGACAGTAGTCATGTTTATATGGCTCCTGTGTTGATCTCTAATACCTATTCTCCCCTCCCCCTTCTCCAAACAAACCTCTACAAATAGTGTCTATAGATATCTGCCAATGCATCACCAGTTCATCCTTTACTGGCCCAAAAGTTTTTTCTCTCTCTTTTAAAGCACAATCAGTGTTGTTGTTTTTGTGTGTGTGTGTGTGAGGGCTGTTGATGTTGGATGAGGTGATGCTGATATTTTATCAAAACTTTTGCTATAGTTTTGATCCTAGATGGTTGTCACTCAGTAAACATTAAGCTACCAAATCGGTCAAAGCTTTTCTCAACACCAACTATTTCTGTTCCAGTGATCGTCTCTCACTATCTTTTGCAGACATGTCCATGGACACATTCTTGCTGCTGTCCAGCATTCATAAAATAACAAACAGCACAGCAGGGGGTTCTAGCACAGGAAACATTTGTGTTACAATTTACAAAAAATCACCATCACACCTTGTTTATTAATTGAACACTTTCAGCCTTTTATTAAAGTTGACGAAAAGCACATTGGGTATGTGGCGAGCTCTTGGTGAAGTTACCAACAGTAAAATACAAAGGTGTGCTTTGTAAGGCTTTTCTGCATGTGCTTGTAATTCTCAAAATGTCTGGGTTTACAAATATTTTATTTCAGGAATAAAAAATTTTTGCTATTATTCAATTTTGGAAAAATTCAGCATATAGCATTTTTATAAAAGTAATCACATAAATTCTACAATCTTTTATGCAGTTACAAAAGAATTAGTATAAAGTTACAGTAAATTTTGTCATTCTTCCCCTCAAATCCACCAGTTACGTAGAATTTGTTTCAGCCTAAAGAACTTGGGAGTGACTCAAATTAATATGAGAGAAACATTTTGTCTATTGAAAATAAATTTACATTCACTGCATGCACTTTTATCTGCATAAACCACAGAAATTCATGTATGTCATGGCTTGATTACTTCATTAAAACTTACAAGAAAACTTCTGCAAAAAACTGACACTGATTAGATATGGCATGTTTCAACAACTGCATCTTGAAATTCTTTGTAGATCATGTGCAAGTCAATGGAATGGGAAAACACTTTTTTTTTTTGCATGAGGAAAACTGTTACTATCATGCCTAGAAAACAGGAAAGGAATGATCTCCCCTCTCTTTTGTCATGAGGAAAAATTTACAGAGCTGAAAAGGAGAGGAGGAAATGAGTAAAGAATTGTTCCTGGCCCTTTTATGCAGAATTTTATTATCAAAACAATGCTTGTCAGTTTTCATCAACAAGGAGGAAAGATGTTGAAAAATGTTATATTTTTTTAATAGAATGGAGATACTACAGACAAAGTGCTGTGTTAAAAAAACATAATGAATGAAAAAATAACAGCTAAAAATGACTTTGCACATCACCGACTAAAACCGATTTGAAGTGCAAAGTGCTTTACTTTGCAGATTGTGCACAGTCCCAAAGAATAAGCCTGGGTTTTGCCGTGCATAGAGACTTGAAGACTGCAGGGTCTGAAATGTACCCAGGCCTGCTGTGAAATTAGTGGATAATTCAAAATCTGTAGCAGTGAAGGAATATGATGTTTAAAAAAGGGTTTTTGTATCATATCAGTTGTCACAGTTTCTGACCACAACAGATGACTACATGAGGCACTGATAGGTGTTCTCTTAATGTGCTGGAGCCGTCACGAAATAACATGCGTGACACACTTTCAATCAGAACTATGGTAACAACTTCCTCTAATGAAGCTAGAATTGTGCTGAGTTTTTGTTTGCTTGCTTTTTTTCCTGGTGTGGGGGTGCAGAATACCACCACCAATACAAAACGTTCAGAAACTCTTTATATGATGGCATAAGCTGATGGCCAGAATACTGAAAAAACATTATGCATCGTCTCTGCGTGATTGCAATAAATGTTAAATATAACAGTTCTTGGTGTACACTGTCATTAAACACAAAACTGCAAAGTTACGAATTGTTAATGTGCTTACCAAGCTAACTCAAGGGCTATCCTCATTCAAAAAGACCTCCCCCCCTACAAAGTGATCTTTGATGTACTGTAAGGAAGCGTGGCAAAGACAGACGCTAATAGGTATACAAAAAATTCTTTTCATTAGTACCGAATATGAATAATTCAGTTCTTTGTCCTGCCAGAAGCAATAACTGTAATAAATTTCTGAAGACCATCTTCAGCTAAGAAGAAGAAATGGACTCCTCTATTACCATATCTCGTAGATGGCATAATGCTACACGAGAAATGCTCATCTTCATTCTGCTTTTAAATGAAAAAAAAGCTTTCATGGGTTTTTTATTTAGAAGACCAAACATCTGAATGTTTCAAAATTCGCTACTTGAGGTAACAAGCAGTCACCTGCCACACACACAAAGAAACAGGCAGTTAAGAATTTAAATTTGAATTGTGCAATACGAATTTGTCATTAAAATCTCTTTATTATATTGCAACATTTGCAAGCCTGATTTATGTGACAGTCAACAATTAAATGAAAAGGTTTATTAGCCGAGAAGATAAAATTCAAGATACACCTAGCAAAGGAAAAACAAGCTTGGTAAATTAACATGGCTAGAAATAATTATGTCATCTGCAACAATTAATCTTGTGAAAAAAATGGGTGGAGGGGGGGAAGACACTGATTTTTCCCTCTGTAAAAGTGAGTTGGGTCAGGGTACTCATTTTACTGCTTGACAAAGTTTAGCAACTACACTATCACCATAGATACCATTAGCAACACACCATCTACTTACTCTGGGCTAAAAAGATTTTAGTGCAGCGCGTAATTTCACGATGTCATCTAGCAGTTGCTTGGCCTCCTGAATGAGGGACATACAGATTTTTAGCAGCCTACACAAGCTCATATGTGTGTAGGTATGTGTAACTTTAGCCTAAATTTAGGATCAGATTGCATCTTATACTTTATATTTCAAACACCTTTCTCTAGCACCCATTTTGTAATATCGTTCTTAACTTTCAAGATAAAATTTATAATTATGCTTTCCCTTTCCTAGTTTAAAAAAAATAAAGGTAGCTTACAAAAAGTTTTAGAATGAGTTTAGAGATTGTTTAGATTACTTTTCTTATGGTCTTCTAATCATCTTTTGATTGCCAAAAAACTTTGATATGTTCAGTTGCCAGAGACTCAAGAAATCGCCACAGGTGTGTGGCAGGTGCAGTTAACTTTCAGAACAAGGTATATAAATATGCCTTTTGATGTTTCTCAATGCTTTTGCTGCCTCTAGTTCTTCAAAAGGTAATGGATTGCTCCACAGCTATATACACCTTGAGGGTTTGTATTTCTGCAGGCATGACGATTCTGCACAGATTGATGCTTATTATTAAGAGCACAAACATCGCAACATTCAAAGAACTATGAACATAGCAGCAGGTACAGCTACAACCAGCCCATCATGGGGACAGATTGTTTGGTCTGTAAAGATGAGATGGCAAAAGTAATATTGACATTACCCTGTCTCAGACCCTCAAACTTTGTGAAATTGTACTGAACAAAACTGGTAAATGTGCTGAGACCTGTATGCAACTAATTCCATACTGCATTTCCAATGTTTCTCTCAATTCATTCACTTAAAATAGAAGAACCACCAAGACCATTCACATGGTGAACAAACTGCAGGGATATAGAAAAAGTACTTCAAACTAATGTAGTAACAGATGGACTTGCATTCCTCACAGGTAAAATTTGTATTAAGAGTTAAAAAAAAAAATCCCCCCACCTTCCCATTCAAAGCTCTGAAATACACTGCAAGATCAGATCTTTTATCTACAGGCCGTTGCAGACAGCCATCAAAACCTTGATTCTGTTCCCAGACAAAAATTAACGGATAAGACACAATCTGACTGTACACACATGCAGTGCTCTGTGGTCATGGAATAGAAATCTTTGAAAGAAAAGATATACATGGTATCACGAAAGCCATATGGATTTTAGTATTTTACAACATTTAGGCTTCTGCCTGCATGTTTTCACAACACTGTGGTGTTATAAGATGTGAACTGATGTACACAGCAAGCTTGGCTACTGGCACACATGACCAACTGGCATTTTAAAGCTTTTCTCCCCACCAGCACTGGCCACCCATGTGCTTTGTCAAGAAAATGATTTCATGGCATGCAGTTCCATGAAACATTTGCTTGGGTCTTGGGTATCATCTTACTAAGTTGACGTGTTCAGAATTATCCCAAGTTCATTTAAAAATCTGTCGTTTATTTTCAGTGTCCCTAAACTCCCACTAATCTATGTGCACCTGTATTAGATGAGCAAAAATTGTAACATCTTGCAAATTAAATTATTTTTATTATTATTTAACAACTTCTACCGACATTTCTGCTTTTAAGTTGATCTACATTAGCACAGAAGTTTGTTTACAAGTCACTTTTTGTGACTTAGCTATTTCTCAGAATTCTCACTGCTTAGTCCAAGCTGCATGCACCAAGTTTTCTGCCTTTGGGCTGTGATCAACAGATACCTGTGACATACTCTCTCTGAAGGAGGACTGGATAGTAAAATATGAAGGGTCAAAAAAGGAAAGACTTAAAAGTTCTCTAACCATCTCAGCCTGCAATGATTACATGTTTAGCACATGAAGATGTTGTCACGATACATGTCTCTCACAGCTGAAACACTGCCTAAGTTTGGACAATGGGCATTTTTTTTATCTCCAAAGTCTACACAGTAGCGTGAGTATACAGTAGGTACATTTAACATTGATAATGATAAAATCTTGAAATCATTTTGCTTCTCACTTAGCTGAGGGAAGGAAGGAACGTAATGAATGCTAGAATGACAAACAATTAAGTGAATTTTGTGATGATCTGTCTTCCTTTTTGCTATTTTTGTTTACCTTTACTTACAAAAATTTAAAAAAAAATGCAATTAACTTTCCAGGTTGCCAACTACTATCACTTGTTCATGAATGCACTTACTGTAAGAAACATTCCAGCGATCATCAATCTAAACAGTGTGTCAGCACCAGTCTTCACAATTACTTGGAAGATGGCAGAACAATTTCTTGTCAGTCTTTTGAAAGATGCCTTAAAATGTGGATGGAGATATATATTAGGCTATAAAAGGATGCTGTTTATAAGATAAAAAAAAAAAATGAAGAGGTCTGCATACTGAAGCATCAGCTAATTGCACATCTTATTATTTATAATGCTTGCTTGTTTTGTCTCTATGTCTGTAAGATCTTGTGTGCTGACCTTTCTTGAACAACAGGGTTAAGATCAGTCAATACAAATATAGGCCCCCCAAAACGCTGCACAATACCAAGTGTCAAAAGCACTCTGCAATGTAGTGCAGAATAAGAATTTTTTTTAATGTTTCAAGCAGACTTATCATTTGACATAGTTGAGCTGGACACTTGTACCTTTATAAAGTTAACAGCACTTCTTGCCTCCCTTTGGAATGGACAGGTTTCACAAGAATGTAAATTTCTAAATCAAGGAAAAACAAAACGTTGATTTACTGCACTCCAAACATGGTACAGTAGCACTCACTGTGTTCATTTTTACTGCAGACCTGCCTAAAAGCTGAGCAGATTCTCCTGCAGATGGTAACGGTCTTCGTAATAAGATGATTAATCACAACAAGACCCTAACTAAGCACACCTTGAGGAATTTTCTGTATTAACCTAGTGCATTCCCGTAAAAGTCTTAGTGAATCAAAAGTTTATCTGTTCAGTCATGATTAGTCTACCACAACAGTTGTAATGTTTGTCATATTAAAAAGAAAATGTTTTCACTTTTGCAAAGCACCCTGATTTGGGACGCCAGCTGGAGTACTGTGGCAAAGCACTTGGATGAAGTACGGGAATAGCCATCAAGAAAACACAATACACACATGTAATAATCCAAGCACTTTGAGGAACCAGGTTGCCAAAAACTGAAAGACATTCACCACAGCCATTTCTTTTCACTCAACAAACTTGTATTCTATGATGTACTCTGGATATGCCTGATTGGTGTCAAAAATGACAAATATTTTGGGGTCAAAGATGTTATCTACACACGAGTCATAGCATTTTCCAAATGGTTCATTCTGATCAAGTGGTGGAGGACGACGTAGCCCCACATTGCCACCGGTGCTTCTTCCTACTAGAACTTTTGCCAGGAACATGTGTCGCAAGCCAGCGGTGTACTGATTGGAATCCGGCAGGGGACAGGCCACTTGGGCTGGAGGTGCTGCAGGTGGCAGGACCCAAGGAGGCAGGTGGGGCTGATTGATTCGATGGTGAACTGGGGTTGCCTGCTGCTGAGGTGGGTGTGGAAGTGCTGGAGGGGGTGGGATGCGCGAATTAGGGGCATGCGGGTGGTGGTGGATGACATGGGGGTGTGAAGGTGGCAAGTGGGGTGGTTGAGCTGCAAAGGCGGTGTTGGAGGGAGCAGCAGCGACGAAAGGCAGGGTTTTAATAGGGCAGGCTGGAACAGCATGAAGAGAGGTAATCGCGGAGGTTGCCAGCCCCCCACCAGCACCCACTGGTGGATGTCCACCTAGAATGCTGCCCAGCGCGTGGCAGGTCACATCCCCAGGCTTCTGGCTGACACCAGACAACTGTTGTTGCTGCTGCTGTTGCTGGCCAAGTGGTGGTGGTGGTGGAGGGGCATGCAGGTTAGGATTCACAAACACTGGCAAGCTGAGCATGGGAGACCCCATGAGGCCCTTGCAGATTCGCCTGCTCACTGGCTGCTGCATGGAGGAGGAAGAGGAAGATACCGAGGATGGCGCTGGTGCTGGGGCTGAACTTACTGCTGTGGCATTGGCTGAAATGCTCTTCAGCTCGGCCAGCAGTACAGACAGCCTGTCCTTCTGCAGCACCGGTGCTGACTGAGAAGTTGGTGACTGGCAAGTCACTAACAGACATCTGTGTGATGAAAGATGTTGCTGCTGCTGCTGTTGCTGCTGCTGCTGTTGTTGTTGTTGCTGTTGCAAGCTACGGTGTAGCAACAGAGGATTAAGACCCGTGCTGGAATTCTGGCATGCAACAGTAGAGGCTGCAGCAGCCGAGGGGATCTGCACGGTCGTGATGCCAGCCCCTCCCAGTGTAGCTTGCACAGTCGCAACATTATGAGTGTAAGTCAACTGCTGCCTTTGGTCGGAACTGCCAGAGGTCTTCATGGTAGCAAACAGTCTGCGCAGCAGGTGGCGGTGAGATGGAGAAGTAAAAGACCTTGGTATTTTTCTTGGTGATGGGGCCGGCTTCCCACCTGGGTTGTTGGTACCCATCCCTGCAGAAGCTCCACCACCCACCAGGCCTGGTCTGGCATGTGGTGCACGTGAGTTTATTATCACACTGTGCAAAGGATGCGGCTTGCTCGTGCTGCCTCGAGAGCTGTTCAGACGCTTAGTCAAGCGGCCATGCAACTGCGAGAGGGAGCACACAAACGGCCAAGTCCTGCTGGAACCGCCGGATGTTGACTGACCCTGCTTGTCGAGCCCCCTGTAGATGCTGTGGTTTGAGTAAGGAATAGCCCCCCGAGGCTGGAGTCAGCTGTTTGGAGTAGCCAGGGTCCTGACCGGTCTGCCCAGCTGTAAGAACTGAGCGAAGAACCTCCGAACACTGCAAAGCATCCGTCACCCGCTCTGTGTAGTTGTGGGAGTACATGCTGTCTCGTGCAAAGTAGCAGCCTGTAAGAAACATTCAGCCATGTACATATGCTAATTTCACGTACAAAATATTAGCTAACCCATTTCCTTTACCGTCCCCCCCACCTCCAAAAATAAATCAGCCACTGACCCTAATTCTGAATTTACTTCTTACAAAGAAAAATATTAACATTTAATGTGTTAAGTACTAATACTTCCTTTCCCCCATTCAAATGTACAACAGCTACATGTTAAAAATGCAGCTGTCAAAATTTGAACATGACTGTTGAAGTGATACTTCATATGTAGCAAGCTGTACCAACAAGAATATAAGAAATGCATGTGCACATCCATTCTGCAGCATGCCCACATACAAGAGCACATTACACATATAATTACATTGAATCCTACATTTCACTCACATAGGGAAATGCACTTTATAAATTCAATTATTAACACACACACTATACACATAAGCACCCTCTCACTTTCTATATCTCTTTTCAAGCTTTGCATTTCTGATTAAAAGAAATAATCCTAAATGAAACTGTTTGATACCATGTCCATAAGCAACGCCATGTTTTCCACAAACACGCCAGTCGAAACCCTTCTTGCAAATTGCGTCGATGACCGAGCACCGTGTGCCATGGAAGAGCTGCTTCTCTTCGACACTCAACCCATCATTTTCCTGAACCATTTGCACTCGCTTCCTGTGAGACACGTGGTCAGGATATAGCAGGCAGGCACTCATTCATGACATAGGAAATGATGAATCAGTCTTTAAATCTGAATACAGCACAGCATTTTGTGATTAGACACTAAACAATAAATTTCCCAAACTGCCTCAGTCAAGTTTTGTCCACAAGATGAACACTTTTCAAAAGAAAAAAAAAAAAAAAAAAAGAAGCTATTTTCTGTCATCATTTCATGCTTGAGCATTATTAAGAAACATTATTGACAGTTGCAAAATGACTCCTAATATAAATAAAATCATTTTTAATCATGAAAATTTTCAACTTCTGCAGAAGATTATGAAGTGAAATATCAGGCAACTGGCTCATCACACCAAGGTCGCCACCGTTACTGTATTAGTGTTCGTGTGCAAAACTCTCAAGCCCATGGACAGACATCTTACCACTTAACTTACAAAACAACACTTCGCTGTGCTTTAGACCAGTGGTTCTCAAAGTTTTTCGGACCGCGGACCACTTTACTTAAGTAAATAATATGGCGGACCACCAAGGACTAAAAATCACTCTGTACTACGAATTTCAAATGTAAATTGCCGCATTTGTTTCATTACAATTCAAAACTAAATGTCCTTTTGTGACAGTAGCATAGTAAAAAGCTGACATAAAACTACGTACCTCGTTCTTTTTAATTAAAATGTTAATGCAAGGAATGCATCACTTTAAACATCACTTTGCTGACATGACAACTGTCAGCAGCGGACCACCTGACTTATGCCTGAGGACCACTAGTGGTCTGCGGACCACACTTTGAGAACCACTGCTTTAGACAAGCCTCACTTCTATGTACCCAAAACTGTACTTGCCAAGGAAGATACATTTTTACTCTTGTATCTCAATCTAAGGAATAATAAAGATGCATGTCATACTTACAAAGAATAATACTTCCACAATATCGGGTTCTGGATGCGCAATATCCTCGTCACATCTGCCTGTGGAAACTTCATGGTACTGTAGAAGCGGAATGCAACTTCAATGTATTCAGTCGAGTCAGGTTTCAGAGGCACAGCAAGAAACAACTGGAAAAGAACAGAACAGCTTAAGACTGAGGTTGGAAAATACATGCCAACACAGGTTAAAAGGTGGTCGGACTATCTACAGTTCTGGATACAGCAAACCCCCAACTTACCAAGAGGTTCTGTTCCAGGAGACTGTTTGCATGTATGTTTGTAAGTCAGTACTGGGATGGACATGTGTTGTGATTACACTACGGTACATGTACAACCAGCTCTATTTTCAGATGCACCAATATAAGCAATAGTTTGGGTTTTTTTACATGCTTGAGCAACTTTCAAATACATGAAATAAAGTTTTTAATTATAGTACAGGTATAAACACACATTAGAATCAAACCGCTTTGGTACAGTGAGAGAGAGTTATTGTTCAGGACGAGCATACCCTTGCTTCCTCTTGCTGCCATTACTTGGTGGACATGAAAACTATCCTTACATGCTAACTTTAAACTTGAAGACAATCCTTACAAACTTACTTTTGAGCACAAGGACAATTTTCTTTCTATCTACTGAAGTTTGTAACTCAAATGTTTGTTAGTAAGGGCTAACTGTATCTTACTTGGTCACCATGCGAGTATGATCTTTTGACCTTTATGTTATAAATAAACTGTAAAGGGTTCGCATTTATGTTTTCTGCAGAAGAAATGAAGACCATGCAATGCCAATGTTGGTGAAGTTATAATTAACTCACTTCACAAAAGTTTAATATATTCAATACATCTAACCTTATACTTTTGTCATTCATAAGAATAAGTCCTAGTCAGGTATGGAACCCTACATTATAGAAATAGCAAGCTTGACCATATAAACAGTTATGTTAAATGTGATTTGCTCTGCTCTCTTGGGACAGCTTTGTTCTTTTCCAAATATTTTTTTTTTTTGATATTACACAAGGATCTGCTTAATATTCCCATCCAAGAATAATGGTTTCACCAAAAACTCAGGGATGGATCCTTCCACCTACAAGCGGTCTGGAATGTGTCAAATGTTCTTCAGACTGGCATCAACTTTGACAGGAGGTTTTATCAGTATCAATCATTTTCAGTTTCAATCTGGCTAGCTTCCAGCAGCTGATCTTCTGTCTTACTTCTAATGGTAAGCAAACAGAGATGTGATGATCACCTGTAGTAATCGCAGGTTAGGCTCACCTTTGACCTTTCCAGTGATAAAATCAGATTGGTGGGTATTTTTCAGTTGGTGGTCTGGTTGAGCCTCAACCAGCAACCTTCTGCTCTGAAGGTGTGCACTAACTACCAGTCTGCAGTGTCTTTATCCCCTTCCCACCGCCCCTACCCACATAACATCAGGTATAGTGCAGCTGGTGGGGAGAAGAGGCTTTTTTCGAACACCTAGCCTCCAGTACCACCAAGTAAATGCTGCTTTCCTAACATCTGCTCTTCATGGATGCATAGTGTGAAAACCCTGCTTTAAACATTAACACAGCCATGCACACAAGCACACAAACCCACACACACACTGCACTGACCGTATTGGTGTCCATATCCACCCAGCTGTCGGGTACATCCTTCTGGCATCTTTCCTTGTTGCTGTCTATACATCTCTTCCCAGCTTCACCTTTGTCCCCCCATGCCCCAGCCACCTCCTCTGTCATGCTTCTCTCCAACATCTCAAAGTCACTGAGATCTTCCTCATCTTCATCCTCCTCTTCATCTTCATCATCAGAGTCATCAAATGATTCTATGACTGTCATGTTACTAGACTTTCCAGACTGCTTTTTGGGCACTCGCAACCCAGAGAGTTTCACACGATGCGAGCTTCTCTTTCTGTGCATCTTGGATGTCACACCACCAACACCCGAAGTGGTTGAAGACACACCTGCACCATCACTTTCATCATCGCTTCTGCCTCACCGTTGCCATCATCCAGATCATCCTCATCTGAGTCACTATGACCATTAAATTTGTCATCTGTCTGAACCTGTGAGGAAGTTTTTGTGCAGGAGGTGGAGGTCGATGCTGAGCTGGAATTGGATGTAGTGACAGATGCACTGGTGGTCGCTGTGGATGCTGAAGTGGAAGAAGTGCCTTGAATGTTGGCTGTTGCATTGATTAGCATCATCTCAGAAATGACGTTGACATAGTCACAGTCCAGCTTGTCCTCCAAGATTTCCACAACCATGTTAGGTAGTGAGTGCTTCAGTTCACCTAGAAAAAGTGAAAAACAATTTAAAAAGAATCTTTAAAATGTCTCCCATTCATTCTTTCAATACTTGTCTTTTATTCTGTACCCAACTAAAAAAAAATGTGACTGGATAGGGTTCACCACAAAGACCATCGCTGAAGTTGTGGCCAGGCACAACAAATAAAATATTTTCTGTTCCTCAAAGAAGCAAACTGATTACTTGACCACTCTTCCTGTTCTCTTTGTCCCTATCACCATTTCGTTCTCTAGTTTAATTCTTCACTTTTAGGACATGGCTATATTTTTCTGTCAAAATGGGTGGATGAGTGGGTAGGGTGGTGGGTAGAAAACCACTAGCGGATTTCAGTTCTTACAGTTGAGCCCCCTCCCCATTTTAGTTTAAATTCATGCTGTGATGGGATTTTCTCTTCCTTGAAAGATTTTTTTGGTGTTTCCTAGGCAGTAACGCCAAGGACCTCCTGCTGATCAATGCTGCTCAATACTTTTTTTTTCTAATATTTTTCCTCAAGATATTTTTTCCCATATGCTGCAGCACACCATTTCCATTTTCTCCCTCCATCATCTGGCAGGGCAGGCATTTGATTAAATGTGTCTGTTACTGCTCTCAGTGTCACTCAGAATAAGTTTTACCTCACTCAAAGAACATTACCCTCCGTCACACTGAGAAGCAGGTGCTAAAATTACTAATGCCATAGGGGCAGACATCTCCAGATAACTGAAGTTCTCACAGCAGTAATTGCTGTCACAAGAGGATTGGAGAGTGGCTTGGATGGGTATATGGGTGTGAGACTAACACAGAAATACAAATACAATGACATATTTTTACATCTTCCTTTGGTCTAGAAAGTACAATTTCTTTTAATATTGCTTCCACCTCCAGCACAGTACACTCTGTGTTTTACAAATTACTGCTCAAAGTAAAATTAAATGCGTAAAATACAAAAGTACAAACTATTCTGCAACATATCCTACAAAAATAGGAACATCCATCTGCCAATCCTTAGAAAAACAATTCTTTCAAGTTCTGATGGGGGAAAAAAAAACCTGATGTCCAGATTTAATGATCTTCCATACTTTATGTTGCCTATACATGAACAATACGTAAGGTGAGCTCACTCTGTCTACCTCTGCACACATCATTCTTCCATTGCCACAGAATCACGTGACAGACGGACCTAGTTAGTGAATCATGTGACAGACAAACCTAGTTAGTGAACATGAATGAAGTACATGCTGTATAATTAACAGACAGCTCGGCAATTAGACCTGTAGATTTGAAGCTGGGGTGTGGCTGACTATAGCCCTGCTAAGAGTGGTAGTTCAACCCTCGCAGAGAAACAGCATCAACAATGAGTCTCAGGGAAAAAAGTCCCGCCCATCAGCTATCAAATTAAAAAGAAAATGGGGGAGGAACAGAGGACAAAAGGCAGACACTATAATTGCTGTCCAATGTGCCTGATAGTCATTAATCAGAAATGCAGGAAATGTCTCTGTGCAGGCATTCAAGCATATACAAAGCATTGCTCACACATGCATGCTTTTTCACACACACAATGTGCATGCATTCTCTCTTTCTCTCTCTCCCACATCCACCCATACAAAAAAAAAAAAAAACCCACCAAAACTGTGACATGGATTCATAGATCTTAAAAAAAGTATGTTTTACTACCTACATGATAATGAACAGTTTTACTGACCCAATCCTCATAACTGAAGAAAATGAAGGCACCCTGTAGAAAACATAATGTAACAGACGCCAGTTGCGATGGAACTGCACTCAGTTACCAAAGGAAAAAAAATATCGGTGTAGCGATACCATTGAAAGCACTTTCTTAAAATAAAAGCAAGTGTATCAGTGCTGTGTCTCCCTGCCTTATCTTGATGCCAATGCTTAGTTAAAGAACATCTATGATGAAAACAATCTTTGTTCTACTAGCAGTTCCAACTCATTTCTTACCTCAGTCGTAAGCATCAAACCGTACCCAGAGATAAGAACGAGAAGCAAGAACAGTTCATTCTCACAGCTTTGACATAAAACTACCTCAGCACGAAAGTAAACAAAAATGGTTTTTGTAGACTCACTCATAGGGTAGTAGCTGCCACAGTTTGGTGCGACACACGTCAGAGATTCCTGTGATATAAAAATCAACATTGAAATAAAACAGAGTCTGGAAATTTTAAAAAAAAAGTCATTACTCCCCTGAAGATTTCGTAATGAAAGAAGCAGCTCAAGCTAAAAGGGGGACACCAAAAATACACTCCTGTTGATGGTCTAGTGAAGTTTAGGACTGCATATTTACAGCCTTAGCACACACATTTATTACTTATTTATTATTATTTATTATTTGAGGAATAAAGCTGCATGAAAGTAAGATGAACAGTAGAGGAGGCTGCTATAACATGAAAAAGTTATTTTAAAAAAACAAACAAAAGCCAAAGATATAGGATACTATTTTTCTTGATTTTTATCACTGGTGATTAGTGTGTTGGACAGGTCAATAGTTTGAGTTACACCCAGAAAAACTTTCTTTGTCTACCTGGCAGTAATGGGAACCCAATTTATCAGGAGAGATAAAAATAAAGAATGGTAGTAGAGGTTGGAAGTCACGTTTTCATTCAAGTAATATATTATCAGAACAGGTTTAAAAGATTTTCCCAGAATTGAGAAATGAAAGAAAGACTGAATATCTAAGCAATGACACTGGACACTATACAGATCATAACAACGGCTGTTTCAATCTGGTCAGACGTTATTCTTTCCATATAACTGGACAGATACAAATATACACTGCATATGGCATTCGAAAACCCTTGGCGGGTTAGTGCTGACATGTTTGTTTTATCAGCAGGCACCATTCACGAAAAGCTCAATGGCAATAAACTCAAAGAAAAAAATGCAAAAAGGTTTATCACAAGGAAATAGTCTTTCCTTATGATAAGACACCTAGTGACTGAAGGAACAGTGAACTTGAAAGTGACTCACAACATCAAAGCCATGACATGTAAAGTGGAGCCTAGCCCTCTCCTGTGATAAAATCTGGTCTCTATATGCTGCATGGGGAAGAGGAATAACAATCTGATATCTATATGTTGTACAAGGAAGAGGAATAATAATAAGGTATCTGTATGCTGTACTGCGAGGAGGAATAATTTTCCAATCACAACCTCCTGCGTGACTTTGAAATGATAACTTCAGGCCAGGAGCTAGCTAGATGCTAAGGCCCAGCAGTCAGCCAGAATTTTAAAAAAATAGTTGTTTAGCTGCCTGCACCTGGCCCAAGCTCCACAGCTGAGTGCAATAACTGACAGGCTAATATCTTTCCCATTCTCATTACAAAATATTCAACCAAGCTATGGTCTTTCCCATCCTAATTGTAGAATATTCACCCATAATCTTCCAACAATCCAGTCCACAACTTTCATGGACCAGAATGCTGAGAGTGAAATAACCATTTTTGTTTACATTAAATATACGAGGACCATCTTAGAAATATTACCATCTTCTACCTAGAACAGGGGTGGGGTACATATGGCCCACAAAATCATTTGGTCTGGCCCAGACAGAACTTGAAATTCAGTAAATCTAGGAGATTTTTTTTCAAAGCAATATAAACATAAATTAAATATTAAGTAAATCATGATAATATGGCTTGTTTTGAGGGACGTGAAAGGAATGGCATTCTAGAACAGAGAGGACATAAGATGGGACCGACAAAAGCGTGTCTTGTTGGTTGCCTGTGTCATGTGCCCTATGGGATGGAATAACCTATGGTCTTGGTTTTGGCATGGTCTGCACGTGCACAAAGACAATAATTATTACTGCTCAGTCTGCACATGTTCATGAAGACAACATTCATTACCGCTCTGCATATTATCTGCACAATAAAACTGTTGTTTTACTATTAATAAAACTGTTCTTTGCTGTGGAGGACAATTCATAAGAGTATGGTGATCAGGTTTCGCTAGTAGTGAAGAACTAAATGAGCGTTAATGAGACGAGATGCAAACAGGTTAAAAATAGAGTAAGAGCTTTGTCTTTATGCACACGCACAGACCGTGTCAAGACGGTCATTCCATTCCAGACAACTGCTGCTTGTCTGCATGTACTGTGGCGACTCAGAGGACAGTCAGTGCTGGGCAACCTCAGAGTGTACATGCTGTAAAAGTGTTAATAGCTAACACTCCAAAAAAGGCAAGAAATTTCAAAACATCCAAATGACAACCACTTAACATTTTTGGCCCCACGTTCAGATGTTGATTACTATGTCACATTTCTCTACTGTAGGGCCTAGTGCCTACAGTGAAGTGTCAAGTTGGGAAAACAACAAATGAAATGTGATGATGCTCATACCTTCTGTCTGCCTGTCAGCACCAGCTTGACTTGTTCCTCCAGACACTGCCCACATGCACAGTGCCCCTGGGTGCACCGCGACAACTGAGTGCCGAAAATGCTGTTTCCACATCGCTGGCAGGAGCCCCCATCACGATCCCTTGCACTTAAATCCAAACTGCTTTGTGCAACATCATCTGACGATGGGTGTGATGCAGGGCCAGAGCTGCTATTCACAATGGGGCGCACACGCTTCCGCAGTGGGAGGCTGGCATTGTCGAGGAGACTGATGGCACTAGTTGAGTTGCGCTTCTGTGCAAGCATAGCAGCTCCTGGGCACACTGAAGTTGAAAGTGCATCAGAAGTGGTGGTTACCATGGCAACAGTAGTGGCTGGTATAGTGGTTTGAATGACCAGCTGTTGCTGAATAGGGCTCAGATTGGTCTGTGTCGCACCTGTAGACATCGACAGAGACTTTGATGGACACATTGACGGAAGCAAAAGAGAGGGTGAAGACGATGCAGCACCAGGACCTTGTGCTGACAGAGTAGGAGTCATGGCCATTTGTGAAGGGGACACTGCGTGATTGCCACCCAGTGCCTGAGTTATAAGCTGTGTCACTTGTGGAGAAAAGCTGACCATTGTGGCTGGCGGCTGTACTGGGTGTGTACCCAAGGTAATGTTGAATGGTTCTGCTGGTGTCATCCGTATAAGGTTTGTGTTGCCATTTGCTTGCTGCTGGGTCGATGTCTGTGCCACCACAACCCCCATGTTCGGGACAAAAACGCCAGCTATTCCAGAATCAGATGATGCCGACATTGAATGGGACAACTGTCTTGAGCCAACCACCAATGGAACAGATGCCTGCGCTTGGTAAAGCAAATGAGTTGAGCTGCCAGTTGGGAGTGACTGTGGAGCTTGTGCAGCTACTCCTGATGAGGTTGCAGCTGTCATGGAGGTAGCCCCGCTTGCCTCCAACAAGGTGGGCACGCTCTGGCCCTGCATCAGAAAATCCACAAGCAGCTGGTGTTCAGTGGCACCAGGCTGTAAGGAAGATGAGATCTTTGCAGGTGCGAGGGCTGCTGACCCTGTCTGGGAGGTGGATGGAAGGGATGCATCGACTCCAGACTGGGGGCTGCAGGCAGCTTGGTCAACCAGGTCCACCAAGACATCTGTTACTCCTACTGCCGCCACTGACGTTGGAGGTGTCAGCAGATCTGCAGCTCTTCCTGATTTCAATATCTGAAGAGATGATGCTATGCTGGGAGAACTGGACACCCCAAGACCAGTGCTTGGCTGGGAACAAGAGGGTACAGGAAAAGGTGAGGCTATGACGGAAGTGAGGGCATGCTGAGTGGTGGTGGTGGGCAGCAACACTGTAGGGGTGGTAGTTGCACCATCCACTTGGTCAAAACTTATGCTTTCATCATTTGAATCCTCAAAGCTGCTGCCACCCAAGTCGGTGACAAAATGGTCAGTAGCATGGACACCGGCATCACCGTCTGATGCCAGCGCTCCAACACCATCTTTGTGGTCGGAGCTGGTCTTGGATAGGTCTAAGGGTGTTTGGTCGGCATCGCCCAGGGACAATGTCAGATGCATGCCTGAGGTGACACTCAAGTTTCTGTGAAGTAAATGCTTGGTGTCCTGTTCAGGAGACAGTCTGCTTGATGAACCCACACCTGCAATGGAGGGCAAGCCAGGCGTGCAGAGAGTGTTGCCAGCTCCCCCAACATCACCTGTAGCTTCAGTGCCAAGATCTGCCGCCAGGCAAGCCGAATCTACATCTGTGTCCCACGGCAGAGGGGAAGTGGGCAGAGCTGGGGGCTTAGTCTGCGAGATGAAGATGACCTCTGCATCCTGATCTTGATCCTCTGTCTCGTCAATGGTGATCGGCACAGTTTCTTCTTTGACCACCACAATGTCATCATCATCTTCATCTACAAGAGAAGGAAAAGATTTATGAGTTAGAAATGTTTTTAAAGCTATCTGATATTCTTTGCTAAATTCTAAATTTGCAATGCTATCAGTATGCAGGTTTCAATCAACATGCTATTCCTTTTTCTCTTATGAAGGGATATTGTTGAATCCTATTTAAAATTTAACCATATCTTCGAAAACTTTTCACTGACATGAAATATTTCATTTCCTTACAGCCATTAAATGATCTTTCTGTACAACACAAAGGACCAAAGCTATTAAGACAGTTGTTCTATGATTTTAAAATGATAGGCTGGGCTAAACTTTTAATGACAGTCTTTGATGAGTGATTTGTTACATTCAGAAATAAGCTGAAAAAATATATAAAGCCATAACAATGTTGAAGATGATGATGCAAGAAACCAACTGTACAGAAAAACTTATTCTGCATCTTTATTCAATGAAAACCTGGACAAGATCATGCACGTTCTTTTCCTCCAGACTTTTTCCTCCTGCTACTGTTTCCACTGTCAACATGTTTTTCATGCCTCAGAAGCAGATCAGTTGAGCAAGATGGACATTTCACAAGAATCCACACAGCAACTAGATCCTCCTTCCAATGCATCCTAATCCTTTCATCTAAATGTTAGAATGCCAGAGAAAGTGTCTAGCCTGCACAGTACAAGGACAGATGCATGCCAGCCAGGACTGCAGAGGGCAGCACTGCAGAGTGCCAAGGAGGTAACTTCCTGTTTTAAATGCACCTCGTGCACAGTGGTAGTTGTTTCCTGAAAACATTTCCTATAGTTAAAACAGTGGTTGGTGGAAGGGCTGCGAGTGTGGGGTGTCCAGTAGGGAAGGTGGTGCAGATTTGTTTTGACATCCAAAATTGTTGAAGGTGTTCCAAGTCAGTGCACCAGGGTATATGATGGTGTGGGCGCAAGTATTTCTATAATTTCCTGAACCTTTTATACTTCCTCCTACCACTGATTATTCTTTTATAATTGTATTGTCTCCATCTTTCACTTTCTACATATCTGCCCCACAATGTTTGTCTCCATCCCTTTGTTTCCATCATCTGCTCCTTTCACTGTCATTCTCACTTTTCCCTCTGACCATCTCTACATTTTCTTCCCCTCTCTATCTCTATATTTCCTCCTCTTGCTGACCATCTCTACAAGTTTCTTTCCCATTTTGTCTTCAAGATTTTCTGCACTTGTGTCATCCTTGCTTGTCATTTGTCTTGGGTCACTGCTTCAATTGGATCATTACAGTCTATTCACTGCATGTTTAGAATGCAGCAGAGGGAGCACAGACAGGGAGAATCAGTCAAGCCTTATTTAGCATCTTTATGGACACAAGTATGAACGTTCTTTTTTTGTCTTGCCAATAGATAACTATGGCAACCTCAGTGTCTGACCATGCATCTAGACATTCTGGCACACTTGTATAACTGAAATGCTATAGTTTGCCCAAAGACCAAACTCACATTTTGAGGTTTTTTGAGCAAAGGAAGAGGTAATAAGCTAAAAAGGAGTTAGGGTAGAAAGGGCAGAGATGGAGAAAGAGAGCAGAACCAACTGTATTAGGCGATGCGGGGCAGAGGGTGATAGACACAGGGTTGGCAAGGCAACAAGAGGGAGGGGAAGAGTTAAAAAAAAAAAAGGACTGAGAAAGTGGCAGGCAGGAAATGACACATAGACACTACCTGTTACATTGTACAAAATTACTCTAGCGAATAAAGTCTGTAAAAATGCACACACATTTAAACAATTTATAGAAAATTGACTTTCTGTTAAATCTTACTAAAAGGACTGCATGCGCAGATGCATGCTTTGATACTGCAGTAAGAAATTTGCGATGAACATGATTACATCAGAAGAAGGATCATAAGAATAAATGTTTATTTATAGGGTGCTCATCCCACCAACTATGGCGGATTTGTTTGTGTTTTATCCCATGCCAGCAGCTAAGGCCATATCAAAGCGAGAAAGAGTAACATTACATTAAAAAGTTGCGATGCCAATACTCCAGTTTAATTATACAGCGTTTTTTGTAACAAAAACCAACACAAGGAAGCAATATAATAAAATGATAGGTAATGTGTAAGAAAAAGGGTGTTGTGACCTAAAAACCACCAACAAACCAGAAACTAAGAACAAAATCTAGCAGGATATTAAAAAAAACTGAAATCTTATAGTAAAACTCTATCTGCGATAAAAAGTTTCTGTTGGGTGTTCTGGAGCCCAGGACATTTTATTAATACATGTTCAACTGTAAAAATTTCCTGACACCAGGGACAGCTTAGCGGGGGTTCACTTAAAGGTGCGACTGCGTGGCATAGCTGTGTCCTGACCAAGTCTACTTCCTCCCATCACACAGGATGGCATGAAGGGAGGCGGTTACAAAGACAGGGAAGGATGGCATGTAGCTTGCTCTGGCCCCGGATGTCCAGTGGCATTGCCACAGGGATGTAACATAGCCCGTGAAGATAGACTTACAGTCAGATACTAGTGATTGCAATTTACCATGAGACTGGCAAGTGGCCTTATCCGCTCAGACATTGCCAGCAATACCAGCATGGCCAAAGGCCCAAATAAAAACCATGTTCTTGTTGTGACGAATGAGAGCTGCGTGAATTTTGTGAAGTTGGACCACGAGACGGTGGTCAAAACCATTGGAAAGAAAAGATTGGAGGGCAGAAATGGAGTCTGAAGTAATCAAAAGGTTGTTCTTTGAAGAGCAGTGAATGTACTGCAAGACCAACAAGACAGCATTAAGTTCCACAGAGAAAATAGAGTGAAAATGAATAAGCCCATTGCAGTTGGCAGGACAGAACTGCTGCTGCAGCTACAGGGCCACCATCTGGAACTTTGGAACCAGCTGTAAAGAAAGAAAAGAATTTCGAATAGTCAGAAGTCCCCAAAAGTCCAACAAATGGGGACTCAAAGCACTTACATGAAGCTGCACAAGCACACACTTATTGGAAAGCATTAAATGTGTGTTACAAAT
This sequence comes from Pomacea canaliculata, assembly GCF_003073045.1. Taxonomy (NCBI): domain Eukaryota; kingdom Metazoa; phylum Mollusca; class Gastropoda; order Architaenioglossa; family Ampullariidae; genus Pomacea; species Pomacea canaliculata. The sequence goes on from NC_037592.1 coordinate 4,965,979, forward strand.
TCATTCAACAAAATAATCAATCATAACCTCTCTCTCTCTCTCACATACACATAATCCAACCTTCACCTGACACAAACTCATAGTTAACAAAATGACATCTAAACCATAGTGTACTGTTTTGGCCATTATGGGATAGGCAATGTGTAAATTTATGTGCATGTCCATACATATATGCATGTGTGGTTGCTAAGGGACACTGCAAGAATATGCTAATGTGTTCATGTGCAAATATTGGTAGAGACCTGGCCAAGTGGATGAGCAAGTGGAAACAGAGTTGACATCTGCTGCCCTCGTTATATGAAGATAAATGAACATTGTGCTGAATCACTTTTATTCTGCCTGCTTTGTATTGGTGATTATGAACACACACTGTAAGCACTGCAGAGCGGGGTTTTACATCAAGCAGGCACCTGACAGCCATTTCTCACAGGGCTAAATGCACCAACCTATCATTACTTTTTCTTTTTGTTATAAGCTACATCTGTTGCTTAGTCAGAATGTTTCGTATCATGTTATGGTTTTGTTCTTGTGACACATATTTATAACCAAGTGGGAAACCAGGCAACAATCTTTGCCTCAAGGTAAGTTTGAAAATTTCGTCATCGTCCAAAGGCAAATGGCCAGATTCTATGCAAAATTTCATGTAAATTCATAGAGGAGCATCCACAATCTGCCCAGAAAGTAATCAATAAGCCAAAGTTACAAGAACAGGCCTAGCATTATGTTTCACATTGAATTGTGTCATGAGGGTGGTAATAAAGACACACACAGCAAAAAGCTGGTTGCACCAGATAAACTTATTTCTCATCTGTTAGCAGAGATACCCAAAATTAAAAAAGTCCTTATAATTCCATGCTTTCCCAATTTTCTACTCACTTGTGCATTCAAAAAGCACATTTAGAACCATTAAGTACGATAAAGTACGATCTGGAATATTACACTTCATTAAGCTTCACAAATATTCTTCTCCTCGAACCTTTGATGCAAACAAAAAAATGACTGAGCAAAGTAACACCGTGAGTGCACAGCAAGCCTTGATGTATAACAGCCTCTTAATTTTGTAGGAGCTACTGAAAAAAACATCGAACCAGAGATTTACACCTGCCAGCAGTGGGGGAAAAACTTTGATGATGACAGGAACCAGCTAGCCGTCCAACACTACACTAAAGTACCAACAAATGCCAGTTAAAAGGCAGTTAGATATTAAATGCCATCCTAACATTGATATATCTGGCTCTAAAATAGCACTAAATGCAATGCACAGGTAGGCAGCAAACCTAGAGCTTGCCAGCAGTAAAGCCTCCTTAACGTAAATGAAATTTTTTGTTTTATATTATGCATTATGAAAGCTGAGAAAACATCTTTCCCACACAGGATTTCCTGGTGTGCACAGCCTGCAGATTCAGAAACTACAACCATTCCCCAATACTCACACTCTTTCCATAACAATGCCTCTTTCTCATGGACTGTTCATTTAATTTAGTGGACATGAATATTCGCAGGTTAGTTTACTGGTTTACTGCAGTATGGTAGGGTCATTTGCTGCACCCCTTTGCATCATGCGTTCCCATAAAACAGCTAGGGCCATGTGGATTGTTGTTTGACTGGGAAAAGAGGAAACACGTTGTCAGACTATTAGTGGGACAAAATTTACAGTGCTGCACAGTTATATTTCTTTCACGATGCAATGCATCCAACATGGACGGCGCGTGCAGAATCCTTCTTCCAGCACAATCTTATTAAGTTTTAAGCAGGCTAAATAAAAATATATGAGGCCTCACTCTTTTCATATTATGCGTTCTCTCTAGAAAATATTTGCTTGTGAAGAAGTCATTTACCAAAATGGACATCATGATTACTCTCATTGCACTGCACATCTATGGAATGATGGCAAATTCATACAAACATGCATATTTTCCAATCAGAAAAAGGGGGACTAGAACAGAAAACTCTTTATCAACTTGGTTATGTTGACAGTTTTCTCAGCTGGAGAAGGGGAGAATGGTTTTTTTTTCAGAATGGTAACAATGTAATATATTTTGAGTCTTACTTTCCATGTCTATGTTAGCATCCTGACTAGAATGGGTTAATAGTGCACTTTCTGCACAGTCCACACAATACAATTTTATTAATCCACAAGGGTAATTTCCGATAGAGCTCATGCTAGCAATATAAATACAACATAGACACCCTGAAATAATTTCTCTCTCTCACACACCCACATTCCCAGCAACTGTAAATACAGTTGGTGACCTTTAGTCACCTCAGGCTAGTACAAGATTACGGCCAGTAGATTTGATCAAGTAAATGGCACATGGAATGAATAAGCTGCGGTGGCGATTGGTTCTGCAAACAGGCATCGCGTACATATGTGGAATCACACTGCATGGTGTTTTGGGTTCATGATGGTTATAACTGTACTGGCCCTTGACAGAAACCATAAAAGTGTCACACATCTTTCTCTGTTTTATTCAAGCTGTCCATTCAGGAGGCTTACAAATCAAGCTTATGACTAGCAAACTCAATACAGGTAAACTATGCCTCCTGCACAAGGGAAGGGGAATGGTAAGGATACAGACTGTCCTCTAACCCTCTTGGATTTTTAAAAATACAGCTTGATAGGGAGTACGGTGTTAGAGCTCGCATTTTTCTTGGAGACTGCTTTTTGTGAAGACGACGCCCATGACCTGTTTACCGATTGTCGTTTTGTAGTATTATTATTGTTGTTGTTCACACCTCTGTGATGTTTTTCTTTGGCAATGTACTTTGAATAAGCTGACCAGTTCACTTTGTCTCTTATCTCAAGTATAGAGATCACACACATAGGTCAGGAGGTTGGGGGAGGTTTTGGAGGGGAGGGGGTCAAATTAAAGATATATCTTTTTTTCCAAATTCTTTTCATACTAAGATACCTTCAGTCCCAGTCCCCCCCACTAACTTCAGCCAGGCAAACTTAAAAACCAGACAGTCATCACCCTGGTCAGAAATCTAATGAATACTAAAATTGCGCCTTTGGGAGAGCCAGTAATTGAAGTCCAGTCCTGCCTGCTTCACCAGCAGTTCCGGCAAACGACAAGAGCTGGAGGTCGGGTCTGGTCGGAAGGTGGAGCTAGGGGGCTGGAAGGGAGCGCTTGATTAGTGTGAAGAAGAATGTGTATCGACTGTCTGTCTCCCAGTTTAATGCATGGACTGCCCAGCTAACAACTGGGCCTCCCTCCCACACCCCCAGGACACAGAGGCTGGTGTGATTTCCCAAACATCCCTTGCATTGCATCCTCCCCTACCCAGCCTCCATCTCCCCCTTTTTTGCCCTCATCATCACTGGTGCCCACCGACAACTTCTGGACAGTTCACCGCTCCCTTGCCTTCCAGTCCTACTTATCAAGCAAGCAAGTCCGTCCTCCCCAATACAGCTGCTGCACCACCAGACACAGCCTTGTTCCTCATCAAGTGATGAATTGCTGTTAAGAGTCTGGCTATTTGGCCTGAGTTTGTTAGATGTGTATTTCTGTGTTCGCTATCTTTTCCTGCTCCTCCAATTCCCCTAGCCCTCCCCAGCCCTGTCAGAAAGAGAGAAGGTGTGTGTGTGGAGTAGGGATGGGGGGCTAGTAGGATGGTGGTGGAGGAATAACCTGCTTACCAGCTTCAAAGAAGGTTTAAAAAAAACCCCGGCAGATATGTATTCCAACTGGAGGAGGCTTTGTGCCTCTGATCAATTTATCCTGGGTTCTCTCCCCTCAACTTACACAGGTGACGCTTGAACTTCCATTCCTCCACCACTCTTCCCCCACCCCCTCCCAATATGACATTGCTCTCTACACTTATAGACATTCAAACGGTCTTTTAAACAAAAAAAATCACATATTCATTTGGAGACACTGACAACAGCTAAAGCATAGTGGTCCATGTAACTAAAGATCAAGAAATTTGCACAAAATAACAATTCAGGATGTTTGTAAATGCTAGTGCACTCTTCTCCCTTCACCCATTCCCTAGGTGACTTGCTTTTGCAGATGACCAGAAGTATCAAGCACTACACACATGCCCTCTCTCTGGGTGGATAATGTGCTCCCTGCTCATCCTCATCTTTCTTCCTACGTGCCCTCTCTCAGGCTGAATATGTCGGGTTAATGTGCTCCCTAATCATCGGCCTACATGCGTGCAAGACTTTGATTCTGGCAGAAAACTTGCAAAAGAGACTACAGGCCAGATAAATGATGATACAGGAGGATCCTAAAAAGATCAATGAGAAAGTATGAAACAATCAGGCAGATAACTGGTCTCTACAATGACCTTCTAGCCTCAACGAGAAGATGCAAACTAAAATGCTACGGGCAAACCTCATGATCAACAGGACACGCAAAGGCAATCTTGAATGGAACAAAATAGGGAGGTAGAAGAAGAAGAACAAAGAAAAATAAGATGACAACATTCAAGTGTAGCCCAGAAAATGGATGAGAAGAAACATGGCGTGTCAGGGGTAATATCATCAAATACCCCTGAGGCCAATCATGCAATGATAAATGAATATGTGCACAAGCACAAATGACGTATGTTGCTGTAGATATTAATGATAAAATCATGAGATATATATATATGAGGATATTAAATGTATATTGGTAAAACCCTATCACTCTCTAACAAGGAACCCAAAATGTTTTTTTTAAAACAGTGACGGGTCTTTGTGAAATATCTTTAAATAAATCATGTGCATGCACACATATATACAATGCCTAACACACGCAGATATTTCATCCTTCTGGCGAAAAAAAATCATATTGATAAAATTATAATGTTCCTATTTCCTAAACACCATCACCTGTTCGCAGGTAACGGATTGGTAAAGAATTGTGGCTATTAAAAACAACAAGCACTAGTTGGTAATCCCCCATTCATCATGCTGCCACTTCAGCTAGCTGAATCTCCCAGTACACAGAGTGTTCTTGACCCCACCACAGGGTGGCAGCTTTACAATGGCTGCACAGAGAAGCAGGCCAGCCCAGCGACTCCCACAGGGGACCCTGAGCCTTTGGAAGAATTTGACAAGGTCTCTGAATGTGGGCGACAGCTTAGTTGGTATGGATGCAATTTCAGCAAGCTGAGAGTTGATGTTCTCATTTTTTCTGGGAGAACTATACAAAGAGATGACTGCTGTCTGCAAGAAAAACTGTACAAAGACAGAGTGATAGGAACGGTCTATAGACGGACTACAGAAGTCAGCGTGAGGGATTCAAGAACAGCAAATCAAGAGAGTAAGAAAGTGAGGAGACTAACCCTTAATCATGATGTCGGTAGGCATGAAATCAGCATGTTTCTGGATAGTTCACTTCTATCTTCAATAAAGAGCAAACAATTTCTAGAAAGCTTTTGGAACCACTGATCAAAACTTTAAGTTGAAGTGGAGATTGAGTGCATGGAAAACTTACAGCTGCAGCCATTCTCATATAAATTCTCTTTGTTGCTAGATCGTTTCCTTTGGGTATATCTCACACATCACTAGAATTGGAAAACACCCTCACACAAATATGTGCTCCCTACCTTGCTGAGTGGCACCTACCAAGTGGGCAGAAAAGGATGTATTTTGAGGTCCTTAAAATACCGCTGTACGTTTCTATATGGGTGGATAACTGTGTTTTACTCAGACTGGTTATCTCCCTCTACGCTGCTATGCCACTGATGTTGCTGGCAACCCAACACCAATCACCAACTCAATCATTTAAAACTTTTTCCTCACAAGAGAAGCCCCAACCCACAGAGTTTATACAGCTCTTGGCTTGAATGTCTGTCTCCAAGTAGCACAAATAGTGTCACAAATACCAGCGCCTAGTAAGATATCTGTGAACATACTTAGCCATCCAAGTGACAACAAACAGAATCAAACTACACTACAGCATCTTGTTTTCAGCAGTGAACTCTTTGACCCTTTCCACTTTCAAAACACAAAGCACACAAACTATGTCACTGATATAAACAACTGCCCCACAACAGGTGTCCACCTACGATTTTAAACTGCACTAGCACTAAAAATATATACAACATAAAGGTGGTCTTAAAACCTGCCAAGTCATCATGAGTAGAAAAACAGCATTTAAACTAAACTGTGACTGAAGTGTTTGTGAACTTGCAGCATGACACACAAGTAGCTTGTACAGTCATCTGCAATACACTAAAACCTCAGATAATAAAGCTTTCTTGCCATTTCATTACAGTGACAAAGATGAGAAGCCAAATACTTTCATCAACAAGTAGGCCATGAAACAGTTTAATTAGGTGCAGTCTGAAAGCTAAGCCCTGGTTATTTCCTCTTCAATGCCTCTTGTAGTAGCTGTCCTGATAAAACTGGTGAACACACAGGTGACTGCATTATATGCCTGTGTACTTATACAAAGCATCAAAGACATACTGTTTATAATGTTTACAGCTCTGAGCAACTTTCTAAAAATTCATGCCTGCTTTTAATCAAAACTAGTTTGTCAGCCTGCCTGCATCTCTCTGAACCTAAAATAACTTTTCACAAGCTTTATCAATGAATGACCAAACAGATTATTTTTGTTCCAAGGGTCAGCCCCACCCTGTATTCAATGTTACAGTCACTGACATTTATCTGGATGGCCAACCTGTCTACATTTTAGCAAAGGACTGCCCCTGTAAAGTTGTGATTTAATAAATATCACTGGTGGGACATCTCTATGAACACTGTTGTGTTGAACTCTTTGTGGCTGGTGTAGCCATCATTAAACAGTGAACACACTTGCTACCATAGACAAGCAAACCCCATACCAAGTACATACTAACTATATGCAAATGACGTTTTCTGATGATCATTTTAATAGAAAGTGTCTTATTGAAAAACTTACAATATAATACCTCCCTCTGATACTCTGTATACTGATCTGTATGATCCTCTGGACTCATATGCTAATTCTAAAATTTGCATGGGCTTGTTAAAAAACCCACACACAATGGAGAGGAAGAACTTACAATATAATTACAAAAACTTACAATATAATACCTCCCTCTGATACTCTGTATACTGATCTGTATGATCCTCTGGACTCATATGCTAATTCTAAAATTTGCATGGGCTTGTTAAAAAACCCACACACAATGGAGAGGAAGAAAACCTATTTACCAAATGCAAACTGAATCAGTATTCAGTTATTCAGTTTGAAAAAAAATCAGCATTTTTGATTTACGGATCCACATTTTAGAAAGCCAGGATAGAAACTAATTAAAAAAAAATACATATCTGTTACAAAGAAAAAATGAGAAAAGAAAAAAAAAGCTTTTTAAAATCAACCAATACACTGCCTTTTCTTTAGTCAAGAAAATGGAGAATGCTGGCTTCATTACACTGGACTAACTACACCACACATGAGCTCTGAGATCACTTCTTTCTCTGCTCTGGCTTATTACACCAGCTGCAGACAGCAGCAGTTTGATGATTAAGTGACATGGACCATGACAAACATATATCCATCCATAAAAATGTTAAAAAGCTTTAAAAATAACATTCTTCTGTAAAAAAAAAAATACAGAAAAATAATATGAATAAAAAGCTCTGCTTTGATGATCCCAACACTGTTCACATGAGAGAATCACATTTTTATGGTTGAAAAATGTTTAGAATCCCTAAAGTTCCCCCCCCCCCTCCTGTCTCACACACATCATTAAATTTTAAACATGTCAATGTCTAATCTTCAATCACATCACATAAAAAGATATGATAACATATTCAGGTGCCTTCAAGTGTAAACCATTTCAAAACAATGTTGGGAACTGGAGGACCGTTACTGTCAAAGCAATAGATAAATGGAGAGGCTGCGCAGACAAAACACCATATGAATAGGATGTCAAACCATAATAACCAGTCCAAGCAGGTGGATAAACACAACTCACTCGACAGAACATGTCGAATTAAATCCTGCATCATTGTAAACAACATCCCCTCCCCTGCCTGCCTCTCACTCGATTCACTCACTTGACAAACTCAGCCGCCAGTTCACCTCCTCGGACATTCCTGACAACAGACAGCGGGGGGGGGGGGAAGAATAGGAGGAAAACGGAAATGTGAGGGATGCACTGGGGTGGGGAGGATGAGAAGCTGTCAGTGGTCAACTGTGACACGTTCGTCACAGCCCCACCAACAAACACGTCATCAAAGTTGGTGCAGTCATCTAGGCTGACGTCACAGTCACGTTGGCCGCCAACGGTCGGATGCACAGCGTTTTCCTCCCCTAACAACCTACCCCTCCTTCCTCGCTGCAAGTGCCCGGTAAGTGAAGAAAAAGCCTGCCAACCACTCTTGTGCCAGTCGCACAGTGACACCCATGAAGGCAGGGCCGCCAAGCTCTCTAGCGATCCCGGTGCTGCCTCCGTCCGTGTTGGGGTCGTCGACACCGCGGTGCGCGAGGCCGGGGGAGTGAATGGAGGGCCCACTAACTGCAGCGTGCGGTGCGCAGCAGATGGCCACTTAGGCCTGAAAGGCGGTCACGTGCTCACACGGAGGTCGATAGGAAAACACCAGGCAGCCAGCATGCGTGTGCGTGCGTGCGTGCGTGCCCACTGGGGGTTTCCCCTTTCTTTTTTTAGTGGAAGGGGGAGTTGGGGCGGGGGAGGACAGAAAGGGGAGGGACGGCGTGTTTTCCCGTGCAGCAGAACCTCCAGCAAGGGACGAGAGGCTGCGACTGCAGCAGGCGTTGCCATCACTTCCCACCCTACCGCCCCACTACCGCCGTTTCCGTGACTTCTCAATGCGTTCCTAGTCAACACAAAGTTTCGTCCAGACTGACAAAACAGGATCTGGATTGTCCGGTTCATCATGTCCGCAATGTTCCCCCTTCTCCCACCCCACGTACCCACTTCAACACCCGCTAATAAAAGTAACGATACCTTAACACACCGAGCACACTTCTTGCACTGCGCAGTTCTGCTGTTACTCAAGAAATCGCGATTCTTCTAGAAGGTACTGCTGTTCTCAAAGTAACCTTTTTTTTTTTTCCAATGTCTGCTTTGTTCTCGAGATGTTCTCGCCGTGTTGTAGTCGTCGCTGCTGACACCAGGTAAAACACAAACCAACCACATCCCCTATAAGTGTGATATACGTGCATCTTGTTTACTAACCCATTTATGCTCAAGGTTGAAAGTGCATAAAATTCATGTTTGTGGCCTACAGGTATTCAAGGAACAAGAATTTGAAGAGAGATTTATACACATTTTTTTCACAATAATGGACCATGAGGCACAAATGTGTTAATGTATTTGCTTTTGTGCCGGAGGTCAGGGGAGAGGGTCCCGGGCTGTCGAGTGATAGCTAACAGCCAAGCTACGAAGGAAGACTTCGTCCAGCGAGTAGCGGTTGCCCACCTGCTAACCTCAAAGGTCAGCGCCTGTTGGGAAGCAGCCTGCTCGATGGCTGTGGGCAGTAAACTTGCAGATTATGCATCGCATGATGCAGTCACATGCTTCTTCCGTGCTGCTTAGGTCAGGTGACAAGCCGCGGGGCCGCGTCACAGACTTCAGGCCACGTTGTCTGCCCGCCAGGACCGGAAGGGAGGAGGAAAAAAAAAAAACTTGGACCGATCCGCCGACGTCACTACTGCGCCTCGCACCCGAGACGCAAACGCCACAAAGCGTTCTACGACGCACGCGAAGCGCTCGGGCGAACTGTCAGGACGCATCCAGAACTACTACTACTTTTTCTTCAACCTATCCATCCTCTCCCCTTCTGTAGTTCTACCAACCTGGGGTACCTATCGTTAGACATCCACGAACCTCGTCAGCCTGGGTTGCCAGGGCGCAGACAGCAGTGGCGTAGGAGGATGCTTGGCTTTCACAGGGGTGGGGGAGGACAAACTCCACGCTGACAGTGAACGACTTTCACATTCTTGGCTCCTCAGTATCTTTTCTGCCCCCTTTACCCACCCCCTGGTTCCTACGCCACGATGGGTAGACGACACACGGAATGTTTTTGCTGTGTAGAGGACGGAGGGCAACATCTGATCCACGCGATGGCTACCACCGACGATAAGACCTGCAAAGGGGACTCCGCTGTCCCTGCTTGCCCTCTGACCCCCGGCAGCTGTTTTCGACAACACTGTCGTCAAGCAAGTTCAAGAACAGAAATGAAGGGAAACGAACAGGAATGATGGAGCAAAGCAGAAATCACAGGAAAGACAGAATGAAGAGATTAAAAAAAAAAAAAAAAAAAAAAAAAAAGACAAATGAAAAGAAGGGGCTGGGCTGATGGAGAAAGGCAGCAAGCAAACCATGCCGCCACAGCCCCAGCAAGCCTAACAACAAGGTTTGTTTGGAATCCCGCACAGCGCTGTCATCCCCCTTGTTTCGTTCACCTGGCGGGACACTAGGGTACTGTTCCCCTCCTCTCATCCTTCTCCAACTACCGCTCCACCCTCTCCACCGAGGCCGCTTACGATCGCAAATAATAGGTGCGCAGTGGAAAGAGAACGATCCCCGTCTGAAATAGAGACAGAACAATGCGTCTGTCGCTCGTTCAGCCAAGAACTTGTGCATGCGATAAGGAAGTTTGGAGACGGAGATGACGACAGAAAACACCACCTCCGTTTCCTCTTCCCTTCACCCCCCTCCTGTACAAAACTCCCATGGCAGACCGCTGTGCACCAGGTGTTGTTACAAGAGAAGGCGACTGGAATTCGTCCTTTGACCTTTCATTTTTTTTTTCCTTCCTGCCAGAAGACGTTGCTTCTGCGTTCCGTGCTGCCAGTGTAGGCTTCAGCTGCCAACAGAAGGGTCCGGCCAGCCTGCCACCACCCGTCAGTGTGCAGAGAAAATGGACGGCAGCACGTGACCTCCACATCACTGACACCAGGGGGACGTGCGGTGCCCGTGACTAGGTTGCTGAGTGACTAAGCATGGCGGCGCAATGCTGGCTGTGCACAGGGAAGGGGAACCTCGTCCTCCCTCACCTGCCCCCTCAACCCCCACAGCCTGATGCTGCCTACCTGTCTAGCAGCACCACGTCCTGTCGTGACAGAGAGTAGTCATGAAGGGTACCGCCACTCTCTAACATATCGGGGATAGCTGAAAGTCTAGCTAAGCGATTTTTTTTTAATGACTGGGTAAAATCCGGTGCAAAGATACTATTTCCCCAAATAAAGGTCAATAACCCCCACCGTTCTCAAAATACACACCCTCCCTTTCTAAACCTGGTACAGTCGGTTGATAGTTCGATCTTGATTAAAAGCCGACTAACCAGACCTGATTTCTGTTGATCAGTTATTCCCTTTCGCCCAACCCTGAGGGAGGGACAGACGCAGTGACTGATGCTGCACACGACGTGTAGTGTTACCTCAGTCAAGCTCCTCACGAGCTCTGGCCAGGCGCCCTCCCTTACCTTTAACTCTACCACCGCGTGTAACATCACGCAAACAAATTGAGCGAGACTTGCATCACTCCACGCACAACACGTCACACGGTTGGAAGTAGTGGTGGTGGCGGCGATGGCGGAGGAGAAAAAAAAACAACCGGGTGATAAGTATTGTTTTCTGCAACGTGACGTCACACCCAGGCCGCCAATAAAAATACTGACGTGACGTATCTTACCCCCGCTACCCCACCCTTACCTCGTCATTGTGACCACGTGACTTGGTCGATCCGCTCTTTCGCTGGTTGCCACACGAGCATCTGCCAGTTGAACTGGTGGACCGGCCGGTGCCCGCACCAGACCGTCGCCATCAAATGACAGGTGTCGGGGCAGGAACAGATTGAACAACAGGGACGAGAGGAAAACAAATAACCTCGAAACACTAAGGTAGACTATAAAGAACTCTTGAGATACGACACGGCGGTAGGTTTGTACGAGAGCGTGTACGAGAACAGGGTATGGTGTGTCTGTGTGTGTGTGAGATAGAGGGTGGGAGGAGAGTATTCAACATTCCAGGCGTCTGTCCCCGCTGGTGGCACTGCCTCCAAATCGCACACACCCAGCTCGCATTAGGCGTTCGCCGAACGTGCGAGTCAGAAAACAGGATTCCTGCGCGAGCAAGTCCCCAGTGCACGTGCTAATTAATAATACAAGTGCGCGCACGAGCGCCAGTGCCAAAAGGCAGGGGCTGGACGAAGAACAAAGGTGAGCTCGGGTAGCGGCTGCGGAAATGCCCGCAGGACGTCATCTTGTGTCGTGTGAACATTAACACAGGATGCGAAGCCCGGTGAAGAACACCGCTCGCTCACTGGCCTCAGCCCAGCTGCACAGCACCAGTTCCAGCAGCAGCAGCAGCCACGCCACCAGCAGCCGCGGCAGTAGTTGGGGATGGGGGAATACGAGGGAGGAGATGATACAAAGGGCGAAGTGAAGATGAGAAAGGGGAGGCGAGGTAAGTGAGGGACGTCAGAAACTGGTGCTAAAACGTCAGCACCTTGACGTTGCTGACGATGTTGGTCTGAGAAGTAGAAAACGGCACAGTGGTGGTGGTAGTGGTGGTGGTGATCAGACAGCAGCGACATCGACGCCGGCGAAGGCACCTTTGTAGATCGTGTAGACCGCCTACACACAGTGAACATCAAGGGCAATTTCGATTTCTGCCTGGGGGGCACGAAGGGGAGGGGTGGCCATGGCGTGACCTAGACGTGGAAGTTAGTGTGAGAGGGGAGGGGGTGAGGGGAGAGTGAAGAAGCATATAAAAGACCATCACGTGACCCCTGAAATACACCCCTCATCTAGAAGCGAACTGTACCTCTAACTCCTCCATCTTCAATAGCGTAGCTCAGAGATGTTAACCAGCTGCATGTATTCGGAATTTAAATCTTCCCCCATCCAGAACCTCCAAGAAACAGTTTCCCAGATGTGATATGTTTATAGATAACGCACACGTATCTAGGATCGAGCAAACAACAAAAACACAAAACAAACAAAAACAACAAAAGCAACCCGGATCTCGCCACAGATAATGCACAAGGATGTAGAAGACCAAACATCTGGAATCTCGCAACAGATAATAACTATGTATCAAGGAGATGATCTGTCCACTGACAATACTCGCGTATCCAAGGATACAAGTCCGTTGGAGGTATGTAAATCGGCGCAGTGTCCATAAAATGTTAGAACTAACTGTAGCACTCTAGTGATGTACTCAGTTATGTCTTTGTGTGTAGAGGGTAGGGATCGAACAGCTCCCAGGACTGTCCCTTTTTTCATGCCACCCTTCAACTGTCCACCCGTGGCCACTGGACCTATTACAACATCAAAAGTTACGCGGCTGCCTGAGTCTCTTGGGGAAACAATGACCAGACAGGGCGGGGTCGGTGTGTCCACCCAAAGCTGTAGGAAAAGGGGGTGGATGGTTCTGGAACGTTCGAGGGGAGATCGGATAAGTAAGCTTTACAGTTGATGGGGGCCTTTTGGTTTTGAAGTGAGTGGACTCTAAATAAAATCTACAGTTGTGCGGCAATTTCCATCTTTGTTGTGTTCTTGTACGACTAGCCCACCCCTACGTCGCCATCAGGGACTGACGTGTTGGTGACATAACATTAAACTTAAATCTTGAAATAAATTGATAGAAAACAATTCCGACTGAAAGAAAAAGTGTGTTGATAACCCCAAAGTCGATCAATAAAGGGTTAATCAGCTACAGGACACGTGGTCACACACTCTCTCTGGCGTCAGCGTCTAAAAACCGACGGCACCACGTGACTCGCTTCATCAGCGCTCCATTATACCTGTTAGGCTCCGCTTTTACCGTCACTACCCTGCCCCGGCCCCAACCGCCTCCCCAAAGACATTTTCAACAGCGGGATCTGGATGCGTGGAACTCGGTGCAGACGAACGCTGGCTTGACAGTGTGCCTGCCCACGCGTGCGGTGACGTGTCGCCTCGAACTAAAATCTACCTTTCTCTCTCTCTCGACGGCGGAAAAATAAATCGTCAATTCTTCCTCGTTACGACAGAAGCGCACTCGGCAGGTCTCGAATCTGAATGTCTCCCATTTCCACGTTATCACTCGAAAAGTCTTTAAAGTGACGAGGACGATCGATGGCGAAGTAGCGATGAGTGTTGCGCGTCAAAACACTGTCGCTACGCAACCCAGGCATCGAGGAATGTCTTCAGCCCGCATGCACGGGGGCGCGTCCGTCCGAAGACACGGGTGGGAGGGTACCCGGGTAGGCGGGGAGAAGAACTCTTCAGGTACATAACCTTGTACACTGGCTTTCTCTACAGCGGACAGCAGTACTGGGTTTACCCTGTCACCTGCTTTGATGTCGCTTCCCTCATCCACTCCGCGTCCCCCTCTCTCTCCTCTCCAGTCTTTGCTTTCTTAGGAAAGTGAAGTGTGTTGTAACCGGATGCGACAGGCTCTTCCTCTCACACGCACACTGATTTTGTAAAAGGGGACATAAATGCAGACGTTGACCTGGCATCTACAAACATATTTCCTAAAAATGTAGCACAAAGATAAAAAGCGTGGAAGCAATAGTTTCTTTACACAAGTACGTTTTATCCACCATGTGCCCTTATTTGCCGTTCAGGCGTGGTATAACACTACGTGACACTACGTGACTCTACGTCCCAGACCTCGCGAGTCTGTAAGAGCTGACGAAGCTATCGTACTAACAGACCTGGGTGATGGTGGAACTACATCGTGTTTATTCAATTAACGCTCTCCCACCCCCGCCCACCTCCGCACTAAGATTCGCTCGCAGTGTTACACATCGAAGTAATCTGTTTCCCTGTTCCGATTTCCGATAAAATAAAAAACCCGGCTATATACTGCTGTCCCTGGTTTTCGCCCCCCATACCAACCCCATCTCGCACGTCAGCAGAACTAGCCGGCTGCCTCTTCGCCCCCTCGGCCATTTTTTTTATGACGTCACTACAAAACCGCTAGTTTTTCTTCTCTCATGTTTTTGTCTTCTGCTGTATCTTCGCACGTGTGAAAGGCCCACACAGGTACAAGCAGGTGAAAGGCATCTAATATTATCTCCGAATTTTTTCTGTGGATGAGGGGGAGGAGAGGTTTCTCCATCGATTGATGGAGCTGCAGTTGTCTTTCAACCGTTGCAGCTGTCTATGCCCATCGGTCAAAGCAAATCAGACTTTCCGCCAGGTGCTCAGTCAGCCAACGGTAAAAAGAAACTTTCTAACTCATCCCCACCCCCCTCACACACACACACACACAGATATCCACAGTGAGCCATCATTGTCCAGACCATTGACCTCCAAGTCAGGTGTCCAAACACACGAACCCCGCAAATATCGCTGACGTCAGCACTGGCCGCCTGTACGTGCCTTGTGTGAGAAACGTGGCGCCCAGAGTGCAGAGAGGGCAAAGCTGACAACCTGTAAGCTGCCCCCCAAACGACGGTTGTTTGTTCTGCTGAGCTTACAACCCGATAGTAGCTGTAGGTTCCTCAGTCCTCCAGCCTGGCGCTACAACGGTCGCCTGTCAACACTGGTCGCAAGGCGCCGGGGTCAGATCCTGGCTCGGGAACACGGGCTTCTCTCTGAATGCGACACTCCGTTCACAGACCTGGTTGTCGGGGACTCTCCCACCCCCAGACAAACACACAATCACCACCAATGTGCCAAATTATCACCATACCAACGCACTAATTCAACGAACGCGCCAGCCAGCAGTGATCACGTGACAGGTTTTTGGCATGTAGCGTTCTCAGGTGTGACACCCTAGACTGCAGGAAAAAGATGCAGCGATACGAAATAATATTAGACACGAGTTGGTATTAGAACAGATATAACTAATTATTAGCAGTTTTAAAGACTCGGTGCACACGGCCTCCCTGTGCATATTCAGACGCTCGAGGACACCAAACCCTCCTACCGAGGGCTCTTCCCACAATAACCTGACCGGCTACAGTTCAACATCAAGCCCATCATCGGTAAAGTGAAAAGAGACCATTCCCGCCACGCCACTCGGCTCTACAGTTAAATGCTAATATTAACCCGCTCACCCGCACGGAAGGGGGCGGGAACCCCGCAGATACAATTTGTGACCAACCCGCCATGTGTCATGACGTGTCACACGGCACACATGACATGACACATGGCACATCAACTGGCGAGTCATACATACTTTTTTGTTGTATTTTTTTTTAGGTGGGGCAGTTGGGGGGCACCTTTGGCCCCAACATGGCGGCCGCCAAGCTCACTCGCGGTCCTCCCCCGCCCACCAGCTCCCCACTCTACCCGGAGTCACAGATGCCCTGCTGGCGGGTCTTGGAGCACCATCCCAGCTGTTGCGCCTCTTGTTCGGTCCCTCGTCTCCCATGCCGGCCTTTGTGGGCCTTTGTGGGCCGCGCTAAAATGAACGCTCAGTCTGCTGGGGGAAAGGGCGATAATTTGATAGGTGGCGCTGGCACTCGAGGCCGTCCTAACTAAGCGCTCACTCTCGCATGCCTCAAAGCACGGCCCCCAATCCTCGCAATTATTTCTACACACGTCAAACGACTGGTGATGAAGAGACATTCTCAAACGCATTACTACTCATTCTGCGCCATGTGCAGCGCCTCTTTACCTGACCATCAAGGCTGAGGATGGTCATGTCCAAAAGTTGGGAGAAGTGGGGGGTGAGAAATTGGAAAAGTGTGTGTGGAAAGAGATAAACAATTTGAGTCACGAGTGTGCACTGAGGGACTGATGACACATCTATTGCTGCAGCAGCGAACGGGGAAGAGAGAGGGAGGATGTGGCTCTTCCCTGAGGCTGCGTTAATCTCTTGTCTCTAGCTGCATCCGTGGGGAATCCTGTAAAGCTCTAACAAGAAGAGGACATGTACATTATCTGAAGACCTCCGAGGTTTGCAAGTAAACGACCCGCGGACACATCTGCCGCCAGGGTAACCTTACACCCCTTTCACATTCGGAGTCCGCGGCGAGACGGCGAGGCAACAAAGTTCCTGTTTCTGAACTGCTGCATTTATTCATTTGAATTACTTCTTGATAAACACTGGTTACTTTATTCTTTCCAAACTGCTTCAAGCCCCAACTTGACAATTTTTCAACTGCACGCAAACTCTGTAGGAGGACAACACAACCTCATAAACAAACCTCTAACAAATTATCTGTATTATCATGGCTTGGACAGGACGAGGACAAGCACACCCGTGTCAACAGTAGTCTGAGGCACAGTCGTATTAAATAAAAGCAGGTTTCTGCTTCAACATTACTAAGACCGTGTATATATGTAAATATCCAACTGACTACGTGATCACAAACCCATCCATTACTCACTTCGAGCAAGACCTGATACCAGATTACTCACAGGCGCCAAGAAAAATGTTGGTCACGATCCACTGATGTACAACTAATGTTTACACATTCTATAAGTAAGAAATGCAGATTCCAAACAACATGAAAACTGTAACTTCATATAAGCGCGTGGCTGAAAACAACAACAACAAACCTGTGTGGAAACGTACGGCGCCTGACATTCACGACAGTGAGCGCGTCCTCGAGTCTCAAAATGCTATCACGGGGTATGTCACATCACGTGATCATTGCAGGCGGACGCTCCTACAGTACTCCGATGACGTCACTGCCACGCGCAGGAGGATTCTTTTGTCACCGCGCACGTGTGTCCTTCAAACCGTTGTCTCACTAGTTCTCGAACCTAAATGAAAGCACGTTGTGCACCCGGTAGTATTTTGTTACTTTGAAACAATAATCTGTTGCACCACACAGCCACGTCACTCCAACAGACCGCGCGAAATCTCTTCCGCCTCCGCCCTCCCTTCCACAAGCCTCCAATCTCGGATCACTTATTGAAACGGTGGAGACCTCAAGTTTTCTCTGTACCAGTTGTGTAGAACAGTTTCAGTTAATGAACCAGCTGTTACTTCACCTCCAGTGGAAACTTCACCTGAGACGATAGAAAAAAAAAAAAAAACCCATCCAGGTTTCGTGTGCGTTTGCTCCAGAGGACGCTTACAAACGGAAACCGAAAGGGTTAAGTGATTGTGCAAGGATGCACCCGCGGACATTCCCTTTCCCAGGCATCGCAACAACCTTTGTGTTGACGGTCAACTGCATCTTCCTTCCTCCCCATCAATTCCCCCGCTTCCCCCATATGCCAGCGTTGAGAGGCGGGCGGGAGAGCGAGAGACAGCCGCATCTTGCTGCCTCCCCCACGTGCTGACCTTCCAGCGCTGTCCCCACAGCCACTGGGGCCTCCCTCACTTTATCCAAGAATGCTTGCAAGTGCTTATTCATCGTCAGAACAACGAAGGGACCATACTGGGACACGTGACGTAGCAAACCCATGTCCTCCTTTCCCCTCCCACCGTTAGCACCTGCCGTTGTGGTCAGCGGGGCCAAAGCGGACCAGGACTGGATTTCATATCGCAAGCAACACTGAACATGTGGCTGTCAACGTTTCCTCCAACGGAAAGATGGGATCGGTATGGTGGGACCCGAGGTTATCAACAGCAGGTTTAGTTTTAAGGTTTGAAAATCGGTTACGTGCTTCGGGTTTCATGATCCCAAAGGTGCACCAATGTGACTGTAAATTGAAGCTTAAAAAAGAGCCACACCAAGTTCTTGCCCGCACAGTTTTACATCTGGCAACGCTCTTTCCTCTCCCTCGCTCTCCCCCCAGTACACTTCCTGTGGCCTCAGTCAAGCCGTTCGCTCCTTCTATTTGGTTCCCACGGAGAGATTAGTTCGCTGACCTTTGTCCCCACCGAGGCGATGTGGCCACGAACGCTCTCAGAATGTTACTCCCCACCACCCGCAAGTCTCGTGGCCAGTAATCTGTAACGGTGCACACGCTGAATGGCCCACATCCCAAATTTAGTTTAAATCAGAATCGTTACTTTCCCTCCACCCACTGGCGTCGCTTGCTATACTTTTGTGGCAATAATCCGCTTATGGGTCCATTTATGTTGGCAATAATACGAGGCGACAACAGCTGCACGTTCTGGACAGGAGGGTGGAAGGTCATGGATTCCAAATGCACGAAAAGCACCTGGTTTCACCGAAGAACTAATGATGAATTTACCCTCATGGTTGCCACTGTCATCACTTTTAGCTGAGCAGGTTGTTCACCCCGTCCTTCACCGACTGTCTCGATCACAATGCAGGAGATAGCAATCAAGATTTCCTTGTTCCCTAGCCCAAGCTGAGCCCCAAACTGCCATTTATCTCTAAGGTAGAGTCACATCATCGTCAGAGACGCATACATCCGGAATAATGTACACCGATATATACGCTGAGTGGCGGAGACACGCGTGAGGCAGAGAAACTAATGGACAGAGCAAGGCAGAGACGCACCGTGCCCCTCCCACACCAGGCACACAGACCCAGATTTTATTTCGGACTTTTATCATTAGTGATTCAGGCAAGGTGCCTATCCAGGATACGAACCCTCATCTTCTTGCAGGCGGTGGGAGCCTCCACGCTCTTGCTAATGATGCCGAAGGCGTGGGGCGAGTGGAGTCCGTTGTCAGACTCGCCTCCTGTCGGAGATACCGCCCCTAACCCTGGGCTAGTTCGGAGTCTGGCTCCTCTATCTCTCGGCCAGGCTGCGTGCCACGTGCTGGCTGGTGTGTGACAGATCTGCTGTGCGTTATGCTCGGTTCTGGGTGGCTGAGGCAGACTATCTGCGCCCCTACAGATACCTGTCATCCTCACACGTTGCCATGGTGTCAGCAACATTTGTACCAGCGCAAGTGTTCATATTGACTACGACTGAAATTACAGTGTTCACCATACATCTACAAAACAGAAGAGCTACACAACTAAAACTAGTGAAGTAAGCCAATCAGATGAACTGATACATCGTATAAAAAGTGGACTGCTGGGAGCTCAGATGCAAAGACGTGTATTCAATCGGCGCACCTTTGCTCCTTCTACAGAAGAAGAATCGTTATGAACTTTCCCGGCAGATTATATGACAAACCCATATATGAAAATAACAACGACGTTGAGAGTTTGCTGATTATGTGAAATTTTGCACACAAAAATGGTCCTTGATGCCGGACACAGCTTACGAGAGTGACTTTTGGCATGTCTGGATTTGTCGACGAACTATATGTTCACATGTGCCACTCCTTTAAAAAGAAAACAGCAAATAAGCAAGGTATGTTCCCCTGAAACTATAGTGGAGATCTTCCGATGGCCAACATACGACCTGTTGTCACGTGACCAGTCCTCGCCCCCTCTCAAACGTGATTGCATTTGTTTACTCCCAATAAAACATGTCACTGACGAACTGCGATGCTGCTGAGTCTGATACATAATAGCTACATGCAGTCACATGAGATGTAGTTTTTTAAAAAAAGCAAGCTGTTGTAATTTCCAGACACATAAATTTTGTTTCTGATGAAATACGACACTAAAAATATGAACAGATCCTGTTACTATTTTTGAACACAAAGGTGACTTGAATTTATTCAAACACCAAAAAAAAGTTGTTTTTTTTTTAAAGCAAGTGAAAAGAATATTATACACACATACACGTGCGCGTGCACGCATAATTTCCTGAAGCAAATGAACATGAATATCACCATTAAGACTTCAAGGGGAATATTTGTCGTGACAGTTGTAGCAGGTCCAGGTACAGGGGATGATGCATGGTCAATACATCACCTCACGCTTCATTAGCGGCTACACGCGGTCGTGTAACCCAGTCGACCGCGGAACGAGGTCGCGAGGTCAGGAAATGGTACTGTAAAGTTGCAAACCTGGCTACAAACCTGTCACCAGCATGCTAAAGGTGTGTGTGTGTGGGTACAAACATGTGACCATCAAAACAGTCTAGACAGACACTATGCAGGTCACGCCAGTTGCACACCAACACAGAGAGAGACTTGGGGAAACGGTGCTCAGGGTATGAGGCCATCCCTCCCACTCACCCCGTCTCTTCACACGCGTGAAGAGCAATTGTAAAGCAGAAACATTGTCCCCTACATTGTCCTCTGCACTGTTTCACTCGCCAAAGCCGTCACGTGACTGCAGTGGCTTTTTCAATGCCTCGCCAACCACCAACTCCAGCTTCAAGCAAAGTTTGGGTGAGGATGGTCGTGCAGAGGGGGAGGTGGTGGGAACATAATTCTGGACCGTTATGGCTTGTCGCAGGCCGGGTTCATATCAACAAGCAAGCGCCTTTCATCAGCATAAACAGGGCAGTGTTCCGGGGGGGAGGCTTTCATAATTTTTTTTTGTTGTTGCTGTTGTTGCTCTGGCTGCAAAGCACAACGTTCGCATGCGTAGTAATTAAGACAGTGCTGATCCCAGAGGACCGGGCAACAGCTGCTCCGCAAGGCTGATAATGCCGTAAATAATGCGCTTGCGATGACATCAAAGCCGCAACCAAACGGACAAAAAGAATCAATAAGCCAAAATAATAAAACTCCCTATCAACAGCATCACACAACGATCAGCCCTTTCATCAAGACTAATCTCTGCTGGGACGTTGGCTAAGCCAGTACCTTGGCCTCCCTTTCACAAACATTCTATAAGATCGACCGTAAACATTTAAAAAAAAACACCCTCCTGTACTCTGCCAGCTTAAGGAAGAGTTGCTTTCTATAAGTCTAAAGGGAACTGCACTGCTGGTTACCTGAACATGATGGTAAGTGATGTACATACATGCGGAATAATCAGTGATATAGAAGACAAGCGTGTCGTTTGTATAGAAGAATGTGTCACTGGTCAGCAACATCATTGGTGATGATAATTAGCGTAGAACTATGAGAGGAAAATGTTATCACCAACGTGACACGAGTCCATTAGCTGAGACGCACGTGACCCAAGTCCAGTCCTTTAGCTGAGACGCACGTGACACAAGTCCAGTCCATCAGCTGAGACGCACGTGACGCGAGTCCTTTAGCTGAGACGCACGTGACACAAGTCGATTAGCAGAAACAAGTGACATGAATTTATTAGCAGAGACGCACGTGACACGAGCTGTTTAGCTGACATGAGTGACATGAGCTGGTTACCAGACACACGCGACATGAACTGGTTAACAGAAGGACGAGTGACCGGAGCTGCGCGTGTTCACCTCGACATTTGCGCACCGGTTGTCTGATTACTCTCCTGAAACAGATGAAGGATCAAAGGGCTTTCGCATTTAAAATGGTCAAGCCAATCCTCTTCCGGTCTTCGATGAAAGGCAACTCAGCCCCTCAAATCCCACACGTTC
This sequence comes from Pomacea canaliculata, assembly GCF_003073045.1. NCBI lineage: Eukaryota > Metazoa > Mollusca > Gastropoda > Architaenioglossa > Ampullariidae > Pomacea > Pomacea canaliculata. The sequence goes on from NC_037592.1 coordinate 4,988,114, forward strand.
CCCCCGACCGCTACTATTGGTGGTTGGGTCGATATGTTCACAGTAACTTCCATCCTACGTGTACGGCCACAACATCATTTGCGTGCGTTCGGGCGTGCACATGTGTGAGACGAAAAGATTCATAACTAAATAATTAAATAATTAAACAAACCTTTAAACAAACCTAACAGCAGCCTTGCAAGATTACAAAAAAGCGCGCTTGCTCTTTCCTCTACATGCACCCCGCTTTCACTGTCCCACCCTCCTGTCACACAGCCGCTGACTTTACAGGTTGGTGTGCAGCTTCACGTGGGCTCGAGGCCGGGACAGCCAACGAACATCACTGGTGTGACGTCATCCTTGTATTCATCTTCACAAGCTTACTCTCTAGCCTTCATGGGTCGCAGTTGCTAAGACTGGCCTGTGGAACCAGGATCGGAGAGGATGTCACTACAGGGTTGTCCTTGTCCGTGCTGGCTAACAGAGACAGGACAGCGGGACACCAGACCACTTTCTCATCCGTTAAAATTCATCACACCTTGATGACGTACGCGTACCACGTTGAAAAATTGGACAGAACTACAGAAATTACATAAAATATGCTTTTTTAGTATCTTACAACGAGGGAAAACTAAGATAATTAGAAATAAGCATTTTTTGGAGAAAGGTACGACAACCAACCGACATTCCCGCAGATGAAGATTTTTACTGCCAACCCAACCTCTGTGACAAACGGCGAGGATCCGCACGTTTCGTACACTCCCTATACACACACGACCAGGTGTAAGTGTCTCTCGTTAACTGATAACTTTGCACACTGTGGTTGAAAACTTTTATCGCCGCTTTAAAGAGCAGCCAACTGGGGTGGAGTGAGAACGACACCTCACATCCTTCATAAAGCCAGTTTCTCTGTCGACCAATAGTGCAACGTCCCGTCACGGACTTCCGGTCGAAATATGTCACCCCGCCACGGACTGCTGGTTGAAAGTCTCTCCTGCCAACTTTATCCGCATTTCGGGGGGAGTTTTTTTTTTTTTTTAACGTAAGCGGCTGTATTTAGGATAAAAGGGAGGCAACAGCTTGAATTCGGGGACCTAAGATCACTGATAGAACAAGATCCAACCACAGATGAAGAGCAGATGTTGCACGCAAGCTAATGACCGGGTCAGTTTTATTTTACAGAGAAAGCAACGAATGTAGCGGAAAGAAATCTTCTGACGACCTAGTGTGGGAAACACCAAAAAATAAAAGAGGTCCGCTCGTTTAACAAAAATGTCATGTCCAACACACACACACGACATAGACTACAGCAAAGGGTTCGTCGTATAAAGAATCTTGGAAACTTCAAAATGTTGACCTTTACAGCGGAAGTGACCGACCAACTGCACGCGAAGTGAATGACGTGTGCTGTCATTAGCCCACGGCACGCCAAGCCATGCCAGTAAGCTAGTCCCTTTATTTATCACAGAGGCGGAACTTCAGCGGCCCCATGTTCATCCATTTATCATCACCATGTCGGATACATTTGAAAATGACCAAGTGCAAACACATGCCCTCTACTCGTCTCGCCGTCACTTCATGGCAGCACAGAGGGACAAATACAATCTCCATCTTACTCTTGTCTCTACCCTCCCTGTGAAAACACGCTCCACTATTTCCTAGTTCTTCAAAAATAATTCACTCCGCGAGATAAACTATTTCGGTAATTAAGATAGATAATTAATCTTTTAAAATTATGTTTGAGGGGGTAGGTTGGCGGATTGCCAACTGTTACCAAGCCACTTGCTGCCGACTGTACAATCAAGCTAGCAACATGTGTACCAGAAAAAAAATATTCCTGGAGCCTAGGTTACATGATGCTAAATTCTCTTATATACCTGACCATCTCCCTCGCTCTCCATTATCGGTCTGCTTGCTTAAGGTCATCCGGTTTTCAAGCTGTGCAAGAAATTGAGTTGAGAAGGAGTTGCATCATGAATGTTCAAGCTGAAGATGCCATTAAAAACATCGTCACCTGGGTAGTGTCTACATTAAACTACAGCAAAGCACCTTTAACTGGTTGTCACTAACCCACTCTTGACATCTCCTGGAGTTCAGTAGCCTGCTGCACGTCCTTTGTTCACAGCACATCACCGTCAATCTTGTGGTCCTTGCTGATAAGGCTGCTCTGCCTGTCTATGAGATACAAGCCTGCTTTCATGTGCTGTAGCCCCATCTCTAGCACCGCTGCTACCTTCCTACTCTCCTCTCTTTCAACACCCGGTCCCCTACTTCTTTGACATTGTCCAATCCAGTGCTTCTGACTCCTGGTCGCTTCAAACGTGAATCACTCGTATTCCCTGCATTTTCCTAATATGGACCTAAGCTCTGGAATTCTTTGTCGATGCCGAATCTTCAAATCAGACTTATAAACGCACCTGTTCTTTTAAATGTGTCAGTCTGATATCGTTTCGTTTGACTAAGTAATGATGAGCATGGCTGGAAGATAGGATGATTGTCTCACTGAATGAATTGTGCACAAGACCGAGTGCGTCTAGTAATTATTGAATAGGCACCTTATGAATCCGGTATCCACTCTGAGCTGATGGTCACGTGCTCAGGCGCTGACTGGCTGGCTGGTTCAGGTATGATGAATTTAGCCGACTGCCTTCTCATTAGCCTTCCTGCTAGCAGCTAGATACGCTCTGTGCACCTGGCCCCAAGACAGCAGTATCCTCTGTACATCATCCTGGAACATCACCTTCGCCATGATTTGCTTGACATCCCGCCAGCTGTCAATAGGAATCCCCAATGTTCGTGCTGTGACTGCTCCAGGATTAGGAAGTTGCCACTCGTAGAAAGTTCGGCGAACTTCTTGGTTGGCGGTCGAGTGGTGCGTCCGCCTGCACTGTTCATGTCCGAGGATCGCTGCCAGTGCCAGCTTTGCTGGATGGTCGATTCCTAGGGAGCCAGACTCCCGTATCTGATGACAGAGGGAGCTTGCAGATAAGGCCGACGTTTGATATCCGTAAGCAGCCTGTTTACATCGCTCCGCGGCGCCTGGCCACAAAAAGCTGTAAAAATTCTGCGTTGTGCTTGCAGACTGCGAAGTGAAGCTTCATCAGCATTCAAGCTGCACCCCTCTCAATTACTGTTGTTGTGTGAGCCCTGCGGGTGGAGGGTTAAGAAGATGGAGGAAACGAGGAACAAATCTATCGTATCTAGTATGACGGCGCAATCGAACCTCCCTCGGTCGACCAGGCTGACAGGAATTGGGTGCTTGACTCCATGGATGTATGGGAAAAGGTAAATAGCGACAGGGAGATAACATAGGCACCCTTTTCCCCTTTCACAAAAAGCTGGCCCTGAGAAAAGTGTTGTCCCCAACACCTCGTTCCCTAATGAGTTAAAAAAAATAGTTGAGAAATGATTTTTACTTTTTATCTTAAAAAAAACCACCAACAAACACCATGGAACTGACCAGAGAATCGCGTGATCCAGGTGTTCACTAGTTGTCCTTGACAACACCCATCAGCTCGTGTTGCCAAGGATCAAGAGCTGCTAGCTCAAACACCACGCCAGCGCAATCAGTTGCCTTTCACGTCAGGCCAATCAGTACCCTCCCCCCTCCCTCTCCAACCGCCCTCTAACAGACACACCACCCCATTTACGCCATTGTCCCCTCTCGTGGATCAAGATCTTTTATCTCTTTGCTCCCGCACTATCCTCCTCCGGCAGTTAATAGACCAACGAAATAGAATGACCATCAGTAAAACCATGCAGCCTCGCTTTGGTGCGCGAGAAAAAGGGAGTAGTTTCTCCGAGAGCTATTGGTCTGGTGATACTGGATCTCGACACCCTCCAGTCTCCTTCCCACTAACCCCGACCCTCCCTCCTCCAAACACACACACACCTCTGGGTCCTGTAAGACAGTTCCCGCGGACCTCTTTAAGATATCGACAACGATAGCCACGTCCGCAAGTTTTCATCACAAAGTCTTGACTTTGCTATTCACCTGCTCAATTCCCGCCACATCCACCACCACCATCCCCTTTCCCGACCCACAAAGCAATCCCGTTCACCTCTACAGTTTGTTGTAGAGACAGGGACTTCATTCGGCTGTCCACTCTCTCCTGATCAGCTTCAGAGAGGTGGAGGGGGATGTCTCCTTGACAACACGTCCAGGTAAGCACCAAAACCTCGCAGATCGCAGATGAGAAGCGCCAGCGTCACAGCTATGTTTGATGTCACCACCACCACCAGCAGCACACCCACCGCTCAGACCGCAGCAGCCTGGTGAGGTCTTCATGACACGGTGGTCGTAGTGGTGAAGGTCGTCTGTCCCATTCCGACAGATTTCTAGCTGTCCCTCCAGCAAAACCCGCTGCCTCCACCATCCAGCCAGTGTCAAGAGGGTGAATGAGATCTGTCAACCCTAACGCCTACTAGAGATATGTCGGAAATGGAGACCACGAGTGCAATGCCATTTGCGTCCCCTTAAGATTGCCTCACGAGCCCGCTTGCATGACGCCGGCAATTACACTTCAGGCCGCCACCACGAGAAGGGAGTGGCTGTCACGATGTCAGCTTTCTTCATACACTGCGCATGCGCAGTCAGCATCAAATACGCATGCACACAAATAAGCAATCATGTCAAGACATCGAAAATGAGTGTTAAAACTTAGGTTCGACAACACCACCAGCGGCAATAAGTGGACAAACCTTATTCCAAGGCAATATTGGAAACTAGGATGGTGCGGGGGCTTGACAACGAGAGTGATTGCTAGTGAAGATGATTAGTGAAACCAAATACAACTTGTTCATCCTCAATGGCAATCACAGGCAATATTAACGTGTAAAAATGCAGAAAGTCCAAAAAGTCTCAACATACGACAATGCGTACAAAACCTCGCGCTTCATGGTCAAACAGCCTGGCACATGCTCAGAAAGGTCGCCTTAAAAGAAGGCTGAGATCGTGACACCAGAACTGAGAACGAATATAACACAAAGTCAATTTATCTTTATTTTGTACCCAAGCTGGCACGAACGCCTTCGGTAAATCAGGCAACCCCGTTTCCTTCTTTCTTCTTCGATAAACACGCCTGCAGGGAGGGGAAGGGGGACTCCGGGATTTACATGTAAAATAGCGTGCACAGTTGTCATCTTGCATAACTATCACCTCCAGCAGGTAATTAATACTACACTAATACTACACAGCGCCAGCAGTTGTCGGCAGTTAAAACACAGTCCTACATACGCTCACCCCACTCAGGCAAGTTAGTGGGTGTTTAACGCCACATCAGAAACTTTCCCCTTTAAGCAAACTTGCAAACAACAGATTTTTAAAAATAAGTATCAACATCCTAAACATGACCTCCAATATTTTTATCGAACGCTATAACAATGATTAGTGTCTTTACTTTAATCTTTACTTAAATATTCTCAAAGGAGGACAAGGGCAAAATGGAAAATGAAGACTTCAACTCACATATTTAATATTCATTTGTTAAATAAATGCAATTAAAGCCAACATGTGAAAGTTTACCAGAGGTGTGTCATAAAGGCTCTGGAGTTTCTATAACGGGTTAGTCGCTAGTGGTTAGCCGGACCTAGTAATTCAGTTTCCGCGAGGCTGTCTTTGTCCTTTTCCGGTGAACGCCGACCTTTGTCCAACGTCATTGGGTTTATTGAGTCTAGTCAACGACAGCACAGACAGCACACAAAAGCAAGGTCTGATTTCCCAAAATCCACCCGTGATTTTTCAAAAAAAAAAAAAAAAAAAAAAAGAAACAAAAGAAACAAAAAGGGTAACATAAAAGAGAAAGATGAGCCGAAAGTGCCGGCAAGGGCGACTTTCACATCCATCAGTGAAAACGAAAGCATATGTAGAGGTAGGTTGTCCGCCCTGTAGTCTGGTGTTTATTAGCGACAGCCACGAACATTCAGATACTGATGTGTCTTTAAAGTGCGATACAGACATCGACAAAAACTACATTAAAATGAAGCTAAGCAATATTGGTGGAATTATATTTTTGATAATGCAGTTATTTTTTAGCGATGTCGGTTTATAGCAGTTGGGTACTGGATCTAGTGTTACCTCTTTTGGTTTAATTGTGGGGGATGGGGAAAGCGAAACACCTTCCAGGCAGGTCGATGAGTAATGCAACTTCAGGACAAGCTGCCCCCTCGGTTATCAATCAAGGTTGCTGGGAAATGTATCGCCCCCTGTCCCCTTTTCACTTCCCTACCTTGTCTGCCAGCACTGAATCAAACTGCACATGCAGATATTAACACCTCCATCCCTACTCTCAGCAAGACCTTTTCCCCTGCAGTTCACAGAACAAAGCTTGGCGAGAGGAGATGCAGGTGAATGGCCCCAGTCACAAGCCGGAAGTTGACAGCGGAATTCCGCGGTTCCGGAGAGAAGCTACTGGCGACGCGACTTGGTGCCGACGGAATTTCCGGGCATTGCAGGTCGTCTGCATGGCGGGTACATATCCACCGTCCTTGGACCACCACCACAGTACAGAACACTCACATCGACATCCCACGGCCACCACTAACAGCTACCTCCCCCCAAACCCCACTCGCCACCACCACTCAATCTTCGGCGCAGCTGACGCCGTTGGAGGCTCGTGACGTCAGTAAGTCAGTTGTCCTTTGGTACCTGTCGTTGGAGGGAGCACGTGGACAGATGTGGCTTCTGACAGGATCCTCCATTCCCGCCTATTTTGGGCGATAGTGAGCAGGTCCTGTACAGAATGACCAGTCCGGTCTTTGATGTTTCCAGCGAGGGTGTCTACAGTACAATCAACCAGGTTCAGCGCGGCAAATTGTCGTTCGAACCATCTGGCGAGTGCCAAGTGGCCGTCCTTGATTTCTTGCGGGAGTGTATGATGTTAGTTGCCGGTTGTAAGGTCCATGGCTTTGCGCTGAGGTCTGATGCCAAAAGCCAAATTTGCCCACTGTCCTTGCCCACTGTTTGTAGGCGTCTGGGCAGACCTTGGCGTTCCAGACACCGAGTACAACAAGGATGTCCTTTGTCGGAACTGCCTTCACAACCTTGTCTAGTTGTTGGTAACACTCCTCCACATCCACAACGGTGACATTGTGGGGCTTAGCTAAGATACATATGGAGATCAGCCTGCTGAATACGAGTGTACAGGTGATGACGGCTCCGGCCACCCTTCTCTGCACCAAGCACCCCAAGTCCTACTCCCCACTGTACCACAGTTTGTAGCTGTCGTCCGTGACGACTTGGGTGGGGATTTGGGGAGGGAGGAGTTGATGTAAAGTGTGGACCACACATACCGCCGGCGTCCCACAGGTGTCACTGAGGATACCATCGACTTTTTTTTTCTTTTTTTTCGTTTCGTGGCTAGAATGGGGTAGGGGGAGCAGTGAGGCAGAGGGGAGAGGGAGGAGATTTGACACGGGTCTTGCACGGAAGTTTTACCAAGAAGTCACACGTGGCCGGCTTGATACCGATCTGAAAGCCGGGTGGCAACAATTCGATGCGTCTAACGCCTCTCTCTTAAAAGAAAAAGAAATGCACCGTGAGCTGCCCTGTACGCCCAGTCTTTCCACCAGCATATCTGTAGTTTTGCTCCTTGCTGGACTAGCCAAGAGCCAAGGACACTATAATGTCTGGAGCTGATTTTGAAGAGTGGCTCACGGCGGAGGGTACGGACGCTCCATCCACCATTGTTACATAACGACAGGTGGGCCAGTCGTCTGCAATCTCCGTTGGTGATTATCTACAGCCCAAACACTTCAGGAAGCTAGTGTCCTATCTTCTCTGCTCCCATCAAGCCTCCAGTAATCACTACAGATAGCAGCAAAAGCCAAGAACGCTGCTAGCAGCAATGTAACGAATGGCAACTAGTGCAAACTTTAGGGGCGGGATACTTCAGTCTGACAGTATTTTATCAAAAGTTTGATTACCCATACTTAAAACTGTTGTACACACTGCCTCAAGAAAAATGACTGTTGAGGTTCAGCGGAAAAAGTTGCCAGCAATCTTAGCATTTCCAATGTTTAAAATATATCATAATAAATCAAGCTACTGCCAAAGAATGGGTAGAGGAAATGTTAAATTCACAATAGGAGTTCATGTATAATGTGAACACTTTAAAAAAAAAATAAAATAAACATCCTAACCACATGCATATTGTCTGCTTTTACAAACAATACCAATGAGTCTCTCTCTAAAGCTTTGTCTAATTCATAATAACAAAAAGCCTTCAATACACTTCACCAAGTTATGTGACCTTTCACATCATGTTCAGGTAGTCAATTGTTTTTGTAAACACCAGCAACATGGCTGTCAGTTAGCGTTCATAGTTCTTTGGTTTCAAAGACTGATATAGTATCACTGATGGAACCTATTGCAAAATCCTAAAAATACCTCATGGTCAGAATAACAAATACCTTTCCCCATCTCTCTCTCTTTTCCCCCAGCAGAAACTCAGCAAGAATGAAACAGGTTTCAAGAGGAAGGGAAAGCCATTGTGTGCACTATCTTACTGTGTGTTTTAAGAATGGTGGAAACAGATACAGTGGTACCTCGACATACGAGTTTAATTCGTTCCGTAACCTTGCTCGTATGTCAAATTGCTCGTATCTCAAAGCAATTTTCCCCATTGAAATTCATTGAAATGCCATTAATCCGTTCCAGCTCCCAAAACACCACCTCAGTTGTTTTTGTTAAGTGTTTTTGAATAAGAAAAGGTGTATTTACAAGAAGAAACATTTATTTATGAATAACAAATACATATTCTATAAAAACATATTAAATTCTTCGTTTGTGGAAGTGTGTGGGATCTGCTTCAGGAAATCACCGTAAATCGCTCGTGCCTTCTCACACATGATGCTTTATGTTAAGGTTCCTCCTGCTTCTCTGTCACCCACACAGTCAATAGTTTCTCCATCTTTTCATGGAGAGAGGTCCGGAGCTTAGAAATTATTGTAACGCCCCTAGCTGGCGTTGTACCCTTTATCAACTCCTGTTTAAGCTCAGAACATATCATTGATGTGCTACGCCCGTACATCCTCGCCAAGTCAATTACTCGCACACCTTGCTCATGTTTTTCTACGATTTCGCGCTTTAATTCAATAGACATCATCTTCTTCTTCGGACCCATGGTTATAAAAATAAATGTGATAATGTTTTGTAAATGTACAAAAAGCAAAAAAACGCGAACCCAACTTATCAAAAATGCTTCGAAAACGAGGGAAACAAGCACACAACACAGACTGAGGTCTAGTCTGAGGTGGAAGAAACTGTTGGACGCTGCACACGACCCCAACATCCACCCTACATGTTGGGGTCGTGTGCAGCGGTGTAGTGTGCGATTCCTCGTATCTCAAATCTTGCTCTTATCTCGAAGCAAAATATCGCTCGCTCGGCGGCTCGTATCTCAAAACACTCGTATGTCAGGGCACTCGTATGTCGAGGTACCACTGTACTGAAAACCTGATTAAGCTTAAAGTCTAGTTCACCCATCAAGGGAGAATTTAAAGGCTGACACACATCATGAAACGAGGTCACACAGTTGGCCCAGTTACTACTACCATAAGCAGAAGCAACCTTAAGGGAAATAGCCTACACAGACAAGAGGAAACAGATGCCTCTTAAATGTTATTTCAACTCCAACAATGAGCAAGCCAGAAACCACAGAAAGGCAGTGGTCTGGTCCATGCATACTATAATCCAGACTCTTACAAATATCTATAGAGGTTAGAGGCATACATTAAGAACAGGCAAACATAAAACACAGGCCCACATTAAGAAACTAGGCAATAAACAATCAACATCACACAACATCACTGTGAAACACATGAATCTTTCAAGGGAGTTTTTTGGATGAAGGTATGACATGAGCATCTACAAGAACCCAATCAGCCAAAGTAAAAGGCTAATCAAAAATGAGCAAAAATATGTCACAAAACTAATCAGCATGCTAAAAACTATTTTAAAAATCATTTCCGTACTCAAGAAGAACACCACAAAAAAAAAAAAACAAACAAAAAAACCCCAGAAGCCTTACACTACCATCATTCAAAACTCATGTCAGAGTTTGGACCACCACCTCCAGAAATGTCCAAATTGCTGAAGATGAAGTGTATTTTAAGTTTTTCTAGAATATTTCTTTTTCCACTCTGCTCCTTCATTCTTCCACTGCTGACATTCATGAATATTCTTAATGGGTTTTTCTTCGTATGCAGTTTACAAAAAACAAAAAGCAACAAGAAAAAAAAAAAACTGTTCTGAACTGTCACCTGGTATTTTCCCAACTGAGCGACTTTATCATCAACAAGAATCATTAAAAGAAAAACTCTCTATGACAACTTGTCAAACTACTTGAGTCCAAATGTATGTGTATGTTCCCTGGTGGTATGAAGAAGGCTGCAGCAGATGTTCTCTGTGACTCTGCTCTGTGAGTCTGTTTTTGCATCATGGTAATGCATCAAATCACTTCTCCCTTCTCCTCTGGGGGGATGGGGTGGGGGAGAGACCCTGTTAGCTTCAGTCTGTTTAAAATACAGAACTTCCATGCCCTAGGCTTTCATTTAGCATGCTGGTTGACTGTGGAGGGAGCATGGCACAAGGTGGCAGCAGACTGGATGTGACAGGTGACAGGAGGCTGCTGAGGGCGGTTGAAAAGGCTGTTATTTGTTGAAGTCTCTATAGAGGGCCGCGCTATTGACCTGATAAGGGCAGCTGTGAACCTTACACTGCCCTAACAGCAGAGGCTGCTCCAAGAGGAAGTTATGGACTTTCACTGCCAGCAGCAGCAGCCATAAAATTCTTTATACCATGCACATTACAGGGTTTGTTACTACCTCCAAATATTACAGGGTTTGTTACTATCTTCAACAGTCAACAGATTCTGCCTAAGGACAATGGGCTGATCCTGTACAGAACACTACTACTGCACACAGAGTGGATAGGGTCCTTCTCTTCTCATCATCAATTCTTTTGCTTGTCTCAATGCTTTTTCTTGTCTTTGGGAATATCTATTTAAAACAAAAATACAACCCTCTTGCAGAAATGACAAATTTTCACAATTATTGATGAAGTAGCGAAAGTTCTCTTACACTGTATGGCAGGTGAAACTTATTTTCTGTTTAGCCAGTTAAAGCTCAGTTTTTTGGTGTTTTTTGCGTTCTTTGGTGCTGAAAGTTTATGAACTCACAACATTCATTCTAGCCCAGCTTTGAAAGTCCTTTATCATGTTTCATTTAGCCATATCATGTAACACAAAAATCACCAAACTCATCTCAGCAAATGTTGTGCAAGCTTATAGTGCTGATGGTTATCTGACAAACCACCTTCAGATCTGAGAATATGTAGGTCTCCCTTTGTCCCTTACTTGCTCAGTGCAAGATATGACATTTGGCAGACATTTTGCAGGCCCAATAAATCCATCAACTTGTTTCCACATCTCTTGCTGAGGCTACAGACGCCATGATAGAGATAAGGGGTCCCTCAAGTGGCAGCTTTTCTGGCAGAAAGCAGCAAAAAGATCACAAAGATCTTTCCCAAATTTAGCCATCAGGCCTCTAGTTCTGATTCTCCTCCTTCCCCTCTATCCCACCACAGCACAATGGCATCTTACCACATGATTGGCTCTTTGCCTGCCATCAGCTTCTTGTAATATCCGCCAAATAGCCATTGATGAATCTACTGGATTCTTCCTGCGCTGGGCGACCAAGTATATATAAAGCTCTTGAATGCTAGAGCATCTGTTGACTTTTTAGTGAAGTGAACATTCCTCATTTACACAGCATTAAGGAGGGCCCTATAAGCAAAGAATGATCTTCTCTTCATCTTTTCTGCATTGACATGACCATGGAAGTAAGTTAGAAACAGAAATATTTGCCAGCCTTTTCATCAAAATACTAAATCAGGAAAGAAAGCCAGCACTTAATATCTCCGTTGTCTATCACACATTATATTATCCCCTTTCTAAACATATACCCTCTTTAAGCTGCTTTCCACATAAACTACAAAGATTTCCCATCACTTATGGCAGATGTGAATAGTTTAGCTAAAGGCACAGGTTTTTCTCTGACCATTGAACAAATTACCCCTTTTTACCACTTTTCACTTCACAACATTAGAACATTACGGAATGTTAGAACTCAGTAATGGATTCAGGTTAGGAAAAAAAAACAACTTTATTCTCTCATGTTCTCAGACCATTGGTGGAGACCTTGTTATAGTTTACAAAAGCATGAAAGAGAATCCAGACTGTTGCCCCTTCACTGTGATCAGCTTTGAACCCATTTTGAATTCCGACTACCATCTCTTTGGCAGCTCACAATTTCTCTGAACCTTTCACTAAGCTTACCAAATACATTTTATCATTTTAATTATCATATTTGGTAAGTGGCATGTTCCTCTGACTGCATTTCTTCAAAATATCAATATTGGGACCAGTGTTACTTTTCTCTTCGTCATATTCAAATAGTTGGACATTATGTTAATCTACTCAACATTGCTTTTCAGTTTTATAGCTGCAAGTCCTTTTCCTTTTCTGTCCAGCATCTTCAAAATGCCTGTGATCTAGATTTTAAAAATACTAAAAGCCTTCCTGTAACTTAAAGCTATAAAACGTGTTTCCAAATTACTAAAAGCTGTCTCAGCCCATTTTGTTTGTAACTCCTTTGTTAGAAAGATTTACCATCTGAGATGGCTGGTGATAAAGATTAAAAACAGAATTGTATTATGTTCTGGTTCTGTGTTGTCACTTCCTTTAAGCAAAAGATTGTTCTTGATTAAGGGTGTGTTTTTCTTTTTTGCAGTTTCTGCTCTCCAGAACAAAGACTTCTAAAGACAAAGGAAGTGTACCACAGTGCATGATTTATTCACTTCTAGGCAAGCCTTCAAGTAAAAAATGCAGGATGCACGAGAAATGTTTACTACAGATTAACACAACTGAGCCACTTAAAAAAACTGTTTAATACAAAAATCTACACAAAAATCAATGGCGTCAAGCAACTCACCCTGTATCAAGAAATACTTAAAAGTAGACAGTGTCAACCAAGTTTGCAAATAAATCCTCCGACGCTGTACTTTTTCTAAGCAACACCATGATCCGCCCCATCCGCAGTCAGAAAACAATGTAGAGGAAGTCAAGGAGGGGGTTGGGGTGCAAAAATTTCATTAATGTCCCTGACATTTCCAGCTTTTCCCTAGCCTGTACAGTCTTTCCATTTACCAATATGTCATGCATAATCACTAGACAGATTAGGATTTATAAGCAAATAACAGTGTTACATGCCTAAACCCCAGCAGCTGAAGCTGGACAGATGTCAATGCAGTTGTTCATGATCCTATGGCCTTATCTCTAGCTGTACCAGACTTTTACTCCTCCCAAAACAGTTACATTCAGCTACCAAAACTATGGTATGTTAGTTCCATAATCACTTCTTTGGAAAACCATGGTCTAACACTGCTGGCATGCACAACTTGTTACTTAAATGGATAAACACATGTGAATCCAAGAGATACTCTAGCCAATGAACAATAAACAATAACAAAACTCCAAATTAAAAAAAGGAAGATATAGCAAGAAAGACAGAAAAATCTTACTATCAGGCATATTTAAATTTCCTGAGTGTTATAAAGACACTCTAATAAGACCATAAAGCTGTGAAAAATATCAAAAATTAAATTAGCAGTTTTGTAGTTGAATACATGTAGATAATGTCCAATGAAATAATATCCCACCCCCACACTAGGAGAAATCTACTGATGATGACACTCTAAAGTACAGATAAAGCACTATGAATACACCCAGACTGAAGCATCAGATTACAAGCTACAAGCTTCACACTCAATTAAGCTCACCATTACTTCTACAAATCTTAAAGACCTTTTTCTAAGATAATGCTTAACATCCTTTCTTTCTAAATAAGCAGTTGCTGATAAAACAAGAGACAACTGCATTCTCTAACAACCACTGTTGCATTGCTATTTTTCCAGTAATAATTGTCTTCCTACTCCCAAAGATAGTTCAGAAGATGTGATATGCCATGCATGCATATCAGCATGGTTTGGTATCCAAACTCTATGTGTATTTACATGTGTAAATCTTTTCAGTTTAACAGTCTACTTTTGTAGACTCAACTCCAGATAGGTGATGTGTACAAGAAGGCATTTTTGTATGTTTCACACTTCTTATGCGCATTTTGTGTTTTTATATGTTAATATAAAAAACCTGAGTAAAAAAATTACCATGAAATATTATCACTATCATGACAGGTGCTGCTTCTGCCTCCTCCACACTACCACAAGCACTCTAGTTGTTGACCTGGTGATTTTCCTCCACCACCTCTACAGCTTTCATGGGTAATTTTCTTTTGAAAATCATGTGAAAATCGAAATTATTCAACATACTTCTGTATCTGATATGCGGGTGCGTGTGTGTGCATACCTGTGTCGAATTCGATGTGATTAGGGTATGTGGAGGACTGTGGGGGAACAGAATAACTGTCATCAAAAAATGAAAATTATTTGTAAAGACTTGTTGCATGTGCCAACTATGACTGTGCATTTGAATGCAATTCTTATGATTAAACGATTTGTTTCTAATGTCACTGTACAGACTTTGAAATCTATGAGATGTTTTGTCATAAGATGTTGCAGAGGAGCATCAAATTTTATCTGCTTCTAGGCATCAACAGAAATTTGTAACACACACACAGAGAAAGCCCTATAAAAAAAAAGGTGTAAAGAGGTTTATAGCTCGCTTTAAATGATAATAAATATTTCCTTCTCCAAGAAGACACAGCCCACGGCAGACCAAGAAACATGGCATCCACATCTTGTTTTACAACTGAAGTAAAATGATTTAACATTCTACCAATTAAATCTGCTGTCTAGAATGAAAAGTTAATGTGTCACGAGGCCTAGCTGAAGTAAATGCTGAGAAACATCATTAATTAACCACCACATAATCTTGTCTCGTGATCAGCAAATGATTTCCTTAACCACCTTTTTAACTTCATAAACTACCTCATTATTTGTAGGTGTGGTCATCTAAGCACCAGTTCATTTTTAAAATGCTTGCAAGCTTGTGTGACTACCACTGGAGTAGTAACTGGATGGTAGAATTTATCTGCTGTGTTTGAAGAATCCCACTACTGTCACTAAGCAACAGAATCATGTGAAATGCAAAAACATGGTTCATCTAGTACTAACACTGGAATGTGTGACTGATTTCAATGGATAAAAAAAATGTACCTTAAAATTAGAAAAACCATAAACAGTGAAGGTTTTTCTTAGTTGGCTGTATTTTTTAAATGCTATTAATTATATGCCATGGTGTATTTTTAAAAAACTTTTTTTCACATCATTCATATTTCTCTTATCTCTGCCCCCACTCCACACCTACATTCTTAAAAAAAAAAAAAAACCTCTGAAAGCGGGTGTGACACATTCCAATGATTCTCTGTGCTCTTTCAAAATATCCTTTCTTCATTTCATTGTTCTGTAACACTGTACACACCATTCCTTAAAATAATCAGCCGGACCATCATATACATGGCTTGAGATATCGAAGCTAGGCCTCGGCTTACATTGGCAAACAAAATACAAGGACCATGTGAAACGGCCAGAAGGCTGATTGGCTTTGTATTCCCATCAAGGGCTTAGAAACCTGGGCCCACGGCTCTTGTCCGTTTGCACGGCACAAAACAGACGCAAATTTATGCAGACAGGCCAAGCTGTACAAGGCAGAACAGAGCAGAACGAAAAGCACACCACACACTGAGTTGGGAGAAACGATTGCCAAAGGGGCCAACCAACAAGGCGATGGTCGAAGCAGGCTGTGGCCGACTTCGTCACTCTGTCCTCACAAACGATCGTTTCGCTGCTTTGTCACCAAATAGTCGAAGACAATTTCACTGACATTCTTTCTAGAACGATATCAGCGGTTAATTTCATCCACAAATAATCGTGTATAGAAAGCCTTACGGTCAGAACTACTATATTCGCTTGACTATATCAATATCATTAACTAGAATGAACTTCCCAAATCGCTCTTCCTTCATTTAAGATCCAGAAAAAAGCACATTTTAACTTCCAATGACCAAACAAAACTGAGTAACATACCTTCAGATGGAATAAGAATTGGGGTCTGCTCCGCCGTTGTCATCTTAAACCAAGTGAAAGACAGTACGTTGGCCCCTATGTCATTGTTTTCTTCTCTGTTATTCGCGAAGGCCAGCTTGGTCTTTCCAGATATGGGAGAGCCTCGACAAAACAGGAAGTCGCCCGTCACGTGGCAGATCATTTACTGCGGGAAGTCCAAAATGTCTCTTTGGTATGCAGACTCTTCTTAAAGCTCATATAAATATTTTTGTAGCTCCTTTCGTTCATGCGAAAACTTCACCTAGTTAGGAACCTTTTTCTTTCCATATTCGAAAAGATTTTCTACCTTTCTTTTTATCATAGACTGATTCATTCATGTATAAACACTGTTGTCATTATGACGCTAGCTGAGACTGCAGACCGTGTCCGTAGAATGTAAACAAAACTATAGTAGTTTTTTATACGTTTTATATCGTTTACATTGTAATATTTTACAACTTGAAAGGTAGGTTTTTATTATCTGGTATTTCTATGTCCCATGATAAATCGTTAAGTAAAGTGAGTAAACATCGGTGAAGAAATGAGTGTACGGTCGAAGGGAGGTAATGCATCCGTTTGTGTTATGATTATCCCTCGCGAATCGGAGAAGTAGAAATGTTAAAATAGTGTTTTAATCATCTCTATTATTGTTATAATGACGTAGTAAGTATATAGAAATAATCTGTAGGATCATGTTCTATCATCAAGAACCATTCCTTGCCATACTCGAGGGTGCTATCATTCTATGGCCGTATACTCACTAACACCACGAACTTGTATTATACACGTCCATGCCAACACATCACCAAGACTGTCCTTCAAAGCAGGCTGGAAGGCGACAAAAAGATGGGCAGACAACGTAGACGTACGAATGCACACACACATATATGAAGGCAGGTGCGAATGAAGGACATCGTGTTTGTATATGGGAGAAAATGAGAGAGTTGACATTTATTGTCAAGACTCGCAGGTCAACGTAACTGCCTCATTGTTAGGTTAACTGCATGGTCACAGCTGGCTTCGGAAGATAGCAAAGGGACTGCTTAGCTCGAGACAAAGCATACAAATAATTTTTTTTTGCGAGCAGTCCGCGCTGTAGTTGTAGCGTCACATGTCTGGAAGGTAAACAAAGGTAACTAGTCATCCGCAGTATCTGCGTGCATGCACGGGCATTTTGCTTTTGCATGCTGTATCGACCAGGAGGTGGAAGGCTAATGTTTATGTTATTTCATTGCAATGGTAGTTTAGCAGACTTTTTTTTTTTGGAGGGTGGAAGGTATTAATGAGCATCCTGTCCTGATGTTGCAGGTCTGGCTTATCACTCGCGTCAGACTCTCCCTATGAGGGGTAAGGGTGGGACAGTACCTCTCTTAGAGGTAATTGAATAGATCAATTAATTTTATTAGGCGACGTACTATAGTCGCTTGCAGAAGAAAATGTGCATGCTCAATTGTGTCATTTTGTAGGCATTCGCTGTGCATTATAGTATTGTTTACCTTTTTTTCCCGACCTACCTTATTGTGGGTGGAAAACAGTATTTGGAGTTTGATACACAAAATACAGCAAAACTGATATCTGCTTGCGAGTTTAAGGACTTGCTGTACAGTTTTAAGACTGTAGAAGGGATCGAAAAAGCGAAGATCAAACCAGCCATCCTCCAACAAAAACCCAAAATAGGAAGTATGATATTCTTTCTAAGCGGTTGTCTCAAAGTACGAGATCTTACAATTTTTATTACCTGTGTGTGTGGCAACAGCAGCACGCGCGTATGTGAGGTAATTGGGAGAAAGATTAAAGGAGTCGAAATCGTCTCTACGCGGACTGCTGTCAAATGAATAAACAGCGTTACAGCACGATACATTAGGGTTCGCATCTTCTTATACGCATAAGTGACCACAAATGATCGTGCCCTTTGAAAATATAGGGTACTTGTACGTAACAGAGATAGACGATAGGATCTGCAAAAGAAAGTCACTGTCTTCTGTTTGATAACGATGTTCATACGCTATTCGCGATTTGGAGACAACATTTGGTCAGTTTTGTGGCAAAGAAATTATCTTGAACTAGGAAAATATACCCACGATGGCAGGTTAATATATTGTGATAGGTGGATTGCTGTCTGTCTGCCGAGACCAACGCTTAGCCTCTTGCGAAGTTCTCCGCTGCTAGTCTCGGCGAGCCTAAACATTGAATGTGACTAAACCGGAAGCTTTGCATACTCCTGCCTCGTTTTAGTAAACTGGAAAAAAAAATCGTCTGCTAGCAGTCCAATAATACAAGTTTGTGGTAGGTTCCAGAAAGCGGTGAACAGCGTTCACCTCTGACCCTTGGCCTTTGTACATCCTCATCGCGCGAAATGGTACGTCACCTCGCACTCGGCGACAAGAGCAGATAAATCATCTCCACTCCAGAAGTGACAAGTTATCTTCTGCTAGATATAGGGTCTTCGAGACGACCCAAATTTTAACTAAGCCAACTCTTCACAGATTAACAGTGATCAGCCGTGACCAGTTGCCAAGACGACGCACCTAACGCTTCGTACGGGTGTGACGCGCACTTTGACCTGGGGATGTCGATCACGACCCTGTGTTGTGATCGTCACAAGACTGACAGATCAAAGACGAGCCGATAGGTGAGGACGACCAAAGATGGACACGGTGGATGAGTCAAGTCCATGACTTCGTCAATGTTTTTAGTCGAAGTGGGAGTACTCAATGTTTGCGCGCGCACACACACACACGCGCGGGTCATATAACAGAAATAAATAATTCGCAATGGTTCGCTCAAAAATTCCTCTCGACGTATAATAGGAAACTTTTTCCGACCTTGGCCTTTAAATTTAGCCCGAATCCTATATTTACGAATGCGAACGCGCTGTGTTCAGCAACAACAACAACCCCCCCCCCTAAAAGTTAGCCTTAACAGTAACTTTTATATATGAAGCTGTCGTCAGAATGACAACACGTGGGAAAACTAAACCGAAGAGGTCAGAGGTCAAGAAAACGCCTCTCGTTGGAACAAAACGTAGGCATGTGACATTGGCCGAGTCACATGACATACATGTGACGAGCCGTTTTTTGTTAGTAATAGAACTGACTGACGATGGAGGTGGCTGGTGTGTTGTCAACTGCGGGTCTGCGCTACAAGGATAAAGTCACTATAATCACAGGTGGTACGAAAGGCATCGGCAAGGGGTGTGTGGAGGTTTTTGGTAGGTAGCCTGCACCAGTACATACCTAGCATTTAACGTTTTATACTATGTGGTCTGATGGACTATATATAGTCGAGTTTGTTTACGTACAGCTTTTGTTGTGGTTGTAGATATTTTTTTTAATTCAGCAGCTATTGCAAATATACGCTATTCTGAGGCCTAGGGTTAGCGTGTATGCAAATTTTATGTCAGAGCTGCAGGTGGAACCTTATTTATACTGAGTCAACAACAAAGGCTTTAAGAGATGCTCCAATTATAGATTTTGAATGGGAAGCTCCGATTTAAAAACTCACAAATACAGATATACATCAGCCGTAGCACCAAATTTGGAATGCCCTTTGTGTCATATCTCACAGACAATGAAAAACACCTACTTTTCCAATGCGCTCAGCTTAAAGACCTAAGATGTAGATTCCTCCCTCCGAAATATTCAACTTACCAAGCTGTCTTTACCTTCTCAACCTTGATCAGTGATGCATCACATATTACTTACCAAGTCAGATATCTTTATCACTGTTTTAAATGATGTAAAACTGTTAGTAACTAAACGAAGAAAGATATTTCCATATTATTAGTGTCACTTTCTTAATTTTTGGATGCTATTGGTTATGCTAATTTATATTAACATGTACATCTTGAATTGTATTATTTTATTCTTAAATTGTGTGAGCTTTGCTCGCTTCCTGCATTGTTGAGGCCACATGGCCTAAGCAATAAAAATTTCTTGCTCTGAAGGTCCAAGAATACTAAAATTTGCTTCATAAGCATCATGAAAATTTGTCCTTCACACCATCTTATCAGGCTGATTTTAGATATAGCAGTGAAAAAATATAACAATGGGCCAGAAATAAGTTGCATGTTTAATGTCTAGAAATTTATTGTGTGATACACAGGATATTTCCAAAATCAGAGGCTATAATAGTATCCTTTTCAAATTGCATTATTAAATTTTGGATTGACGGTAGAATTTAGTTGTTTCTTTGTACCCATTTAAAACTGATTTATTATTCAGTGTTATAATTTATTTTCAGTCAGGAATGGCTCCAAAGTTGTCTTCTGTGCAAGAGGAGGTAAGTGTTAGTATGTGAGATATGCACCAGCTAATAATGTCTCTGTAACATGCAGGTTGGTAGTTTTGTGATCTGGAGTTTGATACAAAATTTTTGACAGGAATGAGAGGGGGTAGTTTTAGAGGATAGATTAGATGGTCAGCTTGATTAGTAAATCTGTGAAGAACATAGTATTTATGGGAGAGCTCTATCAAAGTAATTTTGACATCTGTCAAGTGCACATTTATTGTGAATGATAAAACTGAGTAATCAAGAATTTCTGTTTTAAGAAAAATGATTGCTTTTGATAATATTATAATTTTCTCTTATATTTTGCATTACAAAGATTTAAATAAAGGAATATATCTCAACATCTTTAAAATGATAGAACTAGAAAATTTGTTTCAAAGTATGTTGAAAAATTGTTGCCAGAGAAAGACGGACTGCAAGTGGAAAAGGATGTCAATGCTATCGGACCAGGGGAGGCCCTATTTGTCCAATGTGACATGAGTAATGAAGAAAGCATCAAGGTTAGATAGACAATCTCTGTTTAGTCTTCCCTGCCTTTGCCCACACTAGTTTTTGAAAAAAGAAATTCAATTCGAGTTTAAACCTTGCCGATTTCTAGTTTATTACCTACAGTAGAAAATAATGATGGTACACAGATATTTTACTCGTGCTGGCAAACTCCTTTTTTCAGTATGTCTAAAGTAAACAAACAAACAAACAAACAAACAAGCAAATAAAACAAAAAAAAAAGAAAGACAAAGAATCTCATACCTTGGTACAGAAAACAAATAGTTCAGTGTCTGTAGCACAGCATGTCAAAGGGAGGCAACCCCGCCCTCTTGCCAACTTTACTTTCCCGGACAAATCAGGTACCCTTCACTCCTGGAATGCTGCTGGGTGGGGAGGAAGGAGATTTCTGGCCATAAGCTCAAGTAGGCGCAGACTGGTGACTTCTTTTTTACAGTTGAACACACTAAACACCATGCAAAAGATTTTAGAATATTTTCTGGAGAGGCTTTGCTGTTTAGGAGCTGGAATAGCCTTACATTTTTACTTTTGTCTGAAGCAGCCCTCTGTAGGTTACTTTATTCAGGTTAACCTGCGTTGCTCACCTATTGTCCAAAATACCTCATACTTCCACATATTTCAATTTTTTGTCTCTCAATTCTTATTTATTCTTCTCCAAAGAGTAATAGGATTCAACAACATTGCAAAATTTCTCCACCTGTTTAGTCTCCTTGGCTATTATCTACTATTTATCTGTTCTCTTTTTTGTGTTAGACAGTGAGGTTAGGACTAGCGTTGAAAAACTGGATTCAGTCGGCAAGGTTAAAGATATGTCTAGGCACATGCGGTTATGGTGTGTTTGAGTATGTGATGTAGGTTGCTACACTGCAGTAACACAAGAAAGTTTGAACTCTCTTAATATACACTTTCTTTCCAACTTGCTCCACTGCAATCTTTCCCCTTCTTCAGTAAGTAGATAAGGTTTTGCTCATAAGATACTTTGAACAATCACCTTCCAGCTCTCCCACTTGATAAATATATATATGTTTCTAACCTTGCTTTATGAACGGATATTTTACATGGCTGAAATGGATTAGCTGGTTCTTTTACAAGAATTTTGAAAACAGTCTGTCATCAGCTATTGGTAGCTGTAATACAGCATGTAGAGATGCCTGGAACTGCACTCTTTTGCATTGATATTCTGAATATATCTGTTCCTCTGTAGCTCCCATCAATAAATACTGCTGTGACACTGAATTACAGCATACCTTTAATATATGAAATAAAAGAGTTTCAGATGATATGTACAATTTTTTCTCCTTTTATGTCTTTTCAGAATCTCATTCAGGTGACGGTTGAAAAGTATGGTCGCATTGATTGCCTGATCAACAATGCTGGAACCCGTGAGTTGATATTTCAAGCATTTCTGTTAGATGTGAAAGATAGCCAGCTTAGCATAATTAGATAAGGATGTTAGCCATTAGCCTTGTTGCAACTAATCTGGCTCTCAAGTTCTTTCAGAATTGAAGATGAACATTGAGCTGAGAGAAAAAAGGGTTGCAACAGAATAGGGATGATGTTATATAAGTGGGTGATACATAATTAACACATAAAGAAATACAAAAAGCTATAAAGAAAGACATGGGAAAAAAATTTAAATACATTAGTATGTAAAAAATAAAGATGAAGAAAAAAATGTGCAGTTCTTTTTGCTAGAGAATATTTAGCTAAGATCTTGTATATATCTTAATGCAACTGTTCTTTTGAAAATTGGGGTGGGGTGTAAGTGAAAATATTCTGATTAGTTAACTGAAAATGCATTTGCAGCATCCTACTGTGGTGCAACTAAAGTGAGCCTTAGTAAGCTGTATCAGTAAAGGTACCAATGGGAACTTTATAAACTGGGTTGTCTATTTTTAATGTTTTCTTTTAAACTTTGTTTCTTCAAACTCAAATTAACAGCTCACTAATGTTTTGCAGATCCACCTCACAAACCAATTGATGATTTCAGTGCAGATGACTTTCGTGGACTCCTTAACTTGAACTTAGTCAGTTACTTCCTTGCCAGCAAGGTTTGTAAATTCAGTTGTGTCAACAAATTTAGGCTTCATTGGATATTTTCTGGAACAGAATTTTAGCCATCACTGGTTTATTGAATATCCCCATCTCTTTTACATAAAATCAATATACACTGTCAGAATTTTTCATTTTGGTATATTTGTGGTTTTCAGTATGCTTTACCATACCTTCGCAAGACTCAGGGTAATATCATCAATGACTCCAGTCTGGTTGCACAGATAGGACAAATGGGAGCTGTTACATATGTTTCAACAAAGGTAATTTTAGATAGCAAGCAGAAAATTGCACCAAGAAAGCAAGACATATTTCTTTTAAAAAAAAAAAACCCACCAATATCAAGCAAGGTGTATTCAGAGATTTGATACAAGGAAAAATTGAGATCATCTAAATCTTCATTCAAGTGCATCTATAAAATATTGAACACATTAATCTTATCAGAATCTACAAGAAGTAAGTGAAATTTTTTATTGATTGAAAATTGTATTACATTGGAAGGTAAATCTTCTGGGATTATTCTTATTCTTTTCCAGGGTGCTATTAATTCTATGACCAAGGCTCTAGCTGTAGATGAAGCTCGGTACAATGTTCGTGTTAACTCGTGAGTATCCGTTCAAATTTCTGTTGGAAATATTTTCAAAAGTAATTTATGTATCTCTGTCTTTAATATGCCTGACAGTAGTTGATATAGATTTCAACACATTTTCCCTTCTCGATCAATCTTGAATAGTAAGTGATTCACTCTTGGATACGACATCCCTCCATTTCTCTGTAATAAGTTTTTCAGTCCCAAGGATAATAAATAATCCCTTTTTTTTTTTAGATTTTCACCAGGAAATGTGTGGACTCCATTGTGGGATGAAGGAGCAAGGAGTACTAATGACTATAATGCTGCAGTAGAGGGTGGTAAGGACTGCCAGGTAACTATACTTGAACACTTCTATATTCAATACCCTCCCTTATTCATGTATTTATAACTGTGTATTAGGACCTACCAGATACCAGACATGTTTGTATATACAATGTACTATTATAAATAATAGTTGCAATAATATTTTTTGTGCACTGTAACTTTTGGACAATATTTCCAGAAAAATTATTTTTAAGTAGCCAATCTTCATTAACAATATATGGATTTTTTTTCTTTTAAGTTTGAAATATTTGTAAATACATTTTGAGTTCTTTTCTACAGCTACTAGGACGCTTTGGCACCATCGAAGAGTGTGGTCTGGTCTGCCTTTTTCTGGCTGCAGATGCTACCTTCTGCACTGGTATTGACATACCTGTCTCTGGTGGGGCAGAGCTCAACTATGGCAAGAAGAACATGATGACAAAAGAAAACCCATTTGCCTAATGAAAATATTGTAGGAACTTTCTTTTCACAAAAAGGTCTTTGCAGAGGAAAACAATCTTTATAAAAATCATTTTGTAAAGTTGTATGCATGGAAACACTGTGCCTTCAGAATTCACCTCATCTCACCATTAGACTGTATTGGTTTTGCAAACTTTTTTATGAATCTATTGCAGTAACTTCTGCAAATTTATGTAGTGGGGTGGCCAGTAGTGTATTGAGTGAAATACTTGCTAGTCACATCTACAGAGAAGATCATGGGTTCAGATCTTGTCTGAGGACACTACCTGTATGTGACACACTTATTCAGGGCTGACTGTTGAGGGTTTTCACTGGGTGTTCCAGTATCCTGCCCCATCTGTCATGCCCTCTCTCCTAATAGTTTAAAATCACCTTCAGGTAGAAGCTTTTCTAAGCCAACCTTCATCCATCTATGAACAGATTTGTATAGACTCTACACTGATCACCGACTTTATCATGGACTAAATACAGAAATCTGTATACTTAGCTGCATTTGTCTCTTGTTATAATTGATAGCACAATGATATTTCCCTCCTTTGATGCATTTAAAGAAGTATATTTGTCTGCAAGCAGACAGTCAAGAAAACTGTGTTGAATGGTTTCTCAACACTTTAACGAAGTGTCAAAATTTCAAACAAATTACAGTGCGAGCAGTTGTAGTATATGTGACTTGACATCACTTCTCTACATTTAACTATGATGCAGTTTCTCCAGCAGTAAGAGATGTAAGCTTGCATTTCTATTTTGATACAGAGTGAATACACCGTCCAAAATTGGCAAAATGTAGAAACATCATGCAATAGCATGGTTTTACATCTTTCAAGATTAATTGAAGTGACTTTATTGCCAAACTCCTTTTATTTTCAATTATTTAATATAAGAGAGCAGGAGACGATGCCACAGAGTGCTCTTATTCAACAGTCCATGAAGACTTGGCCTAATATGATACAGACTTCATTATTTTTTTCTTCGTACACTAACATTAACCTAGTTTTTGTATTAAACTTTGAGTGCATACTTCTATGATATATAAACTGCGCATTTATTATTTTTGCAAAAAGGCAAACATTTTACTATGGTCTAAATTTTATAACTAATTATTCTGATCTTTTCTGTGATTACAACAGAGGAGCCTTTAAGCATAACAGTCTGCATTTTAAGCAGCTGCACTAGGGTACAAAAATTTTATTTCTCCATGTTCTATGGTCTGACCAATTTGACAAATATTTTGACTTGTTTATAAATTTATAACCATGTATATTAAGATGTATGAATAGAACTAGTCACAAAGCTTCTGTAGTCTTCGTTTTCCATGTTCATTTTACATGAAAAGTGTTATAATGCTGAATCCTATCACACCTTGTTTGTTGGATTACAACCACATATATTTCATGCCATGGAATGAATAAATGTAAAAAGGTAAAATGTAATAAAAATTTGTACTTAGTATTTTCTATAAAGCATGTGGGACACTTCTATCAAACACTGTGCACAAAATGTATGACTTTTTTTGTTGAAAAGGTGTTATGGCATCCATAACAACCCATGTCAAACTGGGAAACATACAAATTATATAAGCACTCTTTATCTAATCCATTATGAAGGCTAATTTTTTTACAACTGATAAAAGATCCAAAAACAATCCGATTTGGAAAAGAGATAATTTTAAACAATGCAATTGAGTATTGCAGTATTTTGTGTGCAGTATACTGGGTATATGATGGGTACTGTAATGCTTTATCTGTTTATTTTTTTTTATTGCATTAAACTTGCTGAATTGTGTAATTTGCTTTATTTGTTGGAAAAAAGATTTTGCTGGAATTTAGAATGAGGTGAATGTTAACAGATTAAGATATAGATGTACAAATAATTCTCACTCTCAGTAATAAGTCTTATGAAAGCAGAAATAGCTTCAAGAGTGTATTAGTATAACAATATAAAACAAAATTTATATGTATACAATATTTTTCTATGTACATAAGTGCTGTAAGCTTTTATTAATATAAAAGACTTAAAAACTATGTATAAAGTATTTTTAAAATACAGAAATATTTTTAAAAGCCCTTTTTTCTTCTTTGATGTTGAACTCTAAAATCACAATGCCAATAAATGCACAAACATTTTTTTATATAAATGTTCCATAAAGACTTTTTGTTTCATGTATTTTTTAAGTACTTTTGCTTCTTTGATGTTGAACCCATGAAATATTCATACATCAATAAACACAAAATATTTCATAAAAATATTTCATAAAAAATTACGTTGAGAGTTGAAATAAAAAATAGCTGGAGATGGTTCTGGTTAGATGTTTTAAAGTGTGTAAATTTCATGTCTCCAGGACCAATTTTTGTTTCAAGTTAGTGAAAAATGTATATTCATTTTCAATTCATGTATGAAAAGCTGATATGAAGAAGTAGACACTGGCTGCTTAGAGCACTGGTCTCCACAGTTACACATGTTGACAGGCAAAATTCAGACTGCACCAAATTTATACCTGCCTGTCATTCTCTTTACATCCCAAGTTTTGTGTGATGTTACGACTTAAGTAGACTGGATGAGTAGTCTCAAGATTTGATTCTCAGCCTTTCAGATGTAAATTTTCTGTTGAGGAATATGCTTGAATCTGTCTGATGGTTGCTAGAAGAGGATTTCATTAAAACTGTGAATGTAAATGATCGGAGGACGGGGGTTGAACGGAGTGGCGCAGGACCTCGAGTTCCTGGTGGAGGCTCCTGATGAGCAGCTGCTGCTGGGCAACCAGGAACTGAAAGTTCTCAATATCCTCGGTCATTGGAGGTACTACTGTGTCATCTGCATAGGGTAACTCCGATTTCTGGACTATGTCCAAGGCTTCGGTGACGGTGTTGTATTTGGTCAAGCTGGTACTCAGCACGTTCTTCCGTTCTGTATCCATCCTGCAGATAAAAAGACACAACACTTCACTCCCCAGCCATTTTTCTGTTTTTTTTTTTTTAAAATACAAGCATATGAACAATGAGCGGTTTTTATTTCTATCTGTGAAAAATGGTTAATTTTTCCTCCCATCTAAACCAGTTAGCAGTAATACAGAAGTTACCTGACAGAGTTGAGGCGCTGTTGGCGCAAGTCGCTGATGTCACGGTTCATTTGTATCATCTCCAAGTTACATTTTATCTTGTTCATGTCCAGTATGCATCGAAGGCTCTCCAGCTCGGGGTCGGCCACCACCAGGTCCAGCACCTCCATGTCCACCAGGCGGCCCAGCTTGTCCATCATGGCCTTGTCACATTTCTGCCAACGCGAGGTCAGAAGATGCGAACTTTTCAGTTCCAGCTTCTTAAACGTTTGTCTATTGTCTTTGGTCGCGCAGACCGGGATTGGAACTTCGAGTCTCTCTACTCTAGTCGACGTTATCAGTCATTGTCGTCATTATCACCAGTGTTCTTTGCAGGACGGGTGAGGTAGATTCCTGTTCCATGACGGTTTACTTTGATATGACGTTTAAATGTCGTCATTCTCATTTATCTACTTCGTTCACTCACACGTAA
Source organism: Pomacea canaliculata (assembly GCF_003073045.1). NCBI lineage: Eukaryota > Metazoa > Mollusca > Gastropoda > Architaenioglossa > Ampullariidae > Pomacea > Pomacea canaliculata. The sequence goes on from NC_037592.1 coordinate 5,015,964, forward strand.
GCGCAAACTCTCCATTTCCTTTTGTCCCTAGCGTGCCTTAGGACTAAACTTTATAAAAACTAACGGGTAGAGCAGGCAGAATGAACTCTGACCTCGATCATGGCTTGCAGATGCTTGTGATGATGTTTGAGCTCGTACTGCAGGTGGTGGAAGTGTCTCCGCGAGTCTTGCATATTTTGTCTCTGGATTTTCTTCTCCTTCTTCAGCTCCTCGATCCTCTTCTGCGACCGGCACAAAGTTAAAAAAAAAATGGTAAGCCTCTTTGTCAGTGGAGAAACGGAACTTTCTCAGGGCCAGGTGTGTGTGTGAGACAGATCTTTGGACACAGGGGCTCTCTGCTCTCTACCTCTACCCCCCCACACGAAATTTGGAACACAAAGATTGAAAACTCTCCAATATGACGTAAAGATACAATATTTCTTTGTCCTCTTCCCCGCAGAATTCTGGGACTAAAAGATAGACACATACAGGACTAAACAACGAGACATCGGACATACATACCTAGCGGAGTGACCTAGAGCTATCGTCAACTCACACGCAGGCGGTCGACGTCCTCCTCGTTGATGACCAGCTCGTTGTCCAGGGTGGCGGGCAGTTTTTTTGCCTCGAGGCACTTCAGCTGGTGTGGGTGGAGGAAAGCCAGCACATGGATATCGTTCAACCGTGTCTGTTTTTCCACCTGCAGACAGCACATAGACGCAGCTACATCCTGTTTATAACCTTTTTTGTCATTCCCCACATTTAGCAACCGAGAGAGAAATTTCTGTTTGTGGCATTCATCGTGCACCATCTACCCATCTGCTCTCCATTCCGAGTATCTGTGTGAACGTACCTGAAACTCTTGAAACGCTCGTTTTTGTTTCTCGATCTCATGGGTGTTGGAGGAGCTCTTCCTCTTGACGTTGTCCAGCTCTTTCAACGTGGCGTCGCGGCCGCTCTTTGCCTCCATCTTCAAATCCTCCAGGTCCAAGCGCTCTTCTCTCAGCGCCACAACCTGTCGCACAGGTCACAGGTCACTCTCTCGTCACGGACGTACAAGAGACACGCCATACAGTCGGCGGATGGACAAGATAATAAAAATCCAAGGTTTTCCACCGAGACGTAGAATGGAAAAACGATGAGGAGGAATAGGAAGACGCAAAAGAAATAGCAGACTTACACTGTCGAATAGCTCACGGCTGCAGTCGTTAGGGCAGACATTGAGGTCAAGGGTCGTTCCTTCCTCTTCTTCCTCATCATCGTCATCTTCACCTTCGCTCGACGATTCGGAGCTGGATTCGGATTCTTCCTCCTCCTCCTGGTTTTGGTCCTCATCCTGTCCTCCTTGTCCTGAAGCCCTCTTCTTCTTCTGCAATGTGACAGCATGTCATCCAAATGACCTAAAGCCACGAGTTTGTGTCGTCATACAGTCACTGAGTACATTTGTGGAGAGACTTGGACACACACACACACATACACAGTCTCACACATACACACACGCGCGAGCACATAAAAACTAAAAGAAAAGAATGTTTTCTGCCCCCTGTGTTCGAAAGAAAGAGAAAGAGAAAGTAGTGGAGGAGAAGAGTTTCAGGCGGGACCCAAAGAAAGTTGGTCTAGTTGCTGACCTTGCGTTTGATCTTTTTCTTGAAAACTTTGACCAGGTAGTCACGGAAAGGATTATGTTCCCCGACAACCTCCTCCATCTTGGTAAAAAGCACCTTCTCCAGCTTTACAAACTGATGAGACACAACAACCAGATGACGTCGTATGGGGAACCACTTATCAGACGAAACAACTATAGACAGTCTACTCGGGTGGACACCCACCCTGACACCTCGAGTTACGCCCATTCGCACATTGTCCCTCCCCTCCTCTTATGAATTACATAATTCTAGTTGTTCTCATGCACTGAACAAAGTTCGCACCAAAGCAGGTAAACAGGTAAGCTTTGTCCTCGCCATGAGCACTTCTCACCTTTTCCATCTCCTTGTTCTTCTTGTCCAATACCTCCAGCAGCTGCTTTTGCAACTTGTCCAACTCCAACTTCTGAACCATGGCGACATTTGTCTGCCGCAAAATTTCGAACTCTACGTCTTCGCATTGCTAGGACCCATAAAAAGGCGAGATATTAGCAATCCTGACCAAGGTTTCCGCTGACGGCGATGCAGTTTTCTTAACAGTTTACGTTTCTTCTTATCGTTTATATGAAAAAGACCCCCAACCCATCTAGGTCAACGAGGGTACAAACTGGAACACCATTTTGCTTTTCATTGGAAGATCAGCCTTCTGTTGACATCATCGTCATCGCCATTGGATTGTCTTCCTTGGAATAATTTTGTTTTCGCTAAACTAAGAAGCGACTGGCTAACAATCAGTCGTCTGACTGCGGGAGAGGTTGTGATGCTGTTAGACATGGAGTCATGACGAGAGCATGCTAGTTGGGAACGTGAGCTGGAAGTACCTTGAGCTTGATGTTCTCTTCTAACAGAGTGTTGACGCGCAGCTCCGCCACCTTCAGGGTGACGTCAAGGAGAACCTTGTCGTGATGCAGCAAACGGTGACTCACGTCGAAATGCGCCATCTTGGCGGTGATGTCTTCAATCAGCTTCCTCTGAACAGTCGCCATGCAAAAATATGAACAATCGGTTCATGCGTGCATGTGTTTGTGAGAGAGAGAGAGATAGAGAGATAGAGAGAGAGAATCTTTATGCAAAGATAAAGTGTTGTGCAATTTTCTGAATTAAAAGGTCATATCAGCTTTTTCGTTTCTCATGACCCCGACTCCTCCAACCCACCCCACGACGATTCAGGTCAAGAAACTAAACCAATGGTCGACCAGAGCTTGGACTACACAATCCCCCTCTCTCTTTCGCCTTCCAAGCGCTTTTTGAGTCAACAAAGCTTGCTCTAGGGTCCAGGGTCAAGTGCTGTCTGCAGGTCAAGGGTGACGTCTTTCGTACCTGCGTGTACTCCAAGTGGATCTGTTTCTCTTGTTCTATCTGCTTTTCAAGGGGCGACGAAGGGGCAGGCTCAAGCATAACAGAAGACAGGTCTACCAAATCATCACTCGACCTGTCAAACAGAATCAGCAGCTTCGGCGGTTTATTTCTCATTTTTTAATTTTTTAATTAATAAAGAAACTTCTAAAACACAAAGAAGACAGAAAACTGAGACCACACCCCTGCCTTCTACCTGGCAATTGTCTGCGTAAAGAAGGTTCGTTCACAGCCAGGAAAATAAGAGTACTTACGACAAGTCATCGCTTTCTTCCGATGACGTCCCTGTCCTCCTTCTCGATTTGCTCCGAGTTTCCTTCACCGCAGGCAGCACGGCGGCCGGCACGTCCAAGCCAGTGGTGTTCAGCTTCTGGGACTGGAAGCGGCGAAGCGAGAACTTTGAGTAGGTCATGCGTTTCTCTGGCTCCTCCTCCACGCTTAGACTGACGAGGGGCGGGGTGGGCAAGTGCTTGTCGAGCGGCAGCATCTCCTGCACCGACGACAGCTGCTCGTGCAGGGCTTGTGTCTCCGACACTATCTTCTTCTTTCTCTCTCGCAGTGCCAACAGCTTCTGGTTGAACCTGGCGAAACCCAGGAAAGCCAGGCATAGAAAACTTCATTTAGTGCCCTTGGGGCTACTAGAAAAAAAAAAAAAAAGAAAATTCGTCGTCTGTTTTCGAAGGATAAGAGCAGCAATATTCCTCATCATGATCATAACTTACATGCACATTTCTCAACACGCTCAAACAAGGAGAATAATCCAGAAGAAGGAAAGAAAAAAAAATACAGTTTAGAAAAAATGTTAGACTTGTTTAAATCTGTAACTCTGATGGGACCTACTCTTCAATTTAACCACAAAAGGGAAGTGGTTTAACCACAGCCACTTCCCTAAAGTGGAAACACCGGTAAGTTCCACAGAAAGGTGAGAAAAGAACAGTCGCGAACTAGAAGGCAAGGTGTTTATTTTTTTTTAAATTTCGCAGGTGGACAGGGGGAACCTTCTTTCTTCTTGTTCCTAATCACCCCCAGTGGAGCATAGGGTCGCATCTACACCCCGCCATTGGACACAGTTCTTGGAGTCCCTTTCCAGTTGGGACCATGTCATGCCAGCTGTCTCCCCCTCTCTGTGGACTGATCTCCTCCATGTCTTTCTGGGTCTCCCAACCCTGCGCCTCCAGATAAAGTTGTAAGAAGCCGAATAAATAAAGCCAGGCTTGTATTTAACACCATGCGACCTATCTAGAACCCCAAGGGTGGGGGAACCTCGGTGTTTTTTTTAATTATTGTGCGTATATGTATTACAAGAGATGCAGAACAAAATAGAAATTAGATGGAGGTGTATTATAGTAAAATAAGATTAGAGTTGCTGTAACTAACATGGAGGAAGATGATGAGATAACCTTGTAGCTTGTGGAGTTAAATGAATTCTAGTTACTAGAAATACTAAAGTGCCCCGTAGGGGAGCCAGAAGATTGAATTGAAAAGCTAAGTGCCTGGTCTCTTAGTAGCGCACTAACTTAGTGCCGTTAAAAATACAGGTTGTTATCTTTAATGTTAATTATTGCAATAAATTTTAGGGAAAGTTCCAACACACTGGATCTGCAGATCCTTCAAGCGAGTCAAGCAACTAGCCAGACGCCGGTTGCCGGCCATAACGGTCAGCTTGTAGGACTCGGGGACCTTGTAGTTGGGGTCAGTCTTGAGCGGGAAGTCCCCCAGGGTTTCGCGAGCCACCTGGATGGCTTTGACATCCTCAGGGTCTTCGTAGTCGTCGCCGGGCTTGGACTCTATAAACTTGCGCCACACCTCCCTTCGGAGAGCCCGCTTCTCGCGCTTGATCTTGGCCTGGGAAATAAAAGGAATTCCGCTTTATGGCCAGAATGAAGGCGTGTGTGTGTGCTCACCACTCGCTCCAAACCCCTTGAGAAGTTAGGTACCCTACTCCACAGCTGAGTCAGATGAAGAAAGTACGTTGCGCCACAAGGGTATCGAACCGGACTTATCATTCCCACTAAACCCCAAACCCCTTTCGTTTAGAAAACTGTTGAGTGGGCAATGGCTATTGCCCTGTAATATTTGCGTATTTCTCGAAACAAAAGAGGCCAGGTACACGGTCCTACACACGCACACAAGGCAGAGACGAGGGAAAGTGCATCTGACAAGCCGGACACTTACTTTCTTCAGCTTGGCCAGCACCCTCGTATTGGCGCCTGCCCACCTGCTCATATCCTCCTCCTCCTCCTCTTCCTCCTCCTTCTTCACCGTGGTCTCAGAACCCTTCTCAGAAGTGAGGGATGTGACATTCCTGGAGAGTAGGTGAGGTATGTGTGTGTGGAGGAGAGGGAGAAGAATGGAGGGTGAGAAAACAACTAAGAGTTTCACGAAATAACATCGACGGTTTAATTCTTTTTAAATCAAACATTAAAATTCCATCCCGTCTTCTTGTCCACACTCAACCTCCAGGAAAGTCTTTGTTTAAAAAGAGTAGTTGTGTCCTGTCTATATTCTGGGATATCTTTATCCCTTTCATTACATCTGTGCTGAAGAGAGCGAACATCTCGTATTGGCGGAGAGGATAACTACATATACACATAATTAAGAATATATAATATTATATTGTTACTTAATAACTTAGCTATATTCTAAATACCTGTTGACAACACTTAAATCATTCAAAGGTAAAAGCAGTTCAAGTGAGTGGGTTAGAGGTTAAGCAAGAAAATACATAAATCCTGTGTATTTATGAAAAGCAAACGAAGACGGGAAGATGAGTGTTGCGGCATCATCAGGAAAAGGTTTAAAATAAAACATGGCCACCTTCAACAAATGTTCACGGGTAAGCAGGACTACAAGAAAGACGATGACTAAGTGAGGGGCGAACACGAGTTATAAACGAGAGCAGGAACAAACAAACACAAGTGAGTACGTGCACGAACTAACATCAAAAAACAAACAAACAAACAAACAAACAAACAAACAAACAAACAAACAAACAAACAAACAATTGAATATACAAAGGGGATAACAGATAAAGTACAGTAAATTACGATTACAGAAAGGAAGAAAGAAAGAGAATTGAACAAAGTAAAAGCAATGCACAAGGGAAAAGCTACAAAGTTTCTGGTGATCAGTTAGTCTTACTGCAGAAATGTCGTCAGGTCTGGGAGGAACTCATTCTCCGTAATCCTCCTGTCTTTCCCAAACGTAAAATCAGTTACAGGCTCTTATTTGTTTATACAGTGTAAAACATAGCGATATGCGTCTTTCAAAGGAAACAAATGGTGAACTCCGGAGTAGAAGAGCAAACAGGGCGAACAGAACCAAAACAATAGACTTTTAAAAGTCAACATCAACATAAAAGCATGTTCACTGAGGTCTAGCTAGGAAGCAAAACCACCAATAAAAGCATGAAAGCATAAACAAATTAAAGGAAGGAATTATATGAGATACACAAGAGAAGGTTTAATTCCACGAGAGTCTAAAATGAAACCACTTCAACCCATAAATTGAGAAAAAGGAGGGACTAGTGAGGACAGATGAAAAGAAGTATAGCTTTATATACAAAACTACGACGAGCCAATTCACGTTCAAAAATAAAACAAAAATTTGAAGACAACTGAAAACAATTGGACCTCTTTTAACAAGGACGAAGAGACAGACCTGCTGAAACAGTCTACACGATACTGTCATACAAGCTCATATATATATGGACAATGTATATATACATGGACAATGTAAACGCTACTATCCATTCCATACTACTCATTATTATTATCCTTGTTGTTGTTGCGGTATTTATGCATCAGTTCTATTCATCTGTGTGTTTGGGTGGGTGAGTTCGCGAAGACAAAGAGGACGCAGACGACAATACCATTCGTAGGCTGGTTTATTCTCTGCCATCGCCCTTTCGGCCCTCTCCATGGCGCTCATCAGTTCCGCCGTGCTGCGGTCGTCGTTCATGCGGTAGCTGCTGATGGTGTGGTCGGACAGGAAGGCCTTCACCTCGAAAGTCTCCTGAAGGAGGGTCGAGCGGTAGAAGTTTAGCACCTTCTCGTAACCGATGCGCAGCTTCTCGCACTCCCACGCCATTTGCCGCTTCATCTCCGCCTCCTGCAGGACAGGCAACGTGTGCTGTGAGGGTGAGGGTGAGGTGAGGTGAGGTGAGGTGAGGTGAGGTGAGGTGAGTGGGGCACGAAATCCTCCACATCCTTAGAAACACAATACCTCCCCCGTCCCCATAAGCACACTCATATTCACTCCTGTACACATCCACACACGCACATGCCCCCCAACCTTGGCGAGGATTTCTTGTTTCGTTTCCAGTTCGCGTTCTTCGCTCATGACAAACTCTTTTTTGTTTAGTCGGAGGTGCGGTGGTAGCGCCTCGTTGTCGCGCAGTAGCTGCTGGAATTTAATCCGGAGAGCGTTGATCTGACCGCGCTTGTCTTGCTTGCTCTTCTCGGCCAGCCGCACCAGCTCATCGTAGTCCGCCTTCTGCTTGGCGTCCTCGATGGTGTAGTGGTCCGGCTCCAGGTCCTGGATGAGAAACTGCCCCCCTGCAGCTGGTCACAAGCAAGCAAAAGGTGAGCGTCAGTCTGATCTCTCCAGTCCATGCACACGTCAGATTGGTCATGGACAAGTAGGTGTCGCCCAGCGTCAGTCTGACGCAGTCTGTTCGTGTAGTCTCACGCCAACGTGTCTGAGCGGGAAGCGAAAATCCCGTTGTTATTATCGGTATTTTCACAGCAGATCTTCTTTTCCTATGTTTTTATTTTTGTTTGTTGATTTCGTGTTTGTAAAGTCTTTTTTCTTTAATGCATTTTTCTCTTGCGTAAGATTTTCAATTTCACTGTTTCTACTGGACAGTTTAGAGTGATTGAGAGTGAGAAGATAGAAAAATAAATAGGAGAAGAAAGGAAGACAAAGAAATAGAGAAGCATTTATGAGGAGGAGCTTAGAGGGTTATAAAATATTTATGAGGAAGCGGGCTAGGAAAAAAGAGAGAGAAAGAGAGAGGGAAAGCAAAAGAGAGAGAGAGAGGGAAGAGAAAAAGCTTCTGACCTGAGGGCAGCTTGGCTCGGTTGGCTTTGATCTCCTCCTTTAGCTGGTCGAGGGGCACGATGCTAAAGACAAAGAAATTGCCGTCGGCGCCGATGGTCAGCAGGAACATCTCATCATGGCTCAGCTCGATGCCCGTTATGGCTCCAGTCGTCATGTCGTGGGCGCTGACCACACAGAAACAGTCCTGCGACGTCAGGTCGAACTCACCTTCGAGGAACACCACTCGGATGTGGCCGTCCTGCGCACAGATGAATTCTTAAAACGATGATAGTGATGCTGCGATGATAGATTGGTTGATGATTGATGACGCTTTGGTGGGGCTGGTGCGATGATTGATTGTTGATTGTCAATGGGTGAAAGATCGACATGTCATTGGCGAGGGTTGTTTGATTCCCTGATTGAAGAACGAACGATGAGTAGCGGTTGATGATGATAGTTACGATTGACAAACGAATGGATGGCAAATAATGGTTGATGATGATGATGACGATGACATTGTGATGCAGGTGCGGGGCGCCCTGGACAGTGGGGGACAAACATTTTGAAAAAAACGGAGCCGTGAAGCTATTTTTTTTTTTTTTTTTTGAAGCTCAATGTCGTGTGGACTGTTGGCCTCCTGACTCAAGGACCTTCATCGCTTCTGCTGTTTCTTCAACAAAGTCCTCCTTACATCCTCTTTTCCTCACATCACAAAGGGGACTGCGGTGTTTATTTTTTCAATTTCTTATTGGTATCGAGGTATTTTTTTTCTCTGCAGTACAAAGGTAATTTTCTGAGTAATGCTAAACACATATTTTCTGAGCTTGGTGTGTGAAGTCGGTACAGTTCAAGGGAGGTAGCCACAATTATAACCAACGTCAGATGCGGTTACCTCCCGTTGACTGTGTTTGACTACAGGATTTAAAAAAAAAATAATAAAAAAAAATACCTAAGCCCTAAGGGTTTCGGAAAACACGTGGAAATGTCTACTACAGGTTGAGAAATGTGGCTAAATTACTGAATTAATTTATGAAAATCTCGTTAGTAGAATACAACTTTTATAAACTGTTTTTTTTTTTTTAAAAAAAAATAGCGCATAGCACATGAGCAAACACACGAATCTCTCTTAAATACATTCAAGAAAATGAGATGAGGCCTCCAGAGATACCCCACAACTCCAGAAAAACCTTGTAAATATATATTTTTCTTAACCTTCACTTTTGTATATATTCATCTTTCACTCTCCTTTGATACGTTCCATATGTTCATTACTAATTATTCTCATAGTATTTAATTACTTTAATTACTTAGTTTATTCTTTCCCCTAAAGGGTGAGGTCTAAATGAAAAAAAAAAAACATTTTCTTGCTTATTTTAACTCTCGTTAATAACAGATTGTCATTGTCTCTCTCTCTCTCACACACACACATACATTTACATGCTGTCAATTGTGATGGGTTCAGAGGCAAAGAAGCGCGTACACACTTATTTGTACTGTGTACACACTTATTTTTACAGACACACAGAGAAACATTATCACCGCTCTACCCCACCCACATCCGCCACACGCACGCTGTCCAGTCTCTTCCAGATCATTTCCACCATCGTACAATTGAAGACGACGGCGGCGGCGACAACTGACCTGGAAGCCATAAAAGACGCAGGTACCGTCGCTGTTGAAGCGGACGCAGGTGATGGGCACGTCCTCGGTGAGGGGCACGGCCACAGCCCTGACGGGTTCGCACCTCTCGGGGGAGCCGACCACGGAGCACGCGCCCTCCGGGAACTGGCACTCGTAAAAGTAGCCCACGTCGTAGCCTCCCATGGACACCCAGAAGTTGCTGCTGTTGTCACATTGCACAGCCTGCAAAACGAGCAAAGAAGCAAGGAGATTACTTGATTCTCGACGACGACGATGACGACGACGACGACGACGACGACGATGATGATGATGATGTAAACAGGACAACAATACAGGAAAGATCTTTACGAAGACACGTCCATGAGAAAAGCCCCTGACCTGAAGGATGGGGCTGGGGAGGGGAGGGATGTAGGGCTCCCACTCCGGCTCCTTTATTATCCTCTTCATTCCCATGCTCTCCGCAAGCTCTAAGGCCTCAATCTCTTTGCGCAGGTTCTGCTGCGACTGTGTCTCCAGCCCGTCCTCGATCCTCTTCCTGTCCTTTTCCTCCTGCGCTCTCTTCTTCTTCTCTTCCTCCTTCCTTTTCTTTTCCTCCTCCGCCTCGTGGATGATCTTGGACTTGATACTCATGAACTTGAACTGGGTAATGGTGGCCCCCTCGTACCGCAGGGTGTCCTTGGTGTCCACCTGTTGATCAAAGTTTGTATTTGTCTGTGTACAATCACGCAAGTGTGTGTGTGTGTGTGCTTGCGCGTGCATTCAATCTCTCAGAGACTTTCGTTTTTCCAGCGAGTTGAGAGAAGATCACATTTATTACAGTGCTAACTCGTTTTCTTGCCAGCATGCGACCAACAGAAATGTCGTGCAAGAGGCGAGGTGAAGACATAAAAGAGAGTATATGATCCATAAGATGGGATTAGGAGAAGTACGTTCTGCCACAAAGTGCGGTGTGAGGCGGGGATTAACAAGATTACTTCAGGCTTTTATAGTTTTAACTGATACTCTGAAAAAGGGATCTTAACGTCTTGGGATCGATTCTCATCAGAGTTAATTTTTTTCATAAATGCAAATTGTGTTTCTGTCTTTTGTGTGTTTGTTCTAGATAGCTCTCGTATTTTATAATTAATTTTTTAACTTGTGAGATCTAGAAGCACAACATATAAAGACTGCATAAGTTGGCATTGCTTTTGGAATTGCGTTCGGGCTAAGACTTAAGAGTTAAGGATAACTTGAGTCTAAATAATAACGAAATAAAGACAGTCCCCAACTCGGTCGGAAAAATAAAGTGACAGCGAGCGTTGTGCTGCGAACTTTTAATTTTTAAAAAAATAATAATAATGATAATAATGGTATCATTAATAATGATTTTGTATAGAATATTTTATATTTTAAAGAATCCATATAGAAAATCAAATAATGGAAGTACAGAGCCATAAACTCTTATCTCCCACAGGTTAGCCAGGACGTGCTTACACATTCAAACCCATCAAACTTTTGAGATACTTTCAGACTTCGGGACCCCCCTATAAATAACAATTACCGTTTTTTGTAATATTGTCCTCTACTCTCTGTTAATATGATATCTGACTTTATACTAGTAACTGTTTTTTCTTCCCCACCCCACCCATCGTACAGGGCGAGGGCTAGATGAAAAACCATGCGTTCCTCATCATCGTCAATCGAGAATTATCATATTCTTTTCTCACCTCCCAAATCTGCGGCGATGTGACACAGAGCGCGACCCCCTCGTCACACACGACGCGCATGCGTAGATCATTGTCGTCCTCGTCCACCCAGTGCAGGTGTCGGGGCAGGTATGGCAGAGGCAAGAAGCAGAAGGGAGTGTAGCGCTCCTGTTTGACGAAGAAGAGGAAGATGGTCTTGTCTTCAGAGCACGTGGCCAGCATCTGCCCCTTCGTGTTGAATGCCAGAGACGTTACTGGTTTGTTGTGTGGCTGGCAACACACAGGCAAGGTGCGGCTAGCTTTGTTTTCTTATATCAACAAATGTTCTGGGCACAACGTTTCTTTATATGACTAAGCAGGGTGCGTTTTTTTCTCTCCCAAACTTGAGGGAATCGACAGGTTTCAGCACAATGCATTCCCCTTAAATGCGACAGGAAGACGAGGTTAAGGAGGTGAAGAAAGAAGATGAAAGTGAAGGTGGAGAAGGGTCAAAGGTTATCCCTGCCTTGAGAGCCTGTGCGAGGAGGAGCTCGCAGTCCACAGTCGCTTTGTTGAGGTAGCCTTGGTTCATGATTTCAACGGTCAACACCCGGATGGCGCCGTCCGCAAAGCCGGCCACCACGGAGTTGCATTTATTGTTGACACTCAGCGGCACCCAGACGAGGCACACCCCGCTGCTCTGTTGACGGGAGGTGTACACAAATCATCATCATCGTCCACAACCATCGGAACAAACTTTTCATCTTAGGAAGAGAGTTACATTGTTTGGCTGCACAGCAAGTGAAACATGGAACTCTCTACCTTTCCACACCCGTCAGGTTCTATCATCGTTGAGTTTAAGTTTGTAAGTTTGACGTCGCTGATACAAGCTTCGATGGTGCTCACCTTGAAAGATTTGAAAGCTAGAACCTCCTTGCTGAGGAAGTCGTAGAGGCGAACCGTGCCGTCGACTCCTAGCGTGGCGGCCAGGTAGGTGATGGGGGACACAGCGCAGGCCACGATGGGTCCAGAATGGAAGGACAGCAACCTCTTGGGTTCTGCTGCATCATTGAGGAAACTGAGCTCGGCCTGCCAGATGGCGCCGGCGCGATCCTGCAAGTACCACGGCTGCTTTCTCTTGGGATCGTCCATCTTAAAACTTTGAGCCTCCTTGCTGCTGCTATCCTGGTCTTCCACGGTGGTCTCCCTCGACTCAAGATCCTGCAAGGCAGAGATTACAGTAGCACACCTGTGTCAGGTAAGTGCAGGGATAAACAGGGAATGCAATTAGCTTTTTTTTTGGCCTCAGTGGGGGAGTTAACAAATATGAGCACACTGACGAGCAATCGCGGGGTGGACACAATACGACCTGCCACGCGTACACATCAAACACTTTGAATATATCTAAAGTCTCCCCTTTGTCTCTCCCATAGACATATTAAAATTATATTGACTACAAATCTGGTCTCAAAATACATTCTCCCCCTTTATCCCTCCTCTCTCTCTCTCTCTCTCACACTCACGAATGCACATTATCTTTTTCTCTCATTCCGTGCTAAAACCCGCCCGAACAAGCGAAGAGAACTCACTATGTAAGTGCTGAGGTACATGATCTGCACGTTGCGGCCGATGAGGACCTCGTTTAAGGGTTCCATCTCTATGATGGCCGACTCCTCGTCTACCTCAGCCTGGTCGATATGTTCCAGGCTCCAGGACCGCACGTAGCCGTCCAGCCCCGCCGTGATGATCTCCCCTTCATCCAGGATCATCTGGTAGATCTGACTTTGATGGCAAGGCTTGCTCTGCTTGCGACAAACCTAGAAGCAGCAGTGACAACAGCAAGGACATCACAAACTTCATCTTACATTTTAGTCAACCTAAAATATGTTTTCTGCGTGTTTGCTAAAATAATAAACATACACAGATGTAGCAACAGCAACAGGTTTGACAAAGATACTTTTACATCCCCCTCTCCCAACATACAAACAACTCACCTGCAGCTTGATGAGGCTCTCCTCCCACAGCAACATGTTGCCCCACTCACTGCCAGACAGCACCTTGCCGTCTGGGAACTGCAGGAAACCCTCTATGTCGGAGATGGAGGTGCGACCAAACCGACCAACAACGCCCTGCAGCTTCAACCCCGTGAAGGTCCTCGCCATGCGCCAGAACCTGGAGTAAATAAGTCAATTCCAAATAAGACAAGGGTAAACAACTGATGCAGATAAGACAGAGATAAATAAGACAAGGGTAAATAAGACAGGGGTATAATAAGACAAGGGAAGGAGAGCGGGTAGAGCGGGGAAGAGGAGCAGTTGGTGGCTGGGTGAAGACAGACTGAAAATCCAGAGTCTGGTATAGGATGACAATAGCAGACAGTCTGGTGAGGTCTGGCAAACAACAGGGGGACAGTACAGACTGAAGTGTCTGCCATCTGCCCAAACTCCTAGCAAATCCCAACGAGATGAGGAAGAGAGAAAGAGCTGATGAAAAGAGTTAAATGACAGATGAACTGTTAGAGCGTGGGCAGGACTGGACAGAGTCAGATGGCTGGAAGACTGACACCTTGTCTCAAACACACTCAGAGGCAGTCACATGCGTGTCCGTCATGAGAATCATTGAAGGCTTGCGACTCAGAACACAGTGAGCTCACTTGATGTGGCTTGAACCACAAGTGATGAGGTAACCCTGCAGGCTTGGGTTGAAAGCTGCGTGGTAGACTTCCTGAGAGAAAGCCTTGCACCTCAGTAGGATGGCTTCTTGAGCCCAGTTCCAGATGGTCAGCATGTAGTTAGGTTCGCCGCCTGCAGAAGGACCGAAATGTCATCATCATCATCATCACATCCAAACACAACTTGCATTCTCTGAACCACCTAACATTTGTGACACGAGTGGTGCCATTTGCAGAACCACTGCAATAGAATTTGTCTAAAAGAGAGAGCAAAGGTTGTACCTTGAGAAGCCAGCAAGTCCCCGGCTTCTTCAAAACAGAGGGAGGAAAATGTTTTGAGAGCGCCTCCCTTCAAGATGCGGTAGAGACGGATGTCGGGGATAGAGAAGATGTTGATAACTGGATTCTTTCCCTTCTCTCCAACAGCAAACAACTTTCCTGATGGATGGACAGCAATCGGGCCTACAGAGCCTCCTCCAGTGGTCCGCAAGTAGCTAGACAAGCGTGGATGAACGTCAGAAAATTTATTATCACAGAAAAAATATATATGCTAGTATCTGGTTAAGTTTCAAATGTATGCTAGAATCTAGAGAGGCTTACAAAACGTATGCTCAAATCTAGTTGAGATGGAGGGTAGGAGGGTCGAACGGGATTTTTCCGACTAATCTAACACTTTGTTATCCCGTGATTCTAAGGTCAGAGACGTGTGTGTAGCTTTTAATTACACTCCACGATTTGGAGGTTTGAATGACTTAATTAACGTAAACTGGCAAGACCCAAGAAGATACTTGGCGAATGCTAGAGGCTCTTCTCAACCACGCCAATTTTCGAAAGTTCCATAAATTAGACAAAGTTTTATGTGAGGGTCATAGGAAACCAATAGTTTGGACATTGGAACTCTGATGGAAGTCCTCAATTGTTTGTCAGTACATGAATCATCTTATGACCAAAACTTTGAGGAACAGGAGGTTTGACGCCTTAACACTTTGGCAGGTCAAGAACGCTCCACGTTAACAAAAATGTTTGAAGTTATAACTCAACATGCTGACCAAAGTTCCATTGTCCAGAACCATTGAATTCCTTTGACCTGTAAGGGTGTAAGGACGTACGAGTACGTGAGGGTGGTGAGGTTGACGAACTGCAGGACGGCGCCGGCGGCGAAGACCAGGGTGTTCTTGTCCAGCACATGCAGGTTGCAGCGCATCAGACAGTTGTAGCCAAAGGAGTGATACAGGGTCAGCACACTACTGGTCAGTGGGCAGCTCTCCGACTTGAACGGCGTACACAACAGTGGCTCGAGGTCGTAGAAGAAATCCGAAGGGATTCTGTTCAAATCTCTTTCCTCTGTGAAAAAGAAAGGAAAAAGTAGAGAAATGTTGCTAGATACAGAATTCTTTGTCATGTATGTGAAATAACCATATTGTTTGAAATATTCATCGAGTCATTGTCTCATACATTTATTTCTCTCTCTCTCTCTCTTTCTTTAATTTTTTTATTTTTCTCTTTCTTTTATTTTTGTTTATTTGTCTTTCATTCACACTGACAGAGCGCCATCTCTCAAACGAACAGCCTGTCTGGAATGATAGTCTCGAGATCCCAGCATGTAGTCAACACCAACTCTCCTTCATTCCTTCTTTATTCGTAACCAGACGAAGGACGGTTAAAGGATTCCCTAACGAACTATTATTACTATGGGTCAACAAAAGTCCTCATCTGACAGCTTTCTAGGGCAAATGACATACAGAATGATGTCCTCCCTGCACAATAAATGTTGCTGATGAAGTCATACTCCGATTGTTACCCATGATGATCATAATCACGAACAGTGAATGGAAAAGCGTTTCCCAATCGCAAGTACAAGATGATAACGATGGCCTGAAGGAAGTTTTAAAGGTCTACATTTTCTTTAGAGAACAATTTTCTTTAAACGAGTGAGCAAAGGTGAGCACAAATTACTATCACCACAAATCTGGGTAAAATATCCTCCGTGAATTCTCGAGTTAAAGGACTTCAAACATTGTTCACAGCAAGAGGTCAAACGGACAAAAATTACGATTTTATTAATGTATGTTCAAGTTTTCAAGCCAATGCGAAAGTTGGGGTTGTGTGGATGGACGATCGCGATTTTACGAGTTTGATACAGAAGGAGAGAAATACACAGATCTTGTCTGGCAAAACATTATTTTCTTTTCCCATTTGTAGATTTAAAAAAAATTTCTCTTCCCTTTAAAAATACTGGGGCACATGCACATCTCACCAAACCTCGTGTGCGCCACACCCTTGTGAACAGCCTGGCGCACCAGCTTCCCAATTGTCTCCATTATCGATAACAATAAATAATTTTTATCATACCCTTCACCAAGACCGAGCTTTTGTATGTCACGGCCGCGACCTTCACCTCCGCCCTGTTTCAGCCCGACGGGTACGTACCTTCCGTTTTCTCATCTTTCTTGCCTTCCTCGTTCTTGTCACCTGTTGGTTGAGTGTCCTCTGTTACCTCCGTGTGCACCTGATCACTCGTGGGAAGGATAATTTCATTTGCATCGTCTACTTCTTCGTCGTCGACTTGTGCTTCTTGGGATGTTTCTTCTTCAGACATGTTTCATACAGTAGTGACGTCTGCGTGACGAGCAGCGCTGTCGTCACACAGCTCTTGACGTCATGACATCGTAAATAAGACGTAACAGCCTCGTTGCGAAATTCCTTTATTTAAACTTTGCCCTTTGCCTCGCTTTTAAGTCTGCGAGGTAAGCTTAAGAACAAAATGAAGAGAATTTCCTATATTTGCGATTTTTGTTCTTGTCTCAGAGATAAGAATCTGGGTTTGAAGGTTGAGGTTCGAATCTGAGCTGTGGTTGTATGCGTAGATGCTTGACGGACTTTTTCTGATTTTATTTTAGTTCCACCTTCGAGCTCTTTTGATTCTCACACGAGCACAATTATTGTAGTTGAATACAGGAAAATAGACATTGTCAGAACAATCAGCACTGCCACAACTGCATCCTCCTCCTCCTCCTCCTCCTCCTCCTCCTCATCATCATCATCATCATCATCATCATCATCATGTTTTGCTTCACGTTCTGCTGGCAAGTACAGTACCGAAGAAAAAAATAAAATACGAGGAAATTTAGAAAAAAAACCTCCATAAAGACCAGAAGCATTTGAAGGCGTGTACTTTGAGATCATTAGCGTCACCTGCTGGATATTGATGTTGCCGTCCACTTTTTATACGCGCATGTCAATATTCCTTGACTGATGTCTCACAATTATTTTTTATATTTTGTACTTTTGTCGTCCTGATTTTCTGATTCTACTTGCAAAACAATTTTTTTTCAACAGAAAACACAGACGGTCTTCCCAGTCCTCCATTCTGCGCACTAGAAAATACGAAATGTTTCTGGTCTGTGCGACCTTCGTTATGGAAGTGACTCTGGGTCGAGCTGCTCGGACCGGCTACTCGGGGGTTAGTGTCGTAATGGGTCTGAGAATTTATTGGTGGTTGTGCAAAGCAATTATGGCTGGTGTTTTACAGTCCTAATGACAGGCCCTGGCATCAGAGACTCAGGTGATGTTTGCACACCAGGGCTTGTGTTCACCGAGCCACCTGATGATCTACAGTGTTTTCTCCAGCAGCAAGTACACGCGTGTTTGTCAAAACACAACTCTGATTGTCAATAGTTGAAAACAGCGAAAACAAAACTTTCGTACTTTTGCTGACTCATAATGAACGAAGGTGAATTTATTTTTCACCCATCCTTCCATTATTTTTTGCGATTATGTAGGAAAGCGATCACGTTCCGCGATATTCAGAAAGGGTTAACAAGTTCTCCCGTTCCTTCTTTGTCCCTGATGACATTAAAACAAGTAAAGAGTTCCAAAGTCTATTAGCGGTAGAAGTAGTGAATGTGAGTGGCTAGCTGTGTCTAGAGCAAAGCAGATGGAAGACCGAGTCTAACCTTTTCATTCCACCGCCTTTACTTTCCCCGATAATTCATCTACCCCGACAGGTGCTGGGTGGGAGATTTGGGAGAGGATGAGAAGAGAAAGAAAAATATTAGCGTTATTCCATGTTAGTTATTATTATCGCTCTGAACCACGTGTACTTGAACGACATCCGTCCACCTCCTGGCCCAGAGAAAGGGGCGAGTCACGTGACCTTTATTTACTATAGAAACGACCTATTGTCCTACCCGACGTGTTATTACAGTCAGATTTCCGGACATTTGCGTGACACTTGAAATATTTCGTTGTACCCAGCTCTTTCCGGGTGGCCTGAGACTCGATGATAATAATTTTCCTTCAAGCGTTTAGCTTTTCAACAATCTTTACACAACAAGAACAATTAAAGGGGATGAATTAGGTTTTTTTTCTCTCTTCCCTTCCTCCTCAACACCCTTTCTATGTAACTGGTTCCAGATTGGTGATTTATCTTTAAAGGGAATAAAATAATCTTGAAGATGTCGACACGAGTTGTTCACGGAAGATTCACGATTATCGACAAACCGATCAGGCTGGGATTTCTGTGACTGGAGACCCCAAGGTATGAAAACAAGGACCCAGAAAGACTGTATAGGCTAAATTATTCATTAACTGCCTAATGATCCCCTTCTCAACCACACAATAAATAAATAAATAAATAAATAAATAAATAAATAAATAAATAAATAAATAAATAAATAAATAAATAAATGTGCCATGTTGAGGTTCAGTAGAAAGGACTTTAACTTGTATGTAGTATCGACTGCTTTTTTTAAATAATATTCTCAGTCCAAGTTCGCTCCTGGACAAAGATGCAGGTCGCAGTGTCGCTAGCCAACTGCCCCCCCCCCCCCCAACAAGACGCACCCCGCAAACAAGGACCTCGTTAACACCACCGACACACGCAACCGTCTCCGCCTCATCAGAATTCTGTCAACAAAGCTACTGATACATGGCTTTGTTAGTCAGAAGTCTTTCAGTATTGATGTAGCCTCCATATTACATCAGAATATCTGGGTATTGATCTCACGACCTTTTGAACTCTGAACCCTACTCCTCACAGGGGTGTGGACACGAACGCGCCACACCGATCTTTTTCAAACCCCGAAGTTCAGGTGTTAATACTACACCACAATCATAATGTTGAGATAGAAAAAAAGAGAAATAGAGAGACATCATCACCCCCTCCCCATACTCCCACTCATGAAAACAAAATATTCATGGATGTACAAGCCTGGTGCATGGCTGGGAGCTCTTCCCTCGCCACCTCAGTCTGGGGACGTTCTCTCCACACCCAGAGGTCCTCTTCAAGTGCGTCTATGGCAGAAGCAACTCATTCTTTTCCGAGAGAAGCTGAAAGGAAAGGAATAAGACTGGCGAGACTAGAATAGATAAGAGCTTGATGGCAAGGGTGGTGGCGGTCGTGAGGATTGCAGATTGCGCACGCAAGTCATACATCACAGCTGACTCCTGATGGGTGGATGAATGCGGGTGCGGGGAGGGTGGATTGGGAGAGGAAGAGAAATCTACTGAAACATTGTCTAACACTTCTATGATATGGATTTTAACTGAATAATATCATAAGGTGTTTCTGCATTGTTCATAACCGCTTCGTGTGACATCAGAAGCGAGGAAGAGTGAACGTGTAAAAGAGAGAGATGTGGAAAGACGAATCTTAAAAATTTAGAACATAGTCTAAATAATCTCATCACAGCTTCTCAGTCGGTTTACCTACAGGTAAGACTCAAATAGCAATAGTCGCAAGGTCCCCCTGAAAGTAATATTCAGACAGCTTCAAGGGAAGTTTTTACCTGGTCAAGGTATGAATAAGTCTCGAATCAGCATCTTCTCTTCTCTAAGCTCAAGCGCGGTGACCATCTTGATCTTCCTCCATTGTCTAGTGTCCCCTTTCACCTTCTCACTTTAGTTTTTACATCGTTAGCAAAGAATACTAATTACCACTAATTGACACACTCCCCCACAGGTCACAGGTCAAGGGTCACAATAGCGCATCTGAAGCAGCATTGTGTCCCGAAACAATGTTGGATGGAAACCGCAAAATCCTCTTTTCAGTTGAAAGCACCACCTGCCTTGTCTACAGTCGACAATCTGAATGTAGATGGTAGATGAGACACCTGGTTTATTAAAGAAGTAACGGTTTCCTCCGCATCTCGTGGGTTTAGTGATCTCATCATTGTGCTGAGTGATGGTTGCCGATCCCCCGGCGCCGGGTCTGGCATCTCATATGCATCACAGTGGGCAGGATAATAAAGTTGGATGTGCACGCCTGACCACATCCTGTCAAATAGACATCCTTCATATTCGCCATCAAAGACCTCTAGAAAATCAAGCCATTAAAAACAAATTAATGCAAGGTAACTCGAACAGCCCAACAATACAAGTAATATCTGTAATAAATGAACATAACCAACACAGCATCAACTTTTTTACCAACTGTCCTCATCACCACCCAAGATGTCGCTCTTGATGTTACTACTTGTTTGATTTATTCGTTTGCTAATTTCCAGATGAAAAATTGAAGAGATGAGAGAGGAAATGAAGAAAAGCAAAACTGTACTTTCTGGCCTCTGACGACTGTTGCACAGGAAATGAGGAGAACATTTTTGATGCAGATCGCGTTGGAGTGTTTTCTTTTTGTTGCCATGACGAAGCATATCATCTCCCCGGGGAAAACGAGGCGAGAAAATGAGGCTGATTGCTTCCTCAAGGTAGACGGGCCACAAATTGACCCTGATGACACTCACCTCATCAACATCCCTCGCTAGATGTGCACCTCGCCAACATTCCCACCCATTCTACCCACGATGGACGGCAGGAGGTAACAGGAAGAGAGGGAAAGAGGAAAAAAAGAAAGAAATGAGGCGAAGGAAAGATAATTATGAAGTGTTAACACCATAAACTGAGGAAAATGCTAATCTGAAGTCAGAGAGCAACAAGGGATAGAAAGATGAAGGAATTGGTGGGTAACACTCACCCCAAATACCAGTAACTGAGGATTTTTTCCCTTGTTTTCAATTTTTTCCTTCTTGCCTTTTCCATATTCATTTCTCCTAAAAAATTATTAAAACCCCGAAAGACTTTTAAACCTTCTTCATCATGAAAAATATGTTTTCCTTACATGGAGTGTTATTCTGGAATCGTCCGATGTCAATATGTTTTTATTTTATTCGTTTTCTTTTTCCCTTCACACCTTCTTTCGTTCGTTCGATCTTTTTGCACTCTACTAACAATTAGCACAGAAATGTTTACAAGGACCGCTACAATGATCAATGTTCACTGTAGTGCCAACAACCAACCAGTCAAACCAGCAAACAAAAACATGTCTAAAACAACAATATGTGCTACAGGGACCCACAGACAGGTAACAACAACAACACTCTCATTAATCAGCGTGATTAAAAAGCAAGGGTCAAGAAGGGTCAGCAAGAGAAGAGGTGGTGGCCAGTGGTGGTGGTCGAGTTGGAAGAAATGTTTGTCAATAACTTTAACCTCAAGTTTGGCTCTCAGGTCAACATTTAAAACTAATTTCTATTTTTTTCTGTTCTCCTTCGTAATACATCGTAGTGAATGAGTTGGTCTTGGCGCCTGCCAATGAGTGGGATGGAGTGGTTAGGTGGGCTAGGAGAGTGGGGAGATGGGGTAGGAGAGTGGGTCGGGGTGGCGCACCAACAGTAAATGAAATGAGGTTGGGAGCAAAGGTTTTATTACTCTGGCGCGCGAATTACTATCGCATTCACGGCGGCCCAAGTCGCCAATCCATACCAAGAGTATTCCTCCTCCTCCTTCCCCTCCCCCTCCCCATTTTTTCCTCCGACTCTTTTGTGTCATCATGCCACCCGTAACACAGGTTTAGCAGCACCCGTGACACGGAGAGAAGAAACCCCAACCGCTGAATGCGACATCCACGACATCCACGACATCGCCGCGATATTTGCTGCAACATCAAGTTACGGTTAACAGCGGGGGGAAGTTTATAGGAAAAAAACCCACTTCACTTTCTTCTCACTTTTTTTATTTTTCCAAGTGAAGGCTGCGTTTGCGAACACCGAGCGCAAAAATTTCAGGTGATTACAATTTGCGACTGAGAATTTCACGCCACCCGGATGATGGCGGCAAGAGCTCGAGTCAGTGGAAAAAAACGGAATCGACATAGTTTCCCACTTGATTAGCTGAGAAATTTTTTTTGTAAATTTGCAAACAGTCACGCACGCACGCACCACACAGCTATGGTTATGAATGGACTTGATTACAAACATGAATTTTTTTTCTCAGTCATTTTCTGATCTTGCAAAAGCTGATGAAAACACCAACATACAGACTCTCATATCCCAGCGCCATGCGATATTCGAAAATAATTTAAAATAACTTTTTTACAAAGGTGCATTCAAGTATTTTAGAAATGCACAGTGTAACAACATATTTTTTTGGAACACACTAGTTGCGCACCACGAAAACAAGGATGCAATAAGAATATTTGTGTAATTTATTTTTACTATTTATTATGAATGAAATGCTTAGGTAATATATTTATACTCTTCAATGTTTGATTATTCTTTACATTTTAAATAATTTTCTAACCTTTATATTTAATATCTGGCTTAGTTCATTAATATTCCTTGTAATATGTCTTCTTTCCTTTTCGTCACAGTGAGGAAAGGGAAATAAAGAAGATAGAGTTGAAAAGATTGTTTACCCTCTTTATTTTGTGATGCTATCTGTATTTCATGATCTCTTGGGGTCTTTCTGATCATTTTGACTGTACAAATGAGTGGAAATGTTTGAGAGAAAAAGCACGACTGTAGTTTTGTGACGGATGGTTATAGGGAAGACAGGAAAAGACAAGAGGAGACCTCAGTCCAGAGCACCTAACACCAACAGGACCACGCAGCGGATGGAGACAAAACTGAACAACTTGGAGACGACAGATGAAAACAGGACGAGGATGCAGGTTTCCCCGATCCCCTGAACAAACCCGGATGTTATCTTAACCTCTACCTTTGACCTTCTGCTCGGACCACGCCTTTCATTCCGCATTCTGTGCACACGTCACAGGTTTTGCCACGACAAACAAAAGGCCAAACTATCCGTTAATTTCTCTCCGACAGAGTTAGCCCTCCCCGCTGACGTCCCTCGGGGTCGACCGGAAGGAACCCTGCAGCTCGACATGGCGTCAGCCTTGATGGCTTCCTTCCGGGATTTGATCTGCTGGCGCTCAACACGCGCTGTGCGCCTGCGCAGGACGCCACGCAATCGATGTGCACGGTGCACGTGATACACGTCCCACGAGTGGTTGGGTGCTTCAAATCTTCGCTTCCTCTCTGGATCGCGAGAAAATTGGAGAAAGGGACGCAAGGGAAGGTACTTTAGGGTCGAAAGAACTCTTAGGATCGGCAACCTGTTGTTAGTGGTAGTAATTGATTGTATTGATTGATTGATTAATTGGTGGTGGTGATTGAGTGATTGGGTATGTGGACGTGGGGAGGAACAAGTCTTCACAGTAAGTAAGAAACATTCAGCACAAAACAGTGAAGTGTGAAGGTGTGAACTGGAGTCACCGAGGTAGCACGGTTGACAATTGTAACAAAGTCTTGTTGTGGGTGTGGGTGTGTGGGTGGGTGTGTGTGGGTGTGTGGGTGTAAGGTCAAAGGAGCAACACTCCTTCACTCTCTCCCACCTCAGCCTGCTCCATACCCCAACATCCATTCAGGGTGGACGGCGACTGCAGGGTGGCGCAGGAGTCGGGACGATTTCCAGCAATCGCATGCAGCATGGCGACAGTTAATCCCGCCGACCCCACAATGCACTGCATTGATCTTGGAATCATTTCCTCCTCCCCTCCCTCCTTCCGTTCGTGTCTGAGACCTGGTCTCAACTGTTGCTAAGCTTCATCAGCAATCAGCAGCGAGGGAATGATTTATTAACCTGCAAGACATCAAAGCAGGAAATGCCAATTCCAGGTGTTTTTGTTACCCGGATGTCTTACCAATGCTGGGGGATGCGGGTTCCGACAGACGCTGTTACGGGTCGGTGGCGAAGGCCTGGCACCGAGGAGCGCAAACTGAACGAGCACTCGGTGTGGTGGTGGTTGTACCACCAACAGTAACACCATCAGTCCCTGGTACTACATCTCGAGTACTACTGAGGTGTGTTCACTGGCTCTAACATTAGTCCCGCTATTGATGTCTACCCCGCTCCCCACTTCATTGTCTGCTTGTCTGGTTGAGGTATGGATACTATACTCCTCCTCCTCATCAACAACAACAACAACAACAACAACAACAACAACAACAACAACAACAACAACAACAACAACAATAATCATCAGCAGCAGCAGTGTCGTCGTCGTCGTCGTAATTGACTATTGAGTGTCACCTGATGGCTATTAGTTCACAAATATGTTTTCGTTTTTTGTTTTTTTTTGTTTTGTTTTTTTTACTATCTTGACTTTTATTTTTGTATATTTAACCACGAGTTTTTCGATTCTCTTCTACAGTTTCAAGGCTTCGTATTTAAATAAGCTTTGTTAATTATACGCGATACTGGCATTGTTTACTGTCTGTCTGGATCAGACGATACAAACAACGCAATTAGGACTTCAAAAAAACAACAAATACCAAAAACTCCGAGTTTTCCAAACAGTGATTAGAGATGTTGAAATGTTTTTTGCTGGCATAGCAATAATAACGAACTTCCTTAAGGCTGAGGATGATCTCTTTTTTTCTTTTGTTGGTCAGAGGAAAATTCTGGAGAGAAACTTTCTAGTTCAGAAAGTCAAAGTCCTGCGTAATATTTAAAGATGTAACAGAGCCCATCTTTTGCCAAATGAATGCGGGGTGCTCAATACAAGATAGCATTGGATGTAGAGATTTATACAGTCATCTCTTGCTGAACCAGTTGACGAGCAGATATGATGGCCCAGCGGTATTCCTCGTTGGGTGGAACAACTGGACAGACACAGTGACTGGTCAGGCTCTCTACTGAGGACGGTCTTGAGCATCTGTCACCAGGTCCTCGATGGACCAACCAGTCCACTTCTTCACGTTTTGCCAGCCAGTTATTCCCGCTGTCCACGTCAGTGACCACCCCTCCCCGAGGTACCTCAAAGAAGGTGTGTCGTGCCGGGTCACATGACCAGCTTGCATCCTTTCGCTGTTGCGAGAAAGAGTTCCTATTGTCACACGAGGGTGGTCACCGTGATGTACAAAGTCATTGACTTTGTCTTCCATGTAGAATGTTCAGAGCATCCTCCCCATGCGCTCTTTCTCCTCTTCATATCTCCATGTCTCACGTCCGTAGGATGGGAGGTAGGAGGGACTTGCACAGTCTGTACCTGGTAAACCTGATGTGAACCTGATGTAAACCTGATGCTGTTGCTGATCCTGTCCATCCAGATCATTGCCGCTGTCGCTGTTGCGATCCTAATGCGGGTATCTGAAGTGCAGCTGGCATCTTTGCAAAGGGTGGGTCCTAAGTACTTCAAGCTGCTGACCTCCTCAAGCTGTATTTCATTCATGCAAATCTCTGCTTTCCCGTTACCGAACTTTCATCTCCATTGCACATATATTTCCTTCCACTTCATTGTCAGTCTTGCAGTTCTTTGTTGATGCACGCCATCGGATCAATGTCGTCTGCAAAGCACACGTTGCATAGGGATGGAAATTAAGGTCTTGATGGGTTTCTCTCATGATGTTCTTCAGGAAGATTTGAACAATACAAGCGATCAGGGGGAGACCCTTGCAATCCGCTGTTGTCTCAAAGAGGTCCCCTATGTAGTGACTACTTTCAGCTCTTGTGTGACTTGAACAAGTATTTATAATTCCTCGGTCTAGATTCTGTTGAATACCTTTCTAAGGTCGACGAGGTAGTGGACGAAAATAACTAAATACCAACAGTCAGCCCTAGCTCTCCCGTTGGTCATGGCTTTGAAAGTGAATTCACTCCGACTTTGTGATGTATCATCTGGTACCG
Source organism: Pomacea canaliculata (assembly GCF_003073045.1). Classification (NCBI taxonomy): domain Eukaryota; kingdom Metazoa; phylum Mollusca; class Gastropoda; order Architaenioglossa; family Ampullariidae; genus Pomacea; species Pomacea canaliculata. Next base: position 5,041,925 of record NC_037592.1, read on the forward strand.
AGCCCAACCCACTCATTTAAAACTGAAAATATTTGCGTTGATGTCAACCTTTACGGCAATCAGTTCTTGTCTCTTTCTCAAGCCTGCATGAGATGCAATGTTGTTTCAGTGAAAATGATGTTAGCGGCTTTGCGAATGAAAGTTTGTTTTACGTCCCTTGTGATTTATTCCTCCTACCGCTCGTTCGATCAGGTCTGCGAACGGCACTATTCTCTGCGCAGTAATACGTCTTTCAACCATGTCTTAGCTTCTCCGCACACCTCCGACATGCAGGGGAAGGGGTGGGCTACGATGGTAAAACACGATTTGTCTTGGTTAGGAAGCTTTCCCTATTGTAATCGTCTACAAAACTCAGAGAAAACTGAGGGAAAAGAAAACTTTGTTTCGCACCAGTAGTTGCAGGGAAAGCGAGGCATCTCCCCCTACCTCCGCCACCCCGGGTGTGCAGCAGACCCAGCGGTACATTTGCACCGCAATACCCTGAGTTGCACTCAGCCACTTTCAAGGGTTTTATTTGTAACTGCTATAAACAGTCAGAACCCCACCCTGAAATTGCAATCAAGAAAGGTCAAACATCGTGCTTTCTTTCTTCTCGTCGAAATTCACGCGTACAGTTAATTGTAATCAACAAATGCCAGGTTGTTGTGCTAAAAGCAAAATTTACAGTTTTTTTGAAGTTAGGCAACTTGTTTCTTTGCGGCAAAAAAATCAAATTCATCCAATCCAGACAAGGAGCTCAGTGAACTCAATCAGAACAGTTCTTTATATTGCGGACAACATGACTGGGAGGCGGAATCATACAAGATAGTTAAGCATGGAACTATGATTGCTGATTTTTGTACACTCGGGTACATCGGTTAAGTCTTTTTGTCTTATTTGTTTTAAAGTGGAGATTTCTGTATCACTGGCAATGTTTTATGTTTCTCACATATAAGGGGATGGTAAGACCAGCAATACCTGACTCTAATCGCGACTTGTATTTAAACTTCCTTTAATCATGACTTGTTGTTAAGTGTCTTTGAATCTTGACTTGTTAAGTATCTTTGAATTTGTGATATCTTCATTTAGTTTCTTTGAATTATGACTCTTGAATCTTGATTTGTAGTTAATTATTTTTGTTGATAGGTATTTACATGTGGAAAATCTGTTATAAGCAACTGCTGGCCTATGAAATAGCAGAAGGTTCAGACAAAGATCGTGCAGTTGTGATGTGCACTTGTTCAGCAACCACATTCGAACCATTTGTGACACAAGCAAGTGGAAGTTGTCTCAGCCTCTAATGATATTTATTAACCGGGTGAGGTGCCGAAGGGTGATACCTGCCCTAAATCCAGCTACTTTGGTAACTATATGTACTGACAAACAAGGTTGTACTCAGCTCAGCAACTCAGTCAACCAAAGTTTCAATGTCCCGAACGTTCACCCCAAGACCTTTGGTTTTTCTGAGACCGTCCACCACTCTGCCAAACTTGGTTCAAACGTTCGACATGTGCCCTGGCTACGAAAGAAAAATTAAATTATGTATCCCTTAAAAAGAAAGAAAGGTCGTCAGTTCTATTTCTTATTAAAAATCCAGCTCTACACAGAAGATTTGTTGCTTTCAGCGACTGTCAACGTTCGTGGGGTAGGAGAGAATATCGTCCAACTTATTTCCACATTATGAAATATTCATAAAAGTCTAAAGTGCCAATTCTGCAAAACATGCACTTTAAACAATTGTAGTGATCGTGCTGATATCCTTAGAAACCGGCTCTAAGGGAGGGGAAGAGGGCATGGGACCGGAAAATGACAGACAGAAAGTCATAAAAAAAAGAATGAGCTAAAAAAAAATCCGAAAGAAAAAAAAAAGAGAAGTAAGGAAGGAGAAAAAAAAACTATGGATGAAAGAATGAATGAAAGGGAGGGAAACGAGAACAAGAAGAGAGGAAACGGAGGGGGTGGGAAAGGGAGATAATTTTCATGTTGAGTGTGCCCTGATCAATCTCAGCGCCAAGGAGGACTTCCAGTACAGAGATACTCAAGCCGCTAGAGACCCTCCAGCATCAATTGGGCCCCAGAGGTCGGGGCAGTGTCCCGGCTGTACGACGGCCTTCTATCGTGTCACGTGAGCTCACCCACAGACCCCGGATGAAAGGCGACGCATGACGTCAGCTAGCTGGGGAAATCACGAAGGGCGGGAAAGAACAGATGCTTAGCTGTATTCCCCTTTCCCCTCTCCATTGACGGAAGCGAGGTGGAAAAATTAGCCTCTTTCTGACTGGTATGGAATTTTTCTCTTTTGTTCTCTTTTCGACAGAGAATGCCACCTCTGCCAACGTTTGAAAGATTTTCCATTTTCCAGAAAGATTTCGTTGGCGCTGCCGATAGCAAGACTATGAGTTATCCAGGCACTAGTGTAATTAACATTTAACAACAGGTTTGCAAGGGATGCAGCAAGCATCGTTGATGAAGCAGTCATCAGTGCGCCTTCAGGTGACCTTCTGTGTCGACCGAGGGACGTCGATGCGGAGTGTGGCGCCCCATGGCTACCCACAAAAGGTTTTACACAGAAGACTGCAGACATCGCTCGTCGCTCTCCCAGAAGTGTTTCACTTTGTTGTCAGCAGTTTGGGATTATTAAAAGCTCTGCCCAATCTCAGTTTGCTGAAGTAAAAATATTATAATCAATCATTGTACTTGGAATGTCATTTTTACTTTTCGCTAAGTTACTGGGTTTTTCTTTCTTTTTAGCAGGAGTCTGGGTGACTTGCTCTACTTCTTAAGAAACGGAATTCTGACTAATTCCACTGTACAGACTTCATTAAGAGTGTGATGGTAATATATATCTCTCTCCACACACATATTGTCCTGGTCAACATCTGTGGTAAATAATACTTTATAGGAAAGACATTGAGACACACATATACAATATCTACGTTATATGAACAATACTTTATATGGGAGAGAAAGAGAGAGAGAGACGCGTGAAAGGAGAAATAAAAACTGTTCTCTTGTTTCTTTTCTTGTTGGTCATCGTGATTCTTAACTGTTTCACCTCGGGTAGGTCTTTAAAGTCAATGTCCCGTCTGAAACGCTTCATAGTAAAACGACTACAAGAGACATTACAACCTTGATTTGTACACTCTATCGTACATATACAGCATTAAAGGAACAAAACACCAAACTGTAGCCATCACAAAGTACTTGGAGTTTAATATCTTTCTTTTGTTGACAACATAGTACGGTACAGAGTTTCCAGTTTTGAAGATAAGAGAGCCTACAACTGTGTCAAGAAATTCTCGGTTCCACAGGAAAGACCATTTCCAAACAAAGGTGAAACAGGCGTGTTCAAACAATCATCAATCTTCAAAAGTAAATATATGTAAAGTTAGTTAAAACTGTTTCGAGAACTTAAACTAATATTGTTGATTGAGTAACGACTGAACAAACGATCGGGTGAGTTGAAGTTAAAGCAGAATGTTTAGAACCAGACAGCTGTGGAGAAACGTTCCTCAAAAGAATTCTAGGATGTTCGTATTTATTACACATAATTATTTTAGTTATTTAAACAGTTATTTCAAGATATGGAAGCAATATGTCTGTTCACAGCAATGTTCATTTTGATATTTCTTGTTCAGAAGCTCTTTTCATGAAACTATGAAACCCTTGCCGTGCATGATCTTTTTTCAGGAATTATTTGAAATTATTTTTTCGATTGGATAATTCCGAGCGGTTCCTCGGCTCTGTTATTTCCATTTTGAAAAGTTCTGATACTTCCGTTGTTAATGATAATGATGCTGAGTGGGAGAAATATTTCTACCTAAAGGCGATTTCACTGAAGGGATGGTAACCTGGGGTACATGGGGAAAAAAAAAGAGAAAAAAAGTGAGGTGGAATTGTCGCGAACATCGTGACACGTGCTTTAAAGGAGTGCTGTATTTTTCTTTTAACCACAGCTTTGTTCCTTACTTTTATTCAACCCTTTTTACAAGAACGAATGAAACGGCAAAATCTAACAACAAAGGTGAAAAAAGAGAAGAAGGGAAGACGGATGAAAAGAAAAAAAAAGCACCACGAGGAATCAAGCAGACATCCAATCAACAAGCAGCTCAGTGTAGCCAATCAGCCAGCAACATACACACACATAATAACACAAATAAAAATTACTATAGACTATTAATAATTAATAACAATAAAAAAGAATTAAAAAATGAGAAAAATAACAAGGGAAGGAACAGAAGGCGTCACGGGCCTGGAATGTACACAGAAACATTCTGAAGGTGTGTCCTAAATTTTGTGAAGTGTTATTTTATATTATTCTCTAAATATAGTAACAGTTGGATAGACAACAGCACAACGAGTAGGGCGTCTGTCCCTTTAATGCCAGATTCAAGTCACTGTTTACACTGAGATCGTAGAAGTTCGAAAGAAGCTGCAGTGAGAAGTGTCACCGCCTGCGATTGGCCGTCGTGCTGCAGTGGGAAGTGCCGCTGCTTCTGATTGGTCCTCATACTCAGGATGTTCTGTCGTGGAGTCTGAGGTTGGACACGAAAGCAGCTGGACTTCTCCTGCGTCGCCTTCCTGGAGAAAAACACAAGATTCAGCAGTTGTAGTAGAACTGATATAATAATTAATCGTAATTAAAAGACAACAATCATTGTGTTGTCTACGTGAACCACCCACGTGACCACTACTACCTGTGCGTCATATACACCTGGTCCCAATCAACTTGCGTCACCAAGTCACGGGTGGCTTCCACCCGACAGACCTGCCGTCTCCTCCATGTCAAATAAATTAAGATGTTTCCTCTTCACTCCTCCATCTTCCTCTTCCCCCAACCGTTTCTTCTTGTCTTCTTGAGTGTTATTCTTTTCCAAGGGACGCAACGCTCGTGCGTGTTATCGTGGGACAAGAAATCTGCCGCCGGGTATTCCTGGCAGGGTACGTGTCCACTCTGAGGAGCTCTAATAATCTAAGGATCGGCCGCAGCAACATTATCGTTTGGGAGCTAATACTGTTAACGTTCAATTTCAGAAAGGCGATAACTCTGCCCTTGATTGCACTCCAAAGCCCTGAGAGTGATCCTCTCCTGTCTGCTGCCTCCTCATCCCCATCACAACTCCCTCCCATCCCCTTCCCTGACAACGCCGTTCATTTATCTGATAGTTCGGTAAAGACTGTGCTTAACAGCCAAATAGAAGCAAAATATTCTCTCCGAGCGGTGATCAATGAGACAGCTTTAGTTGATATTGTAAATTGCTGCGACCCGCAGTTGCGGGAGGACGAGTTCGCTGATAAGAAGCATCTTATCTGCCCCCGTGTAAATTTGAGCCACGAGGAGGATTCTCCGAGGGCCTGGATAGTTATGATGCCCCTCGTGCCGCATGGCGTTAGGTTAACGACGACCAGGGAAGGGAATTATCACTCCTTGCTTGGCTTCATTTGTGTGGGATGCGGGTAGGTGGGAGGAAATGTTCGTCAATGACAATAACTGCCAAAAAAAAAAAAATATCCACCTGTTGAGGTTTCTGTTATACAACACTTGTTAAACACTTGGGTTGACTTCTGAAGATGTAGATCATGCAGAAGGCGTTTACAAAGTCTAGAAGGACTGCGTGCGTGTGTGTGTTTGTTTACTTGTTTACAAATGTGTATAAACACATGACAGATCAAATATTTTCAAATGTGTGACCTACAGCCTCGTGCACATCCCAAATGACGATGATCGCAGACCAGCTGCTAACGGTTGAAATCATGATCGAATTTAGTTCTTATCCTCGACTTTCCGGACATCCCGGTTCTTACAATTCTGCAATTGACTTTAACCAGCTTCCTTGGGCCACAACGGATGCTGCACCCGGCACGCAGTCTGATTGGCTGAACAAACACTTCCGGCGCGCGATTTCGTCTGTGCCTGCAGGCTCCAGCATGGGGTCTTCACACAGAGTGAATACATAACAAGAAGTCGTGTAAAGTAAATCACTTAAAGCACAACCCGAGACCACAAAAATAAGATTTTAGCCAGGTAATCATTAATATTCAATGAATGTCAGCTTTATAATTCCGCGACCCCTTCCAAATAAGCTGTGAGAGCTGTCTCGGGTGAAAGAATATTAAAAAGTGTGAGTTGTGTCCAGTTTGAATTTATGGCTGTTCAATCACGCAAAATGAACAGATCACAAGGGAAATAACGGAAGTGAGGAAACTGAGTAGGACTGAATGATTATGTCCAGCCTTGATAACATACCAACATACTGAGCAGCAGCCTTTGGCGAAAGAGATGAAGAACTGAACAGTATTTTTTTGTCTCCCTCTCTAAAAATGAGTGGCCAACACTGAATTTCCGTCTCAGGAAATGAACTTTAAAGTTTTTTTTTTTTTTTAAATAAGAAAAGGAAATATTCTTCTTCTTCTTCTTTTACTGCACTTTAATATTTGTGTGGTCATAAGTGCCATGCTGTGCTTGTAATGTTCTTAATGAGCTGAACACTTTTTCCTATTTTATGTGAAGGAAAAATAAAAATAGCAGATGTTGTGGAATTGTTTTGATAAGGACATAAGCATATCTACACTTTCTTTCTACTCCATCACACACACACACATATATATATAGAGAGAGATCACACACACACACACACATATCTAAAAAGAGAGAGAAAGAGAAGGATGAAGATAATTCAAATGAACACTCCGAGAATAGCTTTACTGCATCAGTCTAATACTTACTGACAATATATATATCTCTATAAAATAAGGAAATTGTTAAATGCAACAAATAAAAACTGTGTAATAAAAGATAAGGGGGAAATAGAAATAAAAGTCGTTATATGTAAGATAATGAGAGAATCAAAATGGGACCTTGCAGGAATAAACAGGAAAAGTGATAACATTGACATCTATTAGTGTGTGTGTGCGCGTGTCTAGCTTGTCCAGATCCATGTTTGTGATAAATACTACTTTATGGAGGAAAGAAAGTGAGAGAGTGTCACAGTGACACACACACACAAACACACAAACAAACACAAACACTAAAAGAAGAAAAGCGATGAGCATATTACAGCAAACGACGACAGACCCAGTCCTTTTTCCACCACCACCATCACCACCACCACCACCACCACCACGACAAGCACACCCAGACCTATTATCCTGTCGTACTGGGACTCGCAAGAAGGTTCATTTGTCATCCAATCAAAAAATTTTCAACTTGGACGGCCATCTTGGCATGGCTGAAGGCTCCCAGCATGCCGCAGCTCGTTTGCCGGCGAGCAAACGACAATTTTAGGGCCGCAGCAAGATGACAGACATTTTTGCCCACCCAAGCAGGTGATTTCCTCCCTTGAGGAAGAACCCAAGCTAATCGCGCTGACTTGCTAATCACGAAAACTTTTTATTTATTTTCCTTTCAAAGCGGGAAAGGTCTTTGTAAAGTTCTGCGTTCACGCCCTTTCGATGCAGAAATAGTCTGTTCATCGTTTCTGAACAAGTTTTATGGACGCTCCCAAAGATATCACTCTGCAAGTCGCGAAAAATTACCTCCCTTTACACCGGTGGAACTCTTCCCCCGATCGGGTGATTCGTGGTGTCTGTCCGAAGACTTACTGGCGACTGTTTTCTTTGGCAACCGATATATCTTCCACACTCTCGACCCCGTGCTCCATCTCTCAACACTTTTCTGCAACCAAAGCATTTTCTACAGGCCTGAGTGTGTTCTCGGGTGTGGAAATAATGTGTCCGGATATGTCTGGGTAATGTGTCCGGGTATGTCTAATAAGGACGCACATATGGATGTATTGACGCGTGTAAATGTATATTCAAATTTGGACTACTATATATTTCAATACTGTGAAGAAGTGTTCCTAACTTTTCCTATGCCCCATACCTCTAGAAAAATTTTGATTAATGTTTCCATCCTTACAAAAATAAATTTCCCATTTGAAGATGAAGCCTAATTTCTCATTCTTAAGACACAGATTAAACTACTGAAGGTAAACAAATTAAACTAGCAAGATTAACTCAGAGCACAAAATACAAAAATAAATTGAGCAATTAGATTCTAATTTATTCAGGGCAAGAAAACACACTGGCAGTTAGCTGAGCAATGATTTCAGACACGTCACTCAAAGCCACTAACCCGCCATTTGTCGATGCCCCTAAAATTCGATCTCTACCACCCACACCCTCCCCATCCCGGAAGTACGGACACCACAGTCTGGGAAGCACTTCTTAAGGGTACATTTCAGAATGTAAAAGGGTGTTTTGTTTTGGTAAGAGGAACGTGTGCAGGAGTGGTATTTTTAATTAAGAGTTGAATGTCTGTGTCTGAGGGAACACTGAACTGAGACTTGAGTACAAGCGTGTGGGCGCGTGCATCTGTGTGTGTGTGGTAAGGGTTGGGTAGATTGTGACGTCACACCTAGAGTCCTACTACACGGACTTCCAGGTCACCAAGAGGCTTCCTTCACGACCATCGCAGCTATAAAATTCGACTTCTCTTGAGTGATGACGTCCTCCACCGTCTCCTCATCCATCCACCTACTCCACAGACATCCCCTCCTCACCCCCTTCACCAGCTCTGATGTGATTTCAGAGACGATGGCGTCCTCCCAACAACTAGTCCTGGCAGACTCGAGGGCCGGTAAGCATGACCACGTGCTCCATAAAACTGGTGGAGGACCCGGTGAATGGCCGCTTCTCTGGCTGTGGATGCCCGTTACGGCCTGCGCAGCAGGAAGCTGTAGACGGAGACAGATGGCGCGCTGCAGCACGCAGGCAAGCAGCAGTGAGTGGCATCACACGACAAGTGCTGCAGGAGCCCAGCAGGTCTCGGCAATGTGGAAAAACGAGAAGTCTCCCAGCCCCATGCGATGAGAGCCGGGTTTGGTTTCTTTTTTTTTTCGTGAGAGTGAGGCTATGTAGCAACTTTTGACCTTCTACAATGGAGGGTAAGAACTGTGACGTCACAGGACCCAGGAACAGGGTTAAACCGAGTTTTTTTTTTAAGGATGTAAAGCGTCGTGTGTTCGAGGGTAATAAGTGACCTATGACCTCCTACAATCAGTTACAAGGATGCAGGGCTTGTGACATAGGTCTGAAGGTTTAGATTCTTGAAAGTTTTCTTTTTTTAGTAAATAACAAAACGATAATAGGAGGGTGTAGAAAGGTTGATGGACAAATATGGTCATAATAAAAGTATAAAAAACAGACCCCTTGATATATCGACACAATATTTAATAACATAAATGCGTTATATATTTAGCAGCTATAGGATTTTACAAACTCGTACAAAATGTACCCTTAATAAATAGTCTAACAGTCGCAAACAACCGAAGATTATACCAGCTTCTCCTAAAAAAAATGTACGATGATGCGTAGTTATAGAAAACTGTTCGGACCAAGAGTACAATGAACTCTTAACCTCAGATCCTCAGACTAGTTGAAGGGCCACCGCCAGACAGCTTCTCGAGCAAAATCATCTTTTACTCGATCTTAACCCCGAAATACACATATTGGCCATTGTCATGGCAACCTTTGGACCCTTTACTTGCCTTTGGAAAAAGAATTTATTCATTATTGTCACTAGAAGTGTGCTTTATTCAACTGGGGTTTTTTTGTACTCGTTGAGGGACCGCTTTACTCGAACGAGAACCGTGCGTGACTGCCATACCGGGTATACCTTCGTACAGGTGAAAAATGCCTTCAGTCACTCCTCCCTTACAATCTTTTTCTTTCATTGAAGGCTTTGCCATTTCTCCCGTAGAATTACGGTAGTTGATGTACTTCACAATCCATGTAGGTGTCCCTTTAGAAGTCTTCTTACTCGGGCATATCACCGAAGAGTCCAAGAAGAGTCCTACCTGCCAAGTGCCCAGAAGTCCCATTATACTGGCATTATTTATATTATTAAAGTAAGACTGTATTGATGAAGCATCCACAAGTATCTCGGCAAACTGACCAAAGGTCCATTGTCCCGAGCGTTTGGCCCAAACCATTGGCTTTCTGACCCTCAAGCACAATTTCTCCAAACTTGGTCAAACATTCGATGACATTTTCCCAATGAAGAAACTTTTTTATTGCTCCTACTGTTTCATCGGACTTAGTTCGAACCGACTGGAGGGTGGGATTGGTGAAGCCAGCTTTATGTGAGGCTGAATCACAGACGACAGGACTGGCTGCTTCGTGTCCACGCCGGGCACGGAAGGGTTCGCTTCTCGTCCGATCAGGTGACCGTCCATGATGATTCGGACACGCAGGGCAAGACGAAACATGACGGGAGGGACACTGTAGGAGGTGAACGATGTGCGGAAGATCGCGTGATGTTATTTTCAAAGCCGCGCGCATCTTCCGATTGCGGCCAATGACGCCGATTACAGGGGTTGATGCGCATGCCCGAAGCGTGCCGGATGTTCCGTGTGCCTACTAAGAGAGAGGGAGGGATGGAGGAGAAGAGTATACACGTACATATTTTGTGTGTTTGTGTGTCTGCACTGATTTTTCCGTTGCTTGGTTGACAGAGTAACCTCCCCACCATCCCCTTAGCGGGCTAAACTTGATTTCGAGCGATGCCCAGAGCGGCAACAACAAGTTTTCGTATTTAATTTCGTGGACCGTCTGATTTTGCAGAATGCACGCAAACCACTCACTTCTTGCCAAAACTGTTTAATCGGCGGCAGATACAGCCAGACAAGTCTTCAGTCCTCCTATTTCCAGCCCCGACGGGCACCGTGAGTAAATATTACCTTGTATGCAAATCACATAAGGGGACTAAGAGGATTTGATAGGGGAATTCATTTTGAAAACTACTTTATTTTTTTACGGAGAGAACATCCGACATTAGTGAAACTGGAATTCTGAACATGACCACGAGTGAACAGCAAAAAATACCCTGGTGGCAGCAGTTGAGGGAAAGAGGATTTCACCGATGTGTCAGCAGCTATTGCTGTGGTTAACATGGAAAAAAACCCATTATGAACACATTAGTGTTACAACATTAGTGTTAGAACATTAGTGTTACAACAGTGCTCGTGTTCATACGAAAGATGTGTGGTGTAAAGGGAACCAGAAGTGTGACCGAAATGTGATAACAGACCGCAGAAAAGTTTTCCGATTTGATCCAGAGTCCATTTCTTTAGAAGAGAACTCAATATCTTATTTAATACATTTCCAAGATAGCTTTTTCTCTGAAGTTTCGAGGTTTAAGCAGTGTTTACTAAAGGACCAAAACAGTATTTAAGAATTTAAAACATTTGAAGATGTCATCTGCCTGTGCAAAAGTACCGACGTCCATAAATACGAGACATTAAAAATTCACACAAAGAAAAATGAACTACGACTTACGTCCTCGGGTACGTATTTATTTTTCCCCTCAACCCCTCGTATAGGCTTAATTATGTTGGTATTTAGCATAACCCTAACCAAAGGAATTGAAAAAAATACCCTTATTTATACCTATAGACATACACACATAAACATATGAACCCATGCATGTATGAACACACAAGGACAGGTGTCACAGACACAAAATGCTTTGGAAGGAAGTTCGTCTGACTATTGGAAAACACGAGAAAAGCTTTACATTGCAAGATAACATCATGTTGATTGTCTTTCAAACATTCTTTAAATAGCTGTAAACATTGCCGTCAACACTTGTTTACTTTGGTAAACAGTAGTCTGTAGAAATACTGATTGATTCAAAACAAAGATATATTCACAATATCGTGAAAACTCGTTAGCCAATGACAAACTCTTGTCGCTGACAATTTTTTTAAAAATTAAATCTGACAACTATTACTTTAGTGACATTTTGCAAGTATTAACCACTTACTGCGATAATGCACGCGCTTTCGAGTGTGTGAGCGTGTCTGAATTCGTGTGGATGCAAAACAAATGGAACAGAACAGAACAAAGGAGTCAATGATAAAGATGAAGATGAAGATGAAGATGCTATCGCTGGGCAACCATCGAGGCCGCTAACCTTCTGCAGCCATTTGTAATACAAGACCGATTTACCCCGCAAAGCAAACGCAGGGACTATTTTCCTTCATCGACGATCCCAGAATTCCTTGCAACAAAGGACAGACTGACTGCAAAAACCTCGTCTGTTCACAAGTTCTACAAACGAGAAGAGTCATCGAAAAGGAAAGGGCTTGAACGACTACAGGAAATAAGAAACGTGCCGACATGTTTGGCTTGAGGACGACATCACGTCGCACGTCGTCGGTCCACGCGAGGTCACGTGATGACAACGTAGGAACTAGAGGCAGTAATGAGAACGCTCCACGGGCAGAGGAGGTCGTTACTGGTTGACAGGTGCTAAGAGGTGAACAAGAACAACTGGACACCACGCAGTCTCATCTGGCTGTGAGGTCATACGAGATTAAATAAAATGAAAAGGATTAGCTCCTCCTTTTGAGCGGTTTCATGTGACGTCATCAAATATGTGTGGAGGACAGCTAGTCGCCGATCGCTCAGTCGCTATTCATAGCCTTTTCAAATAAAGGAAAGTGTAAACAATACCAACAATAATCCTAATCCCATACCCAGACAAACTCATGCTGAAAGTAATCCAGAATCGCATCAACACACCGTGGAGGGACTGATTGAGGACCAGACCAGACCACAGTTGGACAGGTCTTCAACTGCCATCTACAGCACTAGCGGGATTTCTGCCACAACTTCATCGACTTTAAAAAGGTATTTGACAAGATTCCATTGTGACATGGGACGTAAAAACGCAGGGTCTCTAAGACAGTTCATGTGGATATCTTGGAAGGGAGGGTCAACGATGAAATGACCAGATGAGCTGGCAAACAAAAAGGACCGTTTCCCCATCGCCTGAGTGGCGAGTCTTGTCAGACAATTGTGTACCCGACCACCAGTCTTTGCCAACCGGCATAGTCGTTGGGGTACTGGTATCGGGAAAAAGATGAATGAAGGAAGGAAATCTTGATTTTGAATGACCTTAGACAAAAGTAGCTTTAAAGAACATAAGTAAACACTTGGGCTTAGTATATTCGTCCCTCGTTTTGGAGAGCTGGACTTCTGATGTGTAGTGTCTGATGAAGTCGAGACTACTTTCTGTTGGTCTTCTGTGTCACTCAAAAAATACTGATGGTTAAACCGTTTCATGGTCAGAGCAGTCTGCCAAAATGTTTATTTTTATTTCACATAAAGGAAAAACAAACAGTTAATAAGAAGCCAACCAAAAAAGTCAAGTCAATGGATTTACATTTCCGTTGGAAGCCTTGGTTCAAAGAAATATGCACGAACACCAAAGTTTGAATGTGTACTGCGATAATAGCGAATAATAGCGTATATTAAAATAATACTGATAATAGTAAATAAAAATGAATAATAGTGGATAATAGCAAATAGTAAATAACAATGGGTACCAGTGAACAGCAAAAATCGGACTAATAGATAATAGTGGATAGTAAATGCTGATAGTAAATAGTGGATAATAGTCAATAGTAGAGGATAATAGGAAAGAACAGTCGAAAATATTTCGCTTTCAATTTTCAGAAACGAAACACGACCAAGCCATAAATTCAAACAAGAAAAGCAACCATGGCCCAGCTGAAAGACAACATCCTCTGTTTTGAAAATCTGTTTTTCTGACTTCAAGAGACCGCTGCTAACATTTCCCATTTAGATGCCGTTAAAATTGATTGTCGTCCCATCATTCATCACCTCCACCCCACCCCAACCTGTCCGCACCTCTTTCCCAATGACACCAAGACTATTTCTCTCTTCTCCTCCTTCCTTCCTCTCCCACCCCTTGAGATCGCCCCCATCCACGCCATCTCCAGCACCTCCCGACCCTTGTCCTGCACGTGCTTTGTCGGGGTGGTATCAGGGTGGTGTCGGGGTGGTGTCGGGGAGTCGGGGTGGTGTTGGGGTGGTGCATTCATCTCACCTGGCGAGCAATGGGGGTTGTTGGCGCACTCGCGGATCATGTTGAGGAAGGTCTGCATGGAGGCTCTGCGCGCGGCGTACTCAGCCAGGTGCGAGTACATGCAGGGGAAGCCATGACACGTTCGTTTGGACCTGTTGTCCACTACTAGGTTTCGCCTGCAACCATAAGACACATATTCAACTCCAGGTCTTATTTCTCCTCTCTTTCTTTATATTATACTTTCTTTCCTTCCACCCTTCATTTTTTATTTCATTCTTTCATCCTTTCCATCTGCATTGTTTTCTTACTTTCATTCTTTCATTCAATCCTTCTTTCTTTTGTTCTATGTTTATTTTTTTTTCAAAGAAACACAGCGTTTTGACAGTCACGTCATCCGCCAGACACATTTCATTATTTTAAGAAACAACAACAATAACAACCAATTCATAAAGAAAGCAAGGCTTAGACAAAATCAAAAGAAAGTAATAAAAGGAATGAAAAATGTGAAATTGAAGATTCAGGGTTTTCTTCAAACAGAAGAATGTAAAAATAATCTTAATAAAGCAAAGTGAAGAATCAAAGAAATTATGGACGGAAAGATGATCGGCAGGAGAGAAAAAAGCAGGAAACAAAGAAGCAATGATCATGCGTCACACTGTGGAACAGGCAAATGTTCTCTCTTGGAGAAGGTGAGGCGAAGAAGGGAGAGGTATGAAAAAGGTTTTAATTTTCCTGCATTATGCCTCGGTTTTTTTTTTTTCTAAAGGAGAAACAATATGTTATCTCCTTATTGCAATCATTCAGTCTTAACTGTCACTCCCACCTTCCAAAAAAAAAAAAAAAAGTCAAAAATAAAAATGAAAATGAAAAGCACGAAATGAATCGGCAATGAAAGAAAATACTAGAGATGGACAGGTTGCAATTGCACGTAAAATAAAAACTGTGGAGCTGGCAGAAGGGTGGAAGGATGTAGTGGCAGTGGGAGGGGCAAAGTCCGGGTATCAGTGCAAGTTCACCGCATGTTGCAGGGTGGGATGCGGTTTGGATGGGGTGGGATGGTGAGTAGCCATCACCTCGGTGTCCTGGGTATGAGATTTCGCGCGTGCATGCGTGCGATAACAATATGAATTTCTGTATTCAGTTTCGGAGTGTTATATGGCTGATGTTAACATCAAATAGTTCCTTCCATGCTGATCAACATTAAGTGGCTGTACACAAACATTAGATGTTTTGTATTAATGGACTGCACCACATCGAAACGTGTGAACGTTTGCTTGAAAGAAAATCTTCTCTTCGGCTTCAAACTAATTGTGATTTGCTGCTTGTGCTTTGGTGGCTTGGTGATTGCAGTTGCTGGCGAGGTCCTCACGCGCTGCTTATCATACTAACGCTGTTTGTGGTGGACAGGTCAACAGACAAGACCTCGCCCCGAGCACCAGCGGTATTCGCGAGCACAAGTTTCTCCCCCACACATACACACACTGCCCCGTAGACATGGTCGGGGAAGCACAGTGGGGGAGACTGAATTCACCTCACGCCTCCAAGTGGCCACGAGCCTTCACGAGACTTGCTCTGTCCACAAAAAGTCCCGACCCTCCGTGAAGGGCGCTACGTGATGAACTTCTGTCTGATTGGTTGCCGCCCACGAAGGGAGGAAAAAAGAAAAAGAAGAAAGCTGGGCACTTAGAACTCCAGAGAAGCACCATCTTGTGAGAAATGTTTGAGCGAAACGGACTGGCTCACCGCACAAATCATCGTCCAGAAGTGTGAGAGATGGCAAAGTGTACTGGGATGTGCAGACTGACGAGGGAGCGGCATTGTCCTTCCAGTCTGCTTGCGTCCTCCTCAAACTCTGTAATGCTTTAAAAGTAGTCAGAAAGCCACAGTGTGACATCTCAATCTCAGAGAGACTTCAAAAGTCGAAGTTTTCCTGTGCACCTCCATTTTATTTATTGTTTTCAATTGACTGATTTAGAATTTTTTTTAACCTGCTTCCACGAGCTACCTCCACATTTGGTGGCTTCTGGATTTTGTTTGGCGGTCTCCTTGTCTCTTCTCTGCTGAAGACCAGGGAGTCTGGGAGGTCAACATCAAGGATTTAGTGATGTTCGAGTCCATTCCGGAGCGCACTTCAAGAGAGTTGGATGACTCGTCGAGCTGAAGCCTGTTGGCCACCCTGAGGAAATCTCTAAATATTAATCTCTATATTATAATAGTTAAATATTATATTGCAGTCTGTTAGTAAACTTCTCGTGTTGTATGAAAAATCAGAGCCGCTGACCATTGTGACGTCAGATTGCAGCGTCAACATTGACATCACTAAGTTGTATCGCGTCCGCTGATTGGTCGAAGGCAAAACTCTTCCACCTCGTGCGGATTTTGTGATGTTGGGAAGAAGTGCTGCAGGATGGGAGGATGGAGGGCTCGGAGGACGATGCTGTAAGTACGCTAGCACTACGGGAGGTGGAAGTGGGTGATAGAAGGGGGCAAGAAGCCGAACTGACTGGTTTCCTCCCTTTACTGACACACGAGAAAAGTCCGTGACCGTGGACTGACAAGGTCCGAAACCAGATCCAGAAACAGGTTTTGATCATCCCATTGTATGAGTCGTGGTTAGGACACCCGGTCTGACATGACTGAGGTCATGCTGAAGATATACCAACATGAAGAGAGGGCAGCACGTGCCAGAGCTAAGACTAACGAGTGCATTTTAATCATTACCTTGCCTAATCAGTTCCAGTAATTAGTGAAAGGTAGCAGCAATCAAGAGAGGGTTGGACTGGGTACACGATGGGCGGACTGTAGATACCCGGTCGGCTCTGATCAATAATGGTGAGAATGGAATGAAGAGGGAGGGGAGGGGAGGAGGTTCGATTAAGCCAAAACACTGGAGACTCTGATGGAATTGAGAAATTAATTTCGAATTAAATGCGAGTATATTTTTGTGATGAATAAAAAAGTCTGCCTCTGCATGAGCTGCCGTTCAGGTCAATTATTGCAAAAAGAAATAGTCTTAATTGGGTCTGAGATGAACGCCCAGACCACTTAAGACAGTTGTTATTTTTTTCAGTTATTTAGTTTTTTAAAAATTATTTTTGCAGTGCGGCCATATTTCGTATTTACGTTATTAACGAATGCGAGTTTAGGAGAAGATTAAAAAAAAGTAAAAATGTAATTGTACCCAATCACTACTGGGAGCAAAATGTACTGAACATAGCCAAGCTGCTTGTTAGTCCTGCAGGATGGAGGTAATTGCAGATGAGAATATTTCCGAGCCTCTCCGACAATTTTTTTTGTGCTTAAAAAAGAAACAAAATTGCAGAGAATGTTCCAAATGGCCGACACTTGTGGCCACTGAGTTCTGTAATACTATACTCAGTGCCGTCGCTCCTGTTCTGAAACTGGAGAACTAAAATAAATTTTAAAAAATATATATACCATTATATTTAAAGCTGAGCTTAGATGCAAGCTTTGCATTTCACGGTTTCTGGGTTTAGGCTTTAAAAATCTGTGATGCATGAGCGCCATCCTTTCACAGAACTTCTGATCTCATTTTTTTTCAAGAAAATTCATGAACATCTCTCGTCTGGACTCAATTTTCAGACAAAAAGTTATAAATCTCCATCTACTACATTTGTTCACTGGATTGAGTATGTCTTTGTGGAGTATGTCATATCTCTTGACGCGAGCGTCAGGTATCTATGGATCTACTACATCGTCAGGTATCTACGCACTTCTCACGAGCGTCAGACCCTCACATCAGCCACGAGCATCTTTTTTTTAACTTTAGCTTCATCTTTCCACCCATTTTGAAAGTAATTTTCTGTAAATGGGAGGACGGGGAATAAAATGAGGCATTCCCGCTCATGTCGCATCAGGGGCAGATGTGTTTCCTCGAAACGCAATCGGTCACGTGTTGACTCACCTGCCAGCGCCACGTCATCGGCAAACTTTCTCGGCGCGACCTCGTCCATTATCCGCTCATCTACTCTCATTATCAATAATTCAAACCCCGCATCACCCCCTAGCTCCCGTCCAGCGGCTCGCGCGGCCCCGCGTGCTTGAAGGATGTCACCTGTCGCCCGGACTGACGTGGCGCTGGCTCCCCCCGTGACGGATACCTGGCGGGTCAAAGGTCGATCATAGGGAGAGAAATGCTCGCCTGCGGCATTCCCGACTTTCACGGGTCTGGGACCGGGGAATGATGGCGTGCGGATGATCAAGTGTGTTCTCAGCAGTAAAATTTCGTTGGAAAGTTAAGAGGCCGTACTCGTTTTTTTTCTATTCGATATGTGTGTGTGTGTTTGTTTGTTTACGCGCGTGGGCGGATGTGGTTGCGTGCGCTCTCAACCCGAGAGAGTGAGCGCTGCTCATGCTCGCCTTCTCTCATCCAGGGACCTGGCCAGGGAGTGCGAGGGCGTGCGTGCTACCGGGGTCTGGGGCCAATTACTGCTCTCCATCTCATTGCGCTCCCCACTCCACCAGAAGGTTCCCCTGGTAATGGCAGAGTCCAAGGCGTGCCAGAGATCAATGAGAGGCACCGGGCCGTCAACAGTGGTGACAGATTAGCGCTTTGTCTGCGGCCACCCGACATGTTTGGTCAGCTGCTGACGTCTCACTTGTCGCATCCACCACGGAGCCCACTGGGCGTACCACGTGACCCATACAGCCTATTATTCGGTGTCTGCTAAAGAGCGCCAATTAGATGGAGTCAAGTAAGCGAGAGAGCAAGAATACTTTACAAAGCGGCTCCCCTCATTCATAGAACTCCTCTCCCGGTCCCTCAAACCACCAGGTCTTCAGGACATAGTGATGCCAATACGACAACCTTACACGTGGAATACAAAATTAAAAACAAGATAATTTATGAAGGATGATGTAAGAAAAATCAGATGAGTAGAACTCAGTGTCGAAAGTGTGGCTAAAAATATGTTAAAGCTTGGAATGTCGTTCGTTACATGAATAAAAAGTAGACATAAACATCAACAACGAGGGTTTAGCTAAACACAAAAATTCCAGGTCTGGAAACCCAATAATCAGAGCGGAAACGAGGCACTAGGCGTCAAACTCTATTTCTATCTCAACAACCTTCTCTTGCCACAGCATCACATGTCCACACTCCCACCAACGTGGCTACAAATGTCACAGTAAACAACTAAACAACAGCATGATGGCAGTCCTAACAGCACAGGTATTGTCGTAATGTCATGGAGCAAATGTCCACATTCCCACATACCTGGCCGGAAACACCGTCATCGTCGCCATCACCGTTACACAAAAGCCGTTACACGTTTGATCAATAATCTGTGTCCCTGTTAAGAAGGGTTTAGGAGGGCAAAGTGTCGATTTGTCGGATCCCCGAAGCGCCATAGAGTCCCATTGTATCAGCAAATGAACTGGAAGTGTATCGGCAAACAATTTTAGGCTTAGCTTCATCACAGTGTGAATGTCCCATCGTTGCCATTGGTTTCCTGCGACCTTCACATACAACTTTGCCAACTTTGGTCCAAGTTCTCCATGAAATACAGAACCAGAAGCTTGAACATCTTAATACCTCCTAGTGAGACCTCAACATGACAGTTGCATGGTCTGAGCAAGAATGGTGATCCGTGGAAAGATAAGATCACGAAATTGTATGAATGGACTGCTGGCAGACCATTTTTGCCAGTTAACTACGAAAACGAGGCAGTTGTATACAAAGCTTCCGGTTTATTCACATTTCTAATAATAATAATAATAATAATAATAATAATAATAATAATAATAATAATAATAATAATAATAATAATAGGGGGTTTGTGTAGCGCATGGAACGTGCCTTTAGCGATCGAGACATGGACAAAGGGGTTTGAAAAAGGAGAAACATTGTGTGGACTGTTGTTAGAAGTAATGCTTGAGGAAGAAATGTGTTTTCTTATAAAAGATTTTGAATGTCCTAGACCTGATAGGCTGATACTCCCTTTGTAGTCTCTCAGAGTTTTTGGCACTAAGAGATAAAAGATTCACTGTCTTCATGAATGACTTGTTGATGACTACACGAGTATCCATCCTTCCTTCGTGCACGAATGTGTCTGCATTCTGATTAGATTATTGCTATTCTTCATTAACCAATTTGTTGTCTCACAGAAGCTGATTGTAATGAACTTCCTGGTGCTTCCACTGGGAGATGCAGGCGTGTTTCAAATAAATGAAACTGCATGTAAAAATACATATTTCTTGATGATATCCGAACCAGGAGATTTTAAGTCAGAGCAGCTGATCGTTGCAGGTTAACCAGCCAGCAGAACACAAAGACATGAAAGCAGGAAAAAAGGCTTTTGCCATCCGACAGAAGGAAACAAGAGCAGATGAATTGATGCTAAATAATACAGACTTTTAAAAAAATGGCTCGTGTGGTTGAGAGGACAGGATGACCATTTTGTTCACTCAATTCACTAATTATACATCATTACTTAGCACGTGTAGGCGCACACACTCACCCAATCGCACGCGCGCTGTCAGACGCTAACAGGCACGCACAGCAAGATGGAGAGAAGAAAGGAAAATAAAAAAAGAGGAACACGCGCTGATGAAATGCGTTTGCTTGTTGACAAGGCGTCTCCAGAGACCACTAATCAGCGAGAGATGGTGTGGCGTGTTGTTTCTTTGATGAAAGCTGAATTTGATCAAGCGACCTCAAATATTTGTTAAAGCTTATGAACATTCAACAAGCCCACTTCGTGCGCACGTACACACACACACGTGCGCATACAAAGCAAACACGCACACGCACGCTCACCAAGATAAACACCATTACCACAACCATCACCACCCAAAAAAAAAATCCCCTACAGATAGATGTACGCACACACACCCACATGCAGGTCTATACACGCGCTCCCAACCCATAAAAATATGATAGAAAGATTTCTACATCTCATATTCACGCTCGTGAGGAGAGTGGTCAGCGCTCGAGACAAGAACGAGACATAGACAACATACAAAGGATGGAAGGATAAGCAAAGTATTGATGACTAATAAAAGAAAAATATTTTTTTAAAACTCAAAGAAAAATAGGGTAAGAGGAGCTGAGAGTATTGTGATTCTGAAGGAAGACGAGCAAGGAAGTCATCAATAGACGAAAAAATAAAAGTAAGGGAGCGGAAGTTTGAAGATGGACGCATAAAATATTATATTAAAAAGCCACATTCGCTCCTCACACACATGCTCCTATTTGTACACTCACTTATGCTAAGCATACTATTGAAGTAAATATGCATGATCATGTGCACAGTGCGCGAGAGTACACGCAGACCGCCACACGTACAGATATCGCGGATACGCGCCGCGTGCCGTATCGCTTGCCGCCCGGCGAACCCCGCGCGGCAGATAAGCACGGCGCGGCACCGCAGACTTGCTGCAGACAAACAGCCGTTATCACTTCATCGTCGTTTTCATCTGTGTCGACTAAAATATGTGAGATGACTCGTCCCTTGTCCTCCTTCGCTCTGACTGATGTTTGATGGACGCACTAATCAGATCATGAAAGACGTCGGTTAATAAAATAAAATAAAATATTTTTGTCTTTGCAGTTGGCCTGGGCAGGCAGACAAACATTTGATTATGGATGGATAGTGAGCAGACTGATCATCCATGAGATAGCGAGTCTGAGAGGCTGACAAATAAAGACACTTGATTAAAAACACAAGCGGTCTGTGTTGTAACTCACCGGACGCGCGCACAGACACAGAGACACACACACAGACATAAAGAGTTTAATTAAGAAGAACAGAGAAAGTTAAAAATGATTTTAAAATTTGATGGAGGAAACAGAAATGAAAAGAGATTGGGAAATGACCAAAGTAGGCAAAGACATTGCAGACGACACAATTAGTGATCACTACTTTTTCTTTCCTGTAATCCGTCTCCGCCATGCTGTCTGAATTTGCCTGAAGACCGTTTCTCAATTATCTTAATTTGAATATTTTCTTTCTTAATCTGAGGAGGCAAAATTTTGTTATTTTGGGTGGATAATGAAATATTTTAATGAAGTTCTCATCCTACTCTCATATTTTGTTTTATTTCGCGAACGAAGTCTTTGAACTGCCAGCCCCACCCCTTCCACTCACCCATCCACCTCTCACTTCATCCTTTAAATCAGATCGTCGGCTTTATGAAATGTGCAAGAAGTGAGACGATAGACAACAAAGAATGAGAATAGAAACAACGAACACTGACCGACAATCCCACATAAACTCCTGTCTACGATAATTCCCTTTCAGAGAAGACGAATCCCTGTGACGAGAACAAAAGACTAACCTCTGTCTTTGAAATAATCGTCTTTGCAAACCTTCCAGCCGGCCGCCTCACCGTGCAGCCATCAAGCAATGAAACAAACGCCCACTCCATCAAGGGGTCCTCTAAAGAGTGACATCACACATTCCCAGAAGACATTCATCAAAATGCTCGCATCCCTTCATCCTCATCCGGGCATCAACAGAAAAACCTAACCGGGGTGTGTGCTGCTCAAACCTGGCGTGGAGGTCAGCGGTCCACACAAAAACTCAGGATGCTTTCAAAGTCTTTTTTTTTTCTTAAAGGACCCGCTAGGTTTGATTTAAATCTTGGCAAGCCGAGCAAATTCCGATGCAAAAGTTCAATTAAACCATCAAAGGTCCAAAATCGAGCTTATATAGAGAAACATATTCATCTCCATTTCAAGTTCTTTTCCAAAGTTGAGGTTTTTTTGTGTGTATATATATTTAAAAAAATTTTTTAACCACACACACAATAATTCCTCTTCCTCTGTATATACTGACTCATAAATATGCGTTGTCATCATGTCTGCCTCGTTTTAGGTTAAAGGGTGGAGTACAATGCTGTTATCTTTGTTATTCTGAAGAAGTGACAAAATTTTGAAGGATTTTAAACTGTTTTTTTTTTTTTTCTCTCCGTATCACCTCTTTTAATTGTATTTCCAAATATCGAAATGGGGGAGAAGAAAAAAAACCGCTGGACTGGGAAGCAAATGTTTACAGGTCGAGGCTTGCTTGGAACTGAGTAGAAAAACCTCCCCACTCCACTCATCCTCACCCAACAAATTTATGTTTATTCCTTTTTTTATAGTCACTGCGCTGTGGGACTCATACCTTCCACAGAGGGTCTGAACTGCTTTCGGGATAGTAAGACTCATAAAGAGACAATTTTATGTTAAAAAAATAAATTGCCAAATATAATTAGAGAAATAAATCCAGGTGCACGAGTGCAGAATTGAGAGTAACGTGTGTAAGACAAGTCCACCCGATTTATGTACCTATATTATAGACAAAACAACTTTAGGTATAACATACACGGGTATCGATCCAGATAGCTTTCACGTTTACAGAATCGGTCGTCAGTTCTCTAACCACTTGGTTATCCCCAACGATGTATTTAATAATGGAGATTGTATAGAAGGAGTTAGGATAATAGTCGAAGAGCTTTTCGTAATTAATTCATCGTAAAGGCGAATTCTACAGTGCGTGTAGAAGGCTATTAAGTATAAACTGAGAGAATTAAATATTTAAACAACAGTTCATCCATTGATGACAGTGATTGATAGGAGTCGTGTGAATTACAGGTAATACAGAGAGCTGGCGTGAGATGGATTACAGGTAATGGTTATACAACATGTCTACTGACGCATGCACCATTTCACAGGTTGGTGAATCTCCACGATGTCGCCAGGAGGAGACTGACCGCCGACACACAGTCACCATCCGTCACCGGCAGTTGTGTGCCGTCACGCATGAAACGCGCATGCGCTAAATAGTGTCAGGCAACGGGATCCGCCGTACGTCACGCTGATGGAAAGCCTGCTTCTCTCATCGATCTCTCCTCACTCCTTTCTTCCCGCACTCTCTGCTCTTGCTGCTCCCTGCCTCACAGAATTGCTACATCACCAATGAATGAAGGGTGACAAGCATTTCCTACAACCTCACACACGCGCAGTTCCTTCTTCTTTCATTCTTGACTCTTGTGTTGAGGACGAGAACCCTTTGATCTTTGATGCGAAAACATTCGATCAGAAGCAAAAAATTTACTATTTAGATATTAATTCGTGAAATTTTTCAAACATTTGTTTTAAAAACTATGTACGTAAATACGTGTTAAAGTTTTAACCGGAAGTAACGAGATTGTCTAGAAAACTAAGGGAGGCTACTAACATGAACATTGTAGGATTAAATATTTATTTTTATTTCATCACTAAATTGATAATTGTTTGTTTCAACAGGTGGGTATGTACATTAAATTAAAACAATTAAATTAAAACAATTAAAAGGCGAGACTGCTGTCGTTCATAGAGCCTGGTCGTGTCGTTGTCATGTGAGCCGCTAGGTGTCGCCTGCACACTGGCGACACACTGGATACAGTTGAGCGAACGTTAACGATGCTGAGTCATGCATCGTCACACATCAGGCATCAGCAGGAGGAAGTGAAGCAGATGCTCAATTACACAGGTTGCCATCACGTAATTACCGTCTGGCGCTGGGTGCGGCGCGTGCAGTTCACGTGCGAGTCACGACCTTTGGCAGCGCCATCTCGCGGAGAATGTGCCGAGCACCGTTGTTTCTTATGTCTGTCTGTCTGTCGCTTGAAGGATTTTTGACATCAGGTGCTTTCACATTTCGTTACAGCAGTTTATTTTTCGTGTTTAATTTTCCCCAGTTGCGATGTCTGCAAGCTGCTCGTCCTTCCACTTCCCACGAAATGGCGCAGAGACACATTAGCGATGCTGAATATTTTTGTGTAAAGCTTCCCTGATATATCTAGTCTGAGTTAAATGTCGCGATCATCGATAATATATGAAGAACTGACGAAATTTATGGCTCTTTTTCTTCTTCATGATGATGACGATGTCTATATATCGATAATAATAAATTAAACTATTGTTAATGAAGCGAGGTGACAGCACCAGTACCAACAGTTGTTTTGATATTGATAGCAATAATATATCTATGTTTTAGTGGGATAATGATTTTAAATCCTCCTCTTCGTTGTAATAGTAGTGTAATCAGTTTTAAAGTAGGAGAAGAAGTAGTAGAGGTTGTCACAGTGGTCGCTACAGAGCAACCGAAAAGATATTGTCTCGCAGTCTCCCTCTTTATTTCACTGTCACGTGACTATTCTGCCCACTTTAAGGTTGGGCTGACCATGATGGAGCAGATTTCATTGTCCCCTCAGCCCTCAGTCAGTACAGGTAAGCACAGGTAAGAGTGGGTACCTGCAAAATCTAGAGCTACGAGGTCTGCAAAACGCATTGAATGTTTTAATCTTTGCATGTTGTCCGTGGTTACCTGTCTATTTTGAACTCCCTGCAATGACATGGTCTTGTGATCACCTTGTGGTGAGATGGTTTTTATGATAAAAGGTGACAAAATAGAAGTTTTCAAACTCAGGATCGTACAACCCTCAGTACTCTAGTGACGTCAGCGTTGTATTGATATCTTATAACATATGATTAACATTATAATTTTATTATACAGCCCCACTTCCCATTCCTCACGATGACAACTGTGGACAGAAAGTAAACAACCTTTGAAGCAGTCAGGTGCCAGCTGCAGCCACGAGCCCAGGAGACTTCACACTGATAGAGTGAATCAATAGCACGACATCAGAACGCTTGCCGGCATTGAGAGAACCTTCCAAAGGTCGGCCGTATACCGACCTGCTACACTAATGCAAATCTTTGTTCTGCACTTTTTTTTCCTTTTTGATGTTCTGGGGTCTTGCGAGTTCATTCAAGACGTATGTAAGAATGGGAAAAAATTTACAGGTGTTCCAGAGCAGTGGCGGAGAGCTTTAGAAATCTTCGGCCTGATCAATGGGATGAAATGCTTCGTCAAACTTTCCATCTCTGGAATGTTTGAGCAAGGGCGCTCCTTCAACAACCTGGCAGGAACAAGTGATACCTCTCTCTCACTCTCTCTCTCTCTCTCACACACATGATAACGGTTTGCATTTCGCAGGAATAAAAGTTCTGTCCACATGCACAGTGTTAACAGGGGGATTGTGATAGGGAACCCACGCTGTTTGCCGATGGAGTATGTCTTTTCCAATTGTTCAGTCTCTTGCTGTAATGTGAGAAACAGAGGGACCACCCTAGACTGTCTCGCGCTTGACTTCTGCGCACCTGGAGGAAAGGTCGTGACCTGGACTGGACACCGCTCTGACTCCGTAAGGGAGGCAACAAGTCTTGCAAAGGTGATGTGCAGGACATCAGACAGACACACACACACAGCGAGGTAGGCGTACACATAAACAATAAAAATAAACGCAAGACAGGATGTCGAGTACCAACAGTACCTGTGCCTGTGCGCATGACCAACCTCTACGCGCGTTCAAAAGGTCCGGTAACTCTTTAACACTTAACTTTCTCCGCTAGGCTGCGCTACTCTAAAACATTTTACCATCGGCGATACAAAAAAATAAAAGAGAAATGGAAATCTATTCATGTCTGATATATAGTCAAAAGACGAACCCGTTTGAAATGACACGCAGGAAAGGAATTAATCATCTTCCATCCCCCTCCTCCCCCAGAAGGGGAGGCAATTGGTGGAACAGCGGCGGAGCAAAAGAGGAAAAAAAAAGTGCGTGGCGCTAATTACGGCATCAGTCACCGACTGACGGCTGCAAACTGATCGTGCTAATATTAGCCAATCCCATCAAAGAATTGCCGTTGTTAGCTTCGGATGGGTTTCCCCAGGTATCCTCCGTACCCCTACGCAGATTGCAGTGTCACACGTGCCGGGGTGTAGGCGCTCAGCCCACCCGTCTACATCTTGCATCTACATGAGCCAATGCCAGGGGTTGCTGCCAAAAAGAAAGAAAAAGAGAGAAAAAGAAAGAAGGTTCAGAGTGCGTGGGCGTAAGAAGAAAGAGTTCGATAGGTAAGAACTATTTGGATTGAGTTGGCCTGGAAAGAGTGCGATGAACTCTACCCTACCCCTAACGGTTACAGCGCTCGTGTAATCACAGATGAATACAATCAGGTGACTTGGCGACAACAATTGTCAAAGTCTTCTAAAGGTCGCATGTTTGTCACGAGGTTGCTTTGGTGACCGCCACCCTCCGCATTTTTGTCTTTTCTTTGTTCAGGTAAGAACTCTTTTTGCCAAAAGTACCAGAGAAATCTGGTAAATAGTTGTCACGTGTATTTGAAAAATCGCAGGTTGGTGTAGGACCGTTGGCGAGGCTCCCGGTAGTGTAGTGGTTAAAACTCTCGCTTGTCACCTCAGTGAGAGGCTCAGGGTTCAAATCTCGTCTAGGGACACTGTGTGTGACACCTGTTCGCAGGGCTGGGCATCGGGTTTTTTCTCCGGGTGCTTTGATTTCCTCCCACCTCCCTCTCCCCTCATAGTTCGAAATCGCCGGAAGGTGGAAACACTTTCCTACTAAACAAATAACAAACAACTGTAGGACTGTTTATAGTACACGGGTTAGTAGCGAAAGACCCTCTTAAGAGAGCATCGCGAGGCAGAGGATACACTATAAACAATTCAACAAAGTCAAAAGAAAAATAAACGGAAGAATAACGATAGTAAGAAAGAAAAAAAAAACCACTGATGCTGTGAGGGATTGGCTTTCCAGGAGGAGAGGAGGAGAGGCAGTGTAGTGCAATGAGACCTTTAGAGTACAGAAGCACTGTAGTACAGACCTTTAGAGTACAGAGGCACTGTAGTACAGACCTTTAGAGTACAGAAGCACTGTAGTACAGACCTTTAGAGTACAGAAGCACTGTGTATGTGGTGCTGACTATACATTACAAGACAAAACGAAATTTCTCTCAGTCACAACATTACAACCTGACAACATTACACCAGGCAAGATGGTCAGGGGAAGGGGTGGATGGTCTTGGTCAAGTGGTTCAAGCACCAAACGACCCCAAAGAGATTCTGCATCGCTGTATGGCGATAGACTGTAGACTATAAATATATATATGTAGACTATAATATCAAGCCCAGGTAATAAAATAACACATAAAAGCATCGCATTTTGAAATGCGATAATAACATCTCTAATAACTCAGAGAAGGAGAGAAAGAGAGAGGTGGGGAGAGAGAGAGAGTAATGTCGGTGGAGTGTGTTAACAAACTGCTTCCTGTAATGTGAAGTCGTCAGACCTCATGGAGAGCAGAACCGAGGGCGATGGAGGAAGTCAAGACTAAAATATCTGACGTCCCCGCGTGTGGGCGAGGTTGGAGATCTCTAGAGAGGACCTCCTGGCAAGCTTCTCGGTGGGAGACAAGAGAGACAAGAGACAACAGACACAGCAAGACAGGAAAACAGAATGGGGAGAAGCGGAGGAAAAGGAACAGACTAGGGGGAGAGAAGAGAAGGTTGATTGTTTCTGATCTTTTTTGAGCGATGCCACAAAGATTCTAGAAATACAGACACCGACAAGAGGTCGAAGAAGCACAAAAAAAAAAAAGAAGAAAAAAAATAAAGACAAAAAAAAAATAAAGACAAAAATAACTGTTGGATTATATAAGAAAAAAGTTGAGAAAGATATTAGTAGATCAAAGTTCAAACACAGCTAAAGAGTTTAAATAATGTCCTTATTAAAATAAGGTGAGAGTCTGCGACTTCCTTTCTCTGCTTCGACAAAAGTCCTTTGACAAAGAAATATGTCAAGTTATAAAAGTATCTAAGAAACACAGACAGACAGAGAGTGATGGAGAGAAATGAGGCAGGAGGAGGTGTCAAAGAGCATGATCACACAAACGGCTGAATGAACAAAGTAATTAAAACTCATCCAAGCATAAGCTTACAGCGCCTTCTACAGAAGAATGCATGTCCACGAAAGAACTCTGATAAGAGGAGCAAGAAATCTGTTGGCAGGAATGTTAGAGGAAGAATTGCTTTCAAAAAGGCTTCGATGCGGAAAGAAGAGGCGGTAAAGGTCCGACGAGGTGAGGGTCACGGAAATAATCAAAGGAAAAAAAAAAAGAAAAAAAAATGTGAGGTGTATGAATGCGAGGTTAGTGATGAAGGTGGGCAGCACCTCACTGCTCCTTCAGTAAAAACGAGTCTTTAACATTTACACAGACCATCCGTGAATTTTGCCTTAAATGTGGGAATCACCATCACCAGGAGGTCCCTAGGTACGATGGACAGGCTGAATATAAAGAACTGAAACCTGTTAAAAACGGGATCCGCGCTCATCTGTAATACAAATGCCATCTCACAACACTGAGGGCGGTCACCCGTGATGACCTTTTTTTCTAAAACTTTCTTCTGTTTATGGACAAATACTTTTTTGAAGTCGACGACTGCCCTGGATAAAATTAAATGGCCAGACTGAAAGGACGAAAATGACCATCTGACAGCCTAACACACTCCCCATTGTTGTGATGACCACCTAGAAAGACAGATGGTGCCCAGGAATACATTAGAGTAATCCCTCCGCGCTATCTGCTTTCAGACCTTTCGCAACGCCGGAAATGACGAAACGATCCGAAAACAATGGCGCCTGAGCTCGCCTCTCGTCGTGACTATGGACACCACGAGGCTGGTGACTAAACTCAAAACAAAAACTGAGATTTTATCTTCAGAAAAAAACCCTCAGATTTTGAGCTCTTTCCGTTCGAGTGAGAGGTGGCTAAATTCTACTCACTGGTCTGGTGAGTGGTCTTCTGGCACCGGATGTAGTGCATAGTCATCCTGTTGATAATGCTTCCTTCAATATGTCAGCTTAAATATGAGTGATCTATTGTAGTTTGTATCTTTTGTATTAATAGTTTATATTTTTACGTCGCATTGCATCTTGGTATCGCTTTGTGTCTTCATGTTACTGGTTAGTGTATATCACAGCCTTTGGTTGGGGTACCTTTGTGTTTCTAGTGTCTATCTTTGAGTTTTTGGTTTATTATTGTGACTAGTTCGTGTATTAGTGTGTCTGACTTGTATATGTTTGTATATTTTGGTGTTTTTGTAGTCTCAGGCAGACACACAGGGAGAAAAGGGGCACAAAAGCAGACGTAGAAACATCAGTCCAGTTGATATAGAAGTTTGACAGGCATGCTGCTTTCTATAGCTGAACTTTGGAATTAATTTCCTCTAATTATTTTGATGGCCAGGGGTTGATTTTCAGTCTTACATAAAACTGAGAGAGAAATTAAGGCTCACACCTCGCTAATAAATACATTTTCAGTGTTAATCCCATGAAGGAGTGTAACAGCCTTTTAGCTCCTCGGTGACAGAACGCAAAAACATGAAGTGTCTAAAAGAATTTTCCACAAATACAAGGAATACAGATGAAACATTTTTACTGTTTATTCCAGAATAGCGCAACCCTCCGTTTTATTGCATGGACAATCTTTTTTTCGTCCCTACGTAAAGTTGCCCTTAACCCTTAACCTTTCAGAGTTCAGCGGACCCTGCTCTCACTTTCACGGGTGGAGAACGAAAAATACATTAGCGCTCGGTCAAAATGATGTCGGGGGTGAGAGGATAGAGTACTTTCGACACCAGACTCAAGGAGGTGGTGGATGGTCATGTCTTTTCATGCCTGCCAGACCTACATTGTCCTCGGCTTCATTCTGAGAGTCTTACCTCAGGTAATCGACTTCACATAGACTTTCATTTCCTTGCGATGTGATCGAGAGATATGTTCACGTGCTAGTCCATCCGTCCGTGTGCGTGCACCTGTATGTGTATGAGTGTGAAGGATGGATGGATGGATGGGTTGGATGGATGGATGGGTGGGTGATTTACTGGTTCACTGTAAAACAGCATGTACAATGTTCATGAGATTTTTTCACATTTTTATTTATATTTTTTTGGATCTCTCGGCTCCTGTTTCTCTCCGTGAGTAAAATCCCTGTGGATGCTCCTGGCCGTGTTATCAGCAGCTTCACACAGTGAATGAGGTTGGCAAGGAAAATCAGAATGAAATCAGAATGGCCACATTGGCTGTAAACCGATTTTTTCCCCAAGAGGGCGTTACTTACCACGAGCAGCAAGACACCGGCGGTCTTGCTTCCTTCTTCTTAGCAGGATATCAGTCCTTCCATTATTTAAAGAAAGACCAGGCTGTATTCAAGTGTCTTTAAGCACCACGGGGTTAATGATCCAAATTTCATTTCAGAGCAACAACTCTTTCGTAGGCCTTCCAGGAGTCATTCGTTCTTGGAACAGCCAGGAGAACATGAATAAAGAAGGAGGGAGGTAGAAACATTGCAGTAATATATTCTCCGCCCCATGAGGTAGGTACATACAGACTGCTGTGACTAAACCAGAGATTGGTTGTGTCTGTACTTTGGACGCAAATTAGTGAATTCTTTAAAAGGCTTTGGTTGACTTTCACAATCCTCGCCACACTAAATCCGAAAAGTTAGTATATACACAGATAATAATGTTAAAAAGCTGAAATATCTGTGCCAATGATGAATAATAAAAACAGACATTGTTGTAAATACAAACAAAAGTATGGTCCACATAAAAGAGAGATAAAAACTCAAAAAGAAAAGGTTGTTTATGTTTATGTTTATAATATATTTACATTCCTGAACTTTCTTACACATCTGAAGATGTGATCCCAGCAGTTGAGAACAGCGAGCCCCCACCCCAGAATCGGGATTCTCTCCACCCCTACACACATACACCTCAGACCTCCAATGTACGAGAACAAGAACAGTAACTCGGACTAAAGCAGTTATGCCCCTTTCCTCCATCCTCCCCAATAACCAACACTTCATCTTCCCTCAAGGTGCAGAGTACAGTTCAGCCGGGGCTGAGAGAGCGGGTACGAACTCCGCGCCTACTTGTCTCCCATTGATTCCAGCAGCTCTCCTCTCCTCATTACACTTTGCATTATCTGCGGCACCACTTTGGAAATCGTCCCTCATCAGGTGACACAGGCGAGAGCGATTTCGCAAATGCCAAGGATCTCTTTTCCAGGCGATACCCGAATGATTTTCCCATCGTCACGCACGTGTTAAGGTTATGCGTGAGGACGGGTACCTCTGGGTACGGATAGGGGGTGTTGAGTAGGAAGACCCAGGAAGGATCAGTTGGACAGGTACACAAATTAAGCCAACAGCCATTTCACAATGAAACATGATCATTATTCCTGTGTATAAGCTGCGAGTACTAAAAGTGATATCAGTACAAATTCAAGCTGGAGATACCATGACAATCTGATATTAATGAACAGCAAATTATCTGCAAACCCAGTTACGAGTGTGAAATTGGATCAGGCCGTCTTCTCGTTTCTTTGAACAATAAAGGGTAGGATTGCGAACTATTTTCTGGGGTCAATAAAACTTCGTGCCAACATTTTGCCATTTTGTACTCGAGTCGCGCCTAAAAAAGAAATATAAAAAAAATTTGAGGAACCTGCTGCAGCTCGTCTTGCCAATCGAGGTCCCGCCATCATGCACACTCTGAGCTGTCGCGGAAAGCAGCTAGTTCCGCCCTGAGGACGCGCAAGGATACATAATTGGCTGCTTGGAACTTCCGAGTGAAGTGCCGGGACAGGCCTCCCTCTCCAAACTGCACCGCATACACGCATGTGAGATCGTATGTTTGCAAAATCGACGGAGGTGCAAGCCTCTGCAAATGTGAATAAATTTTCTCGGAGAATTTTTTTTTTTAATTCTACGGTTCCCGCTTCCTGTCTCTCCGTTTAAAAAAATTATATGGTCTTAAGCGCTTGCGGTTTGGTTAAATAGTTTGAAGATAGTTTCACGATCACCTGCATGTTTATATTTCTCTACTTTGACCATGGGGGAAAAAATTGGGGATCATTAATTAGAAGGGGACTCGGGCGGAATTAGCATTGCCCTCATTTCAGTTTGCGTGCGTGCGTGCTTGTGCGCGCGGTTTTATTTTGCTGGATGCTTGCGGCTGTGTACTAAAACTATTCAGCATCTTCGGAACAATCCTGAATATTTATTTTTGGCATGGCCAGCACAGCCCGAAGGACACATTCTATTGTTTACACCTGGCCACAGTTATTTATTTGACAGCGCTGATGAAAAAGGTGGTGAAACAATAATTCTTGCTTTTGTTGCATGTCCAGCAACATGGTTCATGCATTTGGGGCTGGATTAATGCATTTTCTCACCTGCCTCTGTGCTTTTTGTTCTGCTTTGAAGACAAGTTTGTGTCGTGTCGGTAACAACTTTGATACCTGTTAGAGAAAGGAACACTTTTAATCGCTTTTTTGTGTCTCAACCATCTGCCTCAGAGCATCAAAGAAGGTGGAGTCTTGTCAAATTGTTTTCACGGGAAAATCCATCCTAAATCACCTGAGTAGTAGATAATATAACAAACTGTTTGGCTATTCGACCACTGTACGCTATATTTTTATTTTTTTTAATTTGGACATTCTTTATTGCTCATTTACTAAGCTGATTATTTTTAGGTGTGTCATGTGAATAATAGAAATATGTATTCTTATTTTAAACTGTCTTTTATATAAATTATAAATATTTTTATTGTTGGATCTGTCTCCGTCCTATTTTTATGTCACTTGTTCTTGTTAAAAAGTTATTACACAACAATCTTTATTTATCTTTTATATGCAACAATGCCAAAATAACTTTAATTATGGATTTTTGTCTTTCGTACCATTTATCTGTCCTTTTGTGTTTCCTAACTGAATACATATTATCTCTGTGTCTTTTGAGAAGAAAGTCGAGTGCCGGAGCATCAGCCGTGCATGAAGACAGCCACAAAGCAAATCTTTCTGTTCACTCGACAACAACGATCGAAAGTCTTGGTCCTTCAAACCTACATTGTTTGACAACGAGAATGAGTACTTGCACACAGTTTCTAAAGAAAGCTTTTTAAACCCATCCCTCTAACGGTACGCTGACTGCAGCTAACATCGATTGGTCCGCAGCAAGACAATCATGTCACGTGACTGTGACGTCACGCGCTTTTATCTTCGGGGTTAATTTTTAGTCCAAGTACAGAAGTCTGGCGCTCTGAAACTTTCCTGTACTCCCGACAGAAGTGACGAGGCTTTTTCGTCCAGTCTTTATAGAGAAAATTGTAAATCTCTGTAAAAGGTCAAAAGCTTGTGTCTTGTGGAAGGAAGATAAATTTTAAATACACAAATTGCAAGAATTAGTATCTTACAATTAATTTATCCTATTTAAAATAATTTTGCTCTCGGGTTAGTGTTTACAGAAGTCAATAACTCTGTCAGCAAATGTTTCCATACATATGAACAAACGTACTCAAGTACACCAGACAGCCTTGTGATTCTGTTGTTGTTTTTGGAGAAAATTCTTCAGTTTTCCTCTTTCTTTAAATAAACATTCAGTCGATGACAAGATGCGTGGCCACTTTTTTCTTACTGATGATGAGGTCTTTAAGGGCTATTAGGGTGACCTGGCAGGGCGCCGTAATTGAAAACAAGATTTTTTTCTTGTACATAGCTTCAGAGTGTACAACACAAACACACACACACACACACACACACGTTTTCCACACGCAAGCACGCACACAAACCATTTGAAGAACTATTCGTCTTGACTCCGTCATGATGAGCAATTCATATTTCTTCTTTCCTTTGTCCATTCTAGCCCTTTTCCCTATAAGCAATAGCCTGTCCTTAAATTCCAAACTTGTTTATAATAGAATTTTACTGTTTATGTAAATAAACTGTAAACCTGAAGTGAACATTCCATCCGAGATATCAGATGTCAGAGAGATCATGGCGAAAAAGTGTGTCATGGTGGAGACAGAGAACAACTACAACCCTCACCTCAGACCATCACATTTAAAGATCGTTGTCATCACCATCACTATCATCATTATCAACAACAAAAACAGCAGCAGCAGTAACTCAGACCACCCTGGTTTTTTTTCATTGCAGTACCCTTTCAAGGAAAATATGAAAACAAAAACAAAACGAATATTGAAACCCCAAAACTTCCAATTAAACCAAATTTCTGTGAACTTTCTTTCTCAGACAATCTTTCGTGCGAAATTAAAAAAGGACATCATCGCAACCAAGATGATAGCAGAAGTAACAAAACCAATCTTCAGCTTAATTAATCTTAATTAATCTTTCAAAATTACGACAGTGCTTTTAGTCTTCGGGCTGACTTCTGTTACAGGATGTCACCATGAACTCTCAACCTGTCTTGGTCTGGTTCGCTCCCTTTGTTGTCGCCACAAAACGTGACAAACATGTGAGAAGACTCACCCGCATCGCACCACCCGCAGCTGGACAGGAGGGTAGAGAAAGGCTAACAGGGCTAATTTGTCTTGCAGTTGACTCGTCGCTGCTTCCTCGACCTTTCCCTCCTCAAGATCCTTCCTCCCTCGGGGCGCCCACGACCCGCAGCATCGGCCACCTCCAACCTGTCATCGCCGCAAACATCGGGTAGGTGTCCACCAGACTGGGGCAGGGGGCGGGTGGGCACAGAACTGTCATGGCTGAAGGGCCAGACGCCATCCGAGAACGTGCAATCTCCGATCTCTTCATCCTTTTCTTCCTTCCTTTTCAGGATCCTTGCTCAACCTCCATTGTCTTCTTCAGGATAAGGTCTGGCTGTTTCTTCTTTGATTCCCTCTGAAAGTCATTTGTCTTCTAACACGCGATATGTCAGATTTAATGCTTATGATGATATGATGATGGGTTAAATCTACACTTTATGGTCCACTCAGTTCTGAAAGGAATGAAAGGGGTGGTGAAGCCTGTCTTATCTGGCAATCCATCTGGACCAGCTGAGACGGTTTTCCCGATGCCAAGGAGGTTGATTTCTATCACGCACCCAACCAGCTTAATGTCCCAATACGTAAGTAGTTTTTTTAATTTATTTGTAATTTCACTATTATTCATATGATCTTGGGGACATAATATAATTAATAAAAAAAAATCACCAAGATTTACAGTTAGACGGAAAACATTATTCTCGTGCGCCCATGGTGCAGACTGATCAAGATTAGACAGAAGAAGTAAAGGAACAAAAGTATATTTTGAAAAAAGTCCTTTCAAGCCGCATAACTGGATTAAAATTGTATATATTTAATGAGCTGGAAAAATGAGCCCGCAAAAAAAAAAAGAGACAGGGAAGGACATTTTGTTGAAATGTTGTAATAAACTGTCTGCTCTCTTTTCTTGACAATGCAATTTTACTTTTTAGAAGCTACCCCTTGAGAACATCAGAGCACCGAGTGCAACCAATTCTGCTTTAGATTTTCATCAATGCTTGTGCATGTATTTTTTGTGAATAAAAAATGAAATGTGCAAGTAACATTTATATACTCCAAATAACTTAATTAGCACCAAGTACTCCTCTTTAATCAAAGAGACAATAAAGTTTTTCGCATTTCTCTCGAATAAATGTTAATTCTTTGGAAATGTATCATCATTGATGTTTAAGATGTATGAATATTGAATTTGCTCATCCATCGGAATACAGTGTGATGTGCCCATATATTTCTAACAGCAATATATGAAAAGAATTTCTTTCACAAGAATAAAAATTGTAATTTGGCAAAAGAATGGAAACAATGCAGTCAGTGGTCACAAGAAGCTCAATAGTTCCACGCCTATTCATCTGCTACACGCATCTACGACCATCTCCATCCCTGGTCCACTAATGTAGATTGGATAGGATTTTCTTCATGCAGTCGTAACAATGGGAGGATATCTCCCGGCCTCTGGTGTCTTCGTTTCTTCGGTCTTTTCTTCCCCAGCTTTAGTACTGGTCCCGGAATCCTGGAGGTATCTATACCCTCGGTCCATCACTACCAATCGTGTAGCCAACACGACTCCGGTCTTGGGAGAGAGTGGGAGGGGAGGAGCACTCCATTAAAAAGACTGAATATGGAGTCGATCGAAGGAATATTCCTTCGACAATTGCCATTCGCTTGCTCTCTAGTTCACTGCTTAGAGGTGAATAGGTGCAGGACCCTTTTCTCAGTCTCCCATCGGAGCGACTCAAGAACTCGTTTACACGATCTCAAACTCACCCTCCTGCATTAAATAAGACACAAGAGCAATCAAACTCACGACCAACCTTACAGTCCCACGAGGAAATCAGAAAAAAGAGTTTTTTTTTTAATAGAAAAAAAAAATGATGGCTGAAAGAACTGGACGGAAATGTTTAACTATTCATCAGATGGCTCGGCTATCAGTGTATGTTTGAACTCTTCTGTTGTTCCCCGTGGTCCAAGTTATCATCTTGTGTCAACTGATAATAGTCAGTATTGTCGCCGTGTCTGAGACTGGGATGATCAATGAAGGTTGAGTCCGAGTTCATTTTAGAGAAGAGTTTTTTTCCTCTTAACAATATGTGTGAATATTTATGGTAGAGGACATTACAAAAAAAAAAAAAAAAAAAAAAAAAAAAAAAAAATTACAGATAGATAACTTTCCGAAAACTTTTTCTTTCCACAAAATTTACCAGAAGTTATTACAAAGTAAACATTTTCTCTTTCGCTTGATCTCTCTCTCTCTCTCACGTTTTAGAACAAACGATAAAATGTTTTGAATAAATGTCACAATCGTCTTGTATCCACCTACTCCAAAGTCATTGGGACAGCCCAGATTGCTCTTCAGGCAGACATTTCTGAAATCCTTCGCGATGACAGGCATGTCTTTTCGGGAGAATTTTTCCAAGTCCCATCGGGCCACCGATACTGTTTACCTATCTACAGGACTAATTGTTGTTTCAACTTCTGAATGTTACTGTGTGCGAATGGATGGAGCTGTCTGAACCACGAATGTATGAATCTGTTTTGTGGATGTGAATATGGTGTGGTAACATGTTGTATTTTTGTGTTTTGTTATTGAGCGACCCCGAATTTCCCTCCGAAGTAAATAAAGTGTTATCTGAACTTAAAAATTCGTAATTCCAAAACGCAATGTTCCCAAACTGCACAGTTTCAAAAATATATTGTTCCAAATTTGCATAGTCCCGAATATGCCTGGTTCTCACTGTGCATTGTTTCTAAACCCCCTTGTTCAAAACCTGCATTGTTTAAAAAACAACAACAACAACATAGTTTCCAGAAGAAGCTGGAAATGAATAATTCCGCAAATACATGACATAAAAGGGAGACAATAAAGGGGTGGTTTATGTCAGCTCTCTTGAGAAGATGGACAGAATAGGACGAACTACTTTCATAGGAGAATGCAAGGTGGAGGACCGTGAGGGAGGGCAGGCACTGTAGCGACAGATAAGTGACCCCACAGACCACCTGGCCGGACACCTGTCATCATCTTGCCAGTTCAATCCACCCTCCCTTTCACTTCACTCAGCTCCTCCGTCTTAGTGCTCACAGCTTAATTACCCGTTAGCCTCGTCATCAGAAACCAGTGGATGCTGAAGCAAAGCTCACGTGCGATGTTAGTGTTTCTAAAGCAGTTTGTAAGCAGTATATTGGCAACATTTTGGTTCTTCATCGTTCTGGTACCATTTTACTGATGACATTGCACTTTGGTGATGTGAAGTACCTGAGCGACTACAACTGACGGAAGTAACAAGGTAAGCTTATATTGCACACGAACTTAACTGGCATGCACATTAGATACGATAAATTCCCGTTTATTTTATATTTATAATAGCTGAATTGTACAAATTACACTAACATTGTAACAAGATAGGTAAAAACGTTTTTACAGATGTTTCTTTTAGTATGAGTGAGGACAAGAAAGATGAAGAGAGCGAGACATACATACACACCACGATATGATACGACAACAACATTCGATCCGACAACAACATTTGATTCGACAACAGCAGCTCTTTCATCGATACATTTTTTTTTTTGTGGTGGCTGCAGACCTTGAGAAGTGTAAAAAGTGTGTCAGGGCATCATCCATTTCCCGGCAAATTACACACCAGGTTTCTAGATAACAAGAAAATCCACATCACCCTCGTTCCCTCCTTTAGACTGGCGGCCTCGTATGTACTTGAAAATCAACAACCAACCCGATGTTTTGTCTTTTTTTTTAACTTCTCTGTTTTTGTCGACCAACTACCGGCAAGCAACTACAGACAGAAAATTCTAGGATATTATTGACTCAAGTAACTCGGAAGAGATTCTCAAGACACAGTTCCTTCCCTCTCTCTCTTTCTCTCTCTCACACTCACACACACGATGTTCCACACGCAATAACAACATCCTTCCTTTCTCAAATTCTTTACCCTGAAAAGAAACTCGGGTACGTCCTAGATGTCCATAATCTAACGGCTGAGTACAAATAGGGAAGTTCAGTACATTGGCTACCATTCCCAAACCCAGAGCATTTTGACATCTTTGCTTGTAACACTGATGACAAATGAGAACAGAAATCGACTTGAAGACAAACAAACAGAACGAATAGTTTAGTTGTCACCGATTTTACGAAGGGCGAGGCCAAACCTTCTTGCATGAACTCAAAAGAAAGGCGACATAAAAAATTGTCTCCAGCGGAACTTGAAAACTGTGTGAGGAGAATGTATCACCATCTTAGAGTCGAGCGCATCTTTAAACGACTAGAAATATGTTCATTATAGGATAGTGAATCCTAGATCGCTTCCATCCACTAAAGAATGGATTTTGCAATTGCGATTGGACAGTATTCTCAAATTTTGATGGTGTTTAGTACGATTTTATATTATTTTGATTTGCATAGCGGTGACAGCAGCATCAACAGGGGAAAAAAAACACTCGTGCTTGTCTTCAAAGATTTGTCAAGGTAGTTCATGTTGCTGGTGAGCCGGAAGGCCGGGAAGGGACAAAAAAAAACCAACCCAACAACAACAGCAAAAACAAAAACAGCTAGAAGTACAACAAAAAAGAAAGAAAGGGAGTTGTTTGTGTTTTAGGCCTAGCCTTGTGTTTCACCTATGGTGAGTAAAACAGAGCGAGTGCTAAGTCGGGTCTAAGGAGGGAAGCCGCTTTGATTTTTCGGGAGGACAAGCAGAAAAGAAGAGAAAAGTTAATTAACTGTAGGAAGCCACATATAGGTTTAGTGTGTTCGGGCGTGAGCTAAACCGGATGTCCCAAGTCTCATCGCGCATGGATATCCACAGCTGCTATCACACTGTCCAGCTGTCACCACACTCACGGCCCACAGCTGCTATCACACTGAGGTCCAGCTGCCACCACACTCACGGCCCACAGCTGCTATCACACTGAGGTCCAGCTGCCACCACACTCACGGCCCACAGCTGCTATCACACTGAGGTCCAGCTGTCATCACGCAGTATCGAAAGAGACACAAAGAGAGAGGGAGTTAGATGGAGGTCGTCTCCTTCTTCAGGTCGCTGGAGGGTGAGATTCTAGGTACCACACTTTTTTTGTAGCCCATATATATCATCCTGGTTATATCAATATATAATCCAATATATCACCCTGGTTTACCTTTCCCAAGCCATCTATGGAGTCGGGTACCTATTCCGGATAGCTGCAACACACGGGTATTGAACCGGGTACGGACACCAATGTTGTAACCACTAGATTATCCGCCTCCCACAAATTTTGAGTTCTTTTTGATGACAACTGATCCTGTCCATAACTCTAATCCAGCACTATTCAGTATTTCATGAATTATTCTATTTTTCATTAATATTTTTCAAGCAGCTAATTGGTTAACGATGGTATCCCTGTCTGTCTAGTACTCTTGCCACTCTCTAGTAAGATGGCCTCGCTGATACTGAATTAGAAACTTCTTCCTGACTCAGTTCTGTAATAAAATTGATCAAATTCCTCCTTTTTGTTGAATGTTGAGGACAAAGACTGAAGACAACGAGATTCCAAAATTTCGTCAACTTTGAGGAATACATATCAAATTAACAAAGACAGATTTCTGTCAGATTTTTCTTATCAGGCCATTGTGATGCCCACTCCAGTTAACAGGTGATAGCACCTTCACGTTGACCATTCTTGAGGACAATCGATCAGGTGGAAATATTTTTTGTACTATTAATTCAATGTGCGAGGATATTTCCAAGATAACAAATTAAAAATCCTTATCATCTTAAACAAAGATCGGAGAGGGGGGGGGGGCAGGAGATGCCATTGTCAACAGATAAGAAAATTCAAAACAGGGTTAGAGTGAAGGTCGCTGTTGGTGGAGAAAGAGAGAGAAAGAAATGAGTAAGAAAGAGAAGGAGATAGAGGGGGATGAACAGAAGGGAAAAAAGAATACGAAATGTTCTTCGTTGGTTATTTCACTTCTTTAGCGAAAGATGGACATCATCACCGTCGTCGTCATCATCAATTCTTCCTCTTTCGATGACAGCAGTTCATCCCTCATCGTCTAATTTCTTTCATCGTGATTTATTCCATCCTAGTGTCGGGGCCCTGGCCCTCAGCACACAGACCGATGTGGTGGCCACCCCGACACCCACCCCTAACACCCTGGCGTCGGTAAATATGTCCTCGCCACACGTGGGTGGAAACACTCGATGCCGTGCACCCGTATCAGCTGCATCACCTGCATCAATGGGGCCCAAAGCAAGCCCCGGGCTGCTCTACAAATAAACCAGCTTCAGGACAGCCAGAGGCGCGATAACAATAAAATCCAATATGTTGGCGGAGACGGTTCTCAATAAAGAAACAGAAGAGAGATTAAGAGAAGAGGAGGTGGGGTGCGTGCGGGTGGGAGGGCTACTGAGGGAAGGGGTAGGTGGAGGGGAAGAGGGTCGGGTAGGAGGCGGAATGACCGGTCCCCAGTTGTGCAGGCTGGGCTTGCTATTCTCTCACCTGGTGATGAACCAGGTACTGAAGCACATCTGGAGGAACCGGTCTGATATCATGGGAGGGCTTGTCTGCAGGATGATTGCAGATTATAGAAGAGGAGGATTGCGATGACAACGACTATGTTTAGTTAATTTATTCATTGTTACTCCTAGAGGAGCATAGAGCCGCAACAACACCGATGACGATGATGATGTGATGAAAGTAAGAAGACAATGTGGGTGTCACTTTATGGGATCTGGTCATTGTGTCGGCCTACACTCTGTCTTTCTGATCGTCCCATTATTTATGTTTAACTGACAATCATCGACTGCATATTGACAGTAGACTCTGGGATTCCCACAATAAGCAATTTTCATGATCGAGCTAATACGAAACATTGAAAAGAACATGCAAGCATTTGCAGATGCTTTGGTACCCACTGTCCTACTTGAACTGAAGGTAGACACACTAAAGGACAGAGTGAATGAGAGGACGTGGCAATACAACATATTAACAGAAAATGAAAGCAGCCTTTTTAGTTTTCAAAACTGGAAAAAAAAATCTTTTCTAGCGAATAATGTCATTACCTTGTTTCGTCGCGCAGAAGGTCTGATAAAGTTAGAAAATTCTGTTGTACACCATCAGAAGCCGCGCCCACAGCAGACGTCGGCGCTTCGAAGTCCTGAAAGTCGGAGTTGATGCTGATAGCCTGGCAAACACCGATGGACAAAATGGCTGTAAAGATCAGCCATCTGTTCAAAGTGGAAGAAGCCATAGGTTCTAGGAGGGCAAAGGGTCGAATCCCGGCGAAGTTCGTTTCACGCGCGGAGAAGAAAAGTTCCGAGAGGAGTCGTGGCTCTGTGCGCTCTGTCAGACTTTTCTCTTCACCTCAACCTCGCCAACATCAAGCAACTGTTTCGATCGAACAATTTGTCCGTACTGTGAACAGAAACAGATGGAAAGCACCCACCCTAAATTGACGGCAGCGACTACCTATATATATGTTTGTTTGGTAAGTTGAAAACTGAAGTATTGATGCTGCTCCTCGCACTGTGACCTTTCACAGCTTGCCTAGAATGGTAAATTTCCAACAACAAAAAAAGGAAAAAAAAAAATTCCTTACGTTCGACACAGAGGATGATGTAGTTCAGTTCACTGTTCGTGACTTCCACTCATCGACCTTGCGTGTCAATGCTTGTATTAGATGATGGCCGCTGATTGTTTCAACTTTTATTTCCCTGTCGAACGAATTTATTTTATTTCAAAATTTACTCAAGCGCCGGAATTATGAAATTTTTAGCACAGAAAAACAATGTTCTTACGGTTCACCCCTTTTTTCTTATCTTTTTCCAAACTCTAAATGGACGTGTTCTATTAATAATTGATACAACCAGCCAGAAATGTTTGTTTACTGTTTTGTTGATAGTTTCCGGGAAGTACGATCTAAAATGTCTCCTGGCGGGTTTCTAAAGTTTTCGTTGAGTTACAGCATGTTCTTGAGAGAGAAAGCTGTCGAAACTTGTCAGCACTGGATCCCAAACTTTCCCGATGGAAGGCCAGCAACTTTTCTGGCAGAC
The DNA here is from genome assembly GCF_003073045.1 of Pomacea canaliculata. Taxonomy (NCBI): domain Eukaryota; kingdom Metazoa; phylum Mollusca; class Gastropoda; order Architaenioglossa; family Ampullariidae; genus Pomacea; species Pomacea canaliculata. The sequence goes on from NC_037592.1 coordinate 5,085,031, forward strand.
GCCGAGGTAGTCGCCCTTGTGATGGTAACGGCCGGACACGTTGCTGCCGTTGCTGCCGACTCTCACGACCTGCACCACCCGGTGGCTAGGGGGTAGGCTGCGGCTGTTTTCTTTCTGGAACCTGCCAGAAGATTAGGTTGGCTTTATAGGGCGCCACCCGCCCAAACAGACACAAAGCCAGCCACCGCGGACACACACCCGCCGCACGTGCGGGGCCAGGACGTGTGCACGAGAATGCCCCGCCTCTTGACCAATCGTAAGCTAGGATTGTGTGACGTCAAAGAAATGCCCCTCACAAAGAGAAAGAAATCCGGAGATTGAGTGAGAGAGAGAGAAAGAGAATGAGAGAGAGACACAGAGAGAGAATGAGAGAGAGGTTTACACCCGCGGAGAAGAAATCAATGAGAGAGACGAGCGGACGCGATCCCACCAACGACATCGACAGACGAAAAGACAGACAAATAAATTTCCTAGCGAGTTGCACAAAAATACTTGGTTGGACGGCGATATGTTAAATTAGGAAAACTTGGAAATCATCCAGAAGGTAACTTTTGTTCAGAAAAATGAGTGAGTGGGAGCAGGGGCGTTAATCAATTTCTCGAACTATGCCAGACCTGATATGATCGGGGTGTTCTTAACGCAGGAGAGACGACTTTTTTTTTCCTTTGTATGGTTTTCAATGGTCGCCCTGGTGATAAAATCAGTTCTTAAAGGGGATGTTTGACAAGTGGACAACAATAGACCTCTGTCCAGTTTTGAGGAGACCGGTTTCGGAATCGTCCAGGAATCATTTCAGAAGTCATGACCCTCTGTAATGGCCGATGAAAGAGTACACGTGTCCAGAAATTCCTCATGAAACTTTTTTTAGGGAGCAAAGAATCCCTGCAACTGTTCCTTCGAGTTAGGAATTACGAAAAAGAGTGTTGGAAAAACTGATTACAAGACAGTCTGCTGGGTTTTTTGTGAACACAGAAACATGAAATACTTTGAAGGCATATACAGTGGACTGGCAAAGGATGACCTGCTCCTGAAGACGAACTACAGCATTTAGTGGAACTCAAGTAGACATCTGCTGAATATCTCGAGTAAAAATTTTCGATTTCAGTAAAAATGTGCATATTACTAGTTGTAACCTCCCGCAATAAACACTATTGATTCTGCGTGTGGATGATCACATTTCCCACTTGTACGATCATTATTTTGTAATGTTTCTACAAATATGGAAAATGCTTGACATGAAGCTCAGTAAATTTTCGACAATTCTGACAACACTGTGATAGTGTTCTCCTCCCAACACCAGTACTCAGTTGATGTGTGCAGTGGGAGTGTTCAACACTGCACCGGAAGTTGAGATAACCAGAATGTCCTAGAGTATCCCTAACAAAGACAAATAATAGGGATATTAGATAAGTCTTTCCAACTCTGGGGGCGGGAGGAATAACAAAACCCTCACGATGTCGCTCGTTTGAAACGTCGACATTAATTTCATACCCGCTACATATTTCTAGAAAATATTTCCTCTTTCATCTTTCCATCGTCCTCTGGGGTGCAGGAATGTCACAGTGCCCTGTCCACCCGCTAATAGAATCATCGTGTTTTTTGTTCTGGCAGCAGGACTTGTCCTGTCTCCAGTCCTCTGACAGTTTTCGTCAGCTCCACCTCGTGACTGACTTTCTTCGTCCAAGCTGCTTCATGATCCTCTTGGCCTCCATGCCACCCCGTGTCCTACGCTCCCTCTGATCACATTCTGGGGTATATGTGATCAGCTTGCTGTGGGTGACTCTTTGATTATCATTGTCTGTCCTTTCAAAGTCCAGGATTTCCCTGAATGAACAGACTTTTTCCGCACTATTTTCTTGTGGGCGGTGTCTGCTGCGAAAAGTTGGAATTCTAGAATATGATAATGTGTTCTTTTTTCCCCCATCTTTAATTTCCTCCAGTGCTGCAGAACATATTTTACAATTTATGGTTGCGTGTAGAGATCATATAAATATTGAACAATATTGAACAACTACTTAAGGAAAGAAATCTTTAATTTGAAAAAAAAGACTATTGCAGGACGAACTACACCAGTTGAAATAACTGTTCTGAGTCACTGACCTTAAGATTTTAAGTCTTTGACATGTTAAGGGAAACTAATACACATTATTATTAGTACTAGCAGAAATAACAACTTACACGTGTAAGGAGACATCTTTTCCTTCAGGGCTGAGACAGGGAAAGCTTCTTACACGTTCTTCTGTATGTCAAATACTTTGTCGCCATATTGAAGACAATATTTATCTTATTATCGAAGGTACACACGATTGTCTGAACTCATTAATACCAAGTCTTCGGCTAGGAAATTTCTAAGATAGACAAAAATGCTGGAAGTTTTTCTGACACTTTGCCAACCGCAAAAGAAGCCAACTACCTCTGACACCTACTACCTTTGAATAAACAGAGACAATACCGTAAAAACTGTTTCTATCATGGCTGGACAGACTGTAGGACCGGCAGACAGAGGAAAAAGATAAAAGACTTTTAATTAATGTAAAAAACAACACAAAATTGTTGCACCGATTGATGTGCTTCTACATTTGTGCTGAATCATTCAGCAAGGTGGGCAGGTTGTGGGAAAGTTGCTGTCGACACAACTGGAGATCATTCTTTGTGAATGAAACATTAGATGTGAACAACGGAGTTGAAGATAAGTCAACCAGAATAATAATAGTATTGTATATTCTACAGCAAAGTTAGTTCCTTCATAAAATAAATACAACATTGTGATCATTTCATTGACAAAGAAAAGAAAGAAATGTAAAGCTGAACTCACAGGCACAAGGGAAGGAATCAGCTGCAGCCACAACGAAGGACGGTTGTGTTTAACACCGTGACAGCAACTACGACTACATCACAACGAAGAAACTCAGGAAAACGAGTCATGTCAGTTATACACACCAGACAATCACCTCTTTCTCACATCTGAACAATTTAGTGTCTGCAAGGAGGTAAGTTGTAAGTGGTTCACCATATCTAGGACCGTGCGCGTCCTAACACATAGAAACAAGGAAAGACAAGACGCAACACTAAAGAAATCGAAGACAGAAAGAATGAAAAAAAAAAGATGGGAGAAAAGAGAATAGGAAGGCTGAGGAGTGGAGGGGAAAATCGTTCAGCTGTAGAGTTGGCAGTGCATGGATATTGTGATAGCGGGATCGGGTCGAGAGTGAGCGAGGACGGGATGGGGAGGGCGAGTTGTCGATACAGTGCACGCGCCACAACTCGGCGATTGCACGTGAAATTACCGGCCATCGGGGCCGACTGCTGTCAAACTGCAGCAATCAGGGAAATCTTGAGCACTTCCAAGTCAGAGCCAGTCACCCCGGGACACGTCTCCAAGTGCAGAGAAGCGGGGCAGTGGGGTGGTGCTGTTGGGTGGGGAGGAGGGGTAGACATTCCAGTGATAACCGATAACTCGCTCTAGACGACTGGTATCGTCTGCAGCTGTGGGCTGTGTCGGCAGGATAACAAGGATCTGCATTGTCATCGTTTTGGTGGAGAACACAATATGCTTCTCACCATCTTTAAAGAATTTATTTTGTTATTGGGCATGTGTTCGAAAAAGAGAGTGATTGTGTGGAGAACATTACGAGTATCAACGAGTAGAAAGAAGGGGGAGTGGGGTCAAAGGTGAATGTGCTAATGACAATGTCAAGCACTGATTTTTGAATTTTGCCCTTAGCTGTGTAACCTTGGTGATTTGGAGGAACACCCGTCTCCTAGCTTGGCTGTACTGAGCAGACGGACCACCCCAATCCGCCGCAATCACCGTGGACATCAGTTCTCGCTGTTTAATGATGTCTGAGTGCTTGGTGCCATCATCCTGTAGGTAGGTGTCTGTCGTCCACTGACTCGCTCTCTTCTTTCGCCGTTCTTTGTCTGCAAATTACACGCGCATCCCTCTTTCCAGTGCAGAACCTTTATGGATGAACTTGACCGACTCTGACATGTAAAAAAAAAATGGTCAAACTTGGTCAAAGGTTCTTTCCCCCATGTTTATCTATTTATCTCAGTGAGAACGGCCTAAAAAAGTATATATACCTCTGAAAAACTAACATGTCACTAAACATGGTAACTAAATTCGACCAACGCATCATAACAAGCTAATATAATGTAGATGAATGTTCGATTGCTCATTCAGACATTCAAACACTCAGCATCATCAAATATGAATCATATAAACATTCAAAGTACCAATCATCAGCCATGAACAAAGTCCACCCGCTCGTCAGATCATATTAACGCTGTCCTCAGATAAACTTCTATCTGCGTCCGAATCTCGATTATTTTGAGCTTACAGTTGCTGACAGATCGTGGTCAAACATCAACACTTGGCCGGTCTTGTATGAAGACAAACATCAACACTTGACCTGTCTTGTATGAAGACAAACATCAACACTTGGCCTGTCTTGTATGAAGACAAACATCAACACTTGACCTGTCTTGTATGAAGACAAACATCAACACTTGGCCTGTCTTGTATGAAGACAAACATCAACACTTGACCTGTCTTGTATGAAGACAAACATCAACACTTGGCCTGTCTTGTATGAAGACAAACATCAACACTTGGCCTGTCTTGTATGAAGACAAACATCAACACTTGGCCTGTCTTGTATGAAGACAAACATCAACACCAATAGTTTGCTGCCCTCGGTTTCCCAAACGCCGATCCACGGTAAGGGAGGTAATCCACATTGGGGCTGATGATACATCAACATTTATTCCTAAAACAAGAATCGTCGCGACTTTCTATAAACACGAACATGGGAAGCAAATATTTACATTCCAGCTTAGAGAGGTCGCCTCGTACAGACGGAGTGCGGGAAAGTCTTCCCAACCGGAAGCGTTGTAGCAAGTAGCCTCGTTCTAGTAGTTGACTGAAAAAATAATCGTCTGCAAGTAGTCCATGGATATTCGTTCGTGGTTTGATCGCAACTTTAAAACCTTTGAACTCTGCCAGGTGACACGGACCTTGACCACTCCATGACATTCCTACGTCTTCATCGCTAAACAAAAAGAACAAGCGACTGGACTGCCCCGGCTTGTGGATCTGCAAATTCCATCCTTGTACTCCTCGGCGACCAGTTTTGAATCGATACATCATTATCTCTTGAATGCAACATCAGTCCAGTCTGTGTCCATCTTCCTCCAGCTTCGCGAAATCAGTCACAACCAACCCTTCCTGCCTCCAAAACGATCTTTTCACCTTTTGTGTTTCCCCGGCTGAATTACTACAACTCTCTATTTGTTGACCTCCCTAACCGCCTACTGGACCAACTTCAAAGGACTCAGAATAATGCCGCTCGTATTGTCTTCCGCAGGTGAAAAGCGAACCATGGTACACTCGTCCTCCGCAAACTTCGTTGCCTGCCAGTCCGAGCTCGCATTGAATACAAGACCAACACACTGTCCTAACCTTGTCTGAGCTACTAACACCTTCTCTCCCTCCTCGGTCTGTTTGTGTTGCCCTCCTCTCCATTCCATCATCAGGCGAGAGAAATTGGACGGACGCTCCTCAGACCCCAGACCCTCAGATGTTTAGAATTTTCTTTCCTCTTCTCTTCAGACTGTCTACATTTGATGCCTTCAAATCCGGGCACCAAACCCATCTCTTAAGAAATATCTTGCATAATCAAGAGTACAGTTCCGCCCATTCCTCAATTCTTTATCCATGCAATATTTTCCATGGTGTAATCTGTTTGTTGATGTTTATGTTTATTGTATCGGTTTGTTTTTAGTCAGTCTTGCGTGTGCAGCGTATTGAGTTCTCATCCAAACGGGGAAATGTGATTTGTAATCCAACAATAATTATTATTGTTACCATTTTTTTTTCTAATGATGTAAACATGTATAACTTCTATCCTGGATTTTAGTTTCCTCGATAAACATCTTGGTGGAAAGTGATCCTGGCGGGCCTGATGGGATCCCTGCCAGCTAATCCTTGATTGGTTATTACAGGTGCAATCGTTCTGACGACAGGCTGATCCCCAGTATTTGATGCTAACCCCTGTATATTTATTTTATTCGGCTGTAATTTACTGAAATCACGAGCAATCATCTACACAGTGTCCTCGCATCACTCGTGTCGGTGCTCCATCCCCTGAGTACGAGGGCCTGGGGCAGCTGCCTGATGCCAGAAGCGGGTGCGTGTGTGTGTGTGCGCGTGTAGACGTGTGCGCACGTTATCTCCGGGCCAGACACTGGTGACCAGTTAATTTGACTGGTGTTTGTTTGCCCGGGAAGTTTGCGAGCAAAACTTTGCATTAATCGCGCGGTCAGTCCGTGTACGTGACGGAGATCACGTTAACCCCTCGGTCCACACACGTCACTGTTGATGACCCTCCCTGCTCACGTCCACTGCACGTGCGTTGGACACGTCGGTCGGGGAGGGAAATGTCTGGCATGGGAGGCACCCGGCTAGTCCTGTCTACTGTCTGTGCCACCTTACAGCGGGTGTAAATCTTTAGCGCGCCGCACCCCGGGTATTGACTGCGTTAACCCCCAATCTTTGTCTGACCCAGCAGGACACGTGACCTTTGGTGGAACGATATATTTATGAGTCATGTTCCATGCTAACATTAGGAGTGGTAAGATGGATGAGGACAGGCTTTAACAAATTATGTTACAGTACACGCAAACAAGGTATGTCAACAATTTTAAATTAATCCCCAACCTTTGGTCTCCACTTTTCCCCCTTAATCCATAAAAGCTCATACATCTTCGGTTTTCACCCTCAAGGTCCTCGGCGGGACATGGCATTTGCTGCTGACATGACGTTAAACAACAAACAAACAAACAGACAAACCCTACATGCACTTCTTAATCGGGAAACTGTTCGAGCGTTTGACCAAGTTTAGCGAAGTTGTGTGTGAAGGTCACAGACATTGATGGTTTGGGGGCGAATATTTGGAACATTGGAACTTTGGTCAACAGACTGAGCAAAGTGTAGACTTGTTTGCCAATATTTTTGCCGATACACTGTCGGTATGTTTCCCAATGCGTTGCCAATATGTTTGCCAATACAATGGAACGTGGGGAAACTTTGTGGGTGTCAGTCTTCGGCATTTTGCTCATGTAAGAAGACTCTAGATTGTTTCTGCTTTGTGTCATGTTTCGGTTTGGATGTAAATGTTTACATGTTTACTTGTGCTTCTGCTGCGTTCGCTCTCCTCTTCTGTTATGCTGATGGATTGTATATAACATTTTTTTGAAGTGCGAACTGATGGGTGGACTCCACTCAGACGTCCTTCCTGTCTCCGGCAGAAACCTTGAGTTGCGGTGTAAAAACTGACTTGACGATCTGTTTTAACTGCTGTTTAATATGCGAACATTTCTTTATATTCTCAAGAGCTCTCATTATATTCTCGGTCTTCTCTGGATGCCACTAGCCCTTGTTTTCTGGAGTTAAATCTGAGGTAATTGCCCTTTACTACGAGTCTTCGCATTGTTCTCCGTCCCACATCTTTGTGACTGTCTTGTGGATCCTGTTCAAGTCCTGGGACATTGTGCTAGACAAATATTTCCAACATTCCCCGGTCAACAGTCTTGGATTATATTTTTCGATTGCAATCTATTTCCCATAGGAAGTACTACTCTGGTAAATAATTTCCAGCCATTCGTCCCTTGACTGGTGCCGGCCGTTGGGAGAGCACAGGAAGTGACAAGGTAGTTGACAATGGCTGCCACTCATACCTGTCTTGAGCCATGGTGGACAGGTCCTGCACTAGACAATCAGTCCACTTCTTCATGTTCGGAAGTCTGGCCATCTGTGATATAGGTCTCCTGGTGATGAAGATGCTTCTCTATCAGGATGCGATAGCTGAAGATCTGCTCAACTGTGCTCTCACCTGGTGTGAAGCCCACCTGTTCTTCTGCAGCAGTTCCCGAGCTGTGGTACCAGTACAATTCTGTATTACCTTCAGCTTGACTTTGATTGTCTGCAGGTCCCAGTGATGCATTGTTAGAGACTGGAGTCTGCTGGTTACTGTTAGTCCAGGTTGTCTTCTCACACAGTAATCTGACTCAGACCTACTCTTCCAAGAACATTTGAGTCTGTCTCTGTATTCCTGTTGAGGCTGGCAACAGCGCTCAAGCATCCAAGAAAAGATTAGACGATTCCCAGCCTCAAAGCTGGGCTCCAGGGTCTTTATCCTTTGATCACAAATTAAAAGCATTTGCCCGATATGACTGGCGACCTGGCGCTGTGTGTAGAAGGGATTATGGAAGGGTAGGAAGCAGGAGTAACTGGAGAGAGCAAGAAAGAAGAGGATAATAATTTTGAAAACAGATTTTCTTTTAGTATTCATTCTCTCTCTTACGTTCGCTCGCTCGCTCGCTTTCTGTGCGAGTGCCCACAAGCTGCCATTTCTGTGTTTTATATGACATGTCACAAAACTAAGGACAATCCGTTCACACGCTGCAAGAAGTTCACAAGGTTTCTTCAAATTTGTCGAGGATGGATGTCTTTCTTGCATCCGTGCTTTGTCTTGTCAGAAAGTGCAATGGTCGATTTTGTCAGCGCCTACCTCCATCACATTTTCGCGGCACTTTCTCTTTTCCTCGTACTGACAGAAGACAGAAATACAAAGATTACAAGAAGTGGGGATGGAGGGGTGAAGATGAAAGTCGGGTGAGGGGGGAAGAGATGGAGATAGTGTAAAAAGGATGCGACAGGCGTTGTCCTGCCGGTGCCCGAGTTTTGTTGTCATCGGTTTTCTTCGCAGCTGAGTCATGGTCAGTCTGGGGTTTTTCAGGACAGAGTTGAGAGATTCGTACGAAGAAAACACAAAAGAATGTTCGCAAACAGAAAAAATGGAAACAAAAGAAATAAAGCATTCAAAAAAATCCTCCATGTAGGAACATTCACAGAGCAGAAGGTTCAGTCGGTGCAAATGATGATGCTACACAATTTGTTTCTCTCTCTCTCTATTCTCTCTCTCTCTCTCTGTGAGTGTGTGAGAGAGAGCATTTTAGATATAGGACTAGACTTCAATCCTTTCAGATCGAGGCTCTCTAGACCTTTTCAAGGGCTTTTAGTCGGTGTGAACACATAAGCTCTAAGGACTGTGACACACTATTTAATAAACTTACTTTGTACTTGGAATTAAAAGCCTTTTACACATAACAAGCCGATCTTTTAGTCCAATCAAATATGTAGACAATTCAGCAACACTGCCATATCCTGTCCTAACATTCGGGAAGCTTACAGTCCTGACATTTTTGTTAAAACTTTCTTCTGACGATTGCGACAAACGGTGTTTTGTTAGCGAGACAAACAAACCCCGCGATCAGACCTTTCTTTCGCAATTCCTGGGTAAAACAACCCAATTAAAATTAGTTTTACAAGTCCTTGCTTCATGCTCTCTGGGGTAACCAGCCCTTACTTTGCCACCCCGATGGTGCATGTGCCACCTGTGTAAGAGTTATTGCCCTTTCGCTCAAACAGATGCTGAGTTGTCGCCCGACACATCACAGGTTGACATTTTAGGAGCAAACGTGCCTGATGGACTCGGACAAACGGACTTTTTCCCCTAAAATGTGATCCACAGATCTTTGTTTGCCGAAATAATGAGACTGTTGGTTATCTGCATTGCCAAACAATAAGCTTCGGGAAATTGAAAAAGGCCGGTCAAACAAATTGATGGACTGGTTTGAAAATCTGGTTTCCGATATTTTCGTATCGCTTTCTGTGCCATCATTAAAAAGGCATTTTTTTTGGCATTTCCGGGAAGGCTATTTTGTAATGTTTGATGTGTGAAACAAGTCAGGCACCAAGCTAATACTGCGGTCTGAAAATCGCTGGCTGAACAAAATATAACTTGGCTATCTTAAAGATCTAGAAGGGTGAAGGATAAAGCTTAGTCAACATACTACTTCCCCAAAATGTGGATGGCTGTACATCACCCTCTCTTTCGTTCTCAAGATACACGCCCACAAACATCACCATGCTCAGAAAGAGGTCAAACGTGAGGTCACGGTGTTCACATACACGCCTAATTAATATGTGATCCCAGCTTTCCCATTGGCTGAAGCCTTGGCAACAGAAACGTATTCTTATGCGATTCGGACATTTGTGTTGTTGACCGTCAACTGTGCCTGCTAATGTTTAAAGATAAGATGCAAACATTGATGGAACCAGTCCTGGCACATGTTGTGAAGAAGCAGCGTCAGACCTGGAAATGTGTGTTTCATTAGTAACAACACTGGAAGGTAGACGAGCTCTAATTAATGTCAAACGTCGTTGAACCGTTACATGTAAACGTTTATCGTGTTACAGCCACTGAAATGAGTTAAGTATCTAATCGAGTCGGTTTCAATAAAGGAATCACCATTCATCAAACTGACAAGACAGTTATATTTGCACAAAGCACCAATACCAGTTAAAGTTCGTTTCTCACTTCCCTTCATTCAATAAAGAGCGACACACTTCGGTGATGCAGATAAGCAACGCGTACAAATCATGATTCACATCACGTGGTACGTCGTCTCACGTGGCCGACATTCTACGTTGCACGTAGTCACTGTTAAAAATTAGACTACGTCCAGTGTAATGCCATGTTGGTGTCAGTTCAAAACCACATCATGCCCTCTGACGATTTGAGTTAGTGTACCAGATCCGTTATGAGCAAGTTCTGATTGAATTTTGAACAAACATACAACGAATATTCCTCGAATATTCCATATACTTTCTTTCTTATAATGTATATCCACGGACACAAGTTCGTGTTTCAACGAAGCGTGATGTTTTGCCGACATCAATTTTGCCTTATCACTTTCAGAAATCTTTATTCGACAAAATGCCCATGCGCCGATATTTGATATTTCAGATGACTAAAACTGATTTATTTCACATTAAGTTCAGTGCGCCCAAACCTTCAAAGTCTTGATGAATTTTTTTTAAAAAAAACCAGTGTGTGATTGCATTAAATGAATTATTGAGAAGTACTAATTTGTAAGATTGTTACCCAGCATTTCAAATGTTGATGTAAACCAAAGCCGTGTTTTAGTTTTCTATTTTTAGCACTAACTTTTTCTGTTATTTTTACCATTTATATTACAGTTATTCCCATTGTTCGACAAATGCTTGTATAGGTGTGTATTTGATGGTGAGTCAGAAAGGAAGATATTAATTTTTTTATAATCCTTTTTACGCATTTTTACGAATAACAAATAACATCAAAAATGCTTGACGCAAAACAAATTTCTTTTAAGTCTTCGTATACCCGTTCTAAATCATGATAAATCAATGATTTTTACTTTAAAAAAATCAAAATAATGAGGAAAAGTATTAAAGAGCAATGTATATAATATGTTCGACATCATCCCAAAATAATATTTTTAATTTGTCTTTTAAAGGGAGACCAGTTGTGAATGACATTGTATCAACGATTTTTAACTCCTACTATGTAAAAAGCATAAGAAATTGAAAATTACACGTGACTTTCTCGCATGAAGAAGGAAATATCATCTCAAGCTTATATTACTAATATGAAAAACTTGCCCCTGGGGCTCTAGTCAATACCCGGTGTGTCAACAACTTTAACGGAAGGTAAACATGCTGCTAGACATCGCTAAGGTTATCGTAATACCCTGAGTTATCTCTAGTTACTGGAATGGTGTTCTCGGGGTACTCTGGTTTCTTCCTTACATAGAGCCGACGTCACTGTGCACGTGACAGAGCTAGCGAGGGACTGACAGAGCTGACGTCACTGTGCACGTGACAGAGCTAGTGAGGGACTCACCCAGAAGAAGCCCCTTGACTGTCTGCAGGATCCACGGCGAGTGAGGCGGAAGCAGACGACACCAGGGAGACAAGAAGCAGCGTCACGAGCGGTGACATGTCGGACACTTTGACGACGACGACGACGACAGCAGCTGGAGGTTGATTGTTGCTGGCGGAGAGCCAACGACACACAGCTTTTCCTCCGCCTTTTATAGTTAAAAGTACACAGAGCTACAAAGCTACCAGAGTAGTATAGACATGTGCTATTCATGCCTCATTTGGGGAGCCGGAAGGGGAGCCGTGACGTCACAGCCGCCGGAAGTTGCACGGGGGCGGCCATCTTGCCGGAAGTCGCACGGGGGCGGCCATCTTGCCGGAAGTGGCCTGGAGACGGCCATTTTGATGAGGTCATATCCGTGGCGGCCATCTTGTCGACCATCTTGCCGGAAGTCCCTGTGGGTGCGGCCATCTTGATGAGGTCATATCCGTGGCGGCCATCTTGTCGGCCATCTTGCCGGAAGTGGCATGGAGGTGGCCATCTTGGTGATGTCATATCCGTGGCGGCCATTTTGTCATACCCGATTGATTGTTGTTTTTGTATTTGTGGAAAATGTATTGAAAGAGCCCATTTCGTCAAAGCTTAGAAAAGTATAAACTTTAATAAACTTTGTCCACCAGTCGCCACGAGGAGGCAGGGCTTTTGTTTGACTGGCAAAAAATGTGTTTGACGCACAAAGAACAAGAAAAACTTTTATCACAGCTTTTGAAGATATCGCAGTCTAAACGGGAGCAGCAGTCTCAAATATCTAACGGTACGGTAGTCACCCCATCGTCAAGGACCTTTCGCTTGATGTACAGATAGGACAAGGCATTGCGGTGTTGTTGGTAGGTAAACATAGATTTACCATCCGTTTTGAAACTGGTGTTGCATCCACCACTGGCTTGCTGTGTCTGTAAAACCTGTTTGAAATGGTTGTGGTCAAGTTGATTTTGGTGTTTGTTTAGACCCTTGGTGCTTAGTTTTTGCGAGTCACCGAAACAAATGTAAGTTTTGCTGCAGAGAGCTACGATGCCATCGCCTGTGTACTCTGTTTTAAACAAGCCCGGCGTGCGTTTGTCGTCGCGAGCGCGTTGGAGACAGGCAGGACAGGCAGAGGGGTCCCAGGGTTTGTGGTTTGTTTTGCTGTGCACAAAGTCTTGGTGATGTTGGTCGCATGCTTGTCCCGGGAACCATTGTGTGTATTCTTGAAAAAACCGTTGTTGCAATTCGGGACGGACGGCATCTTCGAAGCGAGGTGCCGCCAAAGCCATGTACAGCGAATCCGTGTCCATTTCGCACAGCTGAAAGTTGCTGCGGTCTACGAACTTGTCCACGCAGTCATAGTAAAACTGAAGCATTTTCAGTTTGGCGTACTGGTAGACGAAATAGCCAATTTGTAAGGGGAGGCCCCAGTTGATGTTCTTTTTGGCCATCTCTACCTCGTACAAGTCTTCCGTCAGTTCCGTCAGCTTTTGAAAGCGACTGTCGTTTATCAGTTTTTCACAGTCAGAGTCACCGACGTAGTAAATGTCGCAGTGCCTGGCGATGTTGGTGAGCGTCTTGCCGTAAGCACTGTTTCCTAACAGTTTGAACGTTTCGCTTAAAATGTTTTTGGATGGATCGCTGTCTCCTTGGCGTCGCGCGCTGGTGACCATGTCGCCAAAGGCCTTAAAGCAAGGTTTGGGTTGGTATTCTATCACCAGGTAAATGGCAGTGACTATGAGTCCATTTTCAAGATACCATTTCAGCAAAGGGGTCGCTAGTAAAACTTTGTTTCCGACATAGCTGCCGATGAGGGTTTTTGTGGAACCGGTCAACAGTTTATATTTTTCCGCGTACGCTCGCATGAAAGGACCAATGTCGGAGCGCGTGACATGAATGTTTTTGAAGATGGGCGTCATCTCGCTAAACCGCTCGCGCAACGCCTCGGGGACGTGAAGATCGCACTGCACCAGGCCAAACAGCGTTCCGTCTTTCACGGCGGCTAAAATGTCGTTTTCGGTGGGATATCGTTTGGAACTGTAGGAGGGGAGCTTTTTACAGCGTATAACTGTGGAGATTTGGGGGTTGGTCTTTTTTTTTCTTTCCCATTCGCACTCCCACATTTCCTGCACCGCAACACCGACGACGTTTTGTAAGTACGCGGTGATCTCGCGCGTTTTTTCCCGCAACTCGACGAGTGGCTTTTTGTTAAACGGGTTGATGACGCGACCGCGCGTGAGGGAGCAGTTTTCGTGTCCGTGAAAAAGACAGCCGTGAAACTGATAGACGGTCTGCGTTTCTGAATGCCACCCATCGACGCGAATTCGCCTTTTTCCTAACTGTTTTTCTTTTGAATTAAATTTATGCCGAATGTGAATGTTTTTACAAAACATGACCCACTCTAACCACTCGCGACACTTTTGACCGTATACGTCTCTTTTTTCCCCTTTGAAATTATTTTCTTTTTTACGGATGATCGGGTGTTCCGTCGGCATGTTTTGACATAAGGCCCAGAGATACAAGGCGTTGGCATCGAAACCCTCTATGCTTTGTACGGGTTTGCTGAGGTCGTTGCGAATAAACGTGTGAGATTTTTCGTGATGGCGGTGAAAAATGATGGAGGGACCGCCTGTGATGTTGTCGCGAAGCAGCGAGTGGATGTCTTTCGTTTTGTCATCGAAAAGAGAAAAGTAGACGTCGGAAGACAGAGTTTTGAAGAGATAGCGCAGTGTGATGCCGGGAGCCGAAATAGCGTCTTTCACCATGTCTACACCGAGAGTAGCGTAGAACGTGATCTGGTTGTCGAGCGCTTGCAGAAAAGGCACAACGTCGAGGTTGTTGTACCACATCAGAAAATCTCGCATCGACGTCATGTTGCGAGTCTCCCAGACCTGTTGACAGTAGGCGTACTGCTCGTCTGTGATGTTGCTCTGTTTGAGGGTCGAATAAAACGCGGCGTGGGGAGGGAGTTGCTGTTCTTGTAGTGTGTCGAGAGAGGTGACGTGTTCGTAGGGGAAGAAACCTTTTTGTTCTGTGACGTTGTAGGCAGCCAAGTACTTTGCGTAACTAAATCCCGGAGCGAGAAAGTTGACGACGTCTAGAAATTTCAGCTTTTGGGTGCAAATGCACAAAAATGCGTTGTGACGCTTCACCACAAACTTAAAAGGGTTTTTTGTCTCGTCAACATCGTCATCGTCTGTTTCTTTTTCGCAAAGGACAAATCGGCGAACGAGGTAGGGTTTGATGACGTTGATGTCATATTTTCCCGAGTTAAACCCTATGACCGGTAGTTGACGCAAGTAGTCGTCGAATCGGGCTTTGAGGGCGGCGGTGGGAATTTGAATACTGTCAGGGGAGTTGTTTTGTTGTTGTTCGACAGCATCTAGCTCTGTAAGCACGTCACTAAATCGCTCGCATAATAAAAGATAAGAACGGTCCGAAATTTTTTCTAGGTGATCGACCATGCGATCGATCAAGTTTTGAGAGTCGCCGTCGCTGACAAAACAAACCGGCGATTCAAAATCTGGAACGTTACTGGCTACCGACACGGACAAGGGAACGTGTTGTGCTGTGTACCGCGTGTTGTTGCTGTGGGGTTGGGGAAGGTTAGAGCGATCAAAATAAACTTCGAAATCAAAGGTGGCCCTATACGGAAAAACAAACGACGTGTCGACCGAAAACCCGTGGGATTGTAAACTTTCCAGGACGGAGGGTGTACCCTGATAGACCCCGCCTTGATACGTCTCTTTGACCTTATCCCCCTGACATTTTTGTTCGTGTCGCTCCATCCTCCAAATTTTTTTCCAAAGTTTTCCGCACTTGGGACATTGAAACGCGTGTGTGAGTTTGTCGATGTCGATGATGTGCATGAAATGTTGCTTGTAATGTAAAAGACGGAGAACGTCTGTATACTTGTACGCGCTCCGCTGGAGAGGGACGAGCACGGGAGGAGACTGACTTTCATCAAACTGAAAAACATCGATATTTACTTTAAATTTATCTTCTAAACTCGGCAGATCTAGCAGGGTCACTCCTGGAAAGTCAGAAAAAGAAGCAGACGAGGACCATTGGTTGAACAGTTCTCGCGCAGGGATCTGTAACGAATGTACGTTGGCGCCACGGTGTAATGCGAGGGCTCTAAAAAAACAAAGATTGTCACGGTACGCCTGTCCGTGGTTTTGGTCTGTTTGAAGTGTATGCAGGCTTTTGTTATTTTGTATGTATTCGGGTAAAGCATCATCTGTACAACAACCGATAGGAAAGTCGGCGATGGGATTGACATAAAAGGAGGTGGACATGATGGCCTCCACCGCCACCTTACTGTCGGGACGTTCGTTTTGGGCGTGCTCCAACGCGTCGTGGTCTTGAACTTGATTTACAAAGTCCAAAAAATCTTGTTTGTTAGAAATCAGACGGGGTCTTTTTAGTGCTCTGTGGTTGTTGGCAGAGGCATGAAAAAACGATAACTCATTTGAAGTTTTATTTTTTAACAAAAAGGAGTGGGAAAAATTAATTTTAAAACGCTTCTTTTGAGAATCAAAAAGATCCACGAGACGTTGTCTCCATAGTGGAGTGGCATTGGGAGTCCAAAAGAACGTAAACACCGACTGATGTTTTCCGTACCGTTTATGGGTTTTGACTGCGCTCCAGTTTTTGCGATATACTTCTTCAACATCAGGTGGTAACTGTGATAAAAGCTCATCTTCTTCTAACCGACCCTGCGCCTGGGTTTTTTGCTTTTTAGGAGGCGGAGGCGGAGGAGCCGTCAAATCATCTTTTTCTAACCGACCCTGCGCCTGGGGTTTTTGCTTTTTAGGCGCAGGAGCCGTCAAAGTAGCCGAAGGCTGAAGCTGATGAACCTTTTGCATATGGCGGCCAAGATGTTCTTTGCGTGAAAAGGTTCGATAACACAAAGAACAAGGAAAGCCTTTTACCTTTTCGTGTATCGCTTTGACATGACGATTCAGGTTCCTGACCGCCGTAAATTTCAAACCGCATATACGGCAAATCTGAAAACAAACAAACAAAAAATCCGTCATGCATACTCATTTTTAAAATATTTAGGAAAAAACCCACTTAGGCGTCAACTTACGTTTTCCATGGCTGCTGGGAGACAGTGAGAGAGGTGTTAAATAAAAGTGATTTGCTTCTCGAATGAATGGATCGAGATAGTCTTTGCTGAGAGAGAGGTGTTAAATAAACGTGCTTTGCTTTTCGAATGAATGGATCGAGATAGTCTAAGTGACTAAATAGGATGCTAAAGGCGAGCTGATTGGTGGTTCGCCAAAGGCAGCTTTATGTGCTTTGTGATTGACGTGGTAAAAAGCTGAATGACAGATGAGTGCCAGCGGGGACATCATACAGCGGTAATTAAAGTGTCATCTGGGTAGCATCAGCAGTCTGTCAGCATCATTGACCTACATTAATCTTACAAAGGTGAACGACCGCTAGTGCCAGCGTGGTACCATTCTCCACCCACCCCCAACCACTCTTCGTTGTACACACTGCACACGTGTATTTTTCCCAAGAGAGTTGTGAGGACTAGTGTTGGGTTGGAGGTTGTTTTTATTATTTTTATTTTAGCCTTCTTCGTCAAAAGCTCACTCCAAAAAAAAAAAAAAATTCAAAGTGAGCCTTTGTCCAGCAGTCACCACGTGGAGGTGAGGCTAAATCGACTGCCAAAAAAAAAACAAAAAAAAAAAACAAAAAAAAACAAATAAATAAAAAAATAAAAAATAAAAAAGGGGCAGCAGAGGTGGGAGGCTAGAAGTCGAAGGGTTCGTCGAAAATCTTTTCTAGTTGGTCTTGAGTGAGACCATCAAACTCTTCGGAGGAGGAGGATGGGAAAAACAGCTTTCTTTTTACTTTGTTTGTCTTTTTTTCATCTTTCTCTTCTGGCTCTAGCCGCCTCTTTCGTTGTGGTGGTGCCACCACCGCCGACGACGTAGAAGGTTGCGGCGAATCAAATAAAAAAACGTCATCGTCGCTTTCTTCTTCCGCCTCACTTAAAACGATAACGGTTGTTGACTGGGCGACGTGTTGCTTTTCAGCCTCGAGGAGCTGGTCTCTTATAAAGGGAAAGACTTCCCCAGCCAAAAATTTGCTGTTCATCTTCCCTAAAATCGTTTCCAAGTGAATATCTACCGCCTCCTCAAACGTCATGGATATGCACGGGTGCTGGTGCTGCGATGGGTGATTGGTGATGCACCCGTTACAGTATTTCTCTATGGCCTCGTTGACCATATTGATGAGACTTTGGAGAAAACTTGGATTAGACATTTTTTTTTTCCTTTGCTATGCGTTGGAAAATCAACAGGGACTAGAAAAGCTGTGAAGTCGGTATATATACTATAGTCGAAACCCCCAAGTTTGTTCGGGACTGGCTGCGAGTCAGAGAGGCGTGGTTTACATGCGCTGACGTGGTCAAAAGGTGAATGACAGATGAGTGCCCGAGGGGACAGCGGTCTGCCAGCATAATCGGCCAACATTAATTTTTACAGCTCATCACAGTTGATCTTAATGGCGGTAATTAACGTGTCATCTAGGTAGCATCAGCAGTCTGCCAGCATCATTGACCTACATTAATCTTACAAAGGTGAACGACCGCTGGTGGTTTGACTGCACTCCTCTCACAAACCAACATTTATCCATCATACACACACAGACACACTAAAAAACTGTTGTAACATTTAAGACATCGTTTTATTCAACAAGCAGTCTAAAGAAGAAAAAAAATTGTGGTACGCTTGTACATTTGGTAAAATGTTTTTTTTTTCTGCTTAGCTTATTGTTTTTACACGTCTCTGTTTTGTCGATCGGGTTTACACACACACAAAAGTTTTTTTTCATACTGTGTCGTCGTTGCGAGGCTTTTTTTTTTTTCCGGACAAGGTTGCGGCGGGCGAGACTCTTTTGGAGCACACACACAAAAGTTTTTTTACACTGTTGTGTCATCTGGAAAAAGCACATCGTCGTCTTTTTCTTCGTCGTCGTTGTCGACGCGAAGCTTCTTGGGTCGTTTTGTCTCACCAAGGTTTTCTGTCTGCCTGCGATAGTCGGTGGTCAGTTTTTTGTGGACCCTCAGCAAATTTTGAAATTGCTGCGCATCCATCGCTACTCCCTTTTGGGTGGGCAAACGTCGTCCCTCTTTGCCGTTGATAGGAGCCGTGTAGTGTCGAACGTGAATTTTGACGATGCCTTTCCACGTTCGCACAGAAGCAAAGACGTCTTTGCCGAGCGGATACATCGTTGAAGAAGCATTCTGGTCAACAGGAGCCATGGTGGATGTGTGGTGTACAGATGTGCAAAAGACGGGGTTTTTTTATAGCGGCTTGGAGAGGGTTGGTCGGTGACGTAGGTGTCGAACCATTCTGTAAACGAGTCGATCATTGGTCCGGAGGTTTATGGCGTGAAACGGGGCTAAGAGCCTGTGGAGACTTGCACCGCGACTTTTCATCATCACAAAATATAGCACATACAGCCCGCAGGCTGAACTCGTCAAGTCTTGTAACAGACGATCGTTGTAACGACTTCGGATGCTGTGAGTTTCGATAAAGTGGTTGATGTCACGATGACGTGGAGGAAGACCAAAACTGTCAAAGTACTCGGCTTTACCAAGTCCGTCAAACCACACGGCTACCCAGTGTTCTCCCCTTTTAGAGGCTGTGTCGGTGTTGATGATGAAGGCACTTGGACGGCGAGGAGAGAGGTGAGTTGGCAATTTGTTTCTAGGGTACACACCTTTAAACACTCGTCTAGCATAAATGTCCGAGCCTAAGATGGCTGAAATCTCACGCGTGTTCATGCTGAAAAATCTGTCAGCACCTGACGACTGCGGTCAATTTCAATCATGCTGTCGAGTTCACCAAAGACAATCACATGAACAGGGTTGGGTAAGGTGTCGCTAAATTTTAGCTCCAGTCGCAGCGCACCGCTCTTGACCAGCTCAAACTGGTCTCCGTCCACCAAACTGGGTGACAAGTCAAACGCGTAGAGGGTGTAGCCCAGCGCAAAGTCCCTGAAACATAAAGGCAAAACGTGTAGCGCGCACTCACACACACAGAGTCACACACAGAGTCTCTCTCTCTCTCACACACACACACACACAAAACATACCTGTAACCGATGTGATTGCCCGAATCTCGTCCTGTATGACCGGTAGCCGTCATCAACCCATGATAAGCTCTGACGTGGTGTTGATTTTCAAAGTCGGGCATCAGCGGTTTGGCAGGCACTTGACGTCCATCCATGTACAGACAAAGAAAGGACAGGTTGTGTGTTTTAAAGTTGAACGGGTTCGCCTTCAATTTTCCGTTAAAGGCGGCGGTATCCACTAGACCGATGATGATGCGCGTGGGAGCTTGACTGAGAAACAGGTTGTCTTGAACGTGTGACAGTTGTCCTCCTGGAATAGAAAAAGTCTTTTGCACCACCCTTTTCATGGGGTACTTGGCCGTTCCCTTTTCTAACGCCTTTTCGTGTGCGAGCGACACTGCAGGGTTGAGTTTGGCCTTGCGGACAAACAGAGAAGCGTGTGTGATGGTGCTGCGATATCCTCCGTCTTCGTCGTGAGCTATCAAGTTAAAAGCGGCTTTAGACGGGATCAGTCTGATCTTGACGTCCACCCCTGGTAGCATGTAGCGTTCCTGATGCATAATGTCTGCGTGGAGACGACCCATCATGTCTATTTCCTTGCTTTTAGCACTCATGTCTCGCCGAATCTTGAGGCCAGCATTTGCGTCTCCCTGCGTATCATCTAGGTGGTTGGCTGAATCTCTGTAGTAAAGGGCAGCCGTCATATGTCCTTTCTTGGCCTCAGAACCAAAGTTTAGCGTCGCCTCCAGGTAAGCTCTGTACGGGTACGTGTTGTCGCTAGATGTGATGAGAGTGTCGTTTAAACTAATGTCGACTTGAGAAAACAGACTGTGCAACCAGTAGTTGATGGGAGCGACGTCTTTACCGTCGGCCAAATCTGACCCATCAGCCTCGGTGACTTTGGCTCTGACGTGCAAAAAGGTGTTGCTGAGGTCCAAGTAGTCTTCTGTGGCGCCATTGATACAAAATTCGATGGGAGCCCCTGTCGAGATGGCACTGAGCGGGTAATACTCTACAAAACAACCTTCCTCGACAGCCGTTTGCGTAGGAGGGACGGAAAACAAGTCTAGTCCGGAATGTACGCTCTCGCAAGATTTAGGGTGGATGAGAGCCATGTTAACCAAAGATGTCTGCCGTACTGCTCGTCGTCTTCTTTTTCTTCTTTTGAACACGTCGTGGGTGAAATGTTGGTTTTATACGTTTTCGGGCAGGTTCGCCAGGGGGCGCACCGGATCCTGATATTGCACTGACGGCTTGGTTAAACAGACGCTTGCCTGCTTCTTTCCCTCGTTCTTGTATCGCCGTCTTAAAATTTTGACCAGACATCATGTCCTGAGCAACCTGAACGCCGGTGTGTAGACCTTCTTTCAACAAAGCTTTTCCACCTCTTTTGACAAGCGGAAGAATCATGCGTCCTACGCTGCTCAACAGACTCCCAAGTCCTCTTCCTCGCATGTGACGCCCACCGGCAAACACAGACAAGCCATGTCCGACCTGAGAGCAGTAGTAGTCCTCGTAGATTTTAGGATTGCTATGATACGGTGTGTAACGTACCATCCTCCTAGAAGTGGGTCCTCCGACGAAAATGAAGCGTCACGATGGTACTTCCGCTGCTAAATGAAAACTCTTTACCCGTGTCTGTCGTTAAAAGGATTTCCACCGAATTAAAATTTGACCGGCTGAGTGGGATGTAGTGAGGTTTTTCAAAGATATAATGCACGACGTCTTGCGTCTTGTCGGTCATGGGCACTATGCGGAGAAGCGGGGCCATGACGTCACCCACGGGGCGCGGACTGACCAGATCGCAGTAGATGTAGGCACTCTTAAAATTTTCGTTCAGATCCACATTCGTGGTCGAATAATAGTCTCCTTTTCCTAAAAACGTGTTTCTTGAAAATCCCAACACTCGCTGTAGCGCTGGACTCAGCCGAATCGTCGTATTTTCCTCGTACAGCTTGATGTGCGTGCTCTTGGAGGCACGTTCGTACTCGATCCACAGGCGTTTTTCTTTGCCCAAAGGGTCCGAAGCACGATGAAGGCTTTTCTGACAAACAGTGTTGAGAAACCACACAAAATACTCGCTCGAATCGTACAGTCCACCAGGAATTTCGACTCGTTTTTTCTCTGGTGACCTTGCTTTGGCTCTTACTTCATTTTCAGAAGGCAGATGAGTAGTATATTCGATCCAAAAATCTCCCTTGGCAACGTTGAGATACGAATTGGGAAGTTGAATTTCTGATAGTCCTACCTCAAATTCTCGCTCCAAGTCGATGGTCTGAGGAAGTTTAGTAAAATAGTGACTAGCAGAGTTGTCTGGATAATATTCCATCGAGCTGTTGCTGGGTAGGGTGAGATAAAACATGTTGTTGTTTTTAGTGGTTGAAAACAGCAGAAGGCGGAGGGTCGATAGCAGGGTTGGGAAGCACGTATCCGAGACAGCTACTGAGCAAAGCCACCCACAAATTGTCCGCTCCGTGTCCACGTGTCAGATTAAAGAGCGAAACGCCGACCACGACATAAATAAGGATCATTTGGCAAAAAAATACAATTTCTCTTCGAGGAATTCGACGTCCCATGATGCGCCACACGCCAGTCGGTGGTCGTGGTGGTGGTGATGGTGGTGGTGGTGGTGGTGGTGGTGGTGGTGGTGGTGGTGGTGTGTGCCTTCCATCAGTACCGGGTGAGCGATGACTGCGGAATCCAAGAATTAAATGAAGCATCGTAACCGTACCATTTGACTAAATACTCCTTTCTTCCGCCTGCCCCCACACGTTGCTTCAAAATCTCTTCGATTCGATACTTGTCTTTTGCACCGACCTTTTGTAGTTCTTGGCTGTAAAACGTTCCGCGCAGTTCGTCCCCGTGGTCATCTTTCAAGACATAGGTGGTGGGTTCGGAATCATAGATGCGACTGATGGTAAAGAGTTCCTCTGTCCATGCCGGGAGGTAACCTTTTTTAAAATTTGACCTCGCCTTGCTGATTCGTACGCGGTCTCCTGGTGTCATCGTTTTTGTCACACGCTCTTGCTGTTGCTGGTCACCGTACAACGTCTGCCACACGTCTTCCTGGTTATCGGCATCGACTTCTACAGGTGCTCTTTTGATGCTGCGATGATAGGAGCGATTGTAGGCCTGTACAAACTGCGTTAAAACGTCCTTGTATCTCAGGGTGTTTTTTCGGGTAAAATATCGCCATAGCTTTTCTTTCAAACTTCGATTAAAGCGCTCCACAACGGCAGCTTTGATGTCTTCGTTTTCAGTGACAAAAAAGTCAACGTGAGCTTCTTTTAAAAATTTTTGAAACGTTCGATTTAAAAACTCGGTTCCTTTGTCCGTTTGCAGCTTTCTGGGTTTGCGACCGGTAGAAAAAATGCGTCGAAAAGCCTCCACCATAGTAGGACCTGTCTTGTTTTTGAGAGGTTCCACCCAGGCAAACTTGCTAAAAACGTCGATGCAAGTCAAAAGATAGGCATAGCCATCGTTGTGCTGCTTTAGTCTTTGCACGTCGATCAAATCTGCTTGCCATTGGTGATCGATTCCACCTACGATGATGCGCCGGCGTACAAAAGAGCGACGAATGGGTTTGTGCAAGGTGTACGTGTCTTGATGACTCAGCCATTCTTTGACGACCGTTGGTTTTAACTTGGTGACGCGCGCTAAGCCCGCAACACCTCCAAAAGCACCCGGTTGCCGTGGTGTGTAATAGTGTTGTGCCAGTTTACCCATGGCTTACAACGTTTCCCAGGTCGGACGTTCTACATGTTTCACCGGCTCCTCTTTTTCGGTAATAAACTTCCACCGGTCAGGATGGCCGACCAAGTCTTGAGAAACATTCATTCGACGCAGAGCTTTGGCAAAAGTTTCCCAGCCTCGCGGGTTTCTAGCACGTTTTCGTTTTCTGAGAACATCATTCACTAAATCTACGAGGTTGGAATTTTTGACGGCCTGTCCTTCATACAAAATTTCACCCCGATCGTTCCAAGTGAGCTCTGGGCTTCGTTTAAAGTGCTGCAACAGTCGCTCGGCCTTTTTCTTCATCGATTTTGGGACGCTTCCCAAGACCTCTGCCTCTACGGGATCTTCTTGCACAACCGGTGGTGGTGGTGGTGGTAGTGGTGGTGGTGAGGGTGGTGGTGATGGTGTCGTTGGTTCTTGCGGTCTCACGTCAACCATCCCTAAGGGTCTGTTTCTGTACTGTCCAAACCTGCTCAAAAACCGCCACAACGTTTGCTGGTAGAGATTTGCTTTGTCATGTAAACTGAGATCTGTTCGCTCCAAAATATCGCGCATCTGTGCGTCCATGTCTGTCAAACTTTGACCCATGGCGTCCAAAACAGGTGGTGGTGGTGGTGGTGGTATCATTCGGGGATCCATCAAAATCAGTTTTTTGGTGTGTTCCATGATTACTCGTTGGAGGTAAACGCTCCCACCAGTCCTCCCAAGGCGGCCAAAATGGGTTTTAAAAGAAAAGAAAGAAAACCTCCTTTTTGAAGAATCTGCTTTCGGCGTTTCACAGAAGTATTCCTGCGTGCCAGGAGCCGCAAGTCCTCTTTGTACTTGCTCAGTCGCTTTTTCTGAGCTGGAGTGAGATGAACATGCCCTTTTAAAACGTTAAGAGAACACTCGCTGACGGCCTTGATCAAGTCGGGGGAGGCTCCTTTCAGCACCGCTTTGATGACCTTTGGTTTTGCTCCGCACAACAACTTCAGCATAGACATATTTCGCTCGATGCGTGCCGACATGTTTATTTTTGAACGTACACCACTTGTTGCTCCGGTGGAAAAATGTTTGTTCTTAAGCGTAGATGATCCGGTGTTTCCTGTCGCAGATCAAACAGCAAATAACCATGAGGCGCCGATGTCGCGTCCTTAAAACTCTCCTGAACATATTTAAGTTTTCCAGGGTACATCTGTTTGGCGAGGTGGGTGATCTGAGAAGCGTCCCTGGGGTTTTTAAAGACGACCAGATAATGACTGTTTAAACTGATGGTCCTCTGCTCTTTGTTCTTTCCAAACAGGTTTTGCACGATATACATGATGCTCAAGTTGCGATGATGAGAACCTTTGGTAAATAGCTTAGTCACACGTTGATCTGTTTCGCTCATCAAGTCATCGATGATGATCAATCGGTGCTTATCACCTCGCCAATCGTTTACGTTAGGTAAACCCTCTACAAACGTCACTCCCTCTAAGCGTTGATATCCCGCTTGCCATTCGCCGTAACACCATACCACCTCATCAGGGGGAGGAGTCATCATATCTTTCACATGATTTAAAAAGCGAATCACAAAACACGTTTTTCCGCTGCCGGTAGGCCCCGCTACGACGCACGTAAAAGGATGCTTCCACCTCGGATCCATCATTGCGGTAATAAAACAAACACGCGACACTTTATCGACCCGCCCCCGGTCACCAAGGGGCGAGTCACTCTCGGTACGGGGAGGTGTTGGGGGTGGGGTGGGGGTATGACAAGATGGCCACCTCCATGCCACTTCCGGCAAGATGGCCGACAAGATGGCCGCCACGGATATGACCTCATCAAGATGGCCGTCTCCATGCGACTTCCGGCAAGATGGCCGACAAGATGGCCGCCACGGATATGACCTCATCAAGATGGCCGTCTCCATGCGACTTCCGGCAAGATGGCCGCCCCCGTGCAACTTCCGGCGGCTGTGACGTCACGGCTCCCCTTCCGGCTCCCCAAATGAGGCATGAATAGCACATGTCTATACTACTTACCAGGACGTTGTAGCTCTAACTCTGTGACAGCTTTCATACGTCACAGGCTTGTGTTTCAGTCATGAACCCTGTGGTTTATGGCGGTCACCAGGTGGACAGTTTCAGGTGTTAAACAGGTGTACAATTGTGGGGAGAAATAAAATCATCATCGTCGTCGTCGTCGTCGTCATCGTCATCATCATAGTCGTCGTCGTCGTCGTCATTTTTCTATCTGACTTGATTGGTTTTGCGGATGCGCATGTGTGAGTTGTAATGGTGTGTTGAATGGTGAGACAGGCGTCATCCAGGTGACACCCAGACCCAAACCTTTCCACTAACTGTACAGCAGACTCGTACACACATACAAACACAAATAACAATGTACTACAGTCAAAGCACATACACATCGTATTGGCAGCGCTCGCAGTTGAGAGAAATAATCATTATCATCAAGTACACAGACAGAATACTAAGAACACACACACACGGACGCACAAACATGAAAAGCTGACCATGATGGTCTCACGGGCACTAACAGACAAACATCAGGATGTCTCAGACAATAGCATCAATCCACATGCCCTGTTTGTACAAAGTGTTATAGTATGATGTACACCACGACCCGTGAATAGCAGTGAACCAGTGGTGTGTGTGAGTGAAGGACATCGATGTAGGGACTGATGACGCCGGCGATAAGACATCACGTGATACAACAACAGATACTTTGTCCTGGCAGATTGTATCGGAGGCCACAAAACACCTTTATTATCGGAGCTTATATCCGAAGATATACAAACACTGGATTCTCGCAGATAATATTGCCGAAGGGACTTATTTCTCAGGAACTGTGATCCATGCCTGCACGTCACACGTGTGTCACCAAGGTGTTTTGTGACAGCTTTACCTGCCATAACAGTTAATTGCAATGTATTGAGTTTCTTCTTTTATAATTGCCTGACTTATTAGAAAGTATAGGTTGATGTCAGCAGGACGACCACAGCGACAGCAACAACACGAGATGCTCAACGCTCGCCATACGAGGCCAGATCTGCCGTTGAAAGCACCACTACTCGGCAAAGTCAGAGGAAAGGCCCCCCACAGCGCCCCCCCACCACCACCACCGTTTTGTCGGTGACGACACCATCATCGGCACGCGTCCCGCTTTCGCCCCAGAAACGTCTGGTCACCTTAACCTGGGCACATGTTCACCCTTGCCTCGGTTTACGTCCAGTTTGGAAATCTGTAAACTTTATCAGTCTGCAGAGGAGGTATGCACTGTTTGTGCTTCATCCATGCTGACAAGGACCGTACATAAACCAGAAGAACCTACACGACAATTTTCTGTACAAATCTGTTGCCCACCTGAGTAGGGAAAAGTTGATTGTGCCGAGACTGGGGTTTCGTTTATGGTGTTTGTTGCTGTTGTTGTTGTTGGTCTTTGTTTCTCTTACACATTTGAAGAATTTTTTTTTTTAAACAATCTTCGGGTACAATAAAACTTGCCTTTGTAGTACTGTCTTGATCTTTCACTTAACATCAAATCGGTTCTCAGTCTCCTCTCAATCCGCTTGGAGTAATTTCCCCTGCATCACGCGTCAATGCACCAAGACTGTCTCCGGAATTAAAGAGTGAATGAGGAGCTCTTCAGTAGCAGGAGCACCAATAGTCCTTCGTTCGCAGAAGTAGGTTTTAAGGCGGTAGTACTTACAATCCGAACAGAACCATCACGGTCACTGATCCCGCGGGTCCGGCAACTGAGGAAAAAGAAGCTGGGGATCAGGGAGGAGGCAGCCGCAAACAAGTTCTTGGGGAGGAGAGAGAGATTAGGGCTGAACTACACTCCCGCCATCCGTTACGTGGAAGCTGAACAAGTTCAGAGAACTTCTTTAAAAGTCTGGTGACTGCGAATCGACTGGTCCCCCCCCCCCCAAAAAAAAAAAAAAAAAACAACAACAAAAAACAAAAAACCAACAACAAACAAACAAACATACAAAAAACAGGATATCGAAAAGTTTATAACATTTACAAGCCGATGGGCATTTGGAATTTGGGGAGTGAGGTGTGGGTTTTGGCTGCTTAACCTCAGTGATCTCCTTTCCTATTCTTGTTTTTGAAATTATTGCATGCAGAATTCATTGTACTTGTGAAAGTTATTTTTATTCTTTTACTTCCATGAAAATCAATTACAGTGTTTCTGCGGACCGTATTTTTGTTTCATGTGCATTCTAGTAACTACAAGTAGAAAGGAGATGAAAGTGTGAAACAGCAGTCCTACGACAAGACACAGAGCTTTGAGTTCTGGCAAGACGAATGGCTTCAAACTTCGGGAAGACATGAATTCCAGACTCTAGCAAGACAAGGATTTTCTATAAGATGTAGTTCCAAACTCTGTAGCCGCCTGCTCGTTCCACCCACTCGACAAGGGCGCTGTTCGGGGAGTCAGACATTTGTAAACATCGCACATTAAGTCGCAGTTTGATGTTGTTCGTCTCATTCGCCATTTTTAGTCACACTTTGAGGCCAGCTCTCGAGATAAAACTGGCAGTTATCTGCAAAGCGTGCACAGGTCCGTACAGCTTGGTGTCGAGGGGCATCGGCGACGGCCAGACCTCAGCCCTCGGCTCCTGGAGGAACCTACACTTCTGTAGGATATGCTCCGTGGTTTGTTTTGCCTCTCCACAGGAGCACATTGGGGATAACACCAGATGTAGCTTCTGGTAAAGGTGGTGCTTTAGTCTGTTGTCCTGAAGTAGAAAATTGTCACCTATCTAATCTGTACAGGTAGTGGTAGCTGCGTGTGGTCTATACAAAGCTGTGGTCATCTCTGTTACGCTGACTTTGTTTTCATCCTGCCGGTCTTCAGCCCCTAGATTTGTCATCTGCTCATTGCCTTCAATACCGCAGTGTGAGGGTATCCAATACAGTACACTATAGGCAACTGATATTTTTCGGTGCTGCTATAAGATTAACTACCCAGTCATTGTTGGCGGCGTGTAGCACAAACAGGGCAATAGGAACATCTGTGAGTCTAAGCTTGCTTTGCTGCTGACACTGTTCACTGCTCACGTCAGGACTTCAACTTGGGCTCTGTAGTTGGTGCAGGGAGAGCCTGTTAATATAACTACCGTTGGCCTGTGTCCATCGGAATATTGGATGTATACCATTTCGGATGGCTTCCGTCGCTAACCCATTTGTTAGAGCCTGTATCCCTGCTTCTTGGTGATACTTTTGTTCTAATATGAAAAACGGTGTTTATCCTTGGCTGAGATATGGGGAATGATGGTGCCGATAGCACCTATCTCTTCCCAGTGATGAGAATCGTTTGAAAGAACTTGGCTCTCTACTTCCAGAGGTAGTCATTTCTGATGTTGCCTTGGTACTTGGTTCTGGACTTTGTCCATGATCTGTTAGTGTGTTTTAGATGCTATCCAAGCGCTTGATCCACATTGAATTAAGATTTTACAGTTCCTCGACACACGGTTTTGAGGATTTTCTCACTGGCCTCTTCCCCTGGCTGTCAGCAGCTTTCTCGTGTTTTCTTCTAGTCTTGCCTTCAGCACTGGCAATGTGTTGCTGTCATGTCAAAAGTCACACCCAGGTACGTCTGTTGATCATCACAGTTTAATGACTTGGGGAAGAACTTGGTTGTTTCCATACAAACATACCTGCCCAAGTGTAGTCCTTGAGTAATTATGTTGATCCTTTCGTATTGGTCGCCGTAAGGAGGATGGGGAGTAAAGTAAACATTTGAATAGAAGCAGCGGCTAATCTGACAACTGCCACCGGTTTTCACAATTCTTTATTTACGAGGACAACAGAAGAGGCTGAGGTGAGCAGGTCCAGTCTATGCCTTTACGCTTGAATGGTTTAGCGGTCTACACGCGAGATGAAACCTCACTTTCACTCCACTAGGGGTTGTTCTTCACTCCATCATGCATCTTCCTAGGTTCCTTCCGTAACTTA
Source organism: Pomacea canaliculata (assembly GCF_003073045.1). Classification (NCBI taxonomy): domain Eukaryota; kingdom Metazoa; phylum Mollusca; class Gastropoda; order Architaenioglossa; family Ampullariidae; genus Pomacea; species Pomacea canaliculata. Next base: position 5,114,594 of record NC_037592.1, read on the forward strand.
TTCGTGAAACATCACGACTTGGGAAATCAAAAGCTGGCTACTTGATAAGCCTGATCTTTGCTCGGCACTGCTCGTGCGTGGCGGATGATTGCGACACAGCACGTGCATCCGATGCCACTATTGATTGTTGTTCTACGGTCTGGAGGCACGTGAGGATGCAGTCAGCTACATTACTTGTATTCCAGCTCGTGCCTTCAGGTTGAGCTAGGTGTTTCTTCATACATAAAAGTGCCGCTAAAATTATGTGGCCAAACGAATTTTACAGGTGCACTTTGAAAAACAACTTTCATACAGATGCAGTTAAAGTGATTACCAGAGCGGTGGTGTTAAGAGATTGGAGAAGTTGTCAAAGGAAGGAAAAGAGTGACAAACTGTATGTTTGTGTGCGCTGCCACTGAAAGTTTGTATACTGGTCAAAGATTGAAAATTAGATGTATACATTAGATTTCTATTCCCTCATCTTTAACTTTTCGTGCATCCAGAAAGAAAATAGGTTAAAATTTATGTCAATCTTCCTCTCCTTACCCGTCTGTATCCTACTCTTGTCGTTTTTAACTAGGCTGGGTTAACATGACCATTACACTGTGGCTCACAGCATGTGTTCTCTCACTCACACACAGGTGAAATGGCTGGATACACACCCACTCAGAACTCTCAAGGCATATCTTAAATGACTTTTTTTTCCTGAATGAATGCCATTGTTCCATAAAATACCTGTTTAACACAACTACCTGGCACTTTTTCAGATACAGAAAAACCAACATCTATAAACAAATAACTGTCTAATCTTGCAACATACACAGGCATGCACACACACACACACCTCTGACGTGATGAGATGTGTCAAAAATTTAAATGTTCTGATATGTAGGTATGCAGAACTTAAATAGCATCATGTACAAAGGCACAAGACAATGCAAAAAGCTCTTTTACGGTATTTCGCTTAGACACGAAAGTCCGATTCAACAAGCTTTGATGCAAAAATCCATTCCAGATAACTCACTTTTGATATGAAAGTTTTAATCTAATTTCAAAAAGGTGATGGGACCTTCAAAGAGTGGAGCTGAAAGAGGAAAAAAAAATACTAACTTGTTTGTTGATGTGTTGTCACTGAAAGTTTGATTTCAATGAGGGGAGGGGGAAATTGGTGTTTTATACAAAGGCAGCAACTAATTCTACATCACAGAAAGTATCTGAACCTATAAACAGGTGCCACATGCAAAGAAAGAACAGTGTGCCCAAGACGAGATCTGAACCAATGATAGCATCACCAAACTGATAACAGGCGTTAACTGGTGTGCCACCAGATTGTTCTTGATTCACGGAAAATTCTGACAGGGTCGTGTGTAATAATTATTGCTTATTTACATGCATGAGACTTTGTGACCAATGAATGGACACTTACAAGTTGTGTGAACATTTGTCCTTCCCATTTGACCCGAACTAGTAATAAATTATGGCCTACATACTGTAGAACACTAAGCAGTCTAATATTAAAAGAAACAGTAAAGGGAGGAGGTGGAAATATTAGATACATAAGTATATAAAATATTTTAAGAAATGCCACTACGGAATACCAATAACTCAAGCACCAAGCATTTGGCTTGCATGATACTGTGAAAATTTTTAGAACAGGCTTAAAGACTTTTGAACTTACTAACTTTTTATGTCAGCCACTTGAACAGGGATAATACAGAAATTCCACCAAGCTTCTCTACTTTGAATCTCAACTTCCTTTACAATTTGCACACTTTCAAAACAACTTTCCAACATGCAGATACAGGCATACCTGCACACATACACAAATATTTTGTCTAGAAATAGTCTGGTTCATACTTCAATACCTAAACAATTCAGTGATTCAGTATCAGAGCACTCAGAATCTTTATATCCACAAAGGTTCATGAATGTCTGAACATTTCATCATTCTGAACATGCAGTCTGACAGACAACCATGCTGTGTGCATCTAACACAAGTTTGCTCTAACATCATTGTCTTATCTTGGGACTATTGAGCCCTCCGACTGAAAACCTATAGCCAATAGCAAGCCAGTTTTTTTCATGAAGCATCAAACACAGCAGAAAAACTCTTTTAAAGATTTATTTTAATTTATAAACAGAACACGTAAATCTGCACACAAGGTGTTCATTTCTCATTCTGTGGGGCAGTCACAGACAACAGGCTAAATCTGAACTGGTTGGTAAACTTACGACCAACCCTCTAGCTCCCAAAAATATTTTTAAAAGTTTTAAATATCTGCCCAGTCAATTATTTCATTGTGTCAAGTTACACGTCACACTCTCCTATAACACTCCAGGAACAACTGCCACCATCTCTGTAAGACTGTTACTGTCCACTTACAGTCACAGAGCAGGTATCCAAATCCCATGCTCACGAAAGCAGGTATCCAAACACTCGTCAAACATATGCATGAGCAAATGAACTGTTAAAAAAATCATCAAGAAGTTCAGCGAAAACGGGTCTGTAGAAGCAGTGGCATATTTCCTGTGCTTATCACACCAGAATGCTGAACTCCATACCAGAACTCCATACATGATGCAATTTACAGAAAGATGCTAGTGAATCCGTGTCAACTCCTCCACAGTTTTCACAAGGTCGTCTACAGTTGCATCTCTCTTCATGCCACTACCATCATCAATCTGTCATAAAACATCACAATAAAATTATTTTACAAAATTATAACACATAAGAAGTTCCAGAATATTAATTATTCAATCATGTTGAGGCAATAAAAAACAAAACAACAAAACAACCCCATCCTTATCAAATCTGACATTTAACATTTTTACTTACCTATGCAAAATGCATGGTAAAAGCAATCTGTAAGAACACTTATCATTCATTTCAAATCTTGATCTGCAGGAGCTAACTTGTCATAGTTTCTGTGAAAGGTGTGAATAAATCATCAAGTGACCTTCATCTATTGTAAGTGTAGTTAGAGATAAAAGTTTTTAACTAGATAATTTTTTTAAACTGCGTCATAATTTCTAACTCCTAAAGTCTACCCCAAGCTTTACAAGCTGACAGTCACATTAATCCTACCTGCAGTCCCTGCACCACCTCCTGCATTTTGTCACGTGACAAATCAAGATAGCTCTCGATCAAGTCACCATCAATGAAGCCCTGTGCTGGCTCTGTCTTCCTTTCTGTGTGGAATGACCTCCAGCTACACAAAACTTAAGGAACATTGAGCTACATAGATTTGACCTTTGGTGTCCACGTAGGTGGCTCAGTGAAATAAAAGGGACCTTATCATTTACAGAGACAAGCATAGCCCCATGTTAACACCTAGAAATGCAAATGAATCCACTTTCTAAACCAACATTCGAGGTTCATTGTTCTTGTGCATTTAAAGAGCTTATATTATCTAGTGTTTTTGGTGAGTTTTGTTTTGTGCAGGAGACTACGGTCAACTTATTCACTTAGTAAACTTGTCTGCAAAAGCTTTATATAAAACCCATTTAAAATACCTCAAAACTTCATTTATGCAGTGCACTCCAACACAGATATAGAATGTAGAATTTAAGAATGCCACAAAAGTATGTATTATGAAGGTAAAGTCTGTGAGGTATGATGGTGAAAAAGCACACCATAGAACTAGTGCTTTAATGTGGGATCTGCAGTTGCATTGTTGCTATTTTTATTTCTCCTGAATTTATTTTTTATGAAGTCTGATTCACACAAACCACCATTTAAAGCAGCAAATCATACTATACTGCTAAAAATTCACATACATATATATATTCCATAGGCATTAAATGATCCTCCAGGCTGCACAACCATATATTTGTCACACATGGCTTGCAGAAAAGAACCAATATTATGAAGCAGTAAAAGGATACAAGGAGTGTTCAATTTTGCCAACACTTTTGATGACTTGAGCGAGGCGATTCTGAACTTCCAACAAAAACATAAAAAATTCTTGAGGAAGCTGTGCCACTAGACCTGTAACAGTCAAGAAAACAGCACATTAAATAGAAGCAAAATAACTGTTATTGAAGTTGGTTTTTTTTCCCCAATCCCTCGAGTGGTGTCCAGGACTTGACCTTTCATTCTGATACCCAGGCATGCACAAATTTTCCCAAAAAATCCTAAAAATTGAGTTAAATATGACAGGAAGATAAATCAAACTTACAATGAAAGTTTAAATTCAAGAGAAAGAAACCAATTTTACCTCATTTCATTGTGAAATAGCACTTTCTTGTAAAACCGAAGAGAAATTAGGCATATTGTATTTCCTACAAGAAAATTTTGATACAGACTTGTGCACTACTGATGATTACTACAATGTCTAAAATCCTGTACTGAGTGGGTTTTAATGTTCCCACAACATGTAGAAATAAAAATAAGTTACGATGACGAACAACTTAAATGTCATCAGGAAGAGACTTTAAAAATGGTGAAAATTTTCTCACCATCTTTGTATGTGCACTTGTGTTACCATCATTTTTGATAAAGGAAAAAAAAAAAAAGGTATCCAGAAATATTCGCACGTTAAGATTAATGTCCCATTCCCCTGTTATAGGATGTACCTCTATTAAAACATGATTTAAAGTAAATGCTTGGATTTCATCCCTTTTCAGTCATAGTTTCTGATGCAAAAATTACTAAATATAATTCAGGTGGCCAATCCTGACTAGGAAACCCCCTGCCCCCTCCAAAAAAACAAAAAACAAAACAAAAAAACAAAAAAAACAAAAGGTAAACTGGGAGAAAATTATAAGGCCCCCTTCAGTCTGTGGAAGTTCTGTGAGATAACTGAAATGTGTCCATACCCACAGCTCCATGAACAGTACCGAATAGCACTGTGTTCTGGACTGGTGTAGTGCTCTCCCCTGCATGCTGCATCACAAGCGTCCCTGAGACCATCACCAGACAACATTATTTGGTCATCAGGTCCTTGAAACAACTGATTACATGCTCTGCTAAATAAGATTATTCTTTGTGACAACTGACTATATGCTCTGCTATATAACATCAATCTTCAAAAAGATATGACATTAAAGGCTGACTTTAAAAAAAAACAAACTATAAGAACATTTACCAGGAAAACATCTGGCAAAAGACTGCAAAAGAACATTTTCAGGAAGAATCTAGCCTTTACTTCGTGCTCCAAATAATTCACTAAGAAGTGAACATTCCTTTGTGAAAACAAAAGTATTCTTTACATGTTTACTGCAATTTTTGACACCATGTGTAATCCACGTATTCTCAGAAAATGTAAACAGCTGTCAATGCAGAGATAATGTTTGTTTTCTAAGATTAATTAAAATAATCAAGAGAGGACAAGGAAAATAAATACCATGTCGAAACATGTTGACAAATTCTCCTAAGTGAAACAGTCCAACCTCTTGCATTTGTGATCGTTCTTCGTCAGTGGGAGCAGCACTGCCAGTGAAAATGCAAACGTAATTTTACATAGCTTTTAATTTAAAGAATATGAAAAGCAAAATATAACTTGGTGCCTAGTAGCATCAGTTTTAACTGATGAAGGAAGTTAATCACAAGGGCACAGAAACAAGAACACAAGGTCTCACCTGTCTTTCTGGCATGTGAAGAGGTTGAAGGAGTTTTCAGCTCCTAAAAAGTTGTCATCATCCAGAATTTCAATCGAAGTCATCCAGTTGGGATTGCAATCTCGAGCAATCTGTTTCATGTTTTTCATGCACATACGTACATACAATGTGTTATAAAAATCACAAACAAAATGTATTGCACTGTTTGGTTCTCATTGCAATGAATATAAGGCTATAATACTGGAGATAAATAATGTGCAGGTATAATACCATTACTTACATTACTTATTATTTTATGCTTGCTGTATTGTTTGACAGTTTGCTCCTCACTGTGAGAGGAACCCTTGCTTGTAGCCAGTGGGTACATTTTTTTTTTAAAGACATGTTGCTAGTCGCAAGCATTTTTTCATTGGAGCCCATGCATGGCCGCAGCCCTATGCTCCTCATGGAGCAACAAGGACTAAACTAAACCATACATGGTTTGTTCCTGGTTAGCAAGTTCACCCTTGTGACCGCCAGCAGGATTGTATTAGAACACTTTGTGTTGATTTCGGCATTTGGACCCCCAGATGCATGCAGGCAACAGGCTTTCACCAAAGTGGTAAATACTTTAAGACAAAGATGCGAGAATTTCTTTGAAAACTATGATAGTACCATTTATTTCTATTACTTTTTGCATTTAGCTAGTTTCTTATGCCAACCACTGCTTCAAACATTTCAGGATTTTTAACTGTAACTGTGAGGGGAAACAACCTGGCATGTGGCACAGCCGGTTACAGCAGAACCAAACAGCCTGCTAAGCTCCCCTTCTGGTGCCAAGCTGACGGAAGAGTGGGGGAACACAGGACTGCAGACCAGCACTGTTAACCTGACTTCCAAGTACAATATTCCAGGGACAGATGCTTTCTTGCAGTAATTAACAGTCAGGCCTTTCAATGTGTATGCCTTATAAAACTAACTTTTTGCTGAATGAAAGAGCATGCATGTGGTGTGTGATATATAGCTGACACTTCATCCTTCACTTCAGCCTTTCCTACTCTGACTTGCACATTCTTTGTCCACATGAAAAGGCCGAGGTCATAGGTAAACCGTGAACCTACAGTTCATCAAGTTCCCAGCATCCACACTTACAACTACATAAAGACCATGATCATACACAATTCTTCAAGTATACTGGCAACATGCTCTCACTGCACACATTCTGCAATGAGGAATTATTTCTTGCCATACCTCTTCAAAGCATCCTTCACGTTGTTTGTATGCCAGAAGAGTCAAAGAGCGCATTAAGTCGCCAACCAAAACGAAATCGCCTTTCGTCTTGATGTAAAGAGCGATGATGCTGTTGAAGTTACTACACTCCAGACGAAGCTCCTTTTCTGCTGTCCACTCAAACAGTCGAACCTGTCAGCAGAAAATACCTTTCAACAGTAACACTGCATTTACCCCAACCAATCACAAAAAAAAGTTGGCGTAGCTAATAATAAAAGGAATAAAAATGAAAGCAGCTTTAGCCTCTTTTTGTAGCTAACTACTAAAGTATTTTCTTTGTATACTAACAACTCTGCCATACTTTATATAGATGTGCACAAATTATAAAATCTCTCCAAAAAGTGTTGGTGGATTACAAAAATCTTTGGCTATAAATGAAATGTTATTCATAAGATTAATTGTGCATTTTCTTTGTGTTTGACAGTTGCATTATAGTGATTGTTATTGTATTATTAATAACTAGTGTGAAGGTGAGTAAGAAATCTTTTTCTCATTTGCAGAGAGGGGAAAGATGAACATGCTCCCCACTAAAAATTAAATTTTTATTATAAATTGTCTTTCTTCAATTTTTGCTGGACGACCCGACCATATGAGTTAAGGAGCTCAATTTTTAACCAACCTGTACATTCTTAATGAGCCTGATACAGGTATGCACACAAGTATGCTCCACCTCAATAATGAGCCTAATACAGGTGAATAATACACAATCATGCTCTAATAATACACAATCATGCTCTACCTCATTCCAGCCAAGCCATTAAATACTCACACTGCTATTGATGCTGGCAAGCAGCTTTCCATTAAACTCGGCCATGGAATATGCTGCACCCTTGATTTCTTTTTCTCCCACCTGTGTTACTTTACCTGTGAACAGAGTTGATGATTTTTAGCCTCTAACATGATTCTGTTTCAAATATTGCCTAGATGCATGTACATCAGCATATCCTTGCAGAGTAACAATTAAAAACATAAGGAAAACAAACTGAATAAAATGGCAAGATCTTACTAACAGGGTGTATAGACAACAACTTTTGCAGGCCAAAAATAACCTTTTAATCCCTAGCACACACAGATCATGAACTACAATTTATGTCCCCTACCTTCTGCATAATGGAAGACAATGATCCGTCCCTGCTTTGGCTCAGCCTCTTCTGGGTGTACAAGCGCTGTGCCCACAATATAGTATGTGTTGGGGTCATCACCAAGCCGAGCTGAGATGAGGCTTGTTGCACACTCATTGGGCATCAACTGATGTGCATGCAGAACTACAAAATAATATTTCTTTTTAAGCCTAATAGATGGCATTTATGGATGGGGTGTACAAGTGACCACAAATATATCTGTTCTCTTGCTGACAGTTTTAGATCTGCTACATCTTCCATAAATGCACAATGGACAAACCTTCAAATGTATGCTGGTCAATGTACAAACCTTCAAATGTATGCTGGTCAATGACGAGTAGCGAGTGCACTTCCTGCTCATCCCCACAGACAAAGTCATTCATGTCACCACCACTGGCCGATGAAATTCCAAGAGGCTTTGCTACACTGCTGCCAGTGCTACTGCTAATTGTCTGGGCCTGTGTGCTGGCACTTGGTCGTATGGGACCTGCCCCTGAACCACCACTACTCTCAGAAATGTCTGTTCTCATAGATATTACCCCAAAAGTCTGTGAAGCTTCTTGGTATGCTATTCTCCTGGAAACACACAAAAACATCCATGCATTTTTACTGTAGATAAAGGTCTCTTGACAACTCTCTTGGATGACATGGTTCAAGCACAGACCCACCAATTAAGAACTGATAATGGTAGACAGAAAACTAGGATCAGACACTGAATGAAAAGAAATTGAGAGCACACATGCATCCTGAGTGTGAGATTTGTTACACAAGTGTAGATTACTAATCTTCACCTCATCATCGTCATCTACTTACCTTGGTGATTCTCCAAGAGGAATAGTTCTTATGTGAAGTTTTTGGATCTCATCAATGGTGCCGATCATAAGAGTGCTATCATTTGCCAGTGCCAAACTGAAAATTGTCACCCACACACAAAGAAAATTTATGGAATCCAGGAAAGAAATCTACCAGTATTTTAAAACATACAATTACCATAAAAATACAAAACATTTTTACGAATTCTTTACAGAGAATTGTTGTCTACTAATGGCAACATTAGAACATTACTTAAAATGTCAACACAAGTTAAAAAAGAACATTTTTATTTCCTATAACTGTATCCTGATTTTGCACACTGGTGTGACGAACACTTCCTTGTCTTGAATGCCTCAAAGACTAAGGAAATGATATTCGACTTTCCTATGAACAAACCTGAGGAAGTCACCAGTACTAGCCATGATGATGCCATCACGACAACGACTCTTATAAATATTTACATATTATCTTCAATAACAAGCTTAAATGGGACGTCAACACCGACATAATCCTTGTAAGAGTCAGCAATGCTTATACCTCCTACGGAAACTCGGGTCTTTCTCTGTCATTCTCACTAGGATCTATCAGTCCTTTATTCAAAGTTTCATCATATTTTCTTTCATTTCTTGGTTCTACAACCTCTCCCTAGTGAATAGGAACAGTTTTGTTTCCCTAGTTAATATTTATTCCAAGATCACTGGAACCCAGCAGAAGGACTTGGCATCAGCAAATCCTTAGGAAGGCATCCTGTATCCTTACTATTTATACTGTATTGGCATGTCTCGCATCTGGTTAGAGGTATGTGATGCCTGTGTGCAGAACCAATTGTCACCGCAACACATTCATTCCACGTGCCATTCACTTGATCAATTCTATTGGCCGTGATCTTGTATTAGCCTCTGGTGACATAGTGCCACCAACTACATCTTACTGTTGCTGGGAGTATGTGTATATATATATACACTGTATGTGTGTGAGGGAGAAATGATTTCAATGTGTATGTGTACTTTTCTGTCTATTGTTAACGTATGAGTACTACCTGGAATTGCCCTTGTGGATTAATAAAGTTGTATTTCCTAAATATTTACACACACAGCCATGTACAAACACTCCATTTATTGATCCCATACACACCACTAAGAAAAAGCCCCAAAATCAATGAATATGTAAGATCTGCATGCAACTACATAAAAAGAAGTCACAAACCTGTCCTGATAACCCTCCGAGTTCAAAGGGCACATGTGATTGACTTCCCGCAAGTTGACATTAGAAAACACCAGCTTGTGGTTAGAGGAATAGACAACAGTGGGTCGGTCAGAACAAGCAAACACGTTTGTTGTGGACAGTGAGCGAAAAGGTCGAAGCACAGTAGGCTGTGTTCCAAGAGTAACTTTCTTCTTCTCACTTAGCATACCTATTAGTGGAGCCATGATAAAAATTGTCAGTTATTACCCAATAAAACAAGATTTTAAAAAAATGGCCAAACGTACATCCCTCATCTGCCCATTACTTTCCATTCATTCCCTCTTCCCTTGAAAAAGATTCGCTTTTAAATTCTAATATGTACAACCCACCATTTCAAATTTCTTTTTTGGTAACAAACTGTCAATTTTATTAATCTTATGCAACAGAATTTGCATTAAAAAATATCTAAATATTCAAGAATACCACATAGCAGCAAGGCAATGAAACTGTTCAGTAGGCTCATTTAATGCGTTGTTCAGACAGGTACCTGTGTCAGGGTTGAGAGAAAAGTAAAACAATGATCCATCTCCTAAAGCAACCAACAGGTAGTGAAGCCCCTCAAATGTTGACATCAGTATCGATCGTGGAATGATTTCTGTTAACACATAATACATTATTTTTACCATGGTTTGAAAGATCTATTAAATAAGGACATCAAATAATAATGTAGGTATCAGAAATAACAGTCTGAATGAGAAACACACCTGGCGCCATAATGGGCATTATTTCACTCACCGCCACCAAGCATTTCCACATGCAGACTCTCAAAAGATGGCAATCTAAGGATGCGGGCTGAAATATCTGTCCACAGGCCCACAGCGATCAACTGTGCACGCCCTTCTCCCTCCTTCAGCGGGGTTATGTCTAAACATGCAATCTCATGCTCCATCACTGTATGGCTGCAAAACCCAAGGCAAAAGTAAAATTAGATTTCTCTGATGAGCTCTAATTCTTTGTGTTCTATCATCTAAGTAGTCATTTTTGCTACTGTGATATTATAAAATCCCTTTCAAAACCTAATTTGTCTCAAACTCAGTCTCGCATCAAAGTATGTTTTTTCCCTTCGCATTTTTAATTTCAATAAAAATAATTGCATCTTCTTTTGGATGCACATTAGACAGTACTGATGACCAAATGTCTACATCTGCTCAGACAAACTTGTCAATAAATCCTCATTTTTAAAGCTCGTAGGCAAATTAAACTGTAATTTCAGATGGGTTGGGGGCGGGGGTGAGAATACCAAAAAAGGCAAGGAAGATCATAGACAAGGCAAGTCCTACGAGTGCCCAACAACAGTCACTTCAAGTATCTTTTGATTATATAATCATTTCCTCATTCTTCCTTCTTACACCACCCCATTCATTCATCTCTCCTGCTGGGCTGCTCTTCTCACCCAACGTGTGTGATTTTGCCTGGAGCAAGCTCTAGATAGTGCAGCTCTGACCCAGCAGCAATGGCTGCCTGTGTAGTGTTGCAGCTGGCCAGACTGATGTTACGGCCTTCTGGGCGAATTGTCCATTCACACAGCAATCCCTGGTCTGTCAAACTGACTAGACGCACTGATCGCTGAGTTATCTAGATCAAAATAATAAAAGCTATTTCATTAAAGGAAACTGAAATGACTTATTAATTTTGTCTTTAGGAAACTGCTCTTTTAGCCAAATACTATTGTGAAATAGTAAAGTCCGAAAAAAAAACCCTGAAAGGGACAGGGCTGGATGGCTTTCAAAAGTACAAAACAAGAAAAATATAAATTTTTGTATCTGCATGCTGTCGGAATATCCTCTTATTTGTAACCTTTAAGGAAGTAAGGTATCATCCACCCCATTATTTTCTGTACCATATGCTCCAAGTTATGGCAACAGCTTAAGTCCAATTCACCATTGATGATGTAAACACATAAACGTGTTTATAACTATGACTGAACGGATATCAATTATCATTTTCATTCCTCTTTTAAAAGCAAGGAATACAGACTTAAAAACCTAAATAGTCAGAAATGTCTATTAGAGTTAAAAAACTGTGTCCATCAAGTTCTAGACAAGTTCTTTAAAATCCAAGAACAGTCAGGCTTCTGTATTTTTTTTAAATGTCACCTGAAGCATCTGGTCAGGGGTGATGTTGATGCAAACAAATGTCTGACTGTCCCCATCAAAACCAGGCAGCTCTGTCTCCTCCACTTCTTCTCCACTCAGCATCAGGACCCTATCAAAAAAATAAACTCTCACAACCTGTTTGTGACAGCATGTCATAATTAGTGTGACTATTTCCTATGAAATATGGACCATGGATGCCTGCAACCTATGGTGATGCTAGTAATACTGTTCCCTAATATTTGATCCAGCACAATTTGAACTTAACTCAATTAGGTCACCTCCCTTTCAGACAAGATGTCTCCATTCGTTGCCACATTTCGGATATTTTTCAAAAAAATTATTCAAAAATAACTATTCCTCACAAAAATATAATTTTGGTTTTAAATATAACTTTTAACAGAAATGAACTGTTTTACCTTTAGGAAATGGTATGTTTTGGTTCTTGAGAAAATTCGTCCAATACTAAAGCAACACTTCCTTTCTCTGAGAATATATTTTAAAGAACTAACCTAGACTGCCCCACAAAGGACATAACAAGCAGGTTGTCAAACACTTCAGAGTTCTTTTTTAAAGCCCAAATACCTGCAAAATCCAAAACAAGTTAATCACCCAACACAGGCAAAAGTTTATTACTAACAAATCTGTCATAGGTCATATTTGTCTTCTTCCTTCAGCCAAAGTATTTTGTAAACTTTTAAAAAAAAATGAAATTTAGAGAGTAAACTTTCTTTCTTCAAGACTTACCAAATGACATGACCACAGAAGATAAAGAGTTGCACTTGCTCTTTACCCACTGAAAAGTTATCTCCTTAACAGTGAGCTAGCACATGTCTGGTGTGCAGAGCACTTCACTAGTCAGGCGAGCAACTCTCCTGTATAAAGACAACTTTTCAATGGTTAAAGAGCTAGTGTAACCTTAATCTTCTACAGTCATGTCATCTGGTACAGTCAAAGAAGAAACTACAAAATGATGTAGTTTGCTTTAAGTACAGTAAAAAAGCACCGTCTTTGATGAATTATAACATAATCAGACAATTATCTAAGATGTATTTTCAAAAATTTCTTTATACACACAATCTAACCCAGGAAAACAACTTGTTTCAGACTAACAGTATTTATCCAATGCATGATTATCATTAAAAAAATTATGCAAAACTTCGAATAAAATTAGCAAGATAAAGAATCCAACAACAAAAAAATTCTATTCATACCCTTAATTCCTGGCAGATCAATACTTGCATGCTCATGGATGCCAATTCCATTTCTTATAATGCGAAGTGAGCCTTCTTTGTAAGCGCCGGAGCATGTCACAAGCTGGAAAATGTTAAAAACTATTGTGTACTTCAGAAGCTAACTTTTCCGACTACCAAAAATTTATCACAATGAGCTAATGATCCACAAGGCTCACTACAAGTAATACAAAATGGCAATTATCAAGCTAAATACACAATAGAAAATGCTATAGGTAAGTATATGATGCACAAAAACATGATGATGCACAATTTAGAGTCCTGTACATTTAGCCTATTTATCCACCCCATTATTTTTTGTACCATATGCTCCAAGTTATGGTATCAGCTTAAGTTCAATTCACCATTGTTGATATAAGCACATAAACGTGTTTATGACTATGACTGAACGGATATCAATTATCGTTTTCATTCTTCTTTTAGTCCCATTCGGGTAATAAGAATAAGTCATGACTGACCACAAGCATATCTACTTTTATTTTAAATCTGCTTTGTGTCTCCATCTGGTGGTGCAAAATGGAGATCCAAAATGATGATCATTTGTTTTTCTAAAAGCAAACTTAATATATACACTGCTTCTATTGACCAAGGAATAAAGCTCATTAACTGCATTAGCAATAGTTAAATATGTGTTACACTTAAAGACCTTAAACATGATAAACATTATTTACCTGTCCCTGCCCTTGGCGCTCCAGATCAACCACACACATATCCACGATGGGACCCAGATTGACAAAGGTTTCCATGATTTGAACAAATGACCCATTTTCATCTGGCTCTACATTCAACTATAAAAGGTGAAAAAAACAGTGACAAAAATGGAATGATAAGCAATTTGAAAGCATTACCTCTCTCTACACACACACACAAAATGCACATACACAGAAAGCACCAATAAAACTCATCGTTTAAGTGATATATTGTTTCTCACTAATCCAGTTTTGTATGTTTCAATCTTTATTTATCTGTATACATTCTTTAACTTGTGATGAGCAAATAGCACAAAAACAATAATGTACTAATAGATGAAATGAAAACTTTGCTTAAACATACCTTTACAAGCTGAGAATCTCCAAATCTGGAACCAATGAATACTACACCATTGTCCAGGTATGTAATGCATTCAGCAATTGTTGTCTGAAAATGTAGTTAAGTCACTGTCACTCAGGTGCAATGGCTTGTGTATTAAAAGAAAGGGGGGGGGAGTAGAGTGCACTGAGATAATGGGCAACTTGTAACAACACTAAATATTCTCTCTAAAATAGGAACACAAAGAATGTGCATTAAGATATTGGGAAACTTGTAACAACACTAAATTTTCTGTTTTCTTCATCTACATCATACCTCCCCTAACAGTTCCACTTTAAGATCTTTCACGACATGAGATCCATCCATCTTTTCCTCTCTCTCGAGCAACAGCATAAACAGACGACCTGCCATGTCACCCAAAAGGTAGCGTGATCCATTTGCATCTACTCGACCATAGCATGTCAATGCACTCTGCTGCAAGACAATAAAGTCAAACTTCTTAGCAATGTTATTTTAAACACATGGAATTCTCACCATGTTTACAATCACAAACACATATTTCTTGCACGCGACCAAATGTGTTTATTTAAAAAATTATTAACCTCACATCTTTTATTGCAAAGAGTTTTTAATTTACTTAACATTGATTAGAATCCTGTTGTTTTGTTCCTGCTTTGAAGAAATTAAAGTTCTCTTAAAGTACTACTTGACTCTTTATAATTCACTCAAACATGGACGGCAAAAAGAAAAACCCTTACACATTCACTAAAAGAATGAGCAAAAGATCTTGAGCAGGAATGAGTTAAATATCAAATAATCTTTGTTATTTTCAATTATTTTCTTCATTATTTTATTGGTACAGTTATGACTTCAACTGGGCTCTCAAACATTATAAAAAAGGAAAAAATAATCCCACATAACAAACACTACCTTAATCACTGGTGGGGCTATCGGGATGTAGTTCTCTCCCTTGTGATAAGTTACTGACTCTTGGCCAATGATGATAGCTCCTCCATAGGGTTCTGGGACTGTAATCACAAAATAGAAAACTTTACTGTTTACCAGAGAGTCTTTTTACAATAAACTATCAAATAAGCTCTACACTGAAATGGGCACCTATGTCTACCAAATATCTAAATATCTCTTTTACAAAACAAAACTTTCTCTGAAAAAGCATTTAATAGCCTATGCTCACTGCTGAAAAAAAAACAACAAACTTGCACAGTTCAGATTTGAAGATTTTCAAATGATTTTTTTTTTAGCTTCATGCACAAACGCATACATGATAAATGAATGGAGATGATCTGAAGTTCTAGTGAAAACTCTGTGTAAGAAGCAGTGTCACGATTGACATTTTTCAGCACTAACGTAACTTTGTGTCTCCTGTAATACTTTCATACATACCTCCTATAACCATGCAAGCCTCTGTTTCAACATTATCTTGTTTCCATGGTCCTTTCTGAAATTCTTTGTCCCTCAGAGATATCTCATAAGTCTTCACATGCCGTCCATGATGGTCCTGCAGCATAAAACATATCCTTCTCATGAGTTCTTGTGCTGCTGAGGGAATATAATGGACTGACATACCAGGCTGTTAATGGACCATCATTAACTTCAGGAATGAGCACACGAAGATGGTCAGAGGTTGCGACTGCCGTTGCCTCAGACTAATCACACTCCTGACACCTCTACCAACTCACGCCGACATTTATCGTACACCCAAACTTACACCAAATTGCTAATTATACTTTACTTGACTCTGAGCCCCCAGCGCGCATACCCAATAACAAACGCAAGGCAATTTAGTGTAAATAAGAAATTATTAATGATCAAGAGTTTTACAAATCAATTTACAAGATTATGCAATTTTAAATATGGCTGTTCTCTAGGTGTCCTGTCAACTTCCCTATACTGTATCTAGTCCAGGTATCATAAGCCACTAATTACCTTAATTCCTACACATAGTACACTACACCCTTCTAAAACACACTTGCCACTTATCTCTTCACACAAAAGTCTCTAGCCAAGTGGAGGGCCCTCCAATGTTGCTGACTTCTGAGAATCCATTGAAGTCATTCAGTCGAACGTTGTGGCCTTTTTCACGAGCGCTGAGACTTCTGGCACTACCGTGTGCCACCATGTATCTCTCTCGTCCCTCTAGGCAGGACTGCTGTCTCAAGCTTAACAGCATCCAACAAGGACCAATGCTTATCTGCCAGGCTCTGCCTCTACTGTTTGCAGCCAAACAGCTACTGGTGATGAAGCGTTGAGCACTCTATGATAAAGTGGGTCATGCACCTCGTGAGTCAGTTGTGCTGAAGCAGTCACATTTCCAAGACAGCCTCACAGCGGAGAATCTGAACACCCTTGAACAGATCTCTGTTACAACTTTCTTCCTCGAGAGCCCAGTGCAAAGACAATTCTTCCCCGATCACATTTTTAAATCCTCATCTGCGAGGATCATCCTCTCTCATGAATGGTCAAGCATACTACACACTTATTTCCAACCATTCTGCTATCTAGATACATCTAATCACTACATAGCTAACACATGACAGGCAGGTGGTCACTTTGACACTTACCACTGCCCACACTGCACCCCCCTTCTTACCCTCTTCTTACTTGTAAAGTGGTCTGCGACTGTGGCGCCATCCCGCCTGACTTTCTAGTCACTGTGTCCAGTCGATGGCAATAACAACCAGCGGTGTTGTCCTGCTCTAGGTATGCTGTGGCCTTACAATTAACGGGCATATTCTGACCACTGCTCTCCCCCCTCTGCACTATGTCCACCATGAAGTAAGCGGTCCTCGATTTTCTACTGATTCCAGGGGAGATAAGTGGTGGGGAGACTTCCTGGTCTTTTGTCCATCCAATGGTCCAGTACCACCAAAGGCCGACTACTCTGTCCTCGACGTAACGCCATCTCAACCGCTAACTCATCCCCACATGTACCCATTCCACCTTCTGGCAGTCTGTTTACTAGCGTGTCCACTCAACTCGTGAAGGGAACAGAAGTGCAGCACCAACATTATAGCCCTATTCCCAGTTATCATATGACAGGACCAAGTTTGTTAAGAAAATGTAACTTGCTTCTGCTTTTCTGGCTAAAATGAAGCAAACATCAATAAAAACCTCTAATAAGAGAACCTTTGACGAAAGAAACTAATTTATACATCTTGTGATATACATGTGTAACAGATACATGCAACACTTAAAAATATTCAAAAATACATAGGAACATCTGATTCACCTGGTGTACAAGAACTACTGTGGGTGTGGCACAGCCATGAAGGAACTGCATGTCAATCACCATTAACTCCTCCAGCCTACACATAAATGGATATAACAACATATATTAGAAGAATAACATTACAGTTGGTAACAGAAAAAGCTTTCCTATTTACTTTCTTGCTATCTACACAAACTCACAAATCTGCTTGACTACTCATGTGCACATTTTTCCTACATCTTAGTTCTCAGTGCTGCGCTTATAAGGCAAAACTTTCATGGTAAAGGCACTGTTCCTACAAACTATTTTTGAAAGTTATAACACACTGCAAACATCACATCAAAAACATTATGACAATGATCATCAAACAAAAGATGATGCAATAATACTCGCTGCTAATAAAGTAGCAGTATTTATACTAATTCACAGAATATACAATGCATGCTTGTGAGTCTTCACTTTTCCCCCAGTCCCCCCACCTGCCCCATTTGTCATTTGTAAACCTGTAGCCATGAGCCATGCATGGACAGCGACAAACACCCAGTCATGGGTAGGTATGTGCAACAAAAATATTTATGTAGATTATTATTACAACAATTGTGTGACAGATGATTCCTTCCTTAAAAAAAACAACTTAAAAACTCTTCATGAATCCGACACTTCTTCTTCTTGACCCCAGTCGCCTCCAGTGGAGCATAGGGCCGCAACTACACCCTACCATCAGACCTAGTTCTGTGCGTCCCTTTCCAGCTGTCTTTGCATCTCTGTGGACTAATCTCCATGTCTGTCTGGGTCTCCCAACCCTGCGCCTCCCCTGTGGATTCCAGCCTAGTTAATCCAAAACTAATTACATGTTATAAGTGAGATTTCATATTTTACATTTATAGATGTTATAAGTGAAAGAATTATGAGTTATTGTACCTGATGTTGAAAGCCTTCAGCTCTTTGTTTTCTCTTTCTAGGGGGATGACTTTGAACAGGCCATCATAGAGACGAAGTCCAATGACACGACACTGTGGATCAATTATTCCAATGATGCCTGTTTCTGATGGTCTGCCAATACGGTCCTGCCATAGACATACCAAAAATGAAAAAAGAAGCTAAAATAATTCAACATTATCAGAAACACTATCAAGTTATAGAAATAATAATTATAAATAACGAAGACAATTTTCAAACAATATCATGAAGAAGAACCAAAAACAAACTTCATTTTTAGAACAAAAGAAAATTCCTTGCCTGAACATTGCCATGAGCTCGTGCAATAATCTCAGTTGTCTCCCCATCTTGTTGATATTCTAGAATCATGGCATTGTAGCGTGCTGTGAGGACAAAGAGAAGGTCTTTGTTTTCCCCCTGTGACAGATGAAATTTGTTTGTGCATTGTGTAAATAATTCTGCTTTAATTTCTGCAACCTACTTTCATGGCTGAAGCTCTCCGCTCAATACAGTTCCCATCCTTCATTTGAATTTAGTACAAGAAAACAAAAACCATGCTTCTTAAAAATCCCATCACTTAAATGTTTTTAAAAATGCTTTTCAAAATGTTGTATCATCAGCAGTTGCACCTTCCTTATGCAAAAGCTCAAATAGCTTTATTTTGCCTGCCAAGCTGCACTGGCTTGTTATTGGGTAATGGGCAACAAGGCCATACATTGAAACTACAAGTACCTATAAATTTCACTTGAACAATAAAAACCAGAATGTTTATTAAGCGCACTACTGTTAATAATAGTAGTGATAGTTATGCATTTGTAAATCATGAAATACAGACATCTCAAGTTTCCATATTTCTACTATCTTATGTGTATATTACATTGTTTGTGTATATGTTCCTTAAATTTTGAATTATTCTATATAAAATAATAATAGTGTGTCCTTGTAATGCATATCATCATTACCTAGACAGATTGCCCTCTCTGCACAGACCAGTAATGATGCCTATATTATAGGCACACTGAGAAACATGAAGATGAAGTACAAGAGTAGAACGTAAAGCAATGGATGAGGGTAGTACTGTAAACAGTGTACAAATGGAATCATTACATGATGATTAACATGACAGACAATATTACAAAAGAGTTAAGAATGGTAATTCAGGGATAGTACTTAGTGAACAGATATGTTTTCTGAGAGCATTTGAATGTAACTTTGGAGTCCAAGTGGCGAATGTGATGTGGAAGAGAGTTCCACTGTCTGGCAGCACAGAAGGAGAATGTCCATTGTCTATGACTGTCTTTGTGGATGAGAAGGATAGAGTACAGGAGTCTGATGAATAATGAAGGTTTTGGGCAGGGGTGTGCACAGACAAGATTTCAGTAAAAGAGTCCATAGCACAGAGCTGAGAGCTTGTAGTCTATTCTATCTTTAATTAGTTGCCAATGAAGAAAACGAAGATAAATTTTCAAGTAGTCTTACCTGTGGACGAAACAGCTCCATGACTGCTATGCGACCATATATTCCAACTTCCTTCACAGGACGCAGCCCTTCTGGTGTTACTGAGTAAATCTCCATCCTAGTATTCTTTGCGATGATCAGATTAAGATCATCAGGAGATGTGAAATTTCCTGAAAAGAAAAGGTTGCACAGTAATTATATATGACCATCCATGGAACTGGAGGTTGGAATGAGACCAAATCAAGCATGTCAAACATACAAGAATTTTTAAAAAAATTACGTGCTTCATTAAACTATGATAACTGATTTGAGGTTTTCATTTGAACAATTTGCATGAATATCTATGAAGCTATAGGAGTTTTGCTCCGTGTCTTACTGTTGGTGTAGAAGAAAAACCAACAGAAGTTAATATCATTGATGATATAAAATTTTAAACAACTGAGTTGTTTTAACAACCCTTAATAAACAATAATAGTTTAAAGATTGTATCCACAGATACCGTAGGCATCTCTTCGACATGTAAGTTCTCTGGGGCTTTTTGGTTAATTTAATTGCTTTCCTTAATACCATTTTTGTTTCCATCACCTTTCTTTGAGCATGGGATCAAGGCTAAGAGATAACATTTATCTTTGTTTACCTTTTCACAGCACACCGAGCCTACCGTAATGGGAGCTGGTCATTTTTCCCGAAGACCATTTTGCCCCTCAGTCTAAGTCAATTTGTTCCAGCTATGTCCATTTCATCCCAAGACCAAAAAGTCAAATCATACCAGGACCAAAAAACAAATCGATCACCAATGAAAAAAGTAGCTATTACATCAAATATCACTTAAAGAGCCAAACATTGTTCAAACAATAATGATATGCAAACTCAGTTGCCTATTTTAAACAGAGCCATTCAAATAAGTCTCTATACGTGCCGGTGTGTATGTCAGTGTGCATAGAAAAGATCAAGAATATGTGCAACACTGTGACATCAGATAGCAGCCTGAAACTTATCTTAATGCAATGTAGAGACATGTCCACCCACCAATCCCCCCCAAAAAAAAAATCATTTTTCAAACAAACCTCAATGAGTAATAATGCCAATATCATGGAATATTTTAGGGGGTTCAAGTCTAATTATTCCCCCTTCTTCTTTGCACTTGAATCGGTGATCGATTTGTCTTCTGGGCCTGGGACAATTTGACTTTTTGGTCCTGGAAGAAAAATGTCTTACCTGGGAAGAAATTACTTAGGCTGGGGGGGGGGTATGACTGGGGAAAAATGACCAGTGACCACTATAAGATGCAAAAAAGTACCACAGAAATGTGCTTTAATATCAACTCGAATATCTCCGACAACATGATTAATACATATTGATTAACTTAATAGCATATAAAGTGATAATGGTTATAAACTGAACCTTCGCCTGTAATTTATTATTAACTTTCAGTGCAATGACTGAATTTTTAGTGCACTCAGATTGTCACAATCACAGTATAATTTGAAAATACAATTTATGATTGTAGGACATGAAAGAAAATTTCTCTTTTGTAAAACTTCCTGATTAAGCAGTAAGCTGCTCTACCTTGTATTACATTAAACTTCTATGATTCAGAATCAAAACACAGAGTAAGTGGGGAGGGGAGAGAGGTTGGTGAGGGGAGGGTAGGTTATTGAATTAGCGTTACTCTTAGCTGATTCATTTAAGTCTCTTACAACTTTTCCCTACCACTGCACAATGCTCACTTCTCTCACTCAGCTCTCTCTCTCACACACACACACTGGCCAAGATTAGATTTTGTCATTCGAGTAACGACGAACGTGTAGTACAAATGTCACAATGCTGATTTTGTTTCTAAACAGCGACGCCCCCACCACCAGCGATAAATTGTTTCACATAGAAATTATTACCTGTAACACATGCATTTACTGCTGTCGGTTTGTGAGCTGTTACGACGTAATTATACGCCATTCTGCTGCTTCTCAAATACACTCCTTCTTGAAATAAATCGCCGAACGCTTCCACCGGAACTTCTGTCAAATTGGATTAGGCGCATGCGTGGCGCGAAATTGCACTTCATGAGTTCTGGTTGCAGTGAGTTGTAATCGGCACAGCATAGTTTGGTATACGTTTTTTTTTCATCATTCCAGAAAAAACGTTCAGCTACAAAATACACATATTCTGGGATTAACTTGTATCTGAAACCTTAAAGTCAAAGTGGGAACATGCATAAGGATTTACCATCTTAACCACTAAAGTTAATTCCCTTGACTTCGTTTTACGTCTTTGCGTTCTTAGTCTGTGTTGAAAAACATCCCTAAAACATTCCTTTTCTTCAGCTGTAAATTTTACCGTCATACAAAACTGCTCTTGAATAAATAATTTCTAATTTTTTTTATTTATGTTTTTCGAAGGATACAAAACCATATGTGCAAAAAATATATATAATCCAAAAATAATAGCTCACGTAAACAGAAACTTAGATGTGCTGTTAGAATTAGCATCAAAGAGAATCAAACTTTAGTAATAAGCGTGCCCTTTAACATACAGCATATTTCTCATTATTTCGGCAAGGCTGTTGCCAAATATTTCACTACACAACAGCGTGTTAATGATTCTTTAATATATCACCTGATGTTCTAGGTCGCATTTTCATCCTTCCACAACTACTTCCTGACCCTAAGGTAACAACATTACAAGAATGTCGCCAGATATATTTTTAGATGTGAATTTTCTTCCAACTGTAGTGATTAAAGTTTGTATACATGGAATATGCGTCAGAATTTTCAAATAATACGATGACTTTGATAAATCCATTCCAAAGAGTGAATGTCATCTACTGTTCACCATTATGAACAAATTTGCTTTTTGAAGAAGTTCAGTCATAAAAGTTGTATTTTTTTTTATGAGATAACTGTGTTACATAAGGAGCTTATATACTGTTATTCTTTTAGAAAGATTGCATCACTAAAGTCTGCCTGATTGCATAAATCCTTGTAGAAATTTTTGATTTAAAAAAAAATTCATCATTTACTAAATTTGCACAGAGGATGGCTGAATTTGGATTTGCTCGTTATGGTCAAGATGATGAAATTGAGGAAGAGGAAGAAGATGATGATGTGGTATATCAATCTTAATTTTTTTTTTAATTAGAAGTCTACAGTTTTATTTGTGTAGAAGATTTGAATGGTTTGTATGATAATAAGTCTGGAAATATTGTGAAGGATATTGCCAGGATTATAAAAGCTTTTTCTTAATAATAAGGTGCAATAAAAGAATACACACATATATATATATACTGCTGAACAGCTAGATCATACTGATCACATTTACATTATTTTCTTTCGGGGTGATAACTTACCTTAAATTAGCAGCAATTTAGCAGGAAAGCATCACCAAAACATAAGATGGTGAAACTTTCAGCAAAGAGTGTCAGTAACAGAAGAAGCAAAATATGCCTTTCAAAATTTCTGGAAGAATTAAAACTATAGTAAAAGTTATTTTGAAATAGCACTGATGTGTTAATTTTGCTGTAAAAGTAACAGTTTTACTTTACAGCCAGCATATTCCGCTTCAAGAGATGGCATTGTCTTCCTTGTAGACTGTTCAAAAGAAATGTTTGAAATAGGAGATGATGGAACCTGCCATTTCCAGATTTCTATTAAGGTATTGACCATTTTGTCTTTTGAATGATAAATGCATATGTTTTACTAAATTTTGCATCTAATAATACCACCTTTTTTTTAAGAAATCAAGTACAACTGATAATTCTTTAGGTTATCTTCAGTAACGTCTTTCCAAAGCACTAGTTTTTTGCAATTTCGCAAAATAATTATGCCAACATTTTGTTGCAGTGCATTAAAACAACAATGCAGAACAAAATCATCAGCAGTGAAAAGGACTGTGTTGGAGTTGTTTTCTTTGGAACAGTAAGTGTTATATAATTTTTTCCTTACTTTCCTCTACCAGTTTTTTTATTAGCAAGCTTTAAATTATCCTTGATTTTTGGCATATAGGATGGATAGAAATATTGCTGATGGCATATCACAACCATGGAGTAAAATATATATATAGTAGGTATATGAGATGTTATATAGGATATATATATATGATACAGTGGAACCTCGGTTAGCGAACGCCTCGGATAGCGAATATTTCGGTTAACGAACAAAAATTTCGCTAAAAATTTGTCTCGGATAGCGAACAAAATTTCGGATAACGAACAGCCACGTGAACCACACGTGACCGACCAGCGTGTCATCATTCGATCTCGAGACACAGTTACGATTGGTCGTTCCTTATCTATGCGCATTCTTCCTATTTAGTGATTGTTGTGCTTTATTTTAATAAGACAATCCTCAATCATGGCTCCAAAGAAGATTAAGAGCAATTAATAGTAGTGAGGTAATGACAAGGAAGCGGCCAACAAATGAATTGAAAAAGGAAATGATTTCAAAGTATGAAGGTGGCATGCGTCTGTCGGATATGTGATGTCGTATTACCGAAGTGTTTTACAAAAAGTCAGAAGGAACAGACACTGGACAGGTTTTTACCTTTAACCTCAAAGCTACAGAAAAGATAAGTCTCCCCCGATTTTATAATGTCACGTGTGCTCATGGAGGGGGAATCAATTCCACCCCTTCCTCCCCACACCTGCTTCCACCCACGCCGTCAAAACGACAAGTTTTCTGATGTTTAAATGCTTTCGTTAATGTTTTTATGTTTATTTAACTCCATTTATATTGCATTATAACTGTTCTCATTAAAACAAATACCTATATATATATAGCCTGTAACTTTCAAATATTAGCGAGTCAACAGGGGCTGGGAACCAATTAAATCTATTTCCTTTATTTCTTATGGAAAACATTGTTTCGGATAACGAACATTTCGGATAACGAACAACTTTCCAGAACGGATTAAGTTCGTTAACCGAGGTTCCACTGTAAGTGCTGATTTATGACAATGTCTTTTTTTATGGGCCATCCAAAAGCACTGTTAATGAGACTACATCATGGAATCCATTTTTTTGTAGGAGAAAGCTGTGTGAAATATGTTTATGCCCAATGAATTAATGTAATTCCAGTCATTGAAATAATTCCTTAAAAGAAAAACTTCATGACTATTTTTTACAGAACTGTGTTAAATTTGCATTTGGCTTTCAGGACAAAAGTGATGGCCCTAATAAACATATCAACATATATCATGTAAGTCCTGAGTGTTTGTGGAGATATTTATAATGTTAGTTAATCATTAATCATGTTAGTTAATAAATCTCCTGTAGTAACCATGAAAGGTCTTACATTCATTGAACAATTTTTATGACTAATTGTTTTCATCTTGGAAAGATATCACCATTTTGGATGCATATTATGATTAAGTGATTATGTTGCAGCATTACAGTTTTTAACATAATCACAGTACCATATATATTGTGTAATATACATCTCTATATGAAGTCTAATGATGTAGATATAAACATGTAAATAAGGCTTCAAGATCTATTCAGCTGCACACATTGATTAGATATGTAGTCACACACAGATGGGTAAGGGAGGAGGGAAGAGAATCTTAGAACTCGCTTACTATGCTATGAAATCCACAACAATAGTAAAATAACACAGAAATTTTTTATTCACGGTACTTTTTTTTTGGGGGGGGGGGGTAAAAACAAATTTTGAAGAGAAAAAAAGTGTTATGAGCTAACACAATTTGGTTCAAAAAGATTATATAATTAAACTAAGGATTTTTGCTTCCAGGACTTAGATCAGCCATGTGCCAGCAGAATACTGACCCTTGAGAATTTAGAGGAATGTCAGTATCACTTGAATTTTTTTCTTATATCTGAACCATGTTAAAGATAGATGATTAGTATTACGTAGAAAATTATTGTTGTTATTTGTAGGGAGTGAGAAGTTGTGTTTTCTGCATCAAGCTGATGGGACTTTGATTCATGTATTGCATTGAAACTTTAATGTTCACATTCATTTACAAGCAAGTGCTGATAAATGCACATAGTCACATTGTTAAATGAATGTATGTTAATCATTTATGTGGATATATATATTATCATGTACAATATCTAATCTTTCAGTAGGCTGGAAGGATTTTAACAATGTCTATGGCCATAACCCTGGTTACTCACTTGCGGATGCTTTCTGGACTTGTGCAGATATGTTTTCAAAATGGTGAGTATCAAGTTCTATGGTTTTGCTTTGGAAGAAGAAGGTTTCTTTGGTATAAATTATAGTTATTTCATTTACATTCTTCCATTACTGTTATAAGGAATTTGTGAAGAAAGAGATCTGTAGCTATTCTGCTTCACTGCTGATTTGTCACATTTGTTCCATTCTAATTTGTATTTCTGGCCATGACTGTGTGTTACAGTCCTCAAAAACTGCACTTGAAACGAGTGATGCTATTTACCAACAATGATGACCCCCATGCAGGCAACCCTATTTACCAGGTACTAATATTCTTGTTTATTGGCTTGAATGTCTATGTAAAGTGGATAATTCTTTTTAATGTGGCTTTTTGCTGTAAACTCACTGATGACATGCCGTTAGTTGTAATAAAATCTCAGTATATTTACATTTGTGCTCACATACATTGTTTGCAATTTGGGTAGCAAATTTGTTGCTATGGCTGTACCCAAATGCCATGGGTTTTTTTGTGTGTGTGTTTTTTTTTGTTGTTTTTTTTTACATTTTTTTAAGTTCCTATGGGTAGGTGATGGGTGCATGCATACAGGTGCCAAGAATAACATTATTATTTTAGTATGATGTAAGAGAATTTCTGCAGAAACAAGCTTGCACTAAAGCTGGTGACCTACATGATGCTGGTATAGACCTTGAACTCATTCATCTGTCTCGCCCTGGCCAAAAATTTGATGTCAACAAGTTTTATAAGGTAATGATGTGGGACTGCTTAAAAATTGTTTATTTTTAAAGAAGATATTGGAGTGGGAAATATTTTCACTGAAGAATATTTTTTTAATGTAAAACTTCACATAAATATACATGTCAGTAACAGTGTGTGTTTGTGTCAGAAGCAGGGAACATACATGTGTATATGCATTATTGGCCCACCTACTTTTCCATGTGTTATTACCATCAGGCCTGACGAGAGGGGGGGACAGGGGGGTCTGGTGTACCCGGGCCCGCGGCTGTCAAGGGGGCCCGGTCTTGGTCAGTGGGTTTTTTTTTTATACATTATATACTGGGAAAATAATTTACGATTACAAGTACAAAAGGCCCCGAAGAGGTCTGTCCCAGGGCCCGGGCTGGCTCTCGGCGGCCCTGATTACCATTAACAATAAGTGACCTAATATAGCACTGTACACAAACCAAAGTCATGCTCACTTTGCTTTACAAAAAAAATCCCCACCATTTTGACAAAAAGAAAGGGAAAATGTCCTGGGAAAATGCCAACTAAAAGCAAGCTTACGGCACATCTAGGTAACATCAACACATATAGACACATAAGTATTTGCACAAACTTAAGTAGATTTCTTTGCATCTTCTCAAATGTACAGTTGCATAACTATGCACGTACATGTATGCACTGTTTGTTGTCAACAGCATAAACTTCAGTCTCAAATGCAGAATTCTTTTGTCATGATTTTTGTAAATTTCTGTAAAAGCAGGATTACGTAGATGCTTCTGTAGAAGAATTATGCTCTCTTCTTCCATCCTTTTCTACACACTCTTAGGGGGTCATAACTGGTGTATCTTACCCTATGGCCAGCATACATGCAGCATTGTCTGCTTCCCTTTTTCATGGCAAAGAAACTCGACCATTATAGCAGTAGGGAGAAAAGACCGACAGTCAAAAAAGATGACAGTTTTTTTTTTTGAAGGCCACAGACAGTGGAAGGAACATCACTCATGTTTATGTATAATATACTCTGTGTGTGCATATATATGCACACAATGTGGTCAAATGCTTGTGTTTACATGCACAATATGTAAAAGCAGGCTCTTCTATATCCCGATGATTGATGTGGACATTCATAAATGGCCCACCTACATTATATATATAAAACAGGATCTTCTGTATCCTGATGATGAATCAGCACAGCTTCCTGACCCTGCAGAACGCCTTGAAGAGTTGCAGACAAGGTAAGTGGTTATCATCACATTAGCTCTTTGCATAAGAAAGAGCAAATAATGCCTTCAAGTCTTCCAAAGGGTAACAAACAGCTGACCACTTAATGCAGATTAAATAAGGTGCTTAATTCATGTGATGAGTTGTTAGAGGTTGTTAAATTCTAGGTTACAGAGTGCACCGTACAAATAGGTTCAGATCAAATCAAACTTTATTTTCTGTCCAAGGAAGACCAAGACAGAAATTTTTCTTTTGCTCACAATCACTACACACATTCAAATAATGTGAATATATATTACATCATAGCAGGCAGACAGACATACACAACATTCAACTCATGCACACCTTCACCTTGTCACACACACATATAAACTTCCTAAAAACATGCATTTAAAATACTTTTTTCTTTCTTTGCAGAGTGCGGGCCAAAGACAATAAAAAACGGGCAATTCGACGTGTCCCTCTCACTCTTGCAGAGGGTTTGAGTCTGTCAGTTGGCGTGTATGTTGTTTGGTTTTGCAGTTTTAAGATTTTCCTTTTGGCTCAGAACACTTAGGGGTATGGTCATCTAGTTGATACACTGCATCTGTAGTCTTTATTATGTGATGCTATTATTGCTAATACTGATCAACATTCAGACAGAGCAAAGGTTGCTTGTAGACTACTGTCAGCAGGTTTAAATGCAGTCTGCTCTGATTTTTTTTCTGAAATAAAATTAAAATCCATCTGAATTTTTGTGGGTTTTCCTCCTCTTAGTTCTGCAGAAGTGTTTAATACTGAGGTTTATTTTTTTTAATGTATTTTAGATACAGCCTAGTACACAGATGTTACAATCCACCCAAAGTTCGACTTTCTAAGAAAGACAACTCCGAGCTGAAGACTCACTCCAATGTTTACTTACAGGTTTGTAGTCCTCATTAATATGACAGTCAAATTATACAGGGTATGCAGGAAGGTGTAGAACAGTTTAGGATGCTGATGTGTTTTTTTCTTTTGGGGGAGGGGTAGGTTCAGCAAGTTTAATGGCAGATAGTCTATTCTAATTAGACATTGGCGTGACAGCTATTACTCATATGGGACATTGTAAAAATACTGAGCTCTCTCTAAGAAGTATGTAAAAATTTCAATTTTCAAAAACATTTATCTTGTTAATGGAGTTATTTATGTAAATTTTTCTCTTATATTTGAATATCATTTTTTTGTTAATATGACCATTCAGTGTTGTGTTACTTTTTAAATTTGATTTTGTATGTATTCAGTTTTTAAATACTTCTGTTTGAAAGGACACAGTAAAAACATTGACGCCTCAAGATATGAAGAGGGCACAAACATATGGTGGGAAAAAAATTTGCTTTGAAAATGAAGAAGTTGTTGAGATGCGACAATTTGGTCCCCCAGGTAAGCAAAATGTCTCAAGGTAAATGTTTGCCTGAAATTTATTAATATTTTCTGCTTATTATTATCTCACATGTCTAGGCTACCAGAATGGACATGGCCTGCTCAATTTAACCGGACACAACATATTTTCATTTTTTTAATGCCATGATTCTTGAAAAACTGCTGTGTTCTGGCAAGATTTTATGTCATGTCCATTGTGGCCCTCGGGCGATAAAAGGTTGGGCACCACTGATGTAAAATTACTTATCTGAACTGAGTTTGTAGGCATAACCTTACGTTTAAAGAGTTTTTTCCTGGAGATTTCTTTCTCTTCAAACAGGTTTTAAGCTGATGGGTTTTAAACCTCGGTCTAGCGTAAAACCCTATTACCATGTCAAGCCAGCGCAGTTCCTCTACCCAGATGAAGAGGTGCGTTGTCGGATCTCTTATGCCTCTAAAACCCAAGCTTAGAATACAATTCTTAAAGTTAAAACAATGAAGGTATAAGAACAGAAACATCATTATGCGGAAAGGACTAGGTTTATAGATTAAAGATTTGAATTTTTTTTATATAAGAGCAAAAAAAAAAAAAAAAACTTTTACAGTGGTTTTTGCATCCTGTGTTCATTCTGTGCGATGCTTTTCATCCTGTCAGTGCTATTGAGAGGTGTGCAGTAAAAAGCAGTTTCATAATCTTCATTGTGTTGCAGACTGTAACAGGAAGTACATCATTATTCACAGCTCTTTTACGCAAGTGTCTTGATCGGGAAGTCGTGGCTGTCTGCTTATACATCCCAGGGAAAAATAACCCTCCTAGATTTGTTGCTCTTCTTCCTCAGGTGAAAGGTTTTTATTTTCTCTCATTTGAGACAATTTTTCAGCGTGCTAGCCACAAAGTTGCCGGGCTTGACCTGAGCATTTTACTCTGCCTTTGGTGTAATCTTGGTCAGTTTATCATCACTTGTGTTCAGACAATAGCATATTCTCTGCCCTCATTGATTGTCATCATAAACAATAATTTTCTTCTTCAGGAAGAAGAGGTTAATGAGCGCAAGGTACAGGTGACACCTCCTGGATTCCATGTCATTTTCCTTCCATATGCTGATGACTTTAGAAAAGTCACCTATGAAGAAGAACCTAAAGGTAGTTTTCTCTGCTTTCTTCCCCATGTGTTCTAATGAAAAATACACATTTTGAAGTCTTGTACTCTTCACAGTACAGTTTTTATTCTGTGGGTAACATGCATTTGTTATAGTGTCTTAATAAAGTGATTCTTATCTGTCTGAACCTGGTTCTGGTTGTACAATGACTCACTTCTTGCCAATGAGACACAAGCTGATTTCGTATTGACTGATTGATGATCTAGACTCATTTTCTTAATTTACCTGTACTGCTCCCATGTGAATGATGTTACAGACTTGTACTAGGCTCTATTCTTAGTAGTAAAAGAAGACAACAACAAAAGTTAGCATTGCTGTATGTTCTCTGCATGCATAAACATGAGCTTATCTCTTTATTGATGTTAACATCAGAATTTGGCAGTCAGTTAGCAGTTGAAAGGTTCCCTTAGCACACTGCAGGAACTGTTTTTCACGTTGATTCTTGTTCATACCAGGGTTTTTATAAAAAATAGAACTGTGATCCTAGATGCTGGCTAGCCCTTCTGAACTAAGATTAGATGAGAAGGACTGCCAGTCTGTTGTGCACAAAAGACTATAAACGAACTAGCAAGTTACCATACAACAAAAAACCATAAGCATCAAACAGATAAAACCGCACAAAACAAAGTATATGAATAAAGGCAAACAGAGGAGTAAATGCAGGAGTTTAGATATGGCATTCAGTAGAATTTGATTGTGATTTTTTTTTTCCCACTCTTTCATTTTTGGTATATGAGAGCTTCTTTCAGCCACAGATGAGCAAATCAGTGCTGCCAAAGAGGTGATCAAGAAACTCAAATTCCAGTTCAGCAGTGAGTCATTTGAGAACCCTGTGCTGCAGAACCATTGGAGGAACATAGAGGCCTTGGCCCTAGATAGAGAGGAACCTGACGAACTCGTTGATTTTACACGTATGCATAAACCAGATTCACTTTGTTTTTCTTTCGGCTTAATTTTGACAGCTTGTCATACAAGTACATCTTGAAGATTATCTTCTTAGAAACCAACCTTTTTTTTTTTTTAAGGATGATGTAACATCTGTTTATCTGTTTTGTTACTTTTGTTGTGAACTCAAAATCTATTAGCTCAGTTCCTGACACACTGAATGCCAAATTCAGAAGGGCACTTGCATTTTGATCCTGATCAACTGATGTGCTCAGTCTTTTTTTTTTTTTCTTCACAAGATCTAGGAAGTGTTTTTCAGACAGAAATGCTTCATTCAAAAGTGGAATCAATATTCTAGTTTCTTCCCTTGAAATATGTTTGTGTGGTATAAGGATTAAGTGACATTTCTCAACTCAGTATTTAAGAGAGAAGTTTCTTTGTAACATTATTGATACTGTTGGTATGCTGAGCCCCACTCATTTTTATTTTTGATTTAAAGCAGTCCCATTCCCACTTTTAATTATTGGAAGCAATATTAGCATTTATCTCAGAATCAGTGAGCTGATGTCTTTTATTAAATTTCATTCTTGTAGTTTACTTGAACATGCTGAGTTGACAAACCATGTTTATTTTTGGGGATGAGCACTTAATGTTTAACAGTAAAAAGTTAATCCTAAATAGGTGCATTTTGATAAAATTTACATAACTTTAAAATGGCTAGATTATGTGAATTGCTCTGTATTTACTGGAATAGTGTTTTATCAGTTCCAGCAAATGACAAAATACAAAAGAAAGCTGGTTCTGCCATCAAAGATTTCATGGAGCTGGTTTTCCCAGCAGACTATACTCCTGGACAGAAGAAAAAGGTACTTTTTTGAAAATGTCAGTGACGAAAAAAAGTTAAATTTTAATTTTGTTTTGTCATACCTAGCTAGCCTTTTTGATAATCCTTTGGTAAATGGGACTGATTTGACATTGTTTCCCCCACAGACCATTTTTCAGGGTATTCTTAATAGGTGCTGCCATAAAAACTGGCTTACAAACAACAGATTTTTCCATGTTGAACCTGTTTGTCACTGCTTAGCAAATTCTTTATAGTGAATTTCACCTGTAAGTGCATTCATCCATATTCCTCACTCCCTCCAGTCACCCACCCATGACCCAGTCTCAACAGAGAGATGAATTCTGTGTCCATAAAAATGTGTAGATTGAACTTTAACTCTGAATCATGCCTTAACTCTTTTCTTAGCATTTTTCATTTGCAGATGCGAACTTCTTGACTACCGGTTAGTGTTAGTGATATCGAATTGTGCATAAATGAAGCATTAAAGGACGAAATAGTACCTTTGGGAATTGTTCGACTATGAATTACTTCCCTTAGGGAGCTATAACAAGTAGTTTGTTACAAGTAGTCAACGAGTCAGTTGGTCAAGCATCATGTTCAAAACGGTTGCTGGTTACTCAATTCGATACGGATTTGTACTCCAACAGCTGAAAATGACAAATATTTTATCATCTTTTATTTGAATTTAGTAAAAAAAAAAAAAAAAAAAAATCTCTACATGGTACAATTCTTTCAAATCACATGGCTTAAATGTTTAAAAATACTCATTAAAATGGTGTCAGCTATCATTATCTTCATTATAGGTTAATAGTTGTAAATATTGGAAGATTCTACTTTATGCCACCACACTGGTTCTAAGCAGTGAATGGGTTTGCTTTTTGTCTGTATGGAATGCTTTGAATAAAAGCAATAATTTGTACACACATAGACACATAGCTATTAATACATGAAGGGCAGTAACTCTGCAACTCCAACTCTTAACCTTAACATCCCAAATTGGTTAGCACAAATTGCCAATGAAGATAAAAATGAAGGAGAAAGAGACATGAAAGTTGATAAATGGTAAGACCTTCTAGGTACATTATTACTAAATAACTGTGAAATAAATGTTGGAGATAAAAGATTTCATGTTAGCTGGTGCAAAAAATTTTCTACTTCCCCTAGGAATTCATGTAGAAAAATATTTTACACATTTTGGGCTGGGGGTTTGCGGAATTGGGGTTTTACAAGGAGCCAGCAGCTAAGGCTACATCATGGTGAGATAGCCAGCCCTGTAATTTGGGCTGGGGTGGAAATGTCATTGTAATATACCTAGAAAGATTTTAAGTAGTCACTCCTAATGTTAAGGAAAGACCTATTTACGTGGGTTTACTTGAATACTGTTTACAGACTGCACCGTCCGAATCAGCAGCAGCCAGGAAGACTAAGGCAGCTGAAGCAGTCATGGAGCTTGACCTTGAGAATGAAGCTAAGGAAGGCAGGGTCAGTGTTGGTTACCTGTACTGGGGTGGTATGTTAAGAAATGTAGCTTGACAAGTAACTTTTCAAACCATTTTTTTATCTCATGTTCCACCTCCACTGGGACTATGATTGAGTATAGTTTATGCATGTGGAAAAATATAAGACTAATATGCTTTACGAAAACAAAAACTTGTTCTAATGCGTTTGGTTTTGTTTCAGCTTGAGAAGCTCACTGTGCCAGTGTTGCGAGAAGCTATCAGAAAAGCCAAAATTCCATGTAGCGTGACCAGGAAGGCTGACCTGATTGATGTTATCAAGAAACATTATGGAGTGTAGATTTCAAGAGACAATCTCAGAAACAAAGAACGATTTAATTTTATATAGGCTGTGAAATTTGCTCAGATTTCTCCAGTCCATGGATAGGCATTTTGTCAAAAAGGGAGCGACCCTACTGTTACAACAATCTCAGATTATGAATGAGGCAGAACATGTTAAACACTTCAGATTGTGTAAAACATGGCTTCAGCAGTTTTCATCAGGAGCTGGACATGGAAATATGTTACACTTTTAACAGCAATAAAGTAGCAGAATTAAACAGATGCATGGCCATGCACATAACATTTTTATTAGGCTGCTGTAGATTGAAGATTTGTCAATAGAATCAAGGGAAAACCTGCAGAGACATTATGTGTGGAAGACTGGACTTTTATCAAGATTATTGCTACTTGACTGTGTCCATAAGGCAAGGGTCACTTACACAATATATGAAGGATAATAAGAGGTGGTAGTGAGAATACAACAATCATACTTGTAATTCTCTGAGCTTCTTGAATTTTTCACAGCGAGCTAGGTTAAAAAAAAGAGGGGTGAGGAGTTGGGCAACATTTCTCCCCTGTAAAATTGTAGTAATGTGCTTATATATAGTTGTTACAGATTTGTGAAAATCAGTTTTATGTTGGCCCATAATAAAGTAAAAACCTTTCAAAAAGGTGTCTACATGCTTTTTTGAGGCAGCAAGCATTTGCATGTGCAAGGTAACAATACAGTATGATTTCATGTGGTGATTGGTGTATCAAAAAAAAAACAACAAAAAAAGCATCATTTTCTATATGTCACAAATTAAAATGTTTGAAGAAGTCTGTTGTTGGAGTTTTCATTAGTAGTCACATCAGAGATTTAGTTAAAGCTTGCTTCAGCAGGCACGCAAAAACATGAGCACACACCAGATGAATAATAAGTACATGTATTTATGTAAAAATAATGATCAAAATAAATGATAAAAGAATTCAACACACTTATTCAGCTCTAACAGTGGATACAGCATCAACAAAAATTGTCATGCTGTAACAAGTCTATTTTCACGTCTGTTTCATGCACGGAACAAAAAACAAAACTGTAACAGTTTCCTGAAGTGCATTTACAAACTCCCTTTTCAATAAGACACTGTTCTTTTGCTCAAACAAATGCATCTTTACCCAAAAACACATATGAACTTCAGTTGATTCACCACGTGGTCTGTACTTTAACTTCCTTCTGTTTCCATCTGTTCTTGACCTGTATTTAAAACAGACCAAGAGTGCCCACTTGAGCTACAGTCTCAAAAGTGTTTTCTGATACTGTCCTCGGCCACTGTAATAATTGTTCTATCTTAACTGGTCATTCAAAATATGTTTTTACCTTACTCAAAGTAATCCCACTTCACAAAAAATTTCATTCAGTATAGTAAAATGAAGTACAGCGTATGCACAAAGTCTGTATGCCCCTATCTTTGTCAGAAACATGCGGTTCACATAGCGTTCCAAAAAGTCACCTTACAAATGTTGCAGGAGAAACTGTCAGTGCATTCAGCTATGCAGAGATCATGGAGGGACCCATACAGATGTCTTGGCTTCCTAAGAGGTAACCTTTAGCTTTCAAAATCCTCCCAAATATTGGGGTATACAGACTTTGTGTGCTCCCTATATCGACAGCTAGTCAGCTGCACTCACCAACTTCGTTAAACATAAACTCCTGCTGATATTCCTTGAGGAACTGCGTAGAGCGAGACTCATCCAAGAACAAGGAGTACACCCGCTTGATGTCATCAACATCTACTTCTGTTCCCTATGAAAGCCATTACAAGTCTATTCCATTATTCTGAATCATAAGTCACCAACCGAGTTAAGCATTTATCAACTTAAATGGCCAACGCTTTTTGTTTATTTGGACACATGCTGAAAAACCATAAAATGTCAAGACTTTATTTTACCAAGTATTATTGCATGAATAATGTCTTCATAATGACCACCATTTCCTCAACTATCAACACGCTTCTAGTTACCACTTATATATATATATAAACAAACACAGGCACGCATATGTACAGCATCATATCTCTTGCATAGTCTATACACCATTCACACACAAAAGGTGACATTATGACACACATATTTTGATAGCTGTAAATAAATGGTGATGAGAAGTTTAAGAAAAATCACACAATATCTGAAGGGGATGGATGGCATGCATGCAGAAAATTGATTCCTTAAACTACAAGCAGCTTCTGTTGCAAGATGGTGATAGGTCCAATCAAAGTGGTGCTTCCATGTATCACACTAACATTTACCTTTCGTTTGCGGCAAACCAGGTGGGCAGTTGTGATGAGCTGAATGGCATACCTCAGCGATGTTTCCATGCCTATTCTAGTCAGCACAGTGAGAGCGTCATCACTCATATCCACATCCTCTTCTTCACATCTATAATACAGCAAAAGTGATTTGACTACCAAAAAATTAACTCCAACAAATACTGATGCCCCCTAATTTTACATCTACAGAAGATTCTGTCAGAAGACAAAAAAAAAGTCTTCTGACAAAATGTTATCAAGCCAACAAGAATAAAGGTAAAGGAAAAAAAATGTCTACCTGATTTTGAGAATTTGTTTGATCTCTTTCTCTTCATAAGGTGATGTTGACACAATCAGCAGGCGGTCAAGCAGATCAATAGGGACACCATGTGGACTCATGTACTGTGTGCCTCGGATTCTTGATATGCAAAGTCAAAAAAACTAAATGTTCACACCAGTGAGAGATGCCTGCACTTTGCTTTTAATTTACAAGGCATGATGGGGACCCATGCAAGCTGATCTGTAGAATGTCCCAGAATTATTCATGGATCTGATTTTTCACCAGCATGGCTTCCAGTCAATCCAGACTGTACAAAAAGTGAGGTGTTATAGCAAGTGAGACCAAACTGTGATGGCATGATGTTATAGTAAGTGAGAGAAACTATCAACTGTGTGGTGTTATACAAAAAGTGAAAGAAAACTTACCGTGTAATACCTCTGTTGGTTGCCATAATTAAGATTGGTGCCATGTCTGATTCAAGAGCACGATTCAAGAAGGAGAAACATTCAATATCAAGCATATGTACTTCATCAATAAACAACACCTGAAAAACCAAAAACAGATTTGTCATCAGAGACAGGGACATGTACTACTCCAAAGGTCTCAGATAAACATGTTAAACCAAGAAATTAATCTCTTTCCATTTGAAAGTGCCAAAGAAAACTGGATTCTACAAGTGCAGAAAGAAGGAAAAAAGCAGAAATATTATGGGGTTTTTTTTCCCCAGCCACTTCTCCAGATAATTCTTACCCCAGGAACAATTTCAGCTTTTCCCTCTTCACGCCATTCGGCAACTTTGGAGTTGATCTGTTCACGGACTTCTGACTTGATCTCGCCCGTGTCACCAGAGAAGAGGGCAAGGAAGCCTTGTGTGCGACTGTTTATGACATCAATTTCATGAAGTGTGACAGTGTGCACCACCTCTTTTCTCTTCTGCAGCTCTCCCTCTGGGCACTGAACAAACTTGGTCTACAAAAAAAAACAAAAAAAAAAACACAACACAATATGCACATTGATGTCACTGCCAGTCATATTCAAATGGAAGCCCTATTACAAACCTGCAGCCTACAAACACATGCTGGGGAATAAAGAAAGTCACCATCAGTGCACCATCTCCATCTCTGAGCAAAGCGCAGCTTAAGTAAATGTGAGTTACCTGTGGTCCCATGGCATCATAATCCCGTGCCCTTGTGAAGGACCGCCCCAACTTGGTGATTTTTCCAGTGGCTTTATCAATGGTCACAATGTCGCTTGAAAAGAATTAAATTTTCAAATATTAATAATAATAATAAATATAAAATTTGTAAAGTGCCTACTCACACTCCTAACGGAGCATGATCTTAGTGCCTAAGAACAAGAACGAGACATGGACAGCATACGAGGGACAGGAGGGGGGATTGTGTTTTACGCCGTGCCAGCAACTGAGGCTATATTACGGCAAGGCAGCCAGCCCTGTAAACGAGGGAGAGGAAAACAAAAGAATAACACATTAACTAAGAAAGAATAAACAACAGTACTAATGATGAATAAAAACAAGTACAGAAAATGCAAAGAGGAACCAAATAACAAGAACTGACAGTATCACGATAAAGACAACCAGAGAAGGACTAGCATGGTGGGAAAGGGTGTTCGGGGTAATACTTACAGAAGAGGATAACAAAAAAAAAACATGTTTTGCAGTGTTTGCTTGTATTTTAGGCGTTTATTAAGCTATGGATATGTGTAGATGTAAAACTCTACATCTCAAGGTTTAAAAAATTGTTTAAAAGTATATTTGACAGAACATTCCTTGTGAGCTGTCTTTCAATACACGAAAACATTGAAAAGTAAAACTACCCAGCCTGCACTTTCTCCTTTGTGAGAGATTCAATCATCTTCTGCCCAAGGTCATAGATTGTCTCCATCTCTGTTGTCTTTAGAGTCAGCTTGCCAACCTTTGCCCCCTGCACAGAAACATCTTATAAAATTATACTACCAGAAAAAGTAGACCTGGCAAATCTTAGTTTACTTTCTGTATGACTATTTTTCTTAAAGCTATAAACATGATGATTCGAATGTCTATTTTTGTTGTTAGAAATAGTATAGTTTCTTTTGATGGAGCTGGTTCTTCGCGGCATAGAAGCACTACTGATCTTAGCACTTAGCAGAATATACAGCTGATTACCTTAAAATTCTGTGTCTTCAAAGTGACCAGGGACAAACATGGAATCTACTTCACAATTTTTATTTAAAAAAATTTTAAATGCTTTAAATTTCACTGAAGAAAAACTAAATCAGAAGCACACTTACAGTTCCAGTCGCAGGCCGGTCAATCTGTATCTCAACCACTTCTCCTTCAATTATTTCAGTTTCCTCCCTGAACAATGACAAATATGTTTACACTATGTTATAAATTAGCTATATGCTTCGAACAGTAACAAATGCAAAAAAAAAGAAACCTCCAAATAATTCAAAATAAACACATTTTCAGACAATAAAAGAATCTGTAAAATGTAATTAAGAGATATAAGAAAAAAGCTACTGAACACACACAAGATTTCTTCATGTTCATCCCCCTTACCCACCTTTGCTCCAGACATTGTTGTGCTTTATAAATATTATGCTGTTCTAAAGTCCAATGGAATTCATTTACAAATGACAATCAGAGGCAACGATACAAAAAACTGCTAGAAACACTCGCTGCAATATTAACGATATAATCAATGAGCTCACTTGATGCGAACTCCAATTGACTTCCGGAAAGCCTGGGTGAGAGCCTCTGTTTTGCTCATCTCAAGGGAGAAAATCTCACTGCCTGCAATGCTTGTGAAAGGTGTGTCAGATCCCAAGGCTTGTGCCATACCTAAAAGCAAATCAGAACTTACAGCTCCTTGCACTGAGATCATACAGTCTTATTTTACATGTTATGTTTTACTGTCTTTAGGAATTTGTCTCTATTCTTGCTCCTTGTGCCACGTCTTAATTAAACATGACTAATTTAGTCTCAATTAGTATTATACAAATCATTTGCTAGGACTATAATACAGTTTTTGATAGAGGATGGAAAGGAAGGTGTATCCTTAAACAGGATATGTTGAGAAAATTGTCTGTCAAAAACTATGCAAGAAAGACTTCATGAGTGAATACCCCTGCTACTTTTATGATGCAAGGAAGAGCATAAAACTATTCTATTTCAATGTGATTGCCTTGCATTGTTTACATATTTGGTTGCTGGAAGCCTGCACAGATGCCAAATGACAGCTGTGGCAATGAAAAACAACAGAGAGCCATTTACTCTTTTTTTTTTTTGCCGTTCTCTGATTTAATTTAAGCTTCGACAATAACCACAAATCAGACAAAAGAAACAAAACATTGTTCTAGGCTAAGAACTACATACAAAGTGTTTGATAATGACCAGAAACAGCTGAAGAACCATGATCTAAATAGGGCAGGGAATCCGAGATTAGCAGGTATTATTCCCAAACCCTTCCAGACTGGATGAACAATAGATCAAATAGGAGGGAGAAAAGAACCCTACCTGGTATGGCCCATATCTTGTGCTATATCTCTGTTAAATAGGGAAAGAAGGGGGAACTCCAGTCCTCCCATGAAATATATTCATAACTCTGTACGTAGCTGCTTTGACTGATCTCTTTTTGGGCAAATCAGTTTTTCGATAATCAAATAAACTTGTTAAAAGATGAAAATGGTACCCATAGCAATAGCTGTCTTTCCTGTGCCTGGTTGTCCTGCAATGAGGGCAGCTCTGCCGGCGATCTTGCCTTCCTAAAACCAGACAATGGAAAAGTCACAATTAAAGTGCCTTACTAAGAAATCAAGTGCTCAAGTCTAACTTACTATTTTGTGTCAATATAAACACATCATTAACATATAACAAAAATAAAAAATGAATGCATTTACATGCCTTAATCATTTCAAGAATGATGCCTGCTGCTCTGCGAGCTTCCATCTGCCCCACCATGCCCTGGGACGTCTGCCTTGCCTCCAAACCATCATCAAGACCAAGACCCCGAATATGAGAATGAGCTCCTAGATGGAGAAGAAGGCATATCATGAAGTTCTTGTATTGTTACATGAATCAAATGAAACATTGTAATAGAATCTGTTCATTACCTCTCACAAACTGTCACTCCAAAATGCCAACTTTACAATGCTAAATAATAAACATTTGCATCCATATACTGGAACAAAATATTCTAATCCACACATTATATAAAACATGACAAATGTAAAGTTTGAAAATCCATGCAGTTATATCTAAGTTTGCATAACATAACTTTTGTTGATAAATATTTCTCTCCTGATAATTTTCAGTCTTCTAAAAAATTCTTAATGCAGTCTTCCGCTACTGATAAAATGTCTGTTACATCATAATAATTCACATACTTCGGTCATATGACAAAAGTGTGTGTCATGCAACGACTTACCAATCCGCTCTATTCTCGTCACCTCACGTACTTCTTGAACTTTCTCTGCAGTAGACTGGAAGGATCAAGAGAAGGAAAATAAGATATTTAATAATCAGAAGTTTAAAAAGATACCCTTTATTGTCATAACAACTCAACAAATGTACTTTGAACGAAGGGGACTCATAAAATACTTCACAGAAAATACCTAAATTTTAGATGCCTCAAAACAAACTAGCGTCCTAGGCAACATGTGCGTGCTTGTAAATTCTTGTGCGTTGTCGACAAATTGAAATGCTGTTTGTGACATGAAATAATTGTTTTAAAAAACGTTAGAGTCATCCTTTGTACCAGATTCTTTGTCTTTGTTATAAAATGCACTAAAGTGTTTTTTTAATACTCTTAAAACTAACGTTAATGCAATGCGATGAACTATAAAATACAAATTGCACGCTTACCGCCGCCATGCTGCCGGTTTGTGTCAACGCCACCTACATCAAAGGGAGAGCAATGAGATTTTCTTATTAAGCTCCTTTTAGATTGGACGCTGCTGACTTTTTAGCTCACTGAAAACTTTCAGATTAATACATTCCACTTAATTCATTTAAACGTACAGTTTTGT
The DNA here is from genome assembly GCF_003073045.1 of Pomacea canaliculata. Lineage (NCBI taxonomy): Eukaryota > Metazoa > Mollusca > Gastropoda > Architaenioglossa > Ampullariidae > Pomacea > Pomacea canaliculata. The sequence goes on from NC_037592.1 coordinate 5,156,312, forward strand.
CTGAGATGGGATCGGGAGAGTTTACAAAGATACCGAAAAGAGGATGTACATATGCATTTCATATAAAGGGAAGTGATTTGAAGTAATATTCGGGGTATTAAATTCCGAGTCACTTCCCCTAGATACCATTCGGTTGAGATGCCGTGTACCTGTGTGGATGTCTCAACCACGTCTGTGCTTACTACATGTGGTTGGGTGAGTGGGTGGTTGTGGGAATGTAGAAAACATTGTTGCCCAACAACATTCATCCTCAGTTGCCCTATCTTGTTTTGAATTTCCTAAATAATGCAAAGGAAAAATGCTATAACTACTGCATGGAGCTTGTAAAAATTCGCAGTGGACGTTGAGAGTAGTGTAGACGAAGTGTGATGCTTCCTCGATCGGTATCAATATTTCCTTTCACTTTCATGAATTATTTTTCTACAAAATGTGAATGTGCAAATTCTCGATCATTTAGAAATGTGGAAAATCCACGAATAACGTTAGGCCTATACCTGTTCCTAATCCCCTATTATTACTGTTCACAGAAAAGTAAAACAATGTATGATAATACATGTATTTCACATATATTTAATGCATTTGTGAATATCTAAACGTTGTTTACATTTCTTTAGATTTTCTTGTATGTGCACACTTTTTTGTGTGTGTGTGCGCGCAAACAATGGAAACAATGCTGATCGATCGTAACCTCTATAGCAACTGGCAGTCGAGCTGTGTCGCACTATGTAACACGAGTAAGGTGCACTTTTCCCACCATTGGCACAAGCATCGATCAAACACGTACCACACGAGAATATGCACAAAAAAGGTCAAAATTTCATGCTTGTACGTGAGTCCATGTGCTAGGTGGCAAACTTGACTTGTGGTTTCTTTTAATCGGTTGTTTGTGCAGTGATGCCTTAATCTCACCGTTAACATCGTAAGACATTTGTATTGTGAGTACTCTAGCGATAATCTCGAGTTGCAGCATGCTGTAAGGCAACGACAATCGACTACATATACCCTGGTTTATTTCTGGGTTTTTTGGGTGTGTTTTATTTTACCGGTCGTACTCGACAAATCGATAAACTTATTGTCCATTTAAGTCTGAGTATTTTCTAACCACGCTGCAGCTTTCTCCAAAGTAAACAATTACTTAAGCGAAGATTAACAAACTTTAAAAAAAATATAAAACTGATAAAAATGAACCTTGTACGAAACGGGATGAGGCCACTTCGATTACAATAACCATAGGCTATGGAATAAGGGTGGGCCGTGGGAGGTCTCGAAATTCTAAGCTATGAGGCAGGCCGGTGACAAAAATCCACGACAAGCGACTACACAGCAAACCTAGAGAAGATGGGATGAGACAAAAAAATGCGTACATAATGGTGTTCACTTACCGAATTTAACGTGAAAAAATGAAGCTGTTTGAGTTCACTCACAATATATTTTTTAAAACCAACCTTTACCTTACAGGCAGCCGCCGCCGATGTTCTCCCACGACTCCATCACATGTCAGCCGCGTTATTTGTTATCTTTGTACTCTGCGTGAAAATGCTACGGACTGTCGACTTTTAATGCTAAGTCGTATTGATGAATTTCAATCAAAGTGACCTAGGTTAAATAATTATGAAAGTAAGTGCACTTCACATTTTGGCTGGTGTAACGGTCCGAAGACACCTGCGGGCGTTCCTTTGTCCACCCACCCTGAAGTAGAACTGTTAACCGTTAAGACATGCCAGCTTTAAGACAAACCATGATGGAGACCCTTGTCAGTAATGCTGCTTCATTTCCCATCTTCCCGACCCCTCACACCCATTCTTGATCACGTGCTAGCACTAAGCTATTTGGTTCAGAAAAGAGATGAAGAGAAACTCCTGTTGTGTGTTCTGAAGATACTTCTTTCTTGCTAGATTTCTTTCTTTCTGTGTATGTGTGTCACATGATGGACCTGAAATAGGAATCCACGCTACCGAATAAAAATAAACTTTACCTATATATATATTATGATAAATGAATAGTGCCGTATTCACACAAACATCGGTATCTACACGTGTATAGTGTTATTAATGTATATATATATTTGCACATCCTTTATATTACAACTTACCTGATGCACATAAATATTACTTTGAAGCATTTATACCTTATATACATAGTTAGTTATATACCTAATCTGCTTATCTCATTAGAGAGAGATTTTCAGGTCGTTTGTGAAACAGGTGGACATAGCGTTCTGCTGACATTCCCACAAACCTCGGAACCACATCTCTCACATCACATTCACACCACCCTGCTAGGAGACACGTACGAAGCAGGCTCTCAAGCAAAACAAAAAATTTTTATAGTGTGTTGGGCATAAAGCATTGGCTATCAGGTTTCGGTGGAGATGAAAGAGGAACGCACAATGGCTTTTATATTACACACCTTTGCTTCATGAAACCTGAGCAGAAGCCCGAGTGCTTGGTCAAGAGTGACAATATTATCCCAAACGACAGTTTCCACGCGCCGTCACGTGATCCATACCTGCCACCTGAATATTTGTTGTCATCTTTAGTTCCCATTTTCCCCATATCCCCTTGTGCCTCGTCGGAAGTAATGATGGTTGTAAAAAGTTGAAACTTGCTCCTCCTCTTCGTTTCCTAAGATCTCGAAGCAGAGGCAGACGAGGTGACGGAGGGTCACAGAGACTTCATTTGCGTAGTTGTTGAACTTCTGACATTCACGAGGACAGGTACACAATTAAATAGACCATCTCTGTGTGCCTCTTACATACACTACCCTCTCTTTTCTGAGAGAGAGAGCGCGTGTGTGTAGGCGTGTTTCCATGCTGTATTCTGCATGCTTGCATTTGCGTTTACGAGTCTGTGTGTGTGTGTGCACGCGAGAGTTACTTTGTTGATGTCAAAGTTGGTCTTTTACTATCTTTCTTTCCTCTACCATCCCCAACCAACCATCAACAAAACCCAAACGTGAGTTTGTTTAATTTTCCTTGTTCCTTTTTGAGGTCGCAGTACGGTTAATTGCGCTTTAATTACCCATGACCTACCTGCAGACGGCAATTTAAGCGTTCCTTTAAAATTAAAAAAAAAAGAAGATAAAAATGGGGGGAAAAAATCTGGTGGAATTCAGCCTGACATCTCTGTCGGCATTTAATCTGCGCCTGGCACACCCAATAACCTCCTCCCCCTCCGCGCCACCGTCTGAGACCTTCTCACGGTCACGTGGTGGCCTTCCCTGGCTCCTGAGTCACCAGCCAGTTCCACTTCGTCCTGGAATTCCCCACAGCTTAGGATAATGACTCACGAGCCGCTGGTAGCAACGGTGGAAAAATCCGTTATTGATTCCGCCACGTTGTGAGTCGTACGTAATGGCCCCTCCGTATCTCTGCCACTATATCGGGGTGCAAGGATACAGCATTTGCTAAGTCATACCTTGCTAAGAGCAGTTGTTTGCTGAGCACTTAAACTGGTTTCCATTTATCAGTTTGCTTCCGATAGTAAATCACAGGGATGGGCTTACACCGAAGAGTAAATTTTCGATTGTCAGCCGGGGAAGATGACACAGTGATAAAGATGGCGATACTTTGGGGAATGGATTAATCGGTGGAGGGAAGGACGAAAAGGCTGGGGTGTGTATCTGCACTCAGGGACCAGATGAACACGACATAGACAGATTACGAGACGGGATAGCTAGCAGACAATTTTGTTTTTAAAGCTGAAGTAAAACGTGGAAATGAAATTGTCTTGGCACGATTTTGTTCATGCAACCTGTGATTAATTTGACTGACTTTGCTTTCATGGGTGTGAACGGTAGAGAACAGACAAACCAAACATTAACAAAGGAGTGAGTTCTATGTCGCGAGAGCAAAGACAAGAAGCAAATCTCTTATTTACCAAAAACAACAAGAGCTTTAACTCACACACTCCCAATATTCCCGTCTGCATAAAGTGCATTACAAATAAGAAGAGCACACACACACACACGCACACGCACACTCACATGTATACACACACACATGCACATGTCGTCTGATGTAATCCACAGTCTTTCTATTTTAAGGTTGCTGAGATAGGCGAGAGTGAAAAAGGCAGAAGATAAGGTGGAAAGGGAGGACGCAAGGAAAAAAAAAAAGAGAGAAAAGAAAGAAAAGGTTGCTGCGAGTTGCTGATGCAACCTGCACCCGTGTCACCGTCTGCGGGAATTTTTTTATATTTAGACTCGTCACTGTTTGTGGTGCAACGATAAATCACATTTCAGGTATGAAACATTAAGCTTAAATGAAAGATATTGAACTTTGAATTATTTTTCTAGAAATTTTTGTTGCAACTTGCAACTAGTTAACTTGGCTGCCTGTTCTCTTTAATTGTCATGAGAAGGTGTGATATTAAAAGGAGCATGGCAAAATAATATAATTATGCCAAATTCACGAGTCGTGATGATGATGATGCATCATCTCCTTTTTTCTTCTTCTTTCTTCTTTATTCTCAATTTTAAACAGCCATATTTTGCTTTTTTCTGCTTGTTTTCAGTGGTGTCCAACCATCTGTGCTGAACTTTCCAAAGTTATGTCTTCATCCTGTCTGCCTGGTCTCTTTCCTAAAGGCCGAACTTTGAACTCATGGCGGGAAAGATTGGTTCCACCCAAGGAAAGGAGATAAAGAGCACACGTTTTATCTTCCTTGTTATCTAGTCAATTTTCGGTCAAAAGAAAGCCGTAGGTAGTGTCACAGATAGGTCACATGTCACTAAACCGTCAGCACAGCGTGCACGGAAGTAGAGGCTGCGTCTTTCTAGAAAGGGCGATGTTCTTTTTTTATTTTAAAGTATCTTGGATGTTTTTGGTATGTTAAAATGTTCATGCATATTTCAAAGATATAGATAAGTATTAGTAATTTATTTTTGTTGTAACTGTCAATAGGCGCAGTCTGCGGGGCCGAGTGAAGGCGTCAGTGGTGTTTTGCTTGTTTTATTGTTTTTATGGTTTAATATAGTGTGTGTGTGTGTGTGTGTGTGTGTGTGTGTGTGTGTGTGTGTGTGTGTGTGTGTGTGTGTAAGATATATATATATATGTGGATTCTGGATTATTAGTCCCCAGTGACTGTTGGTACAGAGGAACAACAATACCTAGTGACTGAAATTAAGAGCTTCATCCGATTAGTCACCACTGAAAGCAATGCTGCGCTGGACTATAATCTTTATTACCCTTTATGTTTGATCATCAAGAAAATGAACTTTCTTTCAGGACTGTATTTACAAGCAGAGATCTTATATAGTAAGGATTGAACGATTTTTGTTTACCGGGAAATTATTTTTAACATTTATTATGTATTTCTATAAGTTAATTTTATTCAATATCAATAAATGTATACAGGCCGACAAAAGAGGCAGAGTTGTTTTGTGAAGAAAAAAACGCGCAAATATCTAGGCGTCTACGTGTATGATAGTTTCTGTGACAGGTAGAAAGAATTCAAAACTAACCGATATCATCGGGAAAATATTACGTTAGTTTATCGTTACACCTCGTCGAGACTGCATTGCACGATGCATTGCTGCACAGGGTGACCTCGTCACGTCTGGCTGGAACGTGTGCACACAACGCACGCGCAGTGCCAGAGCAGGGTCATGTGGTTTGCTACCCGACGCAGCACCCTCTCTTGGGAGGATCAGCTTTTTGTTCTGTTCCCCACACACCCCGCGCACACACACACAAACGCACTTCGGAATTCGACCAAGGCCGAGTAGATTAAAATGTTCTTTAAAAAGAAAAATAATAGTGAGCTGTCCTTAGTGGTAGAGAGGTTTGAAATCATATCGAGGCTGTGACCCACTTACAACCCATTGTCCTGCGTACCGCAGCACATACGTCAGTCGATATATTTGCTCGATGTGAATTCCAGATCAGGCTAGCGACCAAACCTCTGTGACAGCAAGGCGGTCAGTAACTGAAAGATAAATGTTCTTGATTAAAAGTTCTTTAAAAAATAGCATTTTTGGATTGCCTCGATTATCCTGTGCACGTGACGAGCATGCACCCAGAGGAGACTGGGAATGGAATCTGTGGCCAGGTCCAAGACTGACGGAGGGAAGTGTGGAGGTTGTGAAATGGTGGTGGTGTGTGTTAAAAACATCATCAGTACCAGCGTTGCTCGTATTCCTTGCAGCCAAGCGCAGGCTCCCTCTGGGGGATGCCATGCACGACCTCGCGTGGCAAGAGCTGCTGCTCGCGGGAGACGGAACTGCGCACGTTGCTGCGTGCATGTCATCACAAGTGCGGCGGATGGAACACTTGCACGCATCTCTCTTTGCTGTTTGTAGCTGCTGCTCTGATGCTGCAGGTACCAGTGCACAGGATGCTGCGTTCTGTACGAGTTGTACTGCCAACCTTGCTGCCTCCATTGCACATCCGGGTCCTTAGGCATTGTCTGACCTGAGAGGGCGAATAATGACTTCCCCTAAAAACGTAGGTTTACACATTTTGTTCAGTTAATGCCAGCGTTTGCTTAAAAGTTCGGTTTAATTCCGTTTCTGTAGGGTCAGAAGGGAGGTTCAGGAGAAATTGTCGCGATACAGAATACAATTTCAACGATGCTAATGTATGTTGAGCGGTCCACGATGCCGATAGTTTTAATCTTGTTGTGACCACCCACCATTAACGATACAGATTGAGGTGCATATAACATAATATTGACAAATGTAAAGTATTAACAATTTAAAAATCGCCCACTCCTTCTCAGATAGAAGATTCCATTAAAGTAAAAATTTGGCATTGTAAAGTCTGTACAGACATTCCTCACCTTGCTTGGAGATTCCAACTGTTTATTTTTATTTTTAGACCTAGGTTATCTATCCTTTTTTTTGAAAATCTTGTTTATCGCGGTTTTATTGAAATTGTCCTTAAGCTTGATCATCCTTGCCTTGTCTGTCGAGCTTTGTCCCGTCAAAACAAATCACGACTCTCGTTTCCTTTGGCTGGCTTCCTCCTGACAACTTGCTCGCAAATCTCGGTTATCAGTTGGTATCAGGCAATGCCAGCAAAATTAAACTTTAATATATCACAAACAGAAACCGCTGCGTGGAGCACAAAAGCACTGGTGTAGACTACAGAGACCGTCCTTCACTTTGTCATGGTAGTGTTAACCACACAAAATAAAAAAATCCAACATAAAAACCCACTAACACACAAACAAAAACAAAACAGCAAACAAAAACAAAAGAGCAAAAAAAAAAAGAAAAAAGAAAAAAAAAAGACAAAACTATTTCAAAAAGCTATTGTAGTGCCAGATTGCCCCATGTTTGTGGTGGGGTGGGGAAGGGGAATTGCATGGTTTAAAATATTTATAGCACGTAGAGCTGAAATCATCTGATTTGTTTACTCACACACACACAAACAAAGCAATGGTGTACTTTGTAATGTCACGGACTTATACATATATACACAGAAAGTATATTGTGTGGGTATGCGTTTATATATGGTGTGTGTATTTATATATATAAAACAGAACTGTTTACAGGTTGACGATCTCAAGAGAAAATCCAGAGGGTCAGGAGGGCGGTAAGGTTGGGTGGAGGAGCGGGTTCCATGTTGCACGAATTTCCAGTGGAGGGAGGGCGCTGTGCCAGACACGCCAGGTCTGTAGATAATGGAAAGATACCGCTCCTGCCACCCGTAGTATTTTGGTCTTCTACCCTTCCCCCGACAGGAGCATGGAACAGATCTTCTACCTGAAGAGAACCACACACCGTCTCTAGTATAGTCACCTTTGTTTGACACGCACTGTGTGTGTGTGTGCGCGCTTGCGCTTCTGTATGTATAGATGTATAGATGTATGCGCTCGGCCGTGTGTAGATATACGGGGAGATGTGTTTGGTTTTGTTGTTGTTGTTGTTTTTGTTTGTGTTTTGGATTTGTTTATTTGATGTTATATTGCTCACCTTTAATCATCTATCAAATGTCTTGCGGGAAGGAGGAGGGGAGTCTTCTAAATGTTACAAACAGTATTCTACACAAAAGTGCATGGCTAATGTCTAATGCCAGGCACATACATCACAACCCAGAAATGACATTTTCCTCCCCAGAAGCACCAGTGGTAAGTCTGTAAGTTCACAAGCAGATTAGGAGAGTGGTCCACACCACCTGTGGTCTAATGATTTATAGCAGCTGATATTTGTCTGCATCCATTCTATTGTCGTCCACCATACTCGTGAAAAGCAATAAATTCATCAGGAGCTGTATGTCTGCACGAAAAGACATTAAACTTGGCATGTAGAACACGGTCAAGGACGTGTTGCAGGGGTGTGTCTGTACAACCAATCAAAATTAAGATAATACTCACTTAGGAGTGTGAGTATGCGCTTTACAAATTTTGCATTTATTATTATTAAAAAAGGCTCAGAGGACCGCTGAGAGGGGATCTGTGAAGAAAGGAGAAGGTAAGGGGCAGGTAACTCAAGATGGTGGCAATGCGAAGACAACTGTAAGTGAGTGGTTGGTCCTTCGGGACCTTGGCGATTTGCAGGCACCTGATGGTGCTTAGGAAAGAAAATTGACTATAAATACAAACTTACCTCACCCTACTTTGTGAGATGAAGGACCCTTACCTTTTCTACTTCCATCACATGTGCACAGTTCCCACCAACTATCCAACTCTTCTGTATTTGATGTGGGTTTTGTTTTTTGTTTTTGTTTTGTTTTTTTTTTTCTTTTTTTGGTGGAAGGGGGGTGGTTCCAACGGACACCGTGCAAGAGCTCACTCTTGGGAGCGAGTCACGGAACTACCTTATTCTTATTGTTCCTCGCTGGCTTCAAATCAACAGTCTGGTATCATCTTGCAATTTATAAGTAATTTACATTTTTTTCTGTTGATGCCGCCTACTCCACTACCATCACTACTTCATACTGTTTATGTACTTGATTAGCGATCAGAACATAACACTTATGTTGTGACAATATACACCTTATTATTATTGTTGTCTCCTCGTCATCCTCATCCACTTAATTTCCTTTTAACCCGATGAATAGATCGAAGAACTTCTCAATGGTAGGTCCTCCTGTTCTACAAGTTTATTCTAAAGGCCGCTGCACATGTGCTGTACAAGCAGATGGTATATAAACAATGCCAGACCCGACATAAACCTGGTAAAGGATTTTCCTTTTCTAATGTATCTTTGTCCTGCTTCTCTTGGGCGTTCGTCGGCGAGTTATAACCAGTTATTATTATTGTAATACAATCTTCTGACAATGTCGTACATACTAAATAAAGATTTGCCACAGAACCCTCTGAGCATCTCAGATACAGTTTCGGACTGTTTAGTCCACCCCTCTGTCTGTCCATGACAGTCGACAACTCAGTTGCTTTTATTTATTTATTGTTTTGTGGGTAGGATCTTTAAATTTGCTAAGTAATCTGACAGCTGCTCAGAGATGAGGGGTCAGTTTGCGGGTCAGTATTCCCGACATAGACCAGTATAAGAAAAGTAGTTACTTTTGTTGAAGGTATCCGTCTTCTCACAGTTTGTCGACCAGAAGCATAATTCGGTGAACAAGTTTCGGTAAACAGTTTACTCCGTGAGGCAGACAACATAGTTTGTCTCCAATTAATTAAATTTCGTTAGGCAAAGCAGTCATCGGGTTGTTCAACTCAATGAAGTCAACAGAATATTTTGTACACTAGTGTATCTCGGTGAGCCATTCAAAGACCTCGCATCAACTGACGCCCTTGAGTTTTAATGTCTTTGTCAACACAGTCAGTGGCACTTGTTTTGATCACAGCCGCCATATATATATACACCTTGGCATTTGAAATCCATCCGATGTGACAGGGAAGCTAGAGTGATCATGTCTTCTGCTGGTAAATAAGTATATCGTACATCAAGGCCGAATGCTTTTGTTTTGCACGTCTTTCCCTAGCTCTTCTAATAATAGTGAAATATGTATTCATAAGAAATAGCAACTCATCTCCCACTTTGTGAAAAGACTTCTATACAAACAGTTTTCTGTTATAGGTTCGTCAAGAGAAATCAGACAATAAACAAGGTAACGCGGTCCTTTGAAGATCTTCGGCTTTTTTTGGTTGATTTTGAATCACACTAAATGGTTTCGTTGGTAAAGATGGACTTGGAAGGAGGGGATAGAGGTGGTATGCATGTGAGTAGATGTCGGTAACAAATTATTTAGTCGTCGTCTTGCCTGGCTTCCGCTGTCTGCACGTCCATCCGTCTGTAGGAGCCACCGGAATATTGCAAGGAACCGTCGGATGGACCTTAGACAAGGTGCGCTTGTAACATACCTACAGGAAGTCCAGCAGCCAAGCAACTTTAAAAGAACGCATATACTCATTTATATACAACACATAATTTATATACAATATACAATACAAACAATATATATATATATTGCTCGTTCACAGAAAAGGAAGCAGAAACGTTCTAAGACTTGCAACATACAGGAAGGAAAAAGCTAAACAAGCAACGCATTTACGCAGAGAGATAGAGAATGGGGAAGGGAAGTGGTTGAGTACGCGCGTGGATGTGCGTGTTCCCATATTGAAAACTCGTTTAAATATCAGTCAATGCTAAGCAGTGAGGAGACAAGACTTTAAAGCCTCTGTAAACATCAAGATGATGCTGTTCCTCTGGAATTTTCCACTCTCGCTTCTGACACAGGAACTTGATCGATGGCAGCCATAAAACTATCCGGCGGTGTGTTTTCGTCCATTTTCTTTGAAAAAAAACTGATATCAGTCTTGTCTAGACCGAGCGGTCACATCTGCCTCCAAATCCTTCAGCCTCCAGGACTAGGTCATGACGTGACCTCGGCCTTCACTCCTGACCCTGTTGACCCACTGCAGTTGGCTTTTAAAGCCCTACATGGGAATAACATGTAAATCGTACACTAGTAGCTAAGCAAGACCATATGGATCTTTCTAAAAACGAAACAATGATAGCCGTGTGTTCCATTGAAAAGCCAACAACTTTGAACTTTTGCTTGACTCTGGTTACCTTTTCAAAATTTTAATTTCCTGCCGGGTTAACATAATATAAGGCTGTCATTACCGTTGTTTGGGGCGCCTAGTAGTGTAGTAGGTTAAACACTCGCTTGTCACCACTGCAGTGAGACGTGAGAGGACTTGGGTTCAGATCTCGTGTCGGGCCACTTTTTGTATGTGAAACCTGTTTGCAGGGCCGGGTGTCGGGGCTTTTCCGGGAACTCTGGTTTCCTCCCACTGAATCTCTCCCATAGTGCGAAATCATCTCAACCTTGAAGCACTTTCCCCCCTACATCAACTAACTGACTAAATTTGTATTGGGGAAGGGGACAGGTTACCACACTGAAGGATGAATCTTGGATTACATGCTAAGGAGGAAATGCCAAAACGGGAAGCCTACTTTTGTGGCTTTGCGTGAACTGAGTTCTTGACTTTTTCCCAAACACGCTGATACGAATTAAAGATATTATTATTCATGTGAACGTAATCCTGTTAATTAACATTAACATTAACCTTGTTAATCGGAATTATATTTTGCAATTGCATCCAGACATTTAAACATAATATTGCACTCAAGTTGTGCTTTAAGGCACATGCGCAGTCGTGCTATCAATCCAATCGATGCTTGTCGAGTTCAGAAAGACCAGTGCACACAGTGACGTAGTGCGCTCGTTTTTGCCCACAGCGCCCTCTGCACGCAGGTTCGTTCCTGTTCGGTGCATTTGTTGCGTCTGCTCCCCGCGATTCCAGCCAACCAGCTGTTGAAAAACAGTTACAGGACACTTGCCGGGTGGCGTCTAACTTTAGACCGACCTCTCTACACTCATAACTCAAGAAGTGCCTCCCCACCAACCCCACCTGTAAAGGAATATATCTAAGGAGGGGTTGACGAGTGGGTGACTAACGAAAGTGGGTCAGCAATTGAACCGTGTCATGTACGTCACTCACGTGGTGTGCAAATCCCCTTTTCCTCCCGTTACAACAACGATGACAACAATGACAATGGGGTCAGCCATTGTCAGGGTGTAACTCAGCACCTATGAGCGACCGTTTGTTGGAGGGAAATAAGGGGAGGAATTTTATCATTGTTTGTATACAGCTGCATTGCTGAGGATGGAGGATAGGTCAAGGCATTAGATGTGGATAAGAAAGGTTAACAGTGAACTCGCAGGCAGGCACACACACTTTTCCTGTCATTCACGCACGGAAAGACATTCACAAACACAACGCATAGTACGAGCACACACACAAACACATATGAAGATACACGCACAGACACACGCATACGCACAATGCACTCACGCAAACACACAGACATGGAAGCAGGCAAATATACACAAATTCATACTGAGACAAACAAACAGTCGCGCAAGCAAAGACTCACTAATGACTTATTCATGAACACACGTGCGCTGGCGCCACAAGTGAACACTCCTGGAATATCACAAGCTGGTGCCAGTGTCCAGAAATAAGCTCGAGGCTCGCCAGGAGCCTGAAGCCTTGCATGTAGCATCACTGTCATTTCTTGGGCACGCGCCTTTCCTCCCTTTCCAAACAATTCTTCCTTGGGATGTGAAGTGGCCTTCCTACGAATGTTCTTCAAAGTAGAACATTCTCAAACATAAATGCCAAGCATTCGAATCTTAATGCTGGTTATTCTGAATAATGATAATAATTAGGGATATGTTTGTGTATGAACAGATACCTCAAACGGACAATGGCAAGAATAGGGAAAAATGAGTTAAATGTTTGAAATGCATTATTCACAGAAAAAATAAGCTCTGGCAATACGAAAGTCATCTCTCCCAATAACAACAGAAGATAACTAAGGTGACGAAGGAGACCAAGAATGACAGCACCAACAATAAACAAAAAACAGAAAAGAAAGCAAGCAAACGATGGAATGAACCCAGAAATAAAATATATAGATATATACACTTAAATTTAATTCATTTTCAGTTAATACAAGTATTGCCGCATCTCTTCGAAGTGGAAAAAGTTATCTTCTTCCAAAAGTGAACACATCAACCTGAGATCAGTGCCCACAGCACATCAGTGGGGTAAAGGCTGGGCGGTTTATTTTATGAGAATTATGGATGACTAAGTGTTTTTATGAGTATTTTAGCATTTTACCACGGAGTCATAGCCTTGAAGTGCTCCTTGGCTTCGAGGTCGAGCTTGGTTTATGTGCGAACACAGCAGAGAGAGAGAAGCAAGTTTTTTCCCTGAAGATCGTGAAAAACATGTTAATGTCGGTGTCTTTTATCTGCGGTCATCGCCAATGGGTCGTTTTTGCTTACCTCATCTTTCATGGTCGTTATCATCGAGATGTAAGAAGTGAAGGGGGGGGGAAGGTTGGAGCAAGGTAAGGGCTTGTCACTTGATATTTCCACACGTCCATCTCTGAAATTGTGCTGGCAGCAATTATTGGCCTGTTGTCATGAACTGAGACGATAAACAGTCGACATCCTATCACCTCTCCTCGCCCTTTCTCTCTCTGCTTTCCCTCACATGCACGTCACCCACATGCCACGTAGCCTCAGAGCAGACGTCCACCGCTTATCTCCCCCATCAGCCTTCTCTAATGTCATGATAATAAGGCAAAATTGAATGTCACACCAGACCGGCAAGATCAGGACTGACAACGACATCTACTACCACCACCACCACCTGCCGGTGTTGTGATTGCAGGGTAGCTGTGGAGATCTGCATACGTGTTGGGTACGGTTTTTTTCTCCGTTCATAAAATCTCCCTCAAAGCCCACCTACTCTCTGGATGTTTGGGCATTGGTGCTATGTGTGAATTGAGACACAAGTCGCCCTGGTTTCTGCGATAAGGGGTTAACGGAGTTAACGAAGATCAGGTTGCAAACATCTTGATTAACCTCCGCATGCCTTGAGCTATTCCAAAACAATCAAGCAAGCAGTTCGAAACATGACATTTTTTAGTCTTTCACATCCATCCCACTCCCAAAAAGCATGAAGGGGTTTTGAAGAAGGGCAAGATACCGACTGACAGCCGTTGGAAATGAGCATCCCTACCGAAAGTTATGTCTGGTGAACACGTAAACGGCCAAAAAAAAAAAACAAACAAACGAACAAAAACAACAAAAACCCGATACCCCCCCAAAAAAAAAAACAAAAAAAAAAACAAAAACAAAAAAAAAAAAAAAAAAAAAAAAATCAAACCCAAACAAAAAAACAAAAACAAAACAAACAATAAAAACAAGACAACAATAACAACAAACTTCGTATGCTCGAACTATGACATGAAAGACACAGTCCTACTAAAATGAGGAATTTGATAAAGACATAAACATAGGAAATAATGATAGTCTGACTGAACTGAAACCTTTAATATGCACACAGACACAGGCTATGCACTTACTACTATATGACAAAGACAGTCTGACTGGAGTGAAACACATAACAGGTAGAAACATGATATAAAATAATGATAGCTCCTCAAGACTGCAAGTGGCTTTAAGGATTACAGGTAAAACAAAATGATAGTTATTTGGAAATAAAACATAAAATTACCCACTTGGTGCGTAATGGAAGAAATAATAAAAAGTTATTTTGTAACGATATGAACTCTTAAAATTATGAGCAATAAAATAGAACATAGAAACGAAAGAACAGGCAAGTGAAGAGTCCCAAACATATAGGCAAAGAAAGAATCAGGCAAACTTTGATTAGCAGTGGAACAATTATGGGATAGACAGACCACCCAGTGGGTAACTTTTGTACCATGTCAGTCGGAGAATTTCGGGTCACAAGGAACTGCTATTGTTAGAAACCACATGTAACAGGGCTTGTTTGTTTGGATTTTTTTATTTTATCATTCCTTCTGAATCGCTCACACTTCTTACCCTTGTCTGCACTTAGGAAGAAGCGGTGCATCATTCAAGAGAGTGAGAAAAAAAAATTCTAACAAAAACCCATCGCTTAAAATGTCATTCCAATTTACGTAGAATGTTGCCTTGGTTTCTTATTAACACAGTGATTCTTTCCAGAGAGAGAGAGAGAAAAAAAACCAACAACAACACGTACATCTGTCTGCTTCTGTTTGTTCGCAAGCGTCAGTATTTCGTCGCAACGAGCAAGCAGTCAAGCTAGGGGTTAGTGGTTCAGATCCCGCAGAGGATATATATATATTGTTGCTGCTGTCACCAAGATTCTAAAGTTCACTTATGCTTGGTGTATTTTTTCAACCTATAGGGGAGGTAGCTAAGAAATATTTATCATCTGACACGAAGTCGGTTGGCGGGTGGATCCATCCACCTTGACCATTATACCACCAAAGACTTAATATATTGTCATTGATACCACTCAGACTTTGTCGAAGCCAGACCCTCTTTATCTCTCCAGGTCTGGTTACCCAGCAGATTATCAGAACAACCAAAACGAGTCGAATGTAGATGCAGCGACAGTCCATCGGCAGGTTCTTCAGAAACGAAGATGAGGTCAAAGGGTAAAGCCAGTCTCCATCACAGACTATACTTAAAGTGATCTCCAGGCTCGCTAGAAAAGCCTGCGTGTGGTCCGAGAATGTTGGGGGAGTGAGGATCGGGGTGGTGTGTATTTGTACAGGCAGTTGTTGCCTGCTTGCCAGTCCCCGCCGCAGGATCAGGTGAATCGACCGCTGACCTCTTCCCCCAGTTCAGGTCAATCCACTCTTCTGCGCAGTGACAAACACGCATAAGCGTTGGCTTGTACACACATTCATAAAAATAGTTACCTGTTTACTCACACATACATCAACCTGCTCTATCACACACATGCTATTTATTGCACAAACGAAACTCAGCCTCACGAGGATAATTAAAGTCATTAGTGTGTGAATGCGCTTGACCTCATTTTCTTCGATTTTTTCCCCTCCTGATACACTGCAAATCACCTTCTCTGCACTGAGCCAAGCTCCCTTGACCCACCTTAATCTACAAGCGAGGTATTTCACCTGTGTTTGATCACAGTTTGATAGTGCTTACTTTTAAATGGGTCCAGCAAAACACCTTTGAGTGGCACCGATAACAGTGTTTGCACAACACCAACCCTCCACGGCCCTCAAAAGAACGTTTCCCCTTCTCTCCCCCTACTCCCACCCGGAGCAGTTTGGTACCCAGTGACATGGCATTTTTCAGTAAGTCTACACCCAATAACGGAGTGTACCATGTGATATCCGGCTAAGCTAAACAAATACATGACGATTGCAGTTTTCATCGGCTATCAATAAATAAATGTTAAATGAGTTGAAATGCGGTTAGTTTAATCCAAGAGTTAAAAATTACCTGCTCAAAAAGGCATTCTCTAGTGGATGCCATGCCCTTGATTGAAAGATCAGGAAATTATTCGACGGTGATTTCAATTTCTTTGCCAATTATTAAAGACTTATCTATCTGTTTAACTTTCCTCTCCAGTCCCCATCTCCTCCCTCTTTTCTCTCTCTCTCTCGCAGACACAATAGAGAAAACGAGAGCGGAGGTGGAGTAAGAGATGGAGGGCATGTGAAGAAAAAAAACAAACAAACAAGAAAAAGAATCAATCGAAGACGTTTCATCGACAAGTGATGTGAACTTCGCACGTGCTTTGCCAGTGCGCACTCCTAGGAACATTCCGTGCAAAAGGTCACGGGTCGTCAGTCGTACATCATCTTGTGGGCAACAGATGCCCGCATCGATCAGTCCGCAGGCTCACGCTCATCCAACGTGATGGGTGGACTGAAAGAAAGAGGACAAGGAAAAATAAAAAAGGCTGGAGAAGAGGTGGTGGGTGAGTGTGATCAAACGCGGTGTGTCGCCGCCCCTAGTGCTGACAGCTCGTTTCACTAATTACCACCTGTCCTCGCCACAAAGACATACACCAGATATACTGTCGTCCTCCGAGGTTTGTTGTACAACAGCCTCGTGAGCCGCGCTGCATGAAGGCGTGTATCCTTTCTTCGTAAATAAACATGCCCGCAGGCTGGGTTCCTTTTTGTGTATGGCCACGAGATATATGAGGCTCATGCAATCCAACCATCCCTGTATGCAATGGTGTTTTTAGTTTCCCTCGACTATAATGATTCATTCTCATCTTTCATGATTGCAGTCCCAGGCGTGATTTGCAACTGCAAGTGGCAAGTGTTTTTAAATCGTTCTTGTGGGCGATGTGTCACCCTGAAGTCGTTCTCGTGGCACTCCCCTTCTGTCAACGCAATCAGGTAGACACTGTCGCTCTCTCCATCTGAACAAACCAGTGGGTATAATACAAATCCTCCTTGCCTTTCACTGCTGAAGACATTAATTCTTTTGCACAAACAGAACTTATTACTTACCCTACTTACCTTTATGAGAGAGAAAAAGCTAGATCAATCATGAAAACGAATGGGTGAGGACTAAACAGGTGATAAGAAAGAAGAGAACACGGCCATAGATAACTACTCTCATGAAACTCCTTTTTACCGTTTTTTTTTTTAAAATTGGGCGATGATGTTTAAATGATAGGCGGTGGACTGGAAGAGCAGTCACCTGACGATGATAATATCGAGACGCCGATAGCATTGCACCTGCTCAGGGTCGGTTGCTATGAATCGGTTGCTATGCCTGCAACGGATAGTTACGTTAAATCATTATCCACGGTGCCAGGTAATTACCTGCAAAACTCGAAAACCAATGTGAACAGGTGTTGTAGGAAAAAAAAAAAACTAACGTGGCTAAAACTAAAAACGTTCCTAAGCATGAGGTAAAAGATCCTCCTTCTTTCTTTCTCCCCTCGACGTTCCCTGACTCTTGCTTACATAACCTTTCTGGTGAATAGTTTCGGGTGGCATGGTGAGTCAGGAGGGTAGCTAAATTGGGAGTCTTGTTGAAGCTATGAATGGATTTAGAGGCGAAAATAGAATCCCATTTATAAGTGAATTACATTTACCCACTTCTTACGTTTCTCTCTCTAGACAAGAGGAAGAGAGGAGGGTGGGGTGGGAGTCAGACCGACAGATAGATGATAGATTCTCTCTCTTCCGATAGCACGCTCTGCTTTGGTCTTATTCTGGAGTGAATTACATAGACAGTGGTATCTTCTCTTCCGCTCAACAAAGGAAGAGCGAAGAGGCTGTTTGAAAACAAAGTGTTTTTTACACGGATGGGATAAGACAGGACCATTGTCATGCAAAGTTTTAAAAAAAGGTCAATCCCTAACCTTTTGGTCTTCAAAATGTGAGGTGTTATAGATCATGCTTTTCTTGCACATTGTAAGGGTGCCACCCGTCTCTATGATCTCTATCTGTTACTGTCTACCATGTCTTCTCCATCCTTTTAGAGTCAGGTATTTATTCAACAGGTGGCCATTGTGTGCTGACCACTCGGTTATCCATTTCTAAGACCTGCACATGGCCTCTAAACTTCAAAAGCAGCTAGTGTTCCTTGTGAGGCACAAACATCCACGCCCACATCCAGAAAACGAGAGGGGAAGTGGGAAATTTCCGCTGGACGTCCATGGTCCTGAAAAGAAGCGTCTTCAGCCAGCTACTGGCGTCATCAAGTGTGGCGGTTGTCGTGACCGTAGTGCTACTTCCGGCTTCGCTCCCCATGCAGTCTTCGCTGATAGCAAACAAGATGGCGGTGAGGAAGTGAAATCTTTCCGCGTGTGACGTGCATACCACTCACCGACTCGCGAGTTTGTTGAGCTCAGCCAACCGCTAAAAGCTGCGCGCTCTCCGTGATGATAAGTTGGCGATGTCAGTACCTGGCGCAAGACACAACTGCTGTCTCTGGATTTTGACTCCCTGACCTTTGACTTCCTTTTCACTCTCTGCTGAAAAGAAAATTACTTCTACAGAGAGGTCTGTATAAGATGCAGACACATTCATCAACAAATAAAAAAGACAACAACCCCAAAACAAGCTAAACCCGACAATCAATAATATAAAAAAAATCAATATTAATGAGATTGATCAGGAACACAACTATTTTTACTGGTTTGATTATTGACACAAAAATAACAACTTGGGGTTTTTTTTTTCTTTTTTGAGTGAATGAATGAAAGTTTTCTGCGTCCAGATTGGACAGTTCTCAGATTTCGAGTGGCGACCTCTGAATGGGCCATCTGTTTCCTGAGAAGTTTATAAATATCTTAAATGGAAAAGAAATGGAAATACTAAGTTGGGCTTAAACGATAGATGCTGGCGTTCTGAATTAACGATATCTGATCAAAATGTCGGGTAGCAAATGAATCGTTTCCTTACAATCGCGAGTAAAACACAGCTCCGGACTGGTTCACAAGGACCGCCATGTCTGCGTCTTCTTTGATTGGAAAAAAAGGACGTTCACGTGAGATGTACGTGGACCAATTAGACAAGAAAAGTGTCGAGAGATGCTGCGATACTCTACCGTGCTGCCTACTGGCCAATGGTACATCTATTTATAGCTTGCAATCTGCCAGAAAACGGTAATGGTGCAATCTGCGAGAAGACATAACTTACAAGGATAATGTAAACAGACTTGTCTTGGCTGGAATTTAGCATTGCGCTTAGTTCTTCTGACCTTTTTTTTCTTTGGAAACTTTGGTGGCAAAAATAGCACAAACACGATTTTTTTTTGGTAATTCATAATTTCCGTTCTTTGGTAGACTAGCTGGCTCTCCAGTCAGCATTTATCAAACAATAAACTGAAATAAAAATTATAAAAATGACAGGAAAAACGTGGACTGCTAAAACTCTGCAGTGGACCGCCATGACAATCTTAGTAACCATCTCCCATCGCCTGCTGCGAAAATTTACATGTCACAGAATTTTCGTTTGTTATTTTTAAGAAATTCACGACAAGCAATGTTAGGAGCTGGAAAATGAAACTAAATGTTGTTTGCTAATAATGTTTCGACAATTTTCTTTCGTTATAAGCACAGAGGTTGAACATATAGGATGAGCCGACAAGAAGACCGGAAGAGGTCAATCCGACAACTGGGGTTAAGGTCACATTCAACATTCATGTATACTGCTTTTATGCCGCCATCCAGCTTGTGTCTAGGGAATGTGGTCTGTACCCGACCCTCTACCCTCTCCCCACCACCTTGCCTCCCCAGTGCCCGCCTCTCGATTACTGAGGGCGGCAGATGGCGCACCACGTTACAACATATACATTCTTCATATTAATCTCAATGATGCCCACGCACGCACCAGCCATCTCTCGTCCATTCACGCAAGCACGTGTGTTCACCCCACTTCCGCCAGAGGTCGCCATCAGCATCAGCCCATGACGTCATTCCACTCTGGGAGCGGCGTTCAGCGGTGAAAACATCAACAAACGAAGAAGTGTGTATATGGGTCAGACAACAGGAACCTGGCTAAAGTCTGGACGCCTCTCTTGCGGTTTTAAATCTTTGTTCCAATATCTCAGGCCAACGTCAAAGTTTTTTTTCCCTTCTTAAGCAGGTGCGGCATTCCATACCTGGCTGCAGCCCCTTCCCCCTCCTTGCACCTTTCGCTAAAGGACGTGGCGGCTACAAGTGATTAAATGCTACACATGCAGCTGCTTTGCTGGTAGCTAGCTTTTCTACTTTTTTCCCTGCTGTGTTCTACTTTTCCTGTAAACATCTGTCCTTTCTGTTTCTTACGGTTGTTTGCTGGAGCGAGTGGCATCATTTCTTTGAATTTATCTGTTGTTTGCTGTGTCTTGAATATCCTTGCTGTACCATGCCTTGTGTCTATACATCTTAACCTCAAATGGGAATTAGTTGAACGACAAAAAGAAAAAAAAAAAGAAAAAAAAAAGAAGCATGATCCTGTTTCCAGTTGATGCTGATGGATGCTTGTTTAGGATGCATTTTTAAGCAAATTTAGGAGGAGGAGTTGTGTTTTCGTTCACTTGTGTTAAATATTATTTGTTTTGTCGCTGCTTGAGTTCCGTGTCAAGCACCAACAGAAGTCCCACGGATATGAACAAGCGAGCAAATGGTTGGAAGTGACCTCTGACCCGCGGCACCAGTGTCTGCCATGGCTCTGCAAACAGCGAGAGATGTCGCCCTCATCTTCGCACTTTCGTAACGTCCGCCAAAATGGAGGCAGTCACTTCTGCAGTCTTGACTCGATAAAAACCCAAATGTTAGATATAGTTAGTGATGGCTGATCCATCCACTCGAGCAGCCCGTCAACCAGGTCCACTTTTACAACCTGCTGAATTCGACACAAAATAACAGTTAGAGTTTTTACAAGTAAAAGACACTTGAAGAACTAGTAAATACAATCCAGACATGATCAAATGAGTGTTAACACCTTGCAACATGTACACTCCCAGTTTGCCTGGGAGTGACTGTCAACGCAATACAGACAGGTGGACCGCGAGCACCCGACGAGCAGCATACCTGTCTGTCCCGTTGTGTTCTGTCTACCCGGTAATGGACGTTCTTTGTTTGTTTGCCCCTCAAAGTTTTATTATGATTTGCTTAATAAAAATGTATAATTGTTGCTATGAAAAATAGCTCCTAGATTTATTGAAGTTCGAGTTCCGCCGGAGGTTGCCTTGGCCTGACCAAATGATTTGGCGGGCTGGACGCTCCCCACCCATGGCCGAACCCTAAATCTGACATATAAACATGTCAACGCATAAATAAAGTTTAACGGTTAATGAATAAACAACATCCCTAGATCCTGCCAACGTGCTAATTGTTGTTCTTGTTGTTGTTGTTTTTAATAGGGCGGGTTGGCGTTTTTACAGCTCCGTGTGTACGCAGCGCGTGACAACCCGAGAAATATCGATAGTTGCTTGTCCGCCGCATCTGCTGCATCTGCAGCTGCTCCATTGTTTGTCTGGCCGGCCACCGGATCCCGCTATCTGTGACGTAACACCTCGCGCCTGTACGATTACGTTAGCGCCGTTAGACCACGCGGGGGATGACGCATGTCGGGTGGTGCATGCGCCGACCACGTGGTGACAGCGTGCATTTGTTTACTGCCTGTATCAGACACGATCTTACATGTTGCAACGACCAGACTATCGGCAACATTTGCTGGGAATTCCTGAAGTAAATATAAAAAATGTTACTTTATATCCACGAGTGCAAATCGAATTTTTGTAACTCGAGTCAAAATAAAGTATGTGTACTGTTTTTTTAAACAGGCAGATAAGGAAAATATTTTATTTTAAGGGAACTGTCCAGGACAGATGTCTGGCCTCCCTCACTTGTCAGGGCAAAGGCACATTAACTCCGTCTCTATGTCTTCTTGTACGACTCGGTGGCTTGAGTGTTAGGGAAACACGTAGACAGAGAAAAAGAGTAAATATACTCGACCCACGCACTAAACCCTGGCCCTCAAGCCGGTAAAAATTTCTCCCCTCTTTGAAAAGTATGGGGCTTATAATCAGCCTTTCTTTACACTGTAGATGGGTGTGTATTAGTGTGTGCATGTGCGTGCGTGCGTGGGTGTTTCTGGGGGTACAAACCAGTGGAAGAAGGAGCCTAGACTGGGCCAATCACTCTCAGAGGTCTTTGCTGCTCTCCCGGTATCTGCCACCTGACCGAGATCTTTTAGAAAGTTGAAAGGTTGATTGTCTAGTCATGCTTGACTCATGTTGTACAGGTTGTTCGCAGATCGCTGAGTTGTTCTCAACCTACTCAAGCAACAGAATTGGGGTTAGTTATCTCTATGTCTGTCTGGGATTTTGAGGTGGGGCGGGTGGGCGATGACAGCGAAACAAACCGGTATTAGTTTTAATCTTTCTCTATCACTCATAGACTCTAAAGAGGCGACGAAAGCTGATAAAGGTCGAGGTGAACCCCACATCACATGTTCCACGCATGCTCTGTCAGTGCGACATTTCATTGACCAACGTATGGACAGGTCATTTCTTGAACTTACGACCTTTAACCCTCTCCCCACAGCACCATGCTTTTCCCCCCCCCTGACAAGTTAATGTCACGACTGCGAACCTCATCCACCTACACGTGAGGGCGCGAAACATGTGCAAGTCACGGGCACATCCTCCTTCCACACCAGCGCCCTCCCCCGCCAAACAATATTGCATCAGCCGAGCACGGCGAGTCGGGAGTCTAATCCGGGTCACTAGGCGTTTGTTTTGTCGCGATAAGCATCTCGCCCTCGTCTGGGGTCGGTTTGTTGTGGGAGTGTGTAACAGGGACCTTTGTGATGTAAACTTTGAGAACCGACGGTCTTTAGAAAATGCTAATTCCCACCTTTCAAGATTCCCGTACGTACATTGGATACTCTTGCCTCGCAGTCGGCCATAAATCTTGCACGTGATGTCTGCATCTCACGAACGTCAGTGTTGGATCAATGGCGACTCTTTCTCGCGAGATTTCGAGGCAGGAAAAGGTCTGCGTAGCGGTCTCGGCTGGGTAGGAAGGGTTGGCATGTAGAACCATGCAGGCCTAACGAGAGGCGGGATAGTGGTGAAGAATGTAAATTTGTTACATACGTGATGCAAAGTGTGATGAATGGAGAGAGCTCAATGGATTTTTTTTTATGAATAGGCCGTTAATTGATATGTGGATTGTTTGTGTGGGAGGGAAGGGAGGAGAAGGTAGGGCAATATCTACGCTCGGTAAGAATGCTCAACCCACCAAGAAAGACTAGCTCGCCGACACACCTTTTACATAAAAGCCATTGCTAGTACACTGCCTACACACGTCCTTTTGTCAAAGTCTTGAGTCTTTAGAGATAACTTCGAGTCGTTAACATACCCTTGTTATTTCTGATGTTTTAACGACCATTTTAATGACTTCTAGAAGAATTTATCTTTTTGATGTCGCTGGAATGAAACATATTTCTCTCCTGACGTGAAATGAATAATTTTGACCTGACCTTATCACCATACATTTTTGAGCGACAACCTTTTTTTTTCTATGAATGAAGACTCGGTCGCGAACTTTAACCTTGTCGTGCGTCGCGAGAATGCGTGAATGAGTAGCAACGCAGGCGAGACTATCAAGCAACCAGCCACGTCTACAGTGTAGAGCGACAAGCACTGCGCAGGTGTGACACGTACTCCCCTGACGTCACTGTACCTGTGAGGGCGTGCACACTGCCACTACCTATTTCATTCTACGTTACTAACGCTCATCACGGTTACAAACGTCACCGGTGTTACGCAATGCGTTGACATAGAGTTCTTAGAAGGCTTAAACCTAGATGATGCAATTTATAGTATAATCCACAATTGTTATCTTTGTATCTGCGTATATATCTCGATCTTGTCTATATATCTCTCATTGACTTACCCAGCGAACATATACAGTGTATATATATATACGTACACGTGTTTTAATAATTATATTCTATTCGCTTGTTATTTGCTGTCACAGACACTGGCTGTTGATAACCCGATAAGAGATTCATCGAGAATTAATTACTAATTAGTTGGCGTTACTGTACGCTTGCGTCATCAACACGGTCATCACTCGCGTACGTGCTTATCATTACTCTCTCAGGTAAAGGGTCAGTCGTTACACAATACCTATATAGTCTATAGATTCAAAATCGGTGCAAACATGAGAGTAGAACTCACAACTCGACAACTGTGTGTGACAGTTTAAGCTATTTGCACATTTGTCTGTTATTTGTGAAAGGGATGAATCACCGTGAATGTATCTGCAACAGAGAAATCTGGCATCATGACCGTTTAATTCTGACTTCCTGAGAGCTAAAAAGCGACACGTTTAAAAATGCAAGGCTTTCTCATGTTTCAAAGCGAGCGAATCAAATAGGCAGCCTCACCAGGAATGTTTTCACACCCATGACGAGCTCGATCATGATCCTGTTTGGGTAGCTATAGCGCACCTCAAGTAAATACCATCAGTGGAAGCAAGAATATATAAAATTGTCACTCTTTGGCATTAATTGTGATTTCTGGTGTCAGATATGAGAATATCTTGGAGAGAGGGAAGAACTTTCAACAGAGAGTTAATGAATTAATTAAGGGCATTATGTATAAGGAGAAATCGACGACCATATGGTGAAAAAAGAGTGACGCGCATCGGCAAGTTGCCGGTGCAAGTGGGCATACTGCAAAAAAAAAACAAAAACAAAAAAAAACAAAACTATAATAACGGAACTGAGAGTATAAATTTGGGTCAATCCACCTGTGCTTTAGTATAATAAGCAAAAGTTCAAAAACTCAGTATATATTTGTAACAAACGTATTAACACTTGTAGCGTCCCCAATAGCTATAACAGCTTTGAGTATATTTCATGTTTAACGGTAAATCTTGAGCATTTTATAATTACTTTTAAATTTTTTTTAGTCTCTAGGTCTAGATTAACATATCAAGTTAAATAATAAAAAAATTCGTCAATCGTGACGATTGCAAAACATACCGAAAAATGTAATATTGTACCGTATCTACAATATAGTATCAATTTGCATAATTGTAAATTAATACAGTTTGCAGTGACCGAAAAAAGTGTGACTGCATGGTACATAGAAGCATTTCATATAAACAGTCACAACATGTCCACTTATACTACATTTACAATTAATGCACAAATTAAATCGATCTGTGCTTATATAATCGTAACTGCTGATCTGGGTTTAATATTTTTTTAGTTGCTTAAAATTCTCATATCTTAAGATATCAAGATGACTTAAATGCTAAGAATACACTGTAAGATTATGGCAGGAAGTTAAACTTACAGCATGCGAAACGCATTTTCCTTGTCTGAGACAAACATATATATATACAGTATATATACTTTTTTTTCATCAAAGACCATGCAATAATTAAATTACTTTTTTAAAATATGGAAAATGATAAGTAGAAGCAAATGCAATGAAAATGACAGCGGAAAATTTATAAAGGTTTTAAAATTTAGAAACTCTCTAAAAGAAACAAAGTAATGCTGTTTAGCTGCATTGAAAGTATAATGATTATAGAAGCAAAGTGAGCGCCATATTGCCTTGCACCATAACAGACAACAAAGCGTTGTCAATGGCTGGGCAAGGCACGTGATGAAGCTCGAAAGGAGAAACATTACAATAGCAAAACCTTCAAGCCTGTATAATATTGGAAATAAAATTTTGTATTTAAGAATATTAAGTTAAGGTAATTTTTTCTTTTGTACAGGAATAGTAAAGGCTACCAGAAACAAGACTGTAGGAAAGTAGGTCGTAATTCTCCTTACGAGCCCCCTCGCCTTTACTCCTGCTTCATTTCAGCGTGAGACCAGCCTGTGCTATGGCGGCATCCGGAACCAGGTCGAACTTATACCCAGTTGTTGTGAGGAACGGCCAAGATGTACATCATACTAGTGTTTCTCATAACGAAGCTCAAATAGATCTTTTGGTATGTATTCGTACGGAAGCAACTATTTAAATTATTTGTCCTGGGATACTGCAAACATACCGCATGGTAACGTTGACTCTGTCGTAAGTGTGATGATGAAATCTCGGTAAAGCATGCTCATGTTTGACAACAATCTAGCTTGTAACGATCTGTATCGATGTCGACAGCGCTGTCATATTTGGGAAATTTCCATCTTTATGTCAGATGTTCATTGGAATAATGTGCGATACTTGTTGCCCGAATAAAATTTGACAACCTAGTTACGAGCAGACGACAAACGAATTAGACACGCGAGCCACTCGTAGCGCGGGAGAAAATATCGTGTAGTCTGGAAATGTTATTCTCTACATTTATGTTGTTAAAAAACATTAATATATTGATTATTTTTTAAATTGTTTGGGATAATAGCATAAAGGACAACGTGTTGTACATTTGAGAATGTTTTAGTAGGATTTGCCATCGCAACCTCGCAACTCCAAAACTGTTTATATGGCGAGGTCGCGAACGCCCCAACACGGCAAAAGGCTCGTAGTCTGACGAGCACGTGCACGTGGCGTGCTAGAAATTTTTTCGTCGCCGTTCTGTTTACCGAGTATACATATCTGGACAGTTTATTTCAACACGTCATCATTTGGTCACCAATTTGCTTGTTAGTCGCGCTGTAGAATTTACTAAGAATCGAAGTGACCTTAGTAACTGAAAGTTTTTTTTTTGTTTTTTTTTAATCGTTTTATAAATTACATGAAGTAGGTGACAGTATGGGAAAGTTAGTTCTAGAAGAACAGGCATAGTGCTGAAGTAAACAGTTATTCAGTGATTGGTAACTGAAGAAGAACAACAATAACAACAACAAAAACCAAAACAAAACGACATCCCGTCGATTCTTTTAAATTTTGATGATTTTTAGACTATGTGCTAGTGCGCACCTTGAATGATTTTTTTAAAAAAAGGAACAAATCGCTGTGTATATAAGAGAGAAAAGAAGTATGGAGAAAAACATTTTTCACATCCTTTATACATTTTACACTCCAGACTTGTGATTCATGTATAAAATTTGCAACATTCGCTGATGCAAATAACAGCCAAAAGATGCATTGCAACCCAAAAAAGGACATCAGAATTAACCAGAATACAATTTAACACTTCTCTGTGTCCATGAAAAGAAGACGTGAGAGAACAAGTGGTTAGAGCTTCGTGGATTTGCAGAAAGATCAGCTAGAGCAGTTGCTGTAAAGGGTTTTACTTATCCATTCAGTAAACAGTCTGCTGTTTCCTTACCTGGTGACTTTTCTTTAAGCAGTATTGCAGACAAACAATATTTAAAATAAAAAAAATCTGGTAACACTTAAGACTACATTATTGCTGAACGTTTAGCAGCTTTAACTAATTACAGCTTGCTGTTAACAGTATAATAATGTCTTTATGAAGAGCTAAGGAACTACTGGATTTATCTTTTTTTATGTGTTCGAACTATTTCATAAAATGGTTTTCACAGAATATTTTGCAAGCTAGGCTTTAGCAATATGTTCAAAATATGACAAGCATAGGTAAGTTCCCTGGATAATGAATTGTAACATGCCTTCTCAGAGCCCAAAAAAGTGGATATATTGATGTGGCCTCATCCTATTCAAGTGACATAGATGAGTTACAGGTAAAACTGTTGCTTGTTGGTACTGACCATTATTAGGCCAACAATTTTCAAAGGTCTGCTGTGAACACAGTAAAGAGGTCACAAAGTTGCATGAACAGGTTTGTCTTCAGCAGTCATGATGAAAATAAACAAGTCATATTGGACTTTGCAGTCGGGATCTGATCATTCTGTAAACATTACTGGAAGTGTTTTTGTATTCCAGTTGTTTACTACATATTGCAGGTTTTTTTTGGCTGTTGGAAATAACAGCTCAATTAGATATTTATAAATATCATTAGGTTATTTAAAGAGCTAATACAAGTGCATGTTGCCATACATATTTCACAAATGTCATCAGCTGTGCTTAAAACAATTTTATTTAAATTGGTATTCCAGCATGGAATTACATTTACATTTTTATATTTCATCATAAATTTAAAGTTTCTTTTTTTTGGATGTAATTAGAGTAATAATGAAGTTCACTCAGATTTGCTATAACACGACTGCTGTGCTGTGGTCACAACCAATTTACATGAAACATTTTTCTCAAGATTGCATAAAACCACTGTCAGTATATTAAGAACATCAGAATTTAGATTTTAGAACATAACTTTTTCTTTCTTTATTCTTACAACATCTAACTTTATTGCTTTGGTTTTTTTTTTTTTGTAAATTGTCTTGAGCCTGTCCATTCACTGTATTATTATTATTTAGTATTGTGTAGTAATAATGTTCTCGGGGAGAAAAAATTTGTACTTACTAAATACATGCGATACATAGCAATAAAAAGATTAGATGACACCACTCTACTCTGCAAATACTACTGACATTCTAAATGTATGTAAAAGTCTGACTAAGCATGTTCTTGTAGATTCTTGAATTAATGAAGATCTTATTTTTAAAAAGGCATATTGACCTGAATGTTAAGTTCACTAGGACACTCGTAACAAAATTTAATGTTATGGTAGGTAGGAAACATGTTCTAGGCCTGTAAATAGTACTTAATGAAGTGTCTGCATCATATAAGTGGATAGAATTTTTTTTATCAACTTTCTGGGCAAAAAATGACTTACAATGCTAGATGATATTGACAGAAAATGGTGTATAAGCAGCTTACCAGAACTTGAGGAATAATGTTTTGCAAGGGATTATAATCCATCTTTTTTCACATCTAGTTCCAAATGTCCTAGCTTTCATTATGTGCTGATACAAATCTAAAGGCATGGGCAGATGAAGAAGCATGTTTTTTGCACCAAGAACTAGAGATGTGCATGTGCAGGCATGAAAGGAGAATTCAGGACACCTGACTGCTAGAATCTGAGTAAACTTTTGTGGCCAAAACAAACAACAGCAACAACAAAAAATGGATACTTATTAAGGGAAACAACCACAAAAGACATTGTTGGACAATTTTGTTTAGTACAATAGTTCAAAAATAGTGTAAGTAGTTATGTATTTTTAGTTCACTGTGTAGTGTTTCCAATATAGCTTGTTTCTGAAGCCAGCCTGCTTATGAAGTTTTTTGCTGCTTTCAGTTGCAGTTCTAGGTTTTATACAAAGTTTTTACTAAAGTGTGTGATGTTTATAATGTTTTTGTGGTTTGTGGTGTTTAGCATGTTACGCTGTGGACATCCTGTCATGCATGGTGGCTTCATCAGCCTGGGTGTGATTTCTAGAGTTGCTCGTATTCAGGCTTTGGTCCTGGAATGCTGCCTGTTTTCCATTTCAGAGAGGAACTGAAAAATATGGCACTGCACAGCCTAGCCGGGGGCAGTCGGGCGTGGCTTGGTACAAACAAGATCATGCTGAAGCCACATTGGAAGATGTAAATAGTAGTTTTTGGCTTATATGCTCCTGCTCTCAGCATTTCTATTTTTTTTTTAATCTGTGGGGGAATAGTACATGGCCACTGGTGTTAAATGGCTTGAGAAATTCAAAAGCTATTCACTGAACCCTGGAGGCATGCGTTGCTGGTGCATAGTGGTAGATCTAGTCATATTGCTTGCATGCTGTAATATTGCATCAGACAAATGCTGATCGTGTACTGCTTTATAGACATACTAACAAAAACTGTTTTAGCATTTCTTTATCTTTATGCTTATGTAACTTGGCAAAATAATTTTCTGGGAGGAAACTGTAAGATATTCATCATTAGTTGTTCATTTTTTTTGGTATGCATATAATAAGTTATATTTACTAGCTGAGTGGAAATAATGTCATAGTTAAATTGGTGTACGTAAAACATGTGGGGTGAGTACAAGATACATGATAGAGACATTGTTAACTATATCAAAAAGAGGAAATTGAAATTGATTATTGTTCAGGTATGCTGACTACGGTATAAAAGCACACATGGTTGACAAAGGTATTAGATACAAGGTCTTTGCTACAAAGCTATGGTAAACACAGGTGTGGTGATTACAAGGTTAGGTTAAGGAACAGTGGAAATCTTGTTCTTCATTTCAGACAGCAAGAAGTAAAAAAAAAAGAGAGAGACATTTGTTTTATGTAAGAAGGATAGAAGAGGAGGCAGCTTATTAATGCAGAACAGCAGGACTGACTGGTGGCTTTTGATGCTAGTAAATGTCCAATTAATATTAGGCAGAAGCTGCTGATGATGATAAGTGTACTGTGAAAGTGGGAAGCTGCTGTCACTGTGGAAGTAGGTATTAAAGTAAGCTCCAGCTCAGTCAGTCATTCGTCCCATGGCTAGTACATGTCGTTCGGGGGAGCACATGGATAGATAGATGTGGCCTGCCACTCCCACTTATTTGGGGCAATAGCAGGTCCTGCACAGGAGGACCAGTCCAGTCTTTGACATTCATAATCCAGTTTTTCCTGGCATCAACTACTCTTCAAGGCACTTTGAAGGATAGCCTTTGACAAGGTTTCATGCCGGGTCATATGGCCAATGAAGAAAAACTTTTGTGACTAGATCGTTGCAAGTAGGTGTTGGTTCAGCTGTGAATATAGGAACCATAAGCGGAAGGTGAGGCAGCCTTATCAATACAATACAACTTTATTAATCCACAAGGGCATTTCCAGATAGTGTTCGTACTAGTAATATATGGAGATAATACATATACATGTCGAAATAATTTCTCTTTCTCACACATGCATATGCATTGCTAGCAACAGTAGATACAGTTGGTGACCTTAGGTTACCTCAGTCTTGTACAAGATCATGACCGGTAGAGTTGATCAAATGAATGGCACATGGAATGAATTGGTTTTGCATAACAGGCATTGCGTACCTACAGCCAGACCACAAGAATGAGAACTCACATGCCAACACATGATCAGAAATATAGAGGATGCCCTATGCCTTCCTAAGGATTTGCTGATGACAAAAGGCTGCCAAGTCCCTCTTTCTGATTCATGTGAAACCATGAAGTAGAAGGACTGGCATATTTGTTTTTTTACATATATGTATGCAGAAATACCTTGAAATGTGAATTGCAAACTGAGTAGCTCATTGAAGAAAGGTCTAATATTCCTTTATCTCTGAGTATACTATCCTGCATTTTATACTGTACAAGATCATATTATGAACATTTTCACCCTGCTAGGCATTAGGTGGAGTCTTTAAGTGTAATTCAGTGTTGGGCAGACTGAACGTGTAGCTGTTGGTGTATTATTTGATTAAGTAGCTTGGAGGTCTGAAGGGTCATGAGAAATGTCAATCATGTACCTGTAGAATTCTCTATCCATTGTTTTTACTTTGCATCTTTTGTCAAAGAGTCAAGTATGACAAAAGTTCCAAAAATGGGGTGCACCCAGAAGCTGTTTTACTTCTTGAAACAGTAGTTTTCTGTTCTGAATTATGCACACTAACCACACTGTACAACCTTTTAGGACTTGATATGTAAGATGGTTGATTACAGAGTAAGAAAATCATCTGACAACAAAATATATATAGACACTAAGTCATCTGTATTAGGATATATTGTTTACAAGAGACTTGATCACATGATAAGAGATCTCTTGTGCATATCTGACTACTGTCATCTACTTTTGCATTAGTTTATTGACTGTAGCAACCAGATTTGTATGTTTCTTACCTGTTTCAGTTTAAAAAAGAAAGTTTTCACAGGATAAAATTTGAATGGATGTTTGAGTTGTTAATTTGTAGTCACCCACAAAATATATATTAGGGAGAAAGTGTAGCTGAAGCGCATAGAGAATTTGTTTAAAACATTTTAGTTGTTCCAGCATTAACTGGAAATTAAATTTGGCTATATATCTGGATGTCCTTTCTTGCAGATGCCATAGTAATCGACATCCGGTCGGATAAACAGCTTGTGCTTTGCTGGCATGATCTGCATTAAATTTGTAACTTTATTTGTTCACAAAGCTTGCATGTTTTGCTTGAAGTCAGTTTATTTTTTGCTTTATGTGAAGCCTTTTTTGTACATAAACATTTTAAATCCCCCAAACACCCTCATATGAAAAGTGCTAAAGTGTGACTAAAGTTTTAAAAGTGTCACAAATTTTGTCTGCATTTTCCATACCATTGATTCCTTAATTAAGATGGTGTTTTGTGCTACAAACATTAGTACACAGAATACCTACCTTCTTGCTGATGTCAAATTTAAAGCTCTTAAGTGTATACAGCATCTTGTTACGTAGTGTCTTGTAGGGTTAATGTCATATTCTCATAGTTAAAATGAGAATACACGAAAGACAATATTTATTGCCTTGGTTAATTAAAAGGCTTATGTTAAAATCAGCGTGCAAAAGATGGTCAAATTTTGAAATAAGAACAGAACAGAAAATGTCTGCATATTCTCAGCTACAGGGATGGTTTGGGCACTGTACAAAATGTTGCGAAGACAGTCCTGTGTTTGGCAGGAGAATCTGTGATAGACAAAGATAATCATTGGAATTTTCATCTGTAGCATGGTATTTCAGTTGGCTTTTTCCAGTTCGAAGCTACATATATTCATATACATAAAGAAATCTGAGAATGATTTTTAACAGCTCTCCATTATATTCTTTTATGGGATCTTGTTGATGGCATATTATGGCATACAAAGAATACATTGTAATATTTAACAGACTGACACCTTTTCATGTCCATTTGTGTGTATGTGCTTAATTAGTAGCTTCTAGCTAGAACCAGGTACAATGTATATAATATATAGAAATAATAATGGAGGAATAATAATGGATTGGAAGACACAGGAAAGTGACAATTTTGCACAATCCATCATCTCGATGATGTTTGCCCTCATATTTCTTTCAGCAAGAGTAAGAACACAGAAGCAAATCTCAGGCAGTTTCAATTATCAAATGATTGTGTTTTTGGGGGGAAGGGTTGTAAATAACCACTGGTACCAAAGCAGACTGACAAATTAAAAATGGAAGGGAAAACTTCTTGTTATTTAGTGTTGTAGTCTGGGAAATTTTTAAAGGAAAGGTAAAATTAGATTTTGATGAATGCCATCCATACCCCTTTTTTGTTTTTATTTCTACTTCATTTCTGTTTTTTTTTTTTTTGGCATGTCTGCACCAGCATGCATAGTTGAAAGCAGTGTCATCTAGCTGTTGTTTTTCCATAGTGAGCATGCTTTAAACAAACCCCATTTTGAAGTGTACAAAGTGTTTTAGTATGGAATCTACATACAGTGTAAAGCAGAGAAGAGGGTTGTGATGGGAAATTTCTACAGTTCATTTCAGTCATTTTCTTTATGGTCAAATGGAATCATGCATATATATTTGATAGATGATAGAGACTATAAAATTTATTTGGATGTAGAGATAAAATATATGGAGTAAATTATATCGGTCTTAGTGGTTGTTTGTGATAATCCTTTTGTTCTAAAGTCAGGCCCAAAAGATACGAGCTCAACTGGATGCTAGAGTTAATTTTTTTACACATTCATTTTCATTCTTAGCTTTTAGGTTTCTGAAATTGAAGTCAGAGAAAACTTATTAATGTTCAAAAGCTGGTCTTATTGTTAGTAAGCAGTATCCTATAGATTGTTGGTCAAGGTTGGCAATTATTTTTGCTGCACTGTTAAGTACCTGTGGTTTGTGTATGTTTTCAGTTAAAGTGTTGATTTTCTTTCCTTATATTACGAATGGCTTACTTTTCAATGTGTTGTTTCTTTAGTTAAATGGTGTGACCTATTTTAGGTGTTCTCAGTTACTATTTTTGCTTTATTAACAGGGTCCTTCAGATACATTGGCACAAGATGTCTCAAGTACAGCCGTCCTCACACCACTGGATGATGATCTGGTGGGAAATCCACAAGAACCGGATAACCGTGGCAGCTGGTCAGGGCGATTCGACTTTCTCATGTCTCTTTTGGGTTACTCAGTTGGCCTTGGCAATGTGTGGCGCTTTCCTTACCTGTGTTACAGCAATGGGGGTGGTGAGTTTTTATTTTTACATTAATTTTTTTTTTTTTTTCAAACAGATATTGACAATGAAACAGATTTTTGAAGTCTGTGCAGAAGAATTTGATGATTACTTAAGGCTGGTTGAAGTAAAAGAAAAGTATGGGGGTGTGTGTGGGGGGGAAGTGGGGGGTGAGAATAAGGAAGTTCCTGAACATGTCCATTGTATTAGACAGCCATTGATGAATACCACTCTGTTAGTGCCTGCTACAACTCTTTTTATCCTTGACTCATTCGCAGTGCAGGGATGAGATGGAGCTAGTTACCCTGGAATGCTCTTTAAAAAAAAAAAGAGGTAGGACAAAAGAGAATGCTAAGAAAAATTCAGTGGAACTTTTTATTTAAAACCATCCCCAAAGTTCACTTTTTTCCATAAATCCCAAAGAAATATGTCTAGTGAGGTTTTGAAAAGAAATCTATGTAAAGTTTTACATACAGTGTAAAGCAGAGAAGAAGGTTGTGATGGCAAATTTCTAAACTTCCTTTCAGTCATTTCTCGAGTATTGTGGCCTACTGCAAAATATTGCCATGACATAGACTATAAAAAGTAAACTGTGAAGGACAGAAAATTAGTAAGCCATAGATGCATAAATTATATAATTTGTTTTATTACTATAAATATGTACATAAATTTATGATACAAAATTAAAGTAACTTAATTAAAATATTCAAAACATTCAGTTTAAATATACATGGTACACTGTATATTTTTTTTTTGTGTTTGTGTAATATGGTCAACAGATATTTTATCCAATGTTTTTAAAATATAATTCAAAGATAAAACTAGTTTTCCTGTATTTAATTAATGCATCAATTCTTGTATGTGACCTACAGATATTCAAGGAACAAGAATTTGAAGAGAAAGAAAAATTATTTTGTTCCAATAATGGAATGTGAGTCATAAATGGGATAAATCTTTCTAGTTAAAAATAGTTTTCATGAAACCTAAATACGGCACAATAAAGTTTTGGGATTTTCTAACTTAAGTCATTTAAAATAAAACTGTTAAAGTCAAACTTCCACAACATGCTATGATACAAACTTTTCGTACAGAGTAGAAGCAGAAGTACTGATTGTTTATTCATTGGATTTATGATTAGCATAACAACCAAAGTTGAATGCATGGCCAACATGGGAAGCTCAGTGAGTATGGTGGGATATAAATGCAGAGTGTAAAAAGGTTGCAATACAACTTGTCAGGCCACCTTGACCACTACCAAAAGACAACCACTATATGAGATGACTCAGCCACTTCTTAGATAGAAATTCTTTTTGCAAAAATGCCTCAGTAATGTTCACAAGTACATCATGTGTTAAAATATAGTCTGCAAATAAAAAAAAAATAACAAAACTGTCATTATATACTTTTTTCGGTATTCATTATGATCTAAAGGATTCTAGTGATATTGGTTGAAACCCAAACTGCTGAAACAATATATTTTATTTTTATTATAGGTCCTGCCTATAAACACCAGGTTTTTACCCAGAGTGATTTTTATTCATCAGTTGCCTCTTAGAAGATAAAACCCATTTGAAAATGCTGCAGAAATATTGTGCAACACATCAGTATGATTTAGGAGCGATTCCATATGAACATTTTTTTCTTTAGAGCAGTGCATTTTTAGAAACATTTTGTGCAACTGGCGTCCGACAACAGAATAAAAAAGCTGTTTTTGATAACCTATACATACAGATGTAATGTTTTGACAGGTGCTTTCTTATTTCCCTTCATCTTGATGCTGATTTTGCTTGGCTTCCCCCTCATGTTCATGGAGCTGGCTTTTGGGCAGTTTGCAGCTCTTGGTCCAGCCGCCATCTTTGACAGAATATGTCCTCTCTTCTATGGTAAGCTTAGAGTAGACAGACATCAGTGATATACTGTTTTGTTGAAGCAGGGTGCATGTAGTTTCAGGAAAAGTGAAGTAAAATCCTCCTAATATATTTGTAAATTTCTTTCATGTTACATTAGATTTTACTGTAGTGATTTAAATTATAAGAGCAATCTTATTTGCAAAAACATAGAAAAGGTTTCCTGAGAATGTGTTAATATGGTTCTTAGGAGCTTACTAGCTCTTGCAATCACCTGCATTTACATTGCCCTGAGATTAGTAAAATAATAGAAGACCTATGGCATGGCCTTTGGATAACTATTAACACATTGCCTAGATGGCTACTAGTCAAGCTACCTTTGGTCAGTACTGATCATTGTCCAGTGAATTAAACAGTAAAACAACAAACATATATTTTCTAATTAGCACCAGATTGAGAAAACTTTCTTGAAGGTTCTTTGGTCACTGAATGGCAATGCTATTTTCTGAAGTGTTAGTGTTTCATTTATATTGTTTGGGCAGGTATTGGTTATGGCATGACTGCTGTGACTTTAATGGTTGCATTGTACTACACTGTCATTATTGGCTGGGCCTTTTTATACCTGTTCCGTTCCTTTACTTCGGAGTTGCCTTGGGAGCGATGCCACAAGGAGTGGGCTACAGAAAGTAAGAAAACAATAATAAAAGTAATACAAAAAACAAACATTGAATAAATAATGATTAAATAGTAAATAATTAAAGTAGTAAATGTTCACTTGTAAATTCACTTTCATCTATGCCATGTTGTGCAATTTTTTTAATGAAAAATGGTGATTGTTCATATTTGTCAGAAACTACAAGTAGAATAGAAAGATATACTTTGTAAATTTTTTTCCTTACTGGGAATTATTTGGAATGAAAATCAGCAGGAGAGTTTATTTTTTATGTGTATGTACTTCTATCGATTAGTGTATAGCACCTTAGTTTATAGCTAGAGTAGTTTTAGGACACTATTGTATAATTAGATTTTGCAATTTGCAGAGTGCTATTCACACAGAGATGCACAAGAGTGCACCAGTATCAATGGATCTGTGTACTACAAGAATACTTGTTACAATGCTACTGAAGTTCTTGAGCTTAATATCACAGATCTTGCACACAATAAGAGTGCTCGATCCCCGCCAGCTCAAGATTTCTTTGAGTGAGTTTTATTTCTTGCTTATATCATTATTTCATAGGCAGAGTCTGCATGCAGAGAGAATGCCATTATGGATCTTTTAATATTTTAAAATCTTTTAATAAACACTATTTCTTTTATTGCAGGAAAAAAAGGTAGTGGTAGTTAAATTCTGGTATATTTTCAATTCGTTACAGAGTTATTAAGCATAAATGTGATCTCTGTTGTGGTAGAACTGTACATTCATCTTGCTTTAGTATGGAGCTAGATAATCAAACTGTACTCATGGCCTCTTGTACTGTATCCTGTGCTGCATTTTCAAAAGGAAATATACTTGCAGGGTGGAGATTCTCAAAATTAGCAATGGAATTGATGAGATTGGGGCTGTACGCTGGCAGATAGCATTGTGCTTGCTACTTGCCTGGACACTTACTTTTCTAGCGCTTAGCAAAGGGGTCAAGTCTGTTGGAAAGGTAACTTGCTGCATGTATTTTGTCAAGAAAGATATATATGACTTGCATTTGTTTTTTGGTTTTTTTTTAAGTTAAAGATGAGTAATGATACTGAAATTCTTTCTGTGAAAACTTGTGACATGTTCAGTTCATATTGGTCTAATCAAGTTATAGTTTGTGTGCCTGTTGCAATATAAATGTTACAGTAACTGCTGGAAACATTTGTTCCTTGTGGCTTTGCTGCATGCACTGTCCTACTAGACCAGACTATGCCTTTTGCCCTATGTTCAGGCTAAATGATAGCCTTTTATGTGCTGTTTGTAGGAATAGAAAGCTAGTTCGTATTTTCTGGTATAATATTAATGAAATATTATATTTATCAATAAACATTTTAAAATTAAAGGATCTATGTTTACTTGTGTGCAGGTTGTGTACTTTACAGCTTTGTTCCCTTATGTTGTCCTGACCATACTCTTCTTTCGTGGCATTACTCTTGATGGTGCCAAAGAGGGCATTGCGTTCTACCTCACTCCTAACTTTAGTCAGCTCTTTATTGCAAAGGTGTGTCTTGGTAACTTTTCCAAATTTGAAATTTATTGGATAGGTGGTGCTTTGGTTGGTTCTGTGATGTGTAAGTGTGAATATGCTTTATGTTGGGCAATAACACAGAAATGCATGTGTTTAATTAAATTTCTTATAAATTGTGTTTGAAACTATGTCATTGAGTATTTTCCACTTTTCAGTTTGATCATGGTTGTTCTGTAT
Organism: Pomacea canaliculata; assembly: GCF_003073045.1. Lineage (NCBI taxonomy): Eukaryota > Metazoa > Mollusca > Gastropoda > Architaenioglossa > Ampullariidae > Pomacea > Pomacea canaliculata. Next base: position 5,194,789 of record NC_037592.1, read on the forward strand.
AATGTCATCCTCAAAGAAAATATGAATACTTTCCAGTAGGGTCGGCTTGTGTGGACAGTTTTTTAATTTTTTATTTTTGCAATGGGTAATAAAGGTACTTCATATTTATATTCAGCTTAAAAATGTGGTAGTTTGTTCTTATAAGGTTATGCAGAAGTGCCAGCAGTCATGTACCTTTTTTTTTATTTCAGACATGGGTAGATGCTGCAGTCCAAATCTTTTTTGCTCTCAGTCCTGCATGGGGTGGGCTTATCACTCTATCCAGCTACAACAAGTTCCACAACAACTGTTTTAAGTGAGTGCTCGGTCCCATCGTTTTAAGTAGAACTTCATACAGGGTAGGTAGAGTTGGGTTTGTTGAGATCTTAGTAATGTTGGTGCGTAGGAAAATGTTAAATGCAGGTCTCTAAGAATTGAGGATTATCATAAAATACAATTTCCTTTTCACCAGACTTTTCCAGTCATTCCTTTAAGCATAGGTTAACTTGCAAGAATTATTCTCTTTGTTAAATTGTAAGATGCCTGTGGGAAATTTCATCTGGTATTTGAATACACTACTAGGAAATCATTTAGGTAATAAAATGGATAAAACTTTTAGTTTTATTGGCCCTCTACAGAAAAATATCTTCAGAGCCATTATATAACCTAATTATAGCTGGATTACATCTATATTTATGAGTATGAATATGCAAAGATTTCTTAGTAGTGAACTTAAGTATAGTACTATTATACGTAGAATTTATTGATTTTAGGTCATGTGTGCGTGAATTCACCTGTGAAGTAAATTTGGATTTTGTATGATGTGCCGCAGGGATGCATTGATAGTTGGGGTTGGAAATGTGGCCACAAGTATATTTGCTGGATTTGTCATCTTTGGTATTGTTGGTTACTTGGCCAAAGAATTGGATATGCCTGTTGACCAGGTGGTTGATCAAGGTAAGTTTTAAATGTTGCATCTCACTAGTGCACTTTCTTTTGAATGAAATGTAAAACAGCATATTATTAGAACACATCTACTTGATTTGGCAGTTTTACATCTAGATATTAGAAAGGTGCTTAAATGTAATGACTCACCTTTGTTCCAGGCCCTGGACTGGCGTTTATTGTATTCCCTGATGTGGTGACACGTCTTCCAGTCTCACCATTGTGGTCCATTCTGTTCTTTGTCATGTTGATAACTCTTGGCATGGGTAGTGAGGTGAGCAGTGCTGGCTGAGGTGCTTGTTTGTTTTGTCAGTACTTTATGTGGAAAAGGGATTATGAAGAAATAGTATGCAAATCAAACATTTTTAAGGGCCAAGCAAATTTGATAATTGTGCCAATAAGTGTGTTGTAGGAGTAGGCTGAGTTCTCAGTCTCATGCTTATAGAGTTCTTCACAAATAAAAATGGAATCCATCTGTCATTTGTGTGCAGTTTGCCTTGTTGGAAACTGTGATGACAGCAGTACAAGATACATTCCCACATCTTCGTGAGAAGAAGACTTGGGTTGTACTAACTGTCTGCATCACGGGGTTTTTAGGTGGCCTTGTCATCTGCACTGAGGTGAGGATAGTTGTTATTCTGATCTTATTATTTTTTATTTAATGAAACAGCATGGTGAGAAGGGAATATGATGGTAACAAACACGTGTGAAAATTAAGAAAAGTCTGGTAACCATTTTAATACGTAAAATGCAAGCATGTTGTGGGTGGTAATTTGAATAAAATATTTGTCTGAAGTTTACATAGATGATTACTTCATATAACTCATTGCTGATGCAATAAAGGTTTGTAACTAGAGAATTATTTCCACTTTTAAATGCAGTAGTTTCTTGTTGAGAACAATAGATAATTTTTGTTTAGGAAATTTTTAAGATAATTACAAACCCAGCAGTTTAATCTGTCAGGATTGAGTTAAACAGTCACTGAGAAGATGATTGTTAGCAGAAATAAAGGAAATGGAATATCGTCTAATAGTACCAATATAGTCAGAAACTAAACTTAGCATGGTACTGGTGCTGCTTTGTGCTTTACTGATTTAAATGGTGTGTGCAGGGAGGCATGTACATATTGCAGCTGATGGACACCTATGCTGCCAGTTGGTCCGTGTTCTTGATGGCTATCATAGAGTGCGTCATCCTTGCCTGGATTTATGGTAAAGAAAATTTAAAGAAATGATTTCTGGAAAGACAATTGGCACTTCTGCCTATAGATACATAGCATGGTCTTAAAAAACATAGACTTTTGTAGAACTTATAAACAGGCCTAGGGTGTAGTCTCTAGGTATTGAGAGAAGAAAGCACTTTAACTCGATCATGATGTCATTCAAGAAGTAAATTTCAAGATTTGTAACTGTATGATATTTATTCTACTTCTAAATGCAGCAGATTTTCTCTGAAATAAACAGTTTTTGGATAGGTAATTGCTAAAACATTTGCAAGTCCAGCAAAGACTCAACTGCTATAGCATTTCATTATGTTTTTATAGACTTCCTCAAAACCCCTGTGATGCAGTTGTATGCATAGTAAGCATTTATTGGAAAAAAAATTGAATCGACCTTTAAAATGGTATGATTGCTATCCCTTCAGATTTATGTATGCATTAAGAAATCGATTTTTGTTTTCAGTCATCATGCTGGGTGCTAGTCCACATTTCTTTTTGATGTACAGGTGCTGATAATTTCATACAGGACATAGAGATGATGATAGGGCATAGGAATATCCATTGGCACAGATTCTTCAAACTTTTTTGGAAGTTTCTAACTCCAGCTACTCTTCTGGTGAGAAAATTCTTGTAATTTATTTCTTTAAGTCCCAAAATTGAGCTCTATGTTATGAATATTTAATTTTTTTTATTTTACAGTAATAAAATACCATTTAAATAGTATGTGACACTAGTTTAAGTAACTACAATAAAAAAAATGAACTTTAATCAATGTTTTCATTCAAAAATGTACAACTGACTGCATATTTTCTATTATAAAATACCTGATTTGTTGACTTTAAAAAAAAAATCTCCCTAAGGGAAGTAATTTATAGTAAAAAAATTCCTAAAGGTGCCAGCAGTTTTGTTCCTGATTCATTTATGCACAGCATGATGTATTTTGTGACTTTACCCTGTTTGCATTACAATGTGCAAAACAGGCACTGGTTGTGAAATTTCAGGTCTGCAGATGTGAAATTCTAGGAAAGAATGAACCCTTTGTACACTCCTTTAAATATAGTCTTTCCCATCTTGTTTAGAACAGCATATAACATGTTCTGTTTGGGTCTAACGTGGACTAGTCTGTCGCATGTAGTATGATGACGTAAAATTTTAATAATGCAGTCACCCTGTTAAAAAAAAAGGGGGGGGGGTTTATTGCAATGTGTTCTGGATGTAGTAGCTGTAACACTGTCATTGGTATGATAAATGTGGTTGTGATATGCCTTAAACCTCATTTTAAATTTACATCAGCTCTGTTTGAATATTTACATTTATATATGTTTTGGTGGACTTTTTTGGTTTCATGTCCCTTGCATTTTTTTTTTTTTCTGGAGAGGGGTGTACATATATATGGAAATGCACTCTAATATTTGTGAAAGGTTGCATTGCACAAGAAGTATGCATAGAAATGGAGTGACTCACTGGCAGCCTTAATAAAAAGACTTTATTTTCTGTTTAGTTTCTACTATTCTTCAACTGGATTCAGTACTCAAGGATGAAATATGCTGGAAAACAGTATCCACTGTGGGCTGATATGATTGGCTGGTTTATGGCTTTTATTCCCATCATTGCTATCCTTTCCATGAGTGTCTTCAAGTTTATACGAACCCCAGCTGAAAAATCTTTTGTATCAGTGAGTATATAGATGTTTATAAAGGTGTCTTCTTGTAGATGTAGTTGTGAACTGCTTCAAGAACAGCTTGTTCAAAAAATAGTTTAAACATAATTTTTGTTGTGATTTGTGGATTGGACTGTGTTGCTTCTCTATTTACAGTGCTGTATTGGTTTGCTGGCAGGACCACACTTCTTTATATTTTAGGTAATACAGAAAGTGAAATATCTAATTAACATAATGATGAATGTATTTTTCTGTTTTTCAGAAATTGCGAGTTTTAATGAAAGCCACTCCAAAATGGGGTCCTGCCCACAAAGTGCCACGGTGTGAAGATGAGGAAAATTCTGGAAAAATTGTCACCAACCCTGGCTTCACAATCTCTTCCCAAAATCCCTTTGAAACCAAAATGTGAATATAGTCATGCAGGAGCATATTACATGCCAGATATTTTAAATTGTCATAAAATGGGAGAGGCCTCATGATCTTTCTGCCCTCGGTGGCACACACAGCAGGTCTCTCCTATCATCATGAAAAAAATTGAGGATTTTACACCCATAGGTACTGTGTTGGGGTGTTACTACATCCTTGGAAAGAACCCTGCTGGCATTTGCAGCTAATTGTTTTGAAGTTTCCTATGACAGCAGTACTTGGGATAATTAGAACACCTTTTGACAACATCAACACAGTGCATGGCTACAACTGCCACAACAATTGAAGAATATTGCAGATTCTTGCTTGGATCTTCACAGGGTTTTGCAGAGCAGTTTTTGCACAGGTGCATTATCTTTAATTTTCCAAACTGGGCACGAACATATCCTGGATCAACAGTGCCATGACCCAGGATTATTTCTTTCTGCTGTTCTGCAAAGCGTGCAGTTTATTTGGGATGGTTGAAATGGCAAATTCATAACCTAGCAAGAAAGTAGAGTATTATTCATAGTCCTCTAGCCTGAGAACATCAATCATGTCCACAGGATAAATATGGCCTGGGATAATGTGGAACTTTTTCAAACGTGCTTGTGATTTGCGCAGCATATCAATTTGAGATCTCATAGCAGCATTCACTGCTTACTGAAGCTCTTCAGCCAGCTCCATGGAGCGTGACCTGCTACATTGAGCATAACCTGCTACAGGTCATTGTACCTCAGAATCAAGTGCGCCGCTACATTTTTTTTTTCTCCACGTGGACTGGAAATGTGGTACAGGTTACCTGCAAAGAAATGACAGCTTCCTCATGATAAACAACCACTGCTTCCTGTGGAAAGTTGTGGCAGTAGGAGCATATGACTGATTTCTCATTGTTAAACTTGAATGTAGATTGCAGTAGCAGATGTATCATTAAAGTTTCCTGTGAAGAGACCCTCACATCCCTCCATTTTTTTTTTTAATAGGTGTAGTTAGATTTAGGTGGGCTGATGGGTTATTTCCCCTCCTCCATTGTAATAGTTATGCATCGCAACAGATGCAGGAAGTGGAGCACAGCTTGGTTTAGAAGTGAGCATGCATAAGGTTGACAACAGCTTTATACATTTGCTAATAGTATTGAGTTGATGTGCCTTAAGAATGGGTCATGGGCTCGTCGTGTGTGGGTGGGAAAAGACTTATGCCTTTACAATGCACAATGAATTGTATATTTGGTTTGGGGTTTTACTGTGATGGCATTTTATCAACTTGATCACATTTTAGCAGGTATAAGAGAATGATTGCTGTCATGCTGTGTTAGATGTATGGAACTCCTTGTATTAGTCTAGTTGTCAGTTGGATGTTTGTGATATGTACTTAATGATTGCTTTCGCTACTGCTTTTCTCAGTAATGCTGGGTAGATGGAAAGCTTTTTCTAAGTGCATTCAAAAGTGACAAAGTTGTGGGCCAGATTTTATACCCCCCTTACTTCAGCTTTCCCCATGGGAAAAAAGTTCTAGATCTAACAAATTGGCATAATCTTAAAATCTCATAGACATTTTCAGTATAATTGCATTTAAATGCTTAGAACATTTCTGAAGGCTTTATTATCTCTTCCCTTTACCCCTCTGGTATGAACGGAAGTGATTACTTCTGAGCTGGGTTTTAATTTTCAGAGCACCAGTCATTTTTAGCTACCCTATGTCTTCAGCAAAGAGAAACTAGTAGTTAATTGGCAGCTGAGGGTTTTGGTATGGGAAAAGGCTTTTAAAATTGAAATCTGAGAAGTAGTTTAATGGGCACTTATTTACTTTTGCATTGTTAGAAATTTCAAACAGTACACTTTTCCCAACTGGACTGTGTAAAATTAGATTTAAGGCTTGTCTGTGATGACTTTTCCCTCTTTCTTACTCTCACCAAAAAGCAGAGAAAATTAAAAGTGTGTTCAGATTCTTGCATTTTTCTACCCTATTTAATGCTCCTAAATCAAAACAGGTCACGATAAAATGCTGCCAGTTAACATAGATCTCTCTTCTAATGCAGTTAATGCATTTCATGATTTCTGTTTTTTCCCCCTTTAAAATATGATCATGGTTAGAATCTTAAAGTTTTTCCTGCTAATAATGTTGTATGTCACTTTCACCATTGGTCTTTTCCCACATCCTGTTATTGCATTTCTTTGGGTTAGGTTTTGCTGTGAATTTCAAGTTTGTACAGCTCGAAGATTGAAAGTTCCTTCAAATAGAATATTGTACAGCTAGTCATGGCAGTTCTGTTTTACACATGCAGGGTATTCAGTATTATTGTGAGAATTATGATTTTCATCTGCTTCTCAAAGGCCACATTGAGAATGTTAGCTTCTGCACACTTACATCCAGTCACCATCCCCTCGCCTCCCAACTCCCCATTAAGGTTGGGAGAATGCATCAAATATTTTAATGTTTTGAATATTTCTAAGGGTTTTTAAAAACCATAGAGGGATAAAATAATGTACAAATAGTTCTTACAATGAGAATTATGATTTGATCATTATTTTGAAACTTGCAAGCGTTTTAAATAACAAACTTGCACAGTATAATAGTTCATGTACCAAAATCCTTGGGGTATTTGTAGAGAGCAATCTAGAGGATAATGTAAGAACTTTTTGATGTACCCCTGTGAACTCTTCAACTTTACAGAAACATCTTTTTCTTTTAAAATATTATCTTCACCCAAATTAATATATCAGAATATCCTTTCGTCGTCATTATATAAATAAAAGTGCAAGATTTTAATGTTGTAGCAGAAGCCTATCTTGAGATTTTTGTTTTGCAATCATTTGACTGGTGGTCATAAACGGCAATTGGAGAAATTGGTAGTATTTATAAGCTACACTGATCATCATTTCATGTAATTTAAACCAAATCTTATATGCCAGTGTCATAGATTTCACTCCCACAGTTTTCTTGCTTGGGAACCATTAGCATTTTCGTCTTCTTTTCTTTTTCTGCTTCTTGGCTTCAGGTATAGCATCTTGATCTGCTTGCCTTCATTCAATTAATCACTGTTTCACTTAGATTTCATGCAAGCTTATTTATCTTGAGGATTTGTTCTTAATCATCACAATTTTCTCATTCTTTCACTATCAAAATAAGCCAATAACCATGAACAAAAAGGTGACCAAGGAATTTTGAAACTTCTTATAGTTTAGGCCTTTTGCTCATTGCAGGGCTTATGGGAGAATGCCAATTTTTAACTGATTCGACTTCTTGTGATGATGAAAGTTAAGGTAACTTGATTTTAGAGAAATCTAAGTATTGGGTGATAGTGACTGGGGGGTGGCCTTACAGCAATTTGATAATGTTGTGATGGTTAAAAACATTTGCTTACAAACCCCTTTTAAGGATTAACACCAACTTATTCAATATGGGTGTATTGACACTATTGAGCTTTAATTTATAAAGGCATTCATGAGTGTAAACTGTAATAATAGGAGTTTAAAAAATCTGAACTCGCTAAGAAGCATTCAGATGTGTTTTATTATCTTCTAGTTTCCAAATGTGTGCTGCATAAATTTTCAGGAGTTTCTAAATGGATAAAACATGCTTTCATGCAGGTGCACAGAGCAGTACAGGCTTAAGTAGAGAATAACTATAGCTGAAATATTGTCTATTCCATAAATGTATAATGTGCACATTGATAGGAATGAATAAACCTCCAAACAGAAGTATTTAAAAAAAAGTGGCTATTTTATCCATGATAAACATTTACATGATTTTCCTACATCAAAACTAGAACACATTGAAAGCCATTTGTTAGTTATTTAACAAATAGGATTCCTTGTCACTGTTCTGTTTTTTTTTTTTCATTCCTTGTTGAAGATTCCATGGCTCAGTTATATGTACTATGGATTAGCTATGTTGATACAGTTTATTATGCTGTGTTCTGTATGAATAGTGCCATAGGTTTATTCAATAGTTTTCCATGGAAGAAGCAAGTGAAAATCTTGTTACTTGTGACCATTTACATAAGTTCCTGTAAACCTTTTAGCAAGATTGAAAGTGAAACATTTCATCTTATATGGTATCTTATCTCGTATTTACACACTAGTTGAAATTGAATCTATGCAAATGGGGCATTCATAGCAATGCATAACTTTAAAAAAAAGAGAGAATTTCTGCTCTTATATTGTGTCTTATATCTGGTTGAGTTTTGTTTTTTTTAACTGGAACACTACTTTTTTGGGGTGGATGGGAGGTGTTTGGTTGAGATCTCTGACTGAAAAAGATGCAAAGTTGATGCGCTTAATCTGCGTCAGACTTGTGCATTTGGTGTGGTTATTTACAGCACAGGGTGCAGATGTATTTATGGAAGAATGCAGTGAGAGAAAAATGACAGTTTTATGGTCAGTTGATTTCAAGGCTGAAGGCTGAAAAAAAAAACAAACAAAAAAACTAGTGGTTTCTTTGAATTTTTCCATTATGGGTAGCCTAGTTAAAGTGGCTTGGATTTTGTTTGGGATTTAGTTCTTGAGAATTGTTAAATAATTTTTATTTAGGAATAGCAAATGATTGTTTTAAAAGTAAAGGAGACATGTTGAAATGTGCCTTTTTTTCTCTTTGAAAACAAAAATTATTGCATAAATGTGATGCAAAAACAGTCCTGTGGAAACAAAAATTCAGATTTTATGTGCTAGTGTTTATTGCTTGTATGACTATCATGCACAGAACAAATGTTTGTTGAATGCATACCTGGTTGTGTTAAGGTTGAGGTTCTGTGATGATCACCATAAGCTGTTGCTGCAGTAAAGGCGATTTTGTCTCATTGGAGATTGAGGTGTACTCAGTTCTTGAAGTCTGGTCTTGTGCAGCCTTAATTATGGAGTCCTTCTGCAGGTGGGACACAACCACAACCTGTTTGTACATCCATTCACCTGGTCACCTGGCTGTGACACTGGCTTGTGTAGCTCAAAACTGATTTGAGCCCATAAACACTGGAAAACCTGGTTGGATTTAACAGTAGCAAAGATTTTTTAAGATTTTTATCTGCAATGATGTCTAACAATAGATATGCCCTGGGTTTTTACTTTTCATTCAGAATTGTATATTTCTTTTAATTAGGTCAAGTTAAATGTATTTATTCACTGCAAATTCTGCTTTAGCTACTATTGTTGTTTGTTCTTTTGTGGTTATCGTGATGTTAGGATTTTCAAAGAATTTTGACAGTCTGATAGTATTTTTTTTGCTTCATATTTCATCATTGATGTCACTTGAAGCTTGCTTTTGTGTGACATTCACATCCACTCTTTTATTTTATCTAAAGAGCAGAGTATGTACAGAAGTTAAATTACAATTGTAAGCTGTTTGTACAGTATTTGTGCATTGGTAGATCATGTAAATATTTGCATTCTCACGAATGGGGTCATGGTTTTGTATGCTAACAAAAAAATGCCCTATGTGCTTGTTTGAGTGTTGGATACATTTTTTGGCTGGGTATGTTCCCAGGCAACCGGGAAAAACTATCAATGATCTGAAGTTAAAATGTCAGTCACTGTTTGCCAGTTGTCATCAAAGTCCTAGAGATGTTCTATCACAAAAAGTTGAACTCCTGTAAGTGATATTAGAACTGTTTTGTTTCCACAATTACTTTTGCCCTGGATTTTGGTGCCATTTTACCTGATGTCCATATTTGTATTACAGAAGAGGCTCAGGTAATAGATCTACTTACAGCTTTCTCTAAAAACAAAATTATTCCTTCCTCCATCCTCAATTTTAAAACAGCTTTCTTGACAAATCATACTTTTGTTGTTTTTGGTATTTTTTTTTTAATAGTCCACTTTTTGGGTTCTGAGGCTAAGTGCAGTTGATATAACATGGCAGCTTTTGACTCACATTTATGTGCTGATACTGTTCCCTTCTTCCCTCCTTTCAAGACATCTTTATACAAACATGTTGTAAAGAATTGTTGAAAACTGTTTTAACCATCTGTATAACAGTGGAGTCTCACATTAATGTTACTGCCTGCAGATCAAAGTGTAGATTGTTCTATTTCTTGGGGTGGATGAGTAGGGGGCCCCTGAATGAGAAGGGTGCAGTAGAAGGTTTACTAAAGAATTTGCTTTTGTAGATTAGCTGTGAGGTGACAGGCTTGGTTGAACTGGTTCACAGCACAGATATGAGATGGAGCTAGCTACCCTGGAATAATTAAAAAACTGATAAAAGGATAAACTCGAATGTTTTAAAAACCCAACAGAAATCAACTGTTTCTACCTCAGTACTGTGTTGTAAATCCAAATTGAATAAGGTATGTCAATGGAATTTTGAAAAAGCTTTTTCACACCATTAACCATTTTTGATGAATGTTTAATTTTCATCCATTAAATTTTCTGAAAAAGACTCCTTAATGCTGCTGTCATTTTCCCTTTCAGTTTCATTGGACAAATCTCATGTCTGTGTTAAAGAGGTCATAAGCTTTTTTTAGCACTTAGCATGGAGCATGGTATGATCCTGTTCAACACCACCTTTTGCGGTGAAAGATCTATTTCATAGTTGTCTGTAACTTAAAAAAAAAATTGTTTAAAGAATTTCTTCTTTCAATTTTACTGACGGAGGTCATGGCTTATATTTCTAGAGATCATTTATGCACACACAAGGTTGCTCTCTTGATGCTGTGACTCAATTTTGTCACTGAAGCTCTCCCCCTTCTCCCCATGATTGGATGATTGGTTGGCTTTGCTGTCCAGAGTGTCTGATATTGCCTTGAGAAATGTTCGTGTTTGCGTAGCCTGATAATTACAGTCCATTGTCTCATTATTGTATATAAATAGGTTGGGTAAGTGAACTAGTAAGAGTTACGGTGAATAAAAAAACTCATTACTGCCTCTGTTGTCCATCATTTAATAAACATTGCATTGTGTCCACCATCTTTTAACTTGGTCAACTTTGCTATATAAATTGTATGTTAGATGTTTTTATGGAAGTGGTTATAATTTTAGTTTAACGATCTTCTATTTTAAATTATTATGCTGCTGAAAAAAAATGTTGATTTCATTGTTATGTATACAATGCTGCATTTACTGGTTTTACAGACTTATTAGTTTCAATCAAGAAAATGTATTGCAACACTTAGTGGGGAAAGGGTGCTACTTTGCATGTTCTGCGTGTCAAATTATTCCGAGATATATTGACGTCATGAAATAAAACTGACCAAACTGATTTGTAAATATATGCACATTGCAGCACTCCTGAATGTCATCATAAATATTGATTTAACCAGTTTGAATCTCGAGTTAAAAGTTTCAGGTACAGAAAATATCCACAAAGAGGGAAAAAATCTACTTTGAACTGCTTCCTTTATCAGCTACATTTACAAATTAGATGTGTGGTTTTTGGAACTGTATAGTTTGCTTTCCCTTTCAAATTGTAGGTTGTTCAGGTTTGTAAGAATATCAGGAATAAAGGGCTACATTTGTCTTAGAGCCGTCTATGTTTTATATGAATGATGTGTAAGATTATACTGTAAAGAAATCGACCAGAATAGTACGGTTATATGGAGATGAAATCAGGTACACCATTCAAGGAAAAAGCAGAGGAGTTTAAATGAATCACAATGACAATATGATCTGCCATAACTTCTAATGATAAAACCAGGGTTCCCAGGTCCTTGCAAGGTCCTTTTAAGTCCTTTTATATTGAATTTTCGCCAAAAGGCCTTTTAAGTCCTTTTATTTGCCATGCGGTCCTTTCAAATTCTCACACAGGTCCTTACATTTTCTCTGTGACCCTTTTAAGTCCTTTTATCGATAAAATATTACAACAAATTTATTTCCGGAGTAGACTTTGGCGCAAAATACCGACGATTTTTCGCTGCATTGCTATTTTAATCACATGACTACCCAGTCTCGCTCGCGGCGGGAACGTCCGTTTCGGCCTTTCGCGAGTTCACTCTCGTCGTGTCGACCACATTTCTTTGTCTGCTTAACAATTTGAAAGATGCCGGGGAAGTGCTCTTTTCAGGAGAAGTGGCTAAAGGAAGACAAGTATAAAGATTGGTTAATAAAAGACTCGAGCAATAAACATTTGGCACGATGTGCTGCCTGCAAAATATCTCTGAATCTTTCATCAATGGGCGAAAGTGTTCTGAAACAGCACATGGTTACCGAAAGACACCAAAGGCAAATAAAAGTATTTCTGAAAGATGCGCGCTTTTGTGTAACTGATTACTTTCGTCATCGAGAACATCCACAGCCCGCTCAAAATCAGACGGCACCGACCAGCTCTGCAAGTGTGTCCAGTAAGTTGACAATTATTTATCTTTAGCGATTCATTTAGTTAACGATGTGGGTACTTAGAAAAACACATTAAATTAAAGCGTGCATAACATTTTGCGGTTTTTTCCACTCTTTATTAAGCCTATCGTCTAATTTACGGTGAAGCCAATAGCTTAAAGATCAGTAAATAGCAAAGAATTATTTAAATTAAAAAGTTGAGATTTTCATTTTCTCATGATTCGAACTACAAATAGAGTTTTATACAATCACGAATCTTACTACAGCTTTGCTGCAGAAAATTGATCTGAATTTTTGGCATCTGATCAGGAAAGATTAAAAAGAAAGTATAATTAATAATGTATGCTTATTATCCTATTTTACCAGCAAATACATTATTTTTTGGATTTTTAAAATCAAACAATTTAACATTAAAGCTAAATCAGTTAGCTGAAAATAACTTTCATTTTCAACTATGCTGCCATCTTTATACTTTAACTTAGTTTAGTATTATTTATATTATCATGTCATTAATTATTGCTTTTTGAAACCTGTCTTTTATTCAGACAGAACATAATGTTTACAGACATAATGGTAACTTAAATGTTTTCTTTGAATAGGTTTCGTGATGAGCAATGAACGATTGAAGGCAGAGATCCTGTGGACTCTCAAGATTGTGGAATCACACTACAGTTTCAGATCTGCTGAAAAGTCTGCTGAACTGTTTCGACTTATGTTCCCAGACAGCCAAGTAGCTGCAGAATTTAAGTGGCGGTCAAACAAAAGCCAGTTATCTAACTTCATTTGGGCTTGCTCCTCACTTTTTCGAAATTGCTTCTGGACTGTGTAAATTCGTCGCCTGAGTATGTTCTTTTGTTTGATGAATCTTCTAACCATAAGACTCAAACTAAACAGCTGGATTTCCATGTTCGTTACTGGAGTGACAATGCTGTAAGGACTCATTACCTGACCTCGGAATTTTTGGGTCATTCCGCGGCCATAGACCTTCAACAAAAGTTCAGTAAGGTAATTAGCGAATCAAACTTCAAGCAAGCTAATTTACTTCAAATTTCTATGGATGGACCTTCTGTAAACCTAAACCTTCTTGAGAAAATTAATAACGACATGATTACCAATCACAATGTTGTTTGTTAAATGTGGGCAGCTGTGGACTCCATGTTATGCACAATGCATTTAGGCGTGGGTGCGAGGCTTCTCAATGGGAGCTTGAGTCATTTCTTACATCTGCTTATATCTTGTTCAGAGACAGCCCAGCCAGAAGAGAAGATTATATAAAAGTAACTGGTTCCACATCTTTTCCAGCCAAGTTCTGTGCTCACCGATGGCTTGAAAACAATTCTGTTGCTGAAAAAGCAATTGTTATGCTTCCATACTTGGAAAAATTTGTCAAAGCTGCAATGGAGAAAAAAATAACATTGCCAAAGAACAAATCTTTTGATATTGTAAAAGCTGGAGTCTTATCTACCCCTTTGCTTTCATGTCATCTGGCTTTCTTTAGTTTAATTGCCAGTATACTTGAACCTTTTTTGAGAAAATACCAAGCTGATCAGCCTCTTCTTCCTTTCCTTTGTTTAGACTTACATGACATTATGAAAAATCTGATGCACAAATTTATCAAGTCAAATGTACTTAATAAATGTGAAACTGCCCTCCAACTTGTGCAGGTTGATATATGCAACAGTTCTAACCATGTCAATCTGAGCATGATCGAACTTGGCTTCAGGGTTGATAGACTACTGGCTGTAGCTAAGAAACAGTCATCAGTAAACGATGGAACTCTCATGGCCTTCAGAGCTGAATGCAGAGATTTTTTGAAAGCAGTTGTTCTAAAATTGCAGGATAAATCTCCACTGAAGTACACCCTAGTGAGAAACATAACTTTCTTAAACCCAAAGACCATGGGGGAAAAAGACAAATCAATACAAAAAATGAAAAAGGTTTGTTGTATTGCCAAGGTGTGAAAAGGTTTGATGATGTGACTTGTGACAAGGTATTGTCAGAGTTCCGTAATTTTCTTGACAGTTCTGCAGGTGAGTGTGGTAGTAAGGCTTTTGACCCTATGACACAAAGACTGGATAGTTGGTTTTATGATGCCCTTGCTGGAAAAGCAGAGTTTCAGGTGTTGTGGTCTGTTGTCAGACAGTTACTCCTACTCTCTCATGGTCAAGCTACAGTGGAAAGAGGATTTTCATTCAACAAAGAAACAGTAGCTGACAATCTTAGTCAGACTGCACTAAAAGCACGCAGAGTAATTCTTGATCATATTCACAGTGTGGGAGGGGTGGAAAATGTTGAGATCTCCAAACCACTGATGATATCCGCTTCTAGTGCCTATGGCAGGTATGAACGTTACCTCTCTGAGCAGAAGCAGCAGAAGGAAACAGAAGAAAAGCAGGTCCACAGAAAGAGATTAGGAGATGAGCTGGTAATACTCACAAAAAGGCTAAAGACCACCAGTGCCGAAGAACGACACCTGCTGGAACTGGCTGACAGACATAGTTTCCAGGCTGAAGAGCAAAAAAGTTTTCACTTATTGAAAGATCTAACAACATGCGTTTGTTAGCCAAAGACAAGAAGAAGGAGATAACAAAGATTCAGTCAGACATTGATAGATTACAGGAAGAAATTAAAAGGTGTTGAATTGTGACATTCAGAATTAATGTTTATTTCAGTTTAAATAAGCCTGCACAATTCTGTACATGTATGCTATGGAACATGTTAAAAAACCAGAACTATTTAGAGGAAATTAGGTTGTGTAAAGAAATTGTATTGTTTAGTATTGGTAAAGCTGTAGGGGTGACAAAGAATTGAATTTCATCAATGAAACTTTTGCTTATAGTAGATGGATTGCTTTGTCATTTTGTAATCTTAATCTTATGTGTATTAGTATATCATGCTGTTTATGTATATGTTTGCATGTGTTACATGTATGTGTAATAAGAATGCTTAAATAATATCTCAAGGTTAAAAATAAATGGGCTGTAATGCTTGACAGTTTCGACTCATTCCATCTTTGGTTTAGCATTAGGATCACACTCTTTTCATTCCTCATCTGATCCTCCAATCCTTGGCATTCCTTGTAGTCACAAGAAAATGTTTGGTCTACACATCTGTACAACACTAGTTGCCCTTCCGTATTCGCAAAAAACGCTCTTTTTTTTCAAAAGTTCTTTAGAAACTTACTCTTTCTTGAACTTTGATCTTCTAGTACTACTGTGCATAGCTCTATTTCTATCTCTCTCTTCCCATTAGAGTGTGTGTGCGAGAGAGAGACACGTGAACTGACTTTTGTATTACACCAAAGAATGGCTTTCAGGTTTGCAATTATTATTACTTAGATTTCTAGAAAACTTGGAACATTAACGGTGTATGTTATCAGCGCGCTAAGGACACTTTTTAAGTTATCTAATCTAAATATGGCAGACAGGCATCAAAATTAACTCTTTGATTATTTATTACTAGAAATACATGTATTTGAGAACATAGAGAAGACCACAGATTCATAAATAATACATCTTTCCGACCACACAAGAGAAAAACTTAAGCATTGATGACTGTCACTTAGGTCCTTTCGAATGCATGAAAGGTCCTTTTAAGGTCCTTTTTTGGCACCATCCCTGATCCCTGGGAACCCTGTAAAACAAGCATCAAGTTTGAATCCATCAAAAGAAGAGAAACTTTCATCACTATCATGAGTATATGCTATTAACAAATGACTTTAATAAAAGGAAATCAATTGAGAAATCCAGCATTTGCATAATCTTCCTTCACATCTTTTCATCATCAAACAGCCAAATGTGAATACAGGTCTAGCGCAGTAAATTAAACACTAGCCACTTTCACCACCAGCCACTGACGGGTTCACCAAAGCTTATTTAATCACCATCAGCACTTTCACATAAAAAAGATTTAAAAAAAAAAATTCATTTCAGCACCAAGAAGGTGTTCTTTATTGGTCTGTTAAAGTAACTGGCTGAATTATGAACTACACACACATACAGTGTAAACATGACAAAAAACAATAAATCATTGGTTACATTTTGCAATCCTAGTATTTTTCATCCCTCATTTTATTTAAAGTATAAAAAAGCCACGAGATTAAGTTTTTACCAGTTTAAACTCTAAACATTTAAACCCGTAAAATGCTTAAGTGTGAACACTTAAATCATTAAAGGGAGGGGGATGGGGCGATATCTGACAGAACTAAACAGAATGGTTTGTACACAAGTTAGCACCCACTTTACCAGTAGAAACATGCAGACCTCATTGTTAAATGAGTTAAAACAAAATTAAAGCCTACAAAAACACCAAAAGAAGTTGAATTTTCTAATGTTAATTTCTAACTGTTTTGAATTGGCATGCTCAGTCTAGCTGCATTTAATTCTTTCAATTTAATTGATTTCTCAGATGCAAACAGCTGATCTTCATTAAGATGCTATGCTACAACAAAATTAAATTCTTTTGGGGCATAAGCATATTATGACTGAAACAATTTTGCAAAAGGTGTGCACAAGACAACAAAATAGTGGTGACAATGCAGCAACTGCAGCTTTTTAACATAATGAGGTGAGGTGAAAAAAAGACCCATGGTACAATCAATAATACAACCTACTAACTAAGTACAATACTCGGGAGGCGTGGAAAGCAAGTGTGAATTGTGCATCACAAATTTAGGCCACAATTGGCAGCGGTCGACAACTGCAAGCATTACTTTTTTTTTTTTTAAAGAATCTGTACTAAAACAAAAAAAATTATCTGTGAAGATAAATTTTGATCAGGTCTCAGAAATAATCTTCACACCAACAGCTACAGCCTAGTATTCTTCATAAAGTTTTGTATTCTGTGAAATGTCTTAAAAAGTTGACATCAGTTTTTCATGTCCAAATTCCTCTGCACACCTTCTGCATTTGATAAAACTCTTTATCAAAATCTTTCCCAATTTCTAAATCTTGAATGAAAAATTACACTAAAACTTAGAAAATGATGCTACGTGTATAATCTATTTAATAATTAACTCTTTTAGGACCATAAGGACTGTAGGCGAATAATTGTAGATTTCATGGCATTTTAGTGAAAAAATTACATAGGGATTAATCTTTAAAGTGCTGTTCTGCATAGTTCTTGAGATATACCACAGGGGGTATCCCATGCTGTAACATCAAAATTATCAAGGAAATATGCTAACAAAAATTTTAGTACATTACATTAGGGACATCCAAGAGCAAGACCATCAACAATCTGTCCTGTTGACACATCGTAGGATTTATATAAAAAAATTTCTGTATGGTTTTCAAATGGAAAATTTCCATTAATCTGATAAATGATTTTACAGATATTTTTTAATGTTACTGTTCTATCAAGGGGTTTCTGGGAATAAAAATACACTTTGTGAACATCAGGAGATTTAAGAACTCCATATACAGCTGTAGTGAAAATGTCTGTAGACCAAAATAAATGTAGATAACTTATGTAGATAAAGCTACATTTTCGATGCTGCTGTCACCAAAATTTTCATTTTTTTCAAGCTCAAAAAGTTGATTACCTTAGCCACCAGTTTAGAAAGTAGGGGTATAGGTGACTGAGAGCAAGGTTAAAGAGACTGGAAGCCAAGGATGGGTGGGGTGGAAGCATGCCAAGGCACAATAGGGTTAAAATAAAATAGGAAGCTATGAAGAACACAAAAACACTTGACCTCACCCCATCCATGTCCATACCAATTACCACAGCTTCTTTTCACATAATAAGAGAGCAGCATTACTTTAAGGGAAACACACCCTAAAAGTTAACCAAAAAACTGACACTTCACGCAACCTTGTCCCAAAGATTTTACTTAGTAAGGCTCACACAAGTCACTAACCTTTGAATGGTACATTGTTTTATGTAGCTCAGTTTGCAGCTACCAACTTCCTGACATCAACATAATGATGGCAGCAGAAGGTGGTAAAATGACTACAATGCAGAGATGTAGAGAGTGATGACTGAAATGATGATGGGGTCGCTAATAATAGCAATAATAATAGTTATGATCAAGGGATTAAAGAGTTAAGAGAGTAATAAACTGAATCTGGGCCATTGTACTCCCGCTTTAGCTCCAGCTGTCCACACTGATACAGACAGACAACTTGAAGGTTTGGCATGCTAGCTTCATCTGAGTGGCACATGAACGCTGCTTACTGGTTGAGAACGTCAGAAGCAAGGCACAAGTGGCAAATAACACAACGACCAGGTCAATCACATATACCAGTGACCATGACAAATATTGAAGCACAAAAATACAAATTGCTCCACAATGAGCAACAGTTGTTTCATCCAATATTCAGTTATATATGGTAGACAAGGTTACAAAAATAAATTTTTGCAAGTCTGGTTGACAGCTTCATCTGCCTACCTACACATCCATCGTCAGTATTTACAACTTGTCCCAAACATGCAAACAAAATTTAAATACTTAAAAAATATGCACAAACTGCAACTCTTACAATATAAAATGATGAACTGCCAATATCTTTATAAGTCAAAACTTTGCTGATCCCAACACCAAGTGCCAACATCTATAAATGCCACGATAAAATTTACATTATGCCAGTGTTGAGGCAGCAGGTTTTCTTGACTGCCTGTCTTCAGGTGTTGATCTCTTTACTTGGGTCCTTACCCTAACCCCTACCCTCCCCTGAAGTCTTGGCAATTTTTCTTAAACTTTTCTTTCAGCAGTTTCAGATCGCCATGAGGCTTTACCAGGCCAACATCAAGTTGGTCACCATGACCAGCAAGTCAATTCTGCTGAAAAATTCCTGCAACACCAAGTGACCTAAGAAATCTGCAGTCTCTTGGTAGCAAGCTAGGAAGATTGTCCCAATCCCTGAAAGCATATAGTAGGCTTGCCTAACCAGGTTTTTAATATTTGTCAGAATAAAATCCTAATTATGCAGAAACTTTTTTGCAAAATTTGAAAACCATTTGGCCAACCCAAGTGCAACCTTTACAAAGGAGTTGGCAGCAGCAACACAAGTATACCATATGTAATAGGATTTTATCAAGAGTAGATGATCAGGATAGATCATATGGTCTGGAAAACAGTGCAGGTAAGATTGAGGAAGACATCAACGGTTTTGGTGATACCAGACCAGATATTTTTGTGAACAGTTATTATTTAAAAAGTCAGCAGTTTTAGGTGCATGTCAGTCACTTCGCAATAGGTAGGGGTTGGGGGAGATAGTACTTTATGCTTGAAGCCAGCAACTACAGTTCTGTCATGGCTAAGCCGATGCCAGCTGCAGAGAAAGAACAGTGTGACCAAGATAAAACCCAGGGCACGACACAGAGTATCCTCATGAAGCAGCCTGCTAATGCATTCACAAGAAAGAAAATCTTTGGACTGTGAGGTTCCTATACCATGTGTCATTGTCCATCTTGGCATCTTTGAGTTCCTGCTTGAGCAAAGGGAGGAGGAAAACTTCAACAATAATCACTTCACCAAGGCAAGAATGGGCTCAGATATAAATGTTTTGTTGTTTCAGCAAGCTCAGAGGGTAAATCTGCTAATGGCTCCACACTTCTTGGGGTAGCAGCATCAGAACAGGCATGTTAGAACACGCAAAAGAGAACTTTTGAGAACAAGTGCCTGAGAAAGCTTTGATCAAAAATGTCATATGAAAAGTAATAAAATGTTTAAAAAAAAAGAAAGATTAAAAAAGACTTTGTTTGGATGTATCACGAATTATGATAACCAGGTCATTATTTATCAGGGTTAGTTGTAGTGTGATGGTACCCTGAAAATAGTGGGCGCAAAACTGTGGCAATTGTGAATGATTATTATGCTAGGACTGGCACTCTTTTGAGATAAAAAATATTTTAGCTGGCAAAGTTATCCCTGCAATAGCCATAGTGGTCGTGGGAATGGCATGGAACGCTAGGAATAATCATAATGCAGGTTGTCTCTTTAAGTATTATGCACACGTGCATGTACATACACAAGATGCATGAGCACACGCATGCTTTTAACCACTTCAAATTTTACAGCTGTAACTACAAGACAGTGAGTTGATGATGATTTTTGAAAGCTCCTATAAAAAAACTTTATCTTCGTAAAACACTAAACAGGAAATCCAAATGGGTTTATGAAGGTATTATCTCCCTTAAATTGTGGAACACTAATCCTCTTCCACCCCTTTATACTCCATCCAAAGCATGCTTTGGAGCTGAGGATAAAGTACCCAGAATTTACCTGTCTAAGCCACAGCATCTTCAATGATGATCACACTTCAAATAAAGAAAAAGTTATTGGTGTAAATTTTGCAGTTCACTTGCAGACTACTACTCTTTCCCTCACGCAGTAAGCCGCCTGTAAATGTGGATGCTACACAGCTGTTCTCTTCTGTATCCTGATGCTGTACAACCTGGGCCCACTATCTCTGGTCATGGTAGCTACTGCTGCAGATGCACATTTTAGCACCCTGCACACAGGGGCATTTATTGTATTCAGACCAGGCAGTGAAAAAAAATCACACAAGAATCAAAGTCCACAGCCAGAGTCAGCGAGTTTAAACACTTCTTTCAGCACCATTCCTTATGGCACTAAATGGTGTGATGGTATACAATACACGAATCCTTTCTAACTTTGGATTCCAGAGATTTTAGGATTTTTCACAAATCTTTCAGACAAAGTGAGGTTGAAGTCCACATTTCCAGAAAGACATCAGTGTTGACAGAAAATAATTCCTTTCTAACATGGTGTCGGATGTTGTTTCCAGTGTCACGAGTCATTTTCTTTCACGAAGTCTTTATTTCAGTATTTATGCACAACCACATACTGTCTGAAATTTTTATACATTGTCATCCATCTCCGTACAGATGAAGAACCGATCTTCAACATCACACTATGCACTCTGAATTCTCAATTAACACAAACTTCAACTGTCTTCAGATTACTTTATCTCCACAGATAAGAAATACCAGTAAGAAAACATAGCCATTGCGAACATCTTCATCACAACATGATAAGTCATCCATGAATTAAGGCCAGCCTTTTCTTGGATGCTCAGCCAGATCCAGTTCTGACCAAAATGATCATGACCACAAATTGATTTTTGGTCATGCTCTTTGAAAGTCAGTGTTTAGTTTAAAAAAATGGTAGACAGACAACACAACCTGTCTTGCATATTTTCTTTTTGTTCTTTTTGTCTAAAGTCTCTTGATAAGATCCTGGTTTTAGCAAACTGTCAACGGCAGCAGTATGATTCTTCTCAAACAAGTTTGCTCTTTCACACATTTATGACAAGTTTTCAGTAAGTAATGTGATGAGGATAATCAAACTCCTCTGAAGGCATGTGCTCCATCCACTCTTCCAGCTGTCGGAAAGCAGTTACTGTTTCCAGTAAATGAATGCTTCAATCATCTTGAAAAGTTATCCACCCTGATGCCATAGCCAAGAGACAAGAGAAAAGTAAGGTTCCATTTCTGCAAACAGCGGAAACTTGGAGGGAGGAGCAGCCACTTCCTTGCATCAGACGTTCGATGTTTTGGCCGAGTCAAGAAACCTCTCCTGAGACAGCATGGTCTAGTTAAAAAAAAAAAAAAAACCACATCAGTTATCAAAAATAAACTATAAAACTTAGCATAGTCATGATTCTAGATGAAAACAATTTGAAAATGGTACCAGCAAGCAATGTGATGTGATGTTATTGCAACATTTCACTGGCATATTTGTGATTTATATATCACCTTCTCACAGAATCATGTCAAATAAGGCAAAATCTGTAATAGCTCTTGTATTTATGTTTTTCCTTTATAAAGTGTAAAGAAGCTAATTCATTTAAGTAACACTTCATTAGCTGAGTGTGGCAGCTGCTCCTATCAACTATTACCAAGGGTCACAGTTCATTTACTCAGGATGAATTATGCTTTCCTATCAACCATGGCTTTGAGTTTAAGGCTGATGAGCAAAGGGAGTTAGCATTAAAAACACTATTGTTACAGAAAGCAAGATTAGTTCTAAACAAGAGTGCTCACTGTAAGGCTGATAATGACCAACATAGTTACAGTCAAAAACTGTTTTACAGAAAGACTGCTTACTGTAAGGGAGTTTATTTCTTTCGACATAGCACCAATCTCCTGGGCTGCCCTGGCATCACCCTGCAATACAATAGCATCGGTCGTGTGAAAGATAGATACTGACATGATTGTAATAACAGAAAATGTTAAAAGGAAGAATAGAAGTATTCAAGTATATGTCAGAGAAAAAGAGCAGATTATTTGTTGTACTAACCTGAGTTCCATTTTTCAGCGTGCCTTGTGAGTTTTGACCATCCATTGGGCAAATAAATCCATCAGCCTCTGTCTCTGACTTGCTACGTTTGTGGCCAAAAAGACCAAACTTTCCTTTCTGTACCAAAAACAGAAACATTTTTCTCTGCACACTTTTAAGATTTCTTGCCACTGTAGCTTTATTCAAAACATTCATATTCAACGGCAGTGATGCTAAACTTCCATTTTCAAATAAGTTAAAACCCAACATGGCAGCTGACTTGCCAAAGCTTTCCTAAAATATTTCAAAACTCTTTTAGTTAACAACAACAACAACAACAACAAAATGTTCAGCATCCTGCAGAGTAGAATATTTATTTCACTTGAGCTTTAAAATATGCATTATGTGAAATGCTGACCTTAACTTTTGCGTTTACAAGAAGAGGCTGGTAGCCAGGCAACGACTCAAACTCTCGCTTGCGTGTCTGGGTCTCGGGGCCAATGATACCCACAAAGTGGGTAGATAAGTGTCGCCTCAGCAGTGTCTTGTTGGTAGGAATGGATAACAACTGGGCAAATAACTCCGCATTGAATCTTGGTTCCAGCACCTATGCGAAATCAACACACTAAAAATTCTGACATCGACACAAGAGAAAAAAAAACAAAACAAAAAGATTAAAAAAACTGCAGTTAATTTGTGTCAAATGTAGCTTTCCTCGATTTTTAACCAATAAAATTATTAAGCCCATGAAAATCTCAGACTACAGATTGTTTCTAAGGGATTTCATTATTTATTTAATATTTAAAAAAATTAAAACGACGAAGGCATCACACAACAGATCATATACTACAGACTAACCATCAATGCCCCATGAACACCGCTTCCACGTAGGTTTGGTGCATACTCAGACAAATCGATTGTACGTAGCCACTCCATAACTCTGTGATTGGTCCACAGCATAACCTCCCCTGGCTGATTTTGAATCGGCTGATTGAGCTGAAATGAGGACAAAAATTAGACAGTCTAGTTAGCAACCATATAAACATGAACAGGTAGACTTATGTATGCAGTGGATGCCACTTGTTGTCTTGTAGTTCGAGAGTGATTGATATCCTTGTTTCTCAAAGACAGAACTAAATGCACTAATACTACTGACATTGATACACAAAACATTTAAGTTTTAACAGTTCACTACCTCCTCTGGGAATGGCCGCCGCCGAAGGCAGGATGGATTAAAGGCATTGAGACGCAATATTTGGATGCCTCGCTTGATGCTGATATGATGGAGTTCATTAGTGACCTTGAGTGCCAAAAGATCATCCTGGGAACAAGACAACCCCACAGCAGTTAATCTTTGAGATATTTTTTTTTTTTTAGAGTATTAATCATGTCTTGATGGATGCTGACAGAGAGAGAATGTACTCTAAAGCAGCTTGGAAATGTATTCATTAAGTTCATGAATGTTCTGTAACTAACACTGCATTAAACTAAAATGTTAATGCGTTGCTGTTTTACATTAGTTCATTACGAGAGATGCAGGAGATATACTGTATTAATCATTTTGTTATATATGGTGAAGTATTAATATGTTAACATTATGATGATATTAAGCAGTTCAATATGTCAATGTCAAGAATGGATGCTTACCAATCTAAGCATGTCTACTTTCAGTATTTCAATTTTGTTTCTGTTTTTCTTTTACAACCGAGCAATTTCTACTGCAGTCAAATGCTTTATTAGTTTAAATAGGTGAAAGGAAAAGATTTGTATATACAATAGGCATTACAGACTTACCACAGTCAAGTAGTGAAGCATACGGCCATCAACACGCGCATCATAGAACAAGTCCTTGTACTGGGGCAAACCAATATCATCCAACCAGCCTGACAAAAGTACAAAAGTCAATATCATCTAGCCAGCCTGTGACAAATATGTATTACAGTCATCTATGGTGCTCACCTATCTTTAGGGTAATGAGTTTAAGAAACACTTTGGTTTCTTTATGCTTAAAAAAAACCAACCCAACAAACACTTATGTTGCAACTTTTAAGTTTTGAAGGCTCTTGCATTTTCAGTCACAAGACAGATCATGTGAACACACAAACTCTCTCTGCCTGAATCACTGTAACACAGAGAAACTCACTGAAGAATGGCTGAATGACTCTACAACTGATTCCCAAAGAGTTGTGATCACAGACACATGTGAAAGACACAACACAACTACTCACGAGCAATAAAATTGTGGTCTAAAAGGCTGAGATGGTCTCCCTTTTCTGATCCAATAGCTTGCAGGGCCAGCTGCAGCTTTTTCCGATGCAGGGGATTTTTCATTCCCAGGTCCTGGAGAAAGCGATATGCATGCATTTCATTATTTTCTTTGTTCATTTAGTGTTTACTTGAATGTGTCCACATTTTTATACACATAGCTCTAGTATGTGCAATAAAAAGTGGACACACTAGGGAAAGAAAAAAAGGGACTGCAGAAGACTGATCCTACAATGAGCTTATGATGTCTAGATGGTCTTCCTTAAATGAAATCTTTAAATTAGCAGGAATGGAAATCCCTCATCTGAGCAGTAGATGGGGTCCTAGTAAGGGTTCATGGTGATCCTTTGTCACAAACCAGGACGAACAGTGCAGTAAAGCAGTCTCAAGAATACAAGACTGGTGCAGCCACCTACCTTCTCTAAGTCGTGTGCAGATGCCCTCAGCAACTGTTCCCCATTGCGTACCCAGCGCTTGCACTCGCCCAGGTACATATTCAGGCCAATTTCATTCAACCATGCCATCACACGGTCCCCGTCCCAGCGTGCAAATGGTGTATCCGTGTCAAACCTGCGCGACAGACAACGAAAACTGCTGTGTGGGTCAGTTGCAGGAAACCATACAGACCCATGTTCAAGTCAAGCAGAAGACAGACTGCCAGAACCGGCAACCCGAAAAGACTTGTATAATGAATCAAACCAGGGTAATGACAGGAAAAGTGTGTGTGTAAGATAGAGTAGATGGCAAGCTAACACTTTACTTTCATTCTTGTACAAATGATGTCACAGCAGATAAACACTACTCACAATTTACTTCGCTGGGACCAGCCCAGACGTGCTGTGGCTGTGGCACGCACCCCTCCTCGTCTGAACTCCCCATCATGGCGATCTCTTCCTCCTTCAAAGTCTTGTGAACTGCTGCGCTTCAATCTGCCAGACATTTGTTTACCACAGATAGATTCTATGCACAAGATTAGTGGCAGAGCTTACACTGCAGTGTGCATCAATTTGAGGAAATAAGGAAAAATTCAATGAAAATAATGATAATGAAAAAACATCTCACCTGCCAAACAAACGCCTCAGCCCTCTCCTCTTCTTGTGGTCAACGCCAATTGGTCCTGCTACTCCCATGTGCTGCAGCCCATCCTCGTCATCTGTCACAACTTCTGTGTGAGCTACACAGCAACACACATGCATGCATGCACACATAAGAACTAATGAGCAAATCATGCTTATGAATATTCAAGAACACACAAAATGATAACCAACAACAGAACAATCAGGTACAAAATTCCTAAATGGAATAAAAATGAAGCAGACTTCTCAGAAAAAAATCTAAGCAGAAGAAATGAGTCTACAGATGCATCAACTGCTGACAAAGACTGATGTCAGATTAATTTTTAAAGCCAAGCTAGTAAGGATATGGTGTCTCATGTGTTTTAGCCATTCTCGGCGAAGGACTCTTTGACATACTTTGTAGACTTCTAAGCTTACCTTCCATTTTTTAATTGTCACTAATTCAATCCCACTGAAGACACTACACTGATATCAAACTCAGCATTAATTCCCGACTTCTGAAGTGCTTGTAGAGTTTCACCACCTTTCATCTAGAGCATTGCTAGCATGTTCAACCTTGACTACTCATCAAATGAAAGCTACAGAGATTTAGATGCAATGAGAAATAGGGCTACAGGAAGTCATTACTCATTGCACTAGGAGCCGCCACACAAAGAACAGACTGATGCCTTCATTACTGCACATTCCTGTTCGGCTTATTCACAGACACAAATATGTCAAACTGCTGTCCTTCCCAGGTCAGTCAAGTACAGCATTTCTTACAGATTCATGTCCTATTTGATCACCTCAGAATAAAGAAATTTTAATGAATTAAATGGAAGAAGTGGGAATGAAATATAAAGAAGGAAGTACATGCTGTCATCTATCTCTCACACACCTCCCACATACAGAGCTAAACTTGTTGCCCTTGTTTTATTACTAAACAACAGACGGTTGGCAAGTGAATTGAGGTGTTGATGTTTCATGTCCGTTACTGCAGAGGTTGTGTAAAGTACTACAGGGAAATAATAACCCTTTCCCAGTCTGGACCTTGAAGATTGACATGGGTGGGGGTAGGGGAAGGGTGGACAGAGTGATAAAGGATAAGAAGGCCAGGATATGCCTGTCATCACAAAACAGTCGCCACTTAGTGACTTGTTGTTGCTTGTTTAACTGCTTACACAAACACAATTTTTCCCTGCTCAGTAACAATAAGGGAAATGGCCTAGGAAATGAATGTGATACAAAGGAAATCATATATATAGTTGCACCCTTACAATGGCAGCTTAAAAAAAAATTACAATGATCAGAGTCCATCAAGATGTTTTAAAAAATATGAGACAAATGAGAAAAACAGGAAAGTTATCGACTTAACTGTGCTGTCAAAAGATATTTAATATTCTTTGAAGGGTACTGTAGCTTTATGCAGTAAGCAGAGATCTTCTATGCTAAATGTTCTTGCTCTTTAGAGCTGAGACTAATGGTAACATTCAAAAAGTTTAAATGACAATGCTTTATCCATGTAAGTCACTTAACACAAACAAAACAAAACAAAACAAAAATGCAAAAAACATTCTGTTAGATATAGATATACATGTTAAAATAGTCAGCAAAATGTGAATGGGATAAAAAAACAAAAAAACTGTATTATCCAAAGCAACACTGTTTCCTGTGGGGAACACAAAATTCAAGTATTGTTTATTTTTTGGAGCAGCACTTTTGCAATACATGTCCAGGGGGAGTAATTGCAGAAAGGAAGGAAAAGTAAAACATGGAGAGCATGTGAAAAATAAGTGTTACAGGCTTTGTCAACTACTATCAAAACCTCAACAAGCCTGGCTATCAAAGACAAAAGGTTTCAAGCTCTGCCAGAGGTCTTGCCATCTAATGCTTCAATTATTTACAATTTCCAAGGGATTAATATGCTAAAAACGAAAAATGATAAGGAAAAACAAACTGCAGCGCTACCAAAATAGTTCTGATTAAAAGATCCTCTGCTGCAGTTAGCCATCTTGCTTGCTGTCATGATGCTCACCAGAACTTTAGACAGGTAGCTGGCAAGCAGCAGCTCAAGACTACACTGAATCATGCTCGGCTGGTCGATCTCAAGCTAACATACTCCAACGCATCTTTCTCCATCTAGTTTTTTTCCTCCCCATTTGACTTTCTATACATAATGCATGCAAGTTTTCTGATCAAGCTGTTAAGTACAATCCATGCACATGCTGTTGCTGTCCCATAAAACTTTCTACAACAAACGCTCAGGTATATTTAGCATGCTGAAAGCAAGATACAATATGAGGTTAAAAATAACATTCGTGAGTAAATGGATAGCAAAACAAAAGATGTACATCTGAATATATTCCAGTCTATGTCCAGACTGACTTTAGATACCTGATAATAAAGTCATCATGAGGGAAAACTTGGGTGGCAAATGTGGTGTCGAAGATAATTACTGAATCAAAAATGAAAGACCCAAACCTTATCATCTAATCCACATTAATGCAAACTAGCTCTGGACCAGAGACAGGAAATTGATTTGCCTGTTATTATTTATCCGTTTAGGATCTGCCTTGGACCAAAGAATCCCTTCACCTCCACAGCACTGATCAATGCTGTATTACACCACCAGGTGACCAAAAATAATTTTAGAATAATAATAATGTAATATTTTTGGATCAGTTTTTTTTTCACAAGATCTCCGACTTGTACACTACAGAAGTTGAGTCCACAACTAGTAGACATCATACAACAAAGTGGCCTGCGTTTGTTCCAACCAATTTGGTTTCTAGTACTTTTAGTGGAAATTCATATTCAATGGACTTATGAAACATGAAGTAAACCCCGAACACATGGAACATCACTGAATGAGAGATGAAAGAAACATGTGAAATGTGGCCCAACCTCTCCGTACTCATCCTCACCTCATGACAAGAAAAAATGTTAGCGAAAAGAAGAAAGAGAAAAAAAAAAAATTTAAAGATATCAAAGTACTCACATGAAATTGTGTATTCTTGCACATGTCATTATTGAAGAACAAAGAAAGTGCAAAGTGAGCGGGAATAAAATAAATGGGAGAAAACTAGTGGTGTAGGAAGATGCTCGTCTTCTGGAATGGGGGACTTCATGCTGACAGAGAACATTCACATTCTTGCCTTCTATTTATTTTGAAGGGCGGCTGCCCACCCGCACATTCCTATGCCACTGAAAACCCTGAGACAGCACACAGTCCTTTATGAGGGAAAACTGCATACTTTAGATATTCACATGTCTGGTATTTTTTACTGACAGAAAGTTAGGAGATGCAAACACATGGCTAGTGTTTAATTACTCAATAGCCTACACTGGCAGTTCATCCAGCCAATCAATAAATTCATGCAAGGTCACATGACTTGTCTGCTGCTATTGGTCCAAGCTGCAGGAAAGAGTAAATGCAAGCAGTGACTGGCAAGGGATTAGTCTGGTTTACAGAAGACTCAAGGCAGCTTGCATGATGGACTCGGCATGCAAATGAGGAGGCGTGGCTTCACCTAAGTTGGGTGCTGACGAGCTCCGCTTGCCTGACCTTATGCGCAACAGCGTTTTACTCAGGGTGGGGAAGCCGCGATTGCGCTTAGCTGACCCGGAAATGTCCCGCTCAATAGAAGCACCTTCCCTATTGCTGGCACCGTAACTGCTACTGTGCTTGGGCAACGTACCGTAACTACCCCCGATTCCAGAGTTACTCTCCTTCTTTTTGCCTTCTTGTGGTCCCTGGAAAGAAATACCAGTAAACATCAGTTACATTTGCACACACTTAAAACATATCTTTTAGCCTTAAATTTTATTACACCATCTGATGGAAATTAGATAATGAATTATTCTTTTCTTCTCACGTTATTCTTTGTCGAAAGAAATATATTGCTATCAGTGGCAATTTACTTAAAACATTTGAGATCTTAGCATAGAAAATGACTGCTATGGAAGCCAGACCACAGCATTCACAAACAAACAAGTTAAGATTTAAAAAAGGTGGTTTCAATGTTGAAACATTAGAAAAACAAAATACAACAACAAAGTAGCTCTGAATATGAAGGTAGACCAGTTAAATACTGAATGAAAGGAAAAAAGTTATGAGAGAGTAAGCAGCAGCAAAGACCTTGTCTCCAGAAGCCGCAATGTTCTCACAACTGTTGGAGCGAGTCATGCCCAGGGCTTGTCTGGCACTGGCTGGCAGGGAGTGGACTGGCACTACACTGGCATTTCCATTGAAGCGACTGGCATCCGTATTGTGAACTGAAAAGAGAGGACAAGAAAACAACTGAAAGATCTAAAAGGTATTACAACAAACAATGGATGAAAATAGAAAGACAGCAAACTTAATTTTTACTCTTCCTACTTTGTATTCTAAGCACGAACAAAACACTGTTTAAAGTACACATTAAAAAAAAAAAATCCAGTGGAAGATGATGAAGGTGATGATGATACGACTATTTATCCCAGAGGGCAATTGTAGACAACTCTATATGGACAAACACCACCACCACGACATATTCATATCCGCTGCACCAAACAGACTCTCAAACAATCATGGTTCAGGCTCACATATGATCTACATTCATTTGCACATACAGCAACGTTCAGAAGTCGCACAGCCAATGATGTGTGCGCAGGCATGCATGCAGTGTCTGTCTACTCCCCAGTGGGAGTTTTCATGACACTCCTCTTCTATAAATACACCACTTCTGAAACATTATTTCCATCAGAGCCAATCAAAGTTAATACAGCAATGCTCCTCTGTATTCTTGAGAATTATCTCCCTTTTCCACCACCCGATGAGGTGTACGTACCTGGAGTACTGGTGGCACTTGGGGATGACATTCCATGTCTGTTTTCTCTGTACTCATCGTTCTGCACACACACACACACACAGAACGTGCTAAGCTGCAATGCCAAGTTTAGTTTATGTCCCTAAGGAGTTAATTTTTTATTTTCTTTTTCAAAGTTTTTAGTTGGTTTGTCCCAAGTCTATTGTCCAGATATAAACAAATCACCTCATTTCCTTCTTTACTCTCCTAGGTTGTGACCACATTCATCAAATACAAATTCAGGGAAAATTCTCTTATCTGTAAGATCTCTGTACACATCCACCCCCCAAAAAAGGCTGGGCATCTGAAATTTCTCATTGTAGTGTCTGCTCCAAGACTATGTGTGTTTTATATATATATTTAAAAATGGTAAATGACATGCGCATACACAAGTGTGCAATATTTCCACCCTAAGCTTGTTTGCATAGATATACACACAAACTCACACACATGTAGCCTGCCACTGACATGACAAACATGCTTGCACTACTCACCATGCCGCTGTCCCTCAAAGAGGTGTCATGGATGGACGGTGTGGTGGAGGAGTTGGAGCTAGTGTCATCCTCAATATTCTGCAGGAGCTCCTCTACAGCTAGATACAGCAACGGCAAAATGATTTTAAAGGCGAATTGTCACTAATCTCCCCAGTGCTAACTCCGAACATTATTTTGTAATATTATGTAAAAATTATTCACCCTTAATATTACACAGGGTAACACAAGATCTTATACAGCTCACCACTTCCTTCTCTTGCATGTAAACATTAGCTTTCTAAAATAAACCATGAAATGTCGGAAGTTTCTGCCTGAATCTTTCTAAGACAAACTGGGTTGGTAAAGTGTGTGGGGTCTTCTTTTTTATTATGTTTTAAATTTATTTATTATTTTTTTTTTACTTGATAATTTTACAAGCAGATGATGTCATCTGACCTGGAAATTCTCACAATGAGGCTATGGTTAATTCTTTGATCTCTCCTGTGTACCAAATAGTGTAGCCAACATACCTTTCCTCCCCTGTGCTTGGACAAGAATCTCTTCTACTCGTCTGTAGCGCTTCAGCAGTCGCCTCATGTCGTCCAGTCTCCGATCCTGAAATAAAATCCATCAAGAAATTCTTTCTTAAAAACCCCTGCCTCTGGTGTGCAGGTAATTATTTTTTAGGGATACCTCTTGGGTGCAAGTATTTATATCTGAGGGATGCAGATGAATGAAAAGTCTAAAGTTCATCACATACTGCAGTTGGAAAAAATTATAACGTTTTATTTACATTAATAACAATATTTATCTTATTAAGGTTTCTTTGATGTCAATATTGTCTAATTGTTGTCAGTGGAACTGAATGCTGTATCACGGCTTCAAGATTTGGTCCTAATGTCTACAGCATTTTTCAGATGAGTAATTGTCATGATCACCTTGTAAGATCTGTGAAAGAAAATGTGGGAGAAAAATGAATCCTGAACAATGACAAGATGTCTAAACAGCTGTCACGACACAGCCAATTAAACCTTAATTATCTGCAAGCCACAAACACCTAAAAAAAAAAAAGTGAAAGAAGTTTTGTGCTTAGAAGAGATGGTGAAGAGCTCTCTGCTAAACTGCTTGTTCAAGTTTGTGCATCCATCTCTTCTAAGCACAAACAGGACTAACAAAAAATAAACACTAGAGTTCAGCAACAGAAAAAAAAAGCAAGTGGAGGGGGAAGGAAGAGAAATATGAGCTAGAGGGAAGAGTTATGAGGGATAGAAAGGCTGAAGCTGTTTCTTGCGTTATTTCACATCATTTGCTTTGCGCTGGAAGATGGGTTAGCAGAAAAAGAAGAAACAAGGATGATTTTATGAGTGATCATAATGTGCTTTGGACCAACATCTATCACAGCCTTCAGATTAGAATTCATTTATCATTACTACCTTGTCTTCATTGGACAGCATCAGTGCATCTACTGCTTTCTTTAGCTTTTCCACCTCCGTCTCTGAAAAGAAAAAGCAACTCATAAAAAAAGAGATATTTTTGTATGAATTCTTTTTATTAATTCAACACTGATGCAAAGTCATCTCTGGTTTTATATATTTATTAAATATGCTGCTGTCAAGCAAAATGTAAAATCCAACCTTGATTCTGTAATGAGTGTAAATCATATTCAACATCACAAAATATCTTACTTAGCAGTACATCTGCATCTTGTACTACAATATACACTTAGAGGTTAATTAAACCCTTACTGACCACACTGTTTTTGCAGTCTTCATTGTAAACGTTAACGTCTATTTGAAGAAAAGAAGAATGTGAAGATGTGTTGCTATTTTCACACTACAAAATTTGCTAGCGTGAACAGGATAAATGTATGATGGAAAAAATGGTTTATATAAGGTCAAAACTGTAGTGGTTGGCGGTGTTGCTGGGTGGAAGGAGATTACAAATTGCTCAAGCTTGCCAGAAAAGGGAGGCCACCCATCACCACAGAACCATAAAGAAGTGCATCACACTACCATCAACCAGTCAAGCGACTTACCGGTGGAGGCAGTTGTTTACTATGTAAACACTTCTAGACTAGTATGGTTGATGCCAGGGTCTCTGACAGACCATGGTTTCCCAGGCGCACTACAAGCTGTGCATTTTCGTTTAGTGCCCCATCAGGAATCAAAATTAAACTCAAGCACTTACAAGGCGACTACTGCTGGTAAACGTGTATGTGCAGAGTAATCACACGGCGCATACTAAAGCACTCAGTTTTGAAACAGATGCAAGATGTAATAATAATGTATACCATGCCCAATGTCACACAACACTTAAAGACCTTGGGTGACCACATCCTCTGCTTTATTCTTAGAGAGAGACACACACACAAGATCATGTGTCTAAATACATGATCAACATGCTTTTCTGATGTAGCAATCCAGCCAATATCCAACTGGTATTAAAGCACAGTTTGTTGAGAACTAAGCAAATTCAAAACAAGACTCAACAAGCATGATTTTCACAGACCAAGGGTAAACAGAGTCCTCACTGCTCTCTGTTCATTGGTAGAAATGTCATAACCAGAATTATAGAGATTAGGCATAAATATACAGGAATGTAGAAAACTATTCTGAACATTTTATTGTCATACTAAAAGACAACAGGTGTGATAATTATTTCCTTGTCTATCAATGGCAATGTGGTAGGTGTATTCTGTGTGAGGAGAGAAACAGAATTGGTGTTTTAAGACAAGCCAGCAACTAAGGCCACATCACCACAAAGCAGCCAGGCCTGTAAACAGATACCACAGTGTGCTTAAGATGAGAGCTGAACCCAGGACAGCCAACCCACACTGTATCAGTGACAGGCGCTAGCCATTGCACCCCTTGACTGCCCCATGGGGAGAAAGCAAGTGTGTGTGCCTGTACATGCATATGTATGTACAAAAATGACTATTTTATCTGTGATAATGATACAAAAGCAGAATATTTATACTCAGTATGCTTCTATCAAAAGAGTACTATTGCTGTCAGATCATTGTCCCAATAACTCGTGTGTGTGTGTGTGCTCCCCTCTAACCTCCCCTCCCATCCAGTGAGAGAAAAGAGAATGTGAAAACACTAGTTAGAAGTAGCCAGAGAAGCAACTGAGTTGATGAGGATCACTAGATGACACTTCTGTGTCACAATCAGTCAACTCAGTAATTTCTTAAAATTTTCTCAGTGTAAATAAACTGCACTGGTAAACACACAACAAAAATTATAAATGTAAACCGAGTGCCAATTAAAACAAAATTACTCCCCTCCAAAAGGATAAAACCCTTTGAGTATTTTATTTTCAATTATGAAACAAGAAAGTGCAATCAAGTTCATTAAAACAATTCTGCAACTCTGCTAGTCACAAGGATTAAGCATCATACAATTTGCTCTTAAAAATCAGAAAATAGAAGTTCCTTCCACCTACACACAAGATTCATCCCTCCACCCAAACAAATGTTCCATTAACTCAAAAACTGAACGTCAACACCAGAAACAAAAACTGAAGACTTTCCTGACAACTGGGGGAATTCATAAAATCAATGATTACACACACAAGCATAAATTTCTTCACAAAAAAGCTGCGGGAAAAACAAAACAAAAAGCAGAAAACAGAAGCAGAAGCATCTACCATGCCAGGAAGGAAAACTGGAAGCTAAAATCATCGCAGAACATATTCCCAGACACTTGCACCAGCATGTTAATGGTCTTTTGCCTACTTTGAGCTGTTAGTTCCTGCCTTTTGTGATCTCATGTTCCTCTATGCTAGTAATTGTACATCTATATACATTTCACTTTTCTCTTCAAATTCACTTTTTATCATACAAAATTACATTAAAATTTCCAGTTGTTTACTTTTTCTGGTTTCCTCCCCCCCACACCTGCCTCATACTTAACAATGGTCACTATTTAATTATTACCAAGCCCCTTTTTTTTCCAAAGTACATGTATTCTGTTAAGTAGCTCGTCAAAACTAGACTTAAACTACGAGACGATGCCTGGGAAGCAAATTCTGTTAAAATTATCTCTACCACAAACGCATTTAGTACATGAGTAGGGAAGAAAGAAAGGGAAGGGCAAAACCAAACTCAGAAATATCCCCAACTAAAAATTAGTAAGACTTCTGTCGCTACTGTGAACCAAAATTGTAAGCTTACGTTTCCGCTTAAGCCTATCTAAAGTTTTCTCGCGTTCTAAAGTGCGGTCACATGAAGCCTCTCCTGAAACAAAATCAGACTTGGGACATTGGCATACAGAAATGAAACATGGCATTTGTGTATCTAAGCAACAGAAGTGACTGAATAGCAAAGCAAGCATCTAGTAACAAAAATTATTCTTAGTAATTCTTTAATATATGCTTTTAAACAGTAATAAGCAAAAACCACAGCTTCACCACAGTCACAAGGACATGATGCCAGAAAATGTTTTGAGAATATTTTGGTTATTCGGGAAAAAAAAACCCCAGCTAGCTTGAACACGTTTAAATAATGCAATGATACAACACAGGTTAAAAATATCCAGGCTTTAATAGAAAATAGATGTTGCTAAGCACCCTTGGTCAGTAGATGAAGTCAGGCCTAAATCCACATCTCACCTCCACACTAGACTCGTAAAACTTGGCATCACACTCAATTCCACTGGGTCCCATTATACATTTCTTTTCAACATAAAGTATATTTTAAACACCTTAATTTGACTTTGGATTAAAATGATCTCCTGTGTTGTATGCATCTGTAGGTTTGTACTGCTACACGTACAAAAACTGATCAAACAAAAGGATGACAGAGGAAGTACCAAAAGAGAACCAAAAATCTCATGCAACTGTTAAGGACTGCAGTTGTTAACTGTGTTAGTGCTAAAAATAATCTCACCATACTGTCCCAAAGTCTGTTAGCCTAGATTCTTAAATATTACCCAAGCAACACCTGAACAAAAGTTTCAGGAAAACCTATTTTCCCAGTAAAATTAAATGTCATCAAGGAATGACTCTGTAGTATAGTCTCATCCACCTGTATAGGTACAAGGAACAAAGATAATAATACTCTGACATCATGCAGCAAATTTACATCTGTCTATATGGCTTGAAACTCTACCATATACCTTTCTCTTTTATTCCCATTTAAGACTTTATTCATTCTCTTCTGACTCAACAGCAGCTGAGGCAGAATCCCAAGTGGCAAACTGCCATCACAGCAAAAAGCACTCAAGCAGAACCACTTTCCTGCATGTGGATTTCCACAGGACTTGCTGACATGACAGCATTTGCATGTAAACCTTTCAGGACGAGTGAGATAAATCTTGTTCATGGAGAGGTTCATGAGCTTGCACTGTGGTACCATGAAGTGGAAACACCAGTTCCCTACCTTATTATAGGAACCAGTTGTTCCCATTTGTTATAAAGGACCAAGCCAATCAGACAGCAAGATACTTAGAACAGGGGTGGGCAAAGTTTTGTTTTTGCGGGCCGGTCTTAAAACTTTAAGTTATGCCAGGTGACTACACAACAAACCTAGTGATTATGGAATGGACAGCAAATGAGACCGTACTTTGCCCACCCCTGATGTAGAAGGTACTACAGCCATGCAAAAATATACTGAGCTGAAAGAAGGGAATACAGAGCTAGAGAACTGATGGGGTGGGATGAGGAGGTAACCATATCTACAGCAGGAAACTTGAGAGTATGCTTACAGAAAGATAAGTGCTACCATAAAGACATCAACAAGCAAATAACATACGTGCAGCCATGCATGCCAACAAATATATAGGTACAGTCAGCATTTGTGGGTTTAACGTCCATGGTTTGATTATTCATGAGTTTACCACAAATAATTAAAAAATGCAAGTTTTTTGGAGCTGTTTGGTCTACTGTGGAAAATCACAGCTAAGGCTTTGTAGACTAGAAAATGCGAACTAAAATGAGTTACAAGATTGAAAATGCATAAATGCATGCAACACCCCTGTTGCTACAAGGGGTTAATTTTTGTTGCCAGATCATTTTTTGTTTTTCTTTATGTTGCAGTCAGTAAGGCACAAGATGTGGGCAGCTTGTTTTGTCTCCTTTCTCTTTTTTCTTTTGTATTGCTGCTGAGGAAGGACCACGTTTGAATGACCCTGAATCTCCTACCCTCCACGCCCCCGTTGTCCCCTTGGTGGCCCAATTTTAATTTTGGGTTCTCCTAAGTCAGGCAGGTAACGGGCAAAGGGGACGGGCATGCTTGCATACACACACTGGAATGAAAGGTGCCCCCAATGAAATATCTCTTTTTCTCTGCACATGTGTGCAACATTTGTTTCACCTATCATTGAAGTTGTTTTGATTGTTGCTAATGGCCAGTCAATTATCAGGCAGTGACAAACAGGGCATGGTCGGTCACCGACAGCACCTGACGGGTGAGGAATTTCAAAACAATACCATCTGGTGCCAGAAAAATAGAGCCATACAGAAAAGCTTCTGACCCAAAATAAAAATAAAACAATCAAAGAATAATGTCCACTCCATAAAACCAGCTCCCAAAACCACCGCTTACCATTCATCCTGCTGCTCTCACGCAGTCAATACAATAGAGGAGTTCCAAAATAGTATGCAATTACAGCTATGTTACAAGTCTGCACAAAGGTTATACAGGAAACACTGGCTGACCAAGAGTAAATAGTCCTAAAGTTCATTGTGGCCATTCCTTTTCTTCTGCTGCCATCATTAAACCAACCAAGTACCAGCTGTACCCGATGTCTTAGTTCGTTCTCTGTGGCAATGGCTCAAGGGACAGCACTCCTTTACGAGTCACTTTCATAGCCTACAGAAATTCCCAAGAGATGCTGCTGTGAATACATCCACCCCGGTGCTAAGGCAATAGCTCAGGAAGGAAACGGCAATAATCCTGTCAGATCTGGTTTTATATGCACACCATCCTCTCTTCAGAGCAGAAGATTTTTTTTTTTGAGCTGACAGGTAAGATGCTAAAGCTGCAGTGATACTAAAATAATACATTATATTGTCGCAATAACAATGCCAAGGTGAAGTGTAAAGAGAATGCACTATTTTAATTAAATATTTCTCTCAATCATCAAATCACTTTATGCATAAAATGGATCATCCCAGGATGCTGTTTTGTAGAACAAAAAGGGCTGCAGATGACGGAAAAACTTCTTTCCTCGATGACCCCCCCAAAAAAAATCCCCGTTCTTGCCGATGCTGATGATTCTACTGCCTGTCATGTTTTTTTTCCTTGTTCTACACAATCTGTATTTTAATACATTAATGATGAGCATAAAACAACTGCTCAGACTAGAAGCTCCTGCCAGAATTATGATGAGAGATGAGAAAGTCATAAGACTCACATGCATTCAAGGAGCCAATACAGTTAAAGGTCAGCACATGCACAAAGTTGGTACTTGCCTCCAGGTTCAGGAAGAAGCAAGGTCCCATTGCGTATGAGTCTCTGTCGCAGTTCGGCCATTTCAGCATCCTTTATTAGTAGCTTGGCTTCTAGTTCTGTTATTTGTCTCTGCCAAAACAGAATAATTTTGTGAATGACATGGTAGACATGGTGATTTTTATGAGTATGAGACAAGTGCTGTATAATCATGTAAGTTAAAGGTTTGAGAAAAAAAAATTCCTTAAGTTTTTTATCTGTTTTTTTATCCTTGCAAAAGTAAATAAGTGATTAATTCAAGTTTTCTGAACTAAACTAAGTGAATCCATCAGAATAGTGTCAAGGATTATATTTGTTACGACGAAGAAAAAAAAATCTTAACACATAAAACTATCATCATCAAAACTATCCTCCACTCTACTACTGGCATACTATCAATCATCATCATCAGAACTATCCCTCCCACCCACTCTACCACTTACTCCACTGCACTCCCCTCCCCTACCTGCATCTCTCTGTCACAAAAAGGGAATACCAAAAACAAGAAGCACACAAGTATATTGTAAGAAGTAGACTGTAACCTGCTGCCATGCAGCCTGACGACTGCCAGAGGAAATATACAAGTACACTCTTCTTCTCTAATCACCAACATTACATCAGTTATCACAAATTACCTGTGCCATACGACATCTTTCGTCCAATTCTCGTCTGTCTTTCTCTGATGATGCAAGTCGTAGTTTAAGATTGGAGATTTCGGCCATCAGATCCAGTTTGTGTGTCTCGAGTGTTGTGTGGGTCAACAGCTCCTGCAACATAACGACTCAAGGGTCAGTCCTGCTTGCTAAGCTACTCTGTCCTCTCAGGCAAAGACAAGATATATATATATCTTAAAAATTAATATTGTGTTCTAAGAAATCATGGTCGGTTTTCAACATTTATTCAAAATGCTTAGCTTTGTAAGTTTCCAAGACACAGCTCTAAGATCCAGCTGTTTGTAACAAACACAGCAACCTGTGGATTCCCAATGCTCACTTTGAAGGGTGGCCTGGATCCAGGCAGACCCAGTCAGTGTTGTTGTGGAAGTAATCAATAACTTAAGTTCTCATCTTTGCTACCTAAGACTACTTTGATCAATGACACAGCCAGCCTGAAAACATCTGAAGCTGACAAGACTGGACAAAAGCAGCAAAGTAGACAACAGTGTTTTATGTCCGCCCTATAATAAACGACCAACGATCCATTCAAGAAGCAATACCATTAGTGAAACAAACCCAACAATATTACTGTTCTGGCATTTGAGAACTGAAACAAACCCTGGCTACTCAACTGTTGAACTGTACATCAAACAACCCTGTTCACCCATCTTGGCTATCAATCACTGCTTCATGATTGGGCTGTCACACAAAGTCATCAGACCTACAGCCCCCTACTCTCAGGCTGTCCTCTTAACTACTTCCCAGAAGGTATTGATTGCTTCACTATTCCCTATTTTCTGAGGTGTTTTGTCTTCCTGACCCAGACTGGTTGATTCTGTCCTATACCATCCCAATCAATCATCTTATTCTGTACACACTCATCAGACTTCTCACTAGGTGTGCCTACCCTTCTTTCAGACTCTCTCATTGTTTCCTGAAAGCAGCCAAGATTTTGTAAAGCATTCCGAATGATAAGCACTTTGCTGGTGGGCTATTAATATATTAACTTGTACGCTACATCTGAAAGTACTGTGCTGTGGTTGACATGGTGTGCACCATTTAAATGACTAACGATCTCTACATTTGCACGGTAAAAAATGGACCTTTCTCCTCTATCCCGCTAAGCAAAAGTGGAGTCAGAAACGCCACACTAAAGATCCATGAGACTGGGTTTTCTTTGTTGCTGTGACAGCCTCCTGCATGTCTGGAAAGAGTGGGATGGGGGGAAAAAATGGATGAACACAGCTGGAGTTGTTGGCTACCTGAATGCATAATAAAAAAGTCAATACTGCAGTATCATGTCCATTCTAAGGTGTGCTTATTATGCAAAGACTTGGGAAATGCATCCTAAACTATATCGATCAGCTGTGTTGCCTGACGATCTTTTTCTGCTGGCACCTGTCTTTTGTCTCAGGCCACCTTATTTGACCCTCTAATGGGTTTCACAACTTGTTGCTACCTTCACACAGCCCTGAAGCTGAACAACCTGTGAATCTGCAGCACACCTCTTACATCTATTTCTGGCAGAATGAAAATGAAGCTTGTGCAACACATCATCGCCAGTCTACCTCAAACTGGAACCAGTCACCCACGAACACCTCCTGCCCGACACACACACACCTCCCCTCAACCATCAGCACTACCCGGGTGGTATCTTCCACAAACAGCTTAACCACACTCTCAGTTCAGTACCTACCCCTCTGTCACGGTTTCTGAGCACTGGCAATCCAAAGCACTGATCCAGAGAATTACACTGGCTCCGACAGGTGCTAGACGCCAGTACCAACCACCCCTCCCCTTGGCCGGAGACTTGTTTTTCAGAGAACGCCGAGCGTCGACATGTAAGTCTCAAAAGCCATTAATAATCCACTTTTAACGCCTCAGCCTCGATTATCCTCCAGCCTGAAGTTGGCGCTGATGACGCAGAGAGATAATCCAGTTTAACACCAGAACACTGACTGCAAATCGACAAGACCTTGGGCGTGGGAGATAATATTCACAAGTCAGGCGATGAAGACAAGGTGGTGGTGCGGATGGGATCGCGGGGTGAGGGTGGTGGCGGTGCTGATGGTGGCAGGTGAAGGCAAACAACTTGGTTCTTCGCCATCAACAACCTGCTGGAAACCCCATCCCCGCTCCCAACCCCGACCGGTAACCGCCAAAGGTCGAACTCTTTTCCTTGCCCTTCCCTCCCCCACCCTGCCACCCTCGCCAGTCACCTCAAAACCTTTTCAGCTGGCAGCACCTACCTGCTGCCATGGAGATGCATCTTGGCTAGGCGAGGGGCTGTCTCAAACTGCAAGTCTCGCCACTGCCATCCTCCAAAACCACGGGGTCAGCGGTCACCGCTGCAGCTTTTGTAACCGCACAAAATAATGGAGGAGTTTATCTAAAGGCAGATACACAAGTCCCGACTCTATGGTGAGGAAGAAAACCATGAGGTCATATAAAACGACTAGAATAACCCCAAAGCACTGCAGAAAAGTGCAAGTTGCAGATTGAAACCTGCCGCACCTCTCCTTTGTTACATCGCAACCTGCGAGAGAGAGAGAAAGAGTGATTTCTCATTTTACAAGGAAATAAAGATCACGTTGACATTTCTGATTTCCAGTCTTCTAAAAGAAAGGCACTTTCGATCCCTGCTAGATTTTTATATCTAATTTCCCAGCCGACAGCGGGCACCGATGTAGTTTTCACAAGTTCTGTTTCAGAACAAAAAGTCTCTCGCAGAATCTGA
Organism: Pomacea canaliculata; assembly: GCF_003073045.1. Classification (NCBI taxonomy): domain Eukaryota; kingdom Metazoa; phylum Mollusca; class Gastropoda; order Architaenioglossa; family Ampullariidae; genus Pomacea; species Pomacea canaliculata. Next base: position 5,236,963 of record NC_037592.1, read on the forward strand.
TCATTTTGGGTAATTTCTGTTTTTTTTTTTTTTTTTTAAATATAAAATGGGGGACATAGGGGAAGGTGTGTGTGAGAGAGAGACAGGAACGCGAGAAAAAAGGCGAAACATGGAAAGAGAGAGGTGGGAAAGCAGGAAAAAAAAAAGATTACCACACATACAGAAAAGAAGAAAATGGAGGGGCGGGGGAGTTGGTGCTTTATGTCCAGCCAGCAACTAAGTTTATATCACGGCAAGGTAGTCAGCCATGTAAACAGATGCCACATGCAGAGAAAGAACAGCGTGCCCGAGACGAGAACTGAACACAGGGCAGCCAACCTTCACTGTACTACTGACAGGCGCTCTCGGTGAAGGGTGGTCGGTTACCAAATCTTTAGTTTTGTTTGATTCTCATAATATTCACGTACTATTGGCACAGGAAGCTGGGTGGGTGAGTACTTTTACTGTACTTTTTTCAAACAAAAGGCTGCGGCAAACAAGATCTGGTCATCTGGTCACCCAGCAAGTTTACAGCTCTTGCTTGTGAGACCATCCCTTAGAGGTACACAGGTAGACAGCTGCACCTGCTCGATCCAGGGAGATGCGGACTGATAAGCACAAGCATCAAGTACACCCTGCATGTCTCCCCCTTCCCCCCCCGTACAGGACCCACAACTGCTCCCACCCCGCCCCAATGTTATCAAGAGTGATGCAACCTTCAACACTCTCTCCCCACTCGCTCGGTAAAACTGGAGCCTGCTGCTAGGCTCTGGAAAAGTGATAGTAAAATTGTAGGTGAGGCTCTGTGAATGATGACTAGTCCCAGACACATCCTGTAACACGAACCCTCCCCTACCACCACATCGCCTTTTACCCCAACTCACAATCAGCACCAGTTGAAAAAAAAAAGTTTCCCTTCTCCTTCACCCAGAAGGCTTCAAAAGTTTCAGATAAATGTTGCCACGCACGAGCAGTTGTTCTGCTGAGACTGCCAGCCACGTGACTGATGAAGCTGCCTCACGGCCAACATTTTAACCAGACACAACATGGCCGAGACATTTCAGATCATGTCCAGTGCGGCCCTCTGGCGAGAAGAGGTTGGACATCCCTGCTGTAGTCTATACACAAGTTACTGACTCCAGGGAGGCCGTGGTTGTGAAGCGAGAAGTCGTTCCCCATGGCAACATGGAAAACTCAATGAGAAGAATATTGTTTCGAAATCATCAAGCAGCATCCAGACCTCACAAACACTACTTCAAGTTTCTGTACCCCAAGACACCTTTGCCATCTTTATAGCTAGGACTCCAGGAGTACAACAACACCCTGGACACCACCTCGTTATTTCGGAAACAAGATGCTTTTCCTCCAGTTCCCCACCTTGTTCCAGAGCAAAGACCTCCCTCACATGATAACTACACCCCTAGGGGTCTCTCCTTGGGGGCAACCCTGCAGGCGACTATGTGCCGCCAGTTCAAAGTTCTGGAAGGTTCCAGAAACATGAATTACGTCTGAGCAAGCGAACCAAATCCGGCAACCGGCCATGCTCGTGAAGTAGATTCCCGGGAAGCCAAACATCAATCATTTCATGGGACTGACGGTATAGCACGGCCAACCATCTATTAAACAACGAAAGAAATGGAGAAAGAAGAAGGAAGGACGAAATTCTCACTGACTGAAAAGCAACTGTTGGGCAAATGTTGATGGCGTCGTTTGCTGGCAGCGTAAAGACCCATCTGCTAACACGAGGGGCAATAATTTACCTCGGTGGCACGTTCACCTGAGAACTCCTAGCGAGTCGTGCGCACTGAGGCCAGGTGCACAGCAAGCCACCAAGTGCTAGCTGCTTACTCAGGTTTAGCTGACTGCTTCCCCGTTAGCTGTTAGCCAGGTCCTAGTGGAGTGCCGTGAGTCCGGCCCCTCGTCACCAACCTCCCCATCGCTCCACGTGACGGCATCGAACCTCGTACAAGGCTCCACTTGAAAGCTTTTAACGATCGAAGACACACACACACACAAAAAAGCAGCTGCTAAAGAACCCATAAATTCATTTAATCTAACCCTGACAGCTGCAGGGTCTCTACACAAAGATTCTAATTGTGTATTACAGACCATCGCCATGGTCTGTGCTCCACACACTCTCTTTCTTCCCTTCCGGCTGCTCTACCTCATAGCCCACCCACGACCCACTACCTCCTCCCTCCAATGGAATAGGTGTGTTGTTAAAAATACTGTTAATGTTTACCAGAGAGATAAATGTCTAGCGACAGTTTGTTTTTTCCTGCTCTCTCTCTCCTTCCCCACACACCGTTGCCAGCACTGACTACTACTCAGCCAGGCATCCCTTTCAGCACGAGACTGTCTACACCACTTTAGAACATTCGCACTTCTCACAAACCATTCATTTCTTTTTTTTCTTCTTTTTTTTCTTCCACTATCCAATACCGTTTTTTTTTAAAATTTTGCCCGGCATTGTTTAGAGAAGATGTTTCCTGGGGAGAAATAAAAAATAGGAAGACATTAAGTCCGTACAAAAGGGAAGAAGCCAAGCAGCACCCGAGGTAGAAACATTAGCTGCTGATGGGTGTCTCTCACTGTTACAGTGTTAAAGGACCAATTGTAGAAGATGTTTAGTCACAACTATGTCTTCTGGGAAACAGAAATTATCTGCAGCAGACACTGGTGTAATGGTGGAATACAGAGTGGAAATTGTCACTTCCACGCACACGACATCCTGCTGCTTCTCAGAGACTATCCTCAGCAGCTCAAGGATGGGGTGGGCGGGTGTTTTGGGGAACAACCTATGAGTGGCGAGGGTTTCTTGCAGAGACAAGTCATCTGTTCTAATGATGCACTCCACTACTCCCAGGCTGACCTCTGACCACCACTCCCCTGGTTAGCGGGATGCTCAGTCTGCACGCAGCTGGAAACTTCTTTCAGGTTTTCTCACGACGGCCACAACTTGTTTACATTTGGCGGAATCCAGAAACCTTCATTTTCGTGGCGGACTCTCTCACACACACCAGCAAGACCGAGGTCACACCATGTCATGTCCCAGGGTCACTACATCCGACACAAGAAAGACACAGACTTCCACAAAGGCAGACACATCCAATGATCGTCAGAAAAAAAAAAAGAAGAAAGAAATGAACGAAGGAAAGATCGAATAAGCGGAAGACATGGTTTCCGTTCCTTTGATGTTACAATCGTCGATGGCTTTCGTTGGAACCGAATTTCTGGGGAATTAATTCTTTCTCTAAGGGGTGGGCGTGTGGATGTGTGTGTGTGTGCGCACGCGCGCGTTTTTAATACTTCTCGCCACGTGGGAATGCTTCTTATCTCTTACAGCTATAAACCTACTATTTTCTTTCACTTCCAGTAGCAGGGGTGGAGGTGGGTGGGTGGACATGAAAAGAAAACTGCGCCGTTACAATCTGCTCAGGTGAACCAGCATTTTTTCTTTATTTAATCAGTCCAGATGCGCAGCGGTGTGCAAGATAAAGCACACAAGACCCCAGGTTCCGGCGAAGGTAATCATGGGAAGATAAAGTACACAGGACCCCAGGTTCCGGAAAAAGTAATCACGAGAAAAAGTTCCACGGACAAGAAAGTGCCGAGCCCCACCGGCCCGCCGCTTGACTTTTCAACAGGTATGGCAGCACTTAAACATCAACGACGTTCTTGTCATGACGAGGGGGAGGCGGGGATGTGTGGGGAAAGGGGGATTTTCCTGCACCCTTCAAACACTCGTCATGAAGCTGGTGCTGGGAGATGCTAGTGTTAGCAATCTTTTTACATCGGGCGCCACATCGCTCATCCTTTTATCAGCCCATCATTCGCTCGTGTGTTTGATTTGCGCGTGCGTGCACCCGGTAACAAAACACCCGCACACCTGTACTCTGTTCCGCCTCGTCTACTTTCTCTCTCTCTCAGTCCTTCCCTCAAGTCTCACACAAAAATAAATAAAAACTAGAAGCTCCTTGCGTGAAACTCGCGCTCTACCGGCCCTAAGTTTGTACCCGTGCAACTGTTACATCTTCGTCAGTTGTGCTGCTGTGGGTAATGAAGCCTGCATCCCCCATTACTGTTCTACAAGATCCTCAGCCCCGACATTATTAATACCTGTTACGAGGATGAAGCCATGAGGCTTGGCTCCCTTTCGATAAACCGCTGGAACAATGGCGACACACTCCCTTCAAAAATTTATCGTCTTCTGTTAATAGGTTTGATTACACCCGTACACACCATACACCAGTATCATCCACAACATGGGGGGAAACAGAAAAAAGAGAAATTGAATGTGATAAAAAAAAAATAGAGAAATTGAATGTGATAAAAAAATAGAACTTCAATACAGAAAGACACGCATGTTGTGGTTAAATGTCCTTTAAAAAAACAATTAAATGACTAAAAAAAAATTCCACTCTTTTAAGTTTGTGGGGAACTTGATAAACCCACATTTCTCGTCTGCCACTGAGATTTTGAAGTCAGATCGTGGGACAGTTCATCTGATACGGCGAACGTATTTTCTGCTGAGAATACCCACATGTGCCTACAGGGAGGGATGGGAAGGAAGGTGAGGGAGAGAGAGAGACAGACTCATTTTCCCTCCCTTCGTCTCCCAGCTCAGCGGCAAGAGTACATTTTGTTGATGACCGATCGTCCTAGTTCTCCGTGCTAAACAGGTCAGCCCAGTGTGTCGGCCATGCCCACTCCTTACATCCCACTTTCACGGGTGAACAAACATCGACATCAACACCCGATAAAAGCATTTTCTGCACGCAGAATATTTTCATCAGAAGCCTGGAAGCTCAAAGTTGACTCCAGGCTCGCAGACTCTGGGAGGAAGGAAAGAGCGCAGATTGCTTGGTGGTGCGGTGTCTTATTACTGTCATGTGATCGCAGCTACAGTGTGGCAGATGACTCGTCAATCAACGCAGGACTGAAATAGCTACGACCCAAAAACAAAAACAAAAAGGTTTTAAACCTCAAAAGGAAAAAGCTGCACGTGTGAAAACACTAAAAGAAAGAGTGCAGTGTGTCAACACAGTAAACCCTGTAAACATGCAGGATGAATCACTAAACACAAGGATGCGAGTACACCCGGCTAACCCGCTCCCTCTGGCCACAGGCTATTTGCTTACCCACCTGTGTTCCACCTGAAACGGTAGCGACACTAATGAGTCAGCCTGGCTAGTTAGGTGACATGCGAGCCACTCTCTGACCCTCAACCTTTAACCCCGATACTAACCCCTCCCCAGGTTACTTGCACAAAACGCCGTACATACTCGCGAACAACAAACCGATCTTACTAATACATATATAGGCTTCTGAACAACAAACCTACCCTACTAGTGCATCCAGGTATCTGTACAAAAACCTACCCTACTAGTGTACAACAAACGTTTTTACAAACCTGACGAAAATCTGTTTTCCTACCATTCCTAAACACTAAACACAATAATCATGTCTTAGGAGTGTTTCCCATTCATAATCTTCTCAGGGGAAAAAGAAAAAGAAAACAACGATGTCTGGATGCTTTGTAAACAACGAAAGACTGTCGAGGAAACATAAGCTGCGGTAGAGTGCGAGACAACATCAAAGGTGACATCACGTGACGGTCACTAACGGCTGTCAATACACACGCACTATTCGCTGTACACTTGACCGCAGTGTTTCTCGAGCGCGAAGGCGGGGTCACGAGGTCATGTCACTCGTGAACACAAGACATCAGCTATTAATTGTTATTAATTCCCAGCAAAAGACAACAGATGCCGCAATAACAATTCTCGCTAGACATTGCAATGCTTTCATCGAGAAGAAGAAAGAAAAAATAAAGAAGGCGAAGAAGGAATTTTTTGTTCAAACTGGAGCGAACCCCAAAACAATGTTGAATGAAACCATTCTCTCTCTTCCTCACATAAGAGAGAGGGACTGGAAAAGTCGTTAGAACATTCCACGCGTAACGATGTGGCCGAGGAGTGGGGCGTGGTGGGAGTAGAGAAGTGAGAGCAGTGGCGACAGACGGAGGGACAGACAGTGAGCGGTGCTCACGCTCTTACCAGCAGCTCCTGCACCTTGGACTCCCACAGAGACAGGTAGAGGCCCGTGCTGGCGGGCCGGCACCCTCCGTTCAAGCGAGACATGGCGACGGTCACACAGCTTACTGTTGTCAACGGAACACTTCCCCTCAGTTCCTCGTGTTCAAGTCAGAATGAGCAGCATCCAGTCATCGTTCACACGTCGCATCCAATGTTCACAGCTGGCAGACGACATCCCATGTTAGTCTTCACATGAAGACTAGGCAGTACACCAATCAAACCACTTGTTTATTTTAAAGGCTGATTGTCGCGGTACGTGGAGTTTTCCTCCTGTCGCCGTCTCCTGTAACGACACCTGACGTTACGTCACAGCTGTGCGAGTAGCCGCCACGCGATGTCGCTGTCTCCTAGATGACCACTCTGTCTCTCCCCCACCTCGTGCAACACGCTGACCCCCCTCTCGTCAATACGCTCCTTGACGAGGATGTCAAGTGCTTAAACAGGTGAGAGAGTCCTTGAGATTGGCCACAAAACAAAAATCGAAAAAAAAATAATCCCCAACGTCCATTCTGCTGCTTAGTTCACACATTCCTTCCTTCCTGTGGATGCTGAAACAAGTTTTGGGTTCACACGATGTGAGGTTCCGTTCGGTCACACACTGTGCTCACTGCGGCGAACCACGAAGACTTAGAGACGCCGTACGCACGCGCACGCACACACAACTCTCTTCACGTAAACGTCTGCACGAGACTGTACTTGAATAAAGAAAACCCTCGTGAGGCGCCGCTGGCACTCGTCCCTCGTGCTGCAGTCCGCTGTACGCAGCAGCGCTTGAATGCTGCAACGCCGCAGCTGCCGGAAGATGGGGAGAGCTCACGCTTTCGATAACCACGATGCAGCAAGTCGGCACAGCAGCAGCAGCAGCAGCAGCACCTCTCGAGATCACGGGGTGCGTGAGATGGTCGCTGGTTGCCAGACTCCCGCCCCTCCGAGCGGTACCAAGGGCGCTGCGTGAATGAAGGCAACGCTCGCTATCGCAGAGAAAAGCCAACACTTGAGAGAGAGTGAGAGATAAAAAAAAATGCGCTGGGGAAGACGACTGGAGGGTGAATAAGAGGAGGAGGAGTTCCGGGTGAAAAGTAGGATGATGGTGGTGTTGATGGTGTGTATGGGGGAGGAGTTTTGAGCAGGTTCTATTGACATGCTTCCCCTTTATACAGAGAGAGAGAGACAGCGATACCCACTGTTATCCCCCCACAACTCCCCCACACTCTCCAACTACGTCTTCAATTCTACTACAATGTCTACAATTCTTCATTTCAGTTTCCCACGACTTGCCCGCCGTCAAACAGCAACACTTCATATTTTGTTGCAGAAACCGACAAAAACGTCTAAACATGCCCTCCACGTGTGTTTTGTTTTAATACTTTCTTTTTTCTGGAACTATTTTTAGTATGATCGCGCATCCTACTTTCCCCGTGACGACACCGACTTGTCGAGCTCCAGCGAGGGATGCGCTCTTGTAGACAAGACACGTGACAAGACAGGTGACATGGCCGCTGGATGCTTGTCCACCGCCTTCTCCGTGTTGACGACGATCACAGCTCCCGCATCGCTGGAATGTCGGAGCACCTGACAACAAACATGAAGCTTCTACACCTGCCAGGCCGGCCGTTAGTTTACCCCTGCCCCCAGCTCGCCAACCCCTCCACCATCCCAAGTCTCAGAGAGAGGTGTCGAGAAGAACGTGACCTGTGTGACCCTCACCTTTACACAGGTGACAAGCTCTGATCTTCAAGTGCATCGCTCACTTCAAAGAAAGTTTAATTTCCTACAAAGCGAAGTCCGAGCTCCCGAAAAAAGAAATATCTGTCCCCCAGTGACCAAATGCCTTCATCTTATGATGAACTTTTGACCTTTCATGAAAGTAGCTAATTCATCTGCAAAGTAGTGTGGTGCACTCGGGGGTTTGGCTGCTTGACATGGAGCGTCCTTTTCTCTTTCTTTTTTACTTTTTTTGGTTAAGCTCCTGAAGATCGAAACCAAATTCGAACGACCCTCGACTTCTGGCAAGTCTGTCAAGTCTGGCAGGCAGATCCGCTCTCCCCTACATCCGCCGTCTGACCTGCGACCTTTTCATGGGTTTATCAGATGAAAATGCTGTTGTTAAAGTATTTAGGAAATGACACGAAATGTGAGGTCGTCAACTCTGACTTTGCACAATATTGTAACCTTCAGTAAAATGTCACCCTATTTTTTATTTCAGTTGCGCAAGAACGTGTGTTTAGGAGGCACTCGTCTACCAAGTGATGCTCAGCACGGAGGGCCGGGGCTCCTCAGCTGTTTCCTACTTTGACAAGAATGGGAAAGTAAGGGGGGCGGGAAGCAAAAACAATAACATCGAAGTCTGTATAAAGAACTCTCAGAAAGAGGCAGTAGCAGTAGCAGCAGCAGCCACACTTAAATCTATGCATCACTAGCGAGTGTTCTTACACGAGGGAGCCTGGCACGAGGGGCTGTGGCACGTGACGTGAAAATCTAACATTGAACAGTCACTCGCTGACGTCACTGAAACGCTGAAAATAACTTAAATAACCGCCGCACGACTGAATAAACAGTCGGGAGACTTCTTTCAGACAAAAGTGGGTGTCGGTCAAAGGTGTACCTTGTCATATGTTCTGTTCAACATGTTTTTGGAGATCATGGCCAAAAAAAAAAAAACTTTCACTTTCATCGGCAAAGCACACAGACAGATGGCGGGCCGGTGGTCTGGACATGCCACCGAGGTGTTCATTGTCACGAGTTCTCTACACCACACGCTCTCTCTCTCTTTAACCCTCTTCCTCCCACGCCTCAGCACTAAAGTGGGAGGCACTGGAAGATAAAACTGCACCCTCCATATTTTAACCTCCCCCTACCTAGAAGCACTTACAAAGCAAACGCATTATTATGCCAAGAAAACCATCAAGAGGCTTAATCTGAAAGATTAGATATGCGACAGAAAGTGTGTGCCCATCTCTGACCCGAGAACCCTGGTCATTAGATTAACATTCCTTGCACGCAGCTCTTCATTACTTTGTTCTGATGGGAAACAGTCCTGGTGCCAATGAGGGCTTTAGGTCACCACCACCACCCTTCTCCATCTTCTAATATTAGCACTTTGGGTAGACAGCTTTCTACTGTTTGTACCAGTTCTTGCACGAATCATGACCGCGAATAGTGACCCTCTGTAGGTGTGTATCAGTCTTACTCCTGTCACACATAAGTGATGAACATTGTTGCTGGAAGATGGAGGCCGACAAACGACTCGGGTGTTCAGGTGTTCAGGACCACGAATGGCAGTTAACCAGGATGGCAGATCATCAAGGTGCGGACAAGGACGGTCTTTCAAGACCACTGGACAAAGAGGTTCCTTGAGTGGCATCAGGTCGTACAGAGGAAACTGTATAGCGCCTGTCTTTGTCAGCAGACATCACACCTTTACCTGGATTGTGGATATGTGGATTCAGGATCCACACTCCAGCCAGTCGCCGCACTTTTATTTCTAGCCCTATCGTAAAGAACTGAGTTGATAAAGCTAACTGTTATTTTATTAAAATATTATAATCTGTAAACATATGTGTATAATATGGTGATGGGAAGAAGAAGAAAAAAAAAGGACGACAAAAGCAGACAAACACATTTGTATCTTGAGATACGTGAGGCGTACATTTTCTTCTCTTCTCTTTGAAGCTGATGGGCCCGTTAGTTCTGGTCAATACCCTGGGGGGTTGGCCTTATCCGCACCCTTTGACCTATGGCTGTAGCGCACGTCGCGCTCTGATAACGACAGCATGGCGGCAGCAAGTTTACACTTCGCCTAAGTGTTTAGTCTCGCTCGCATGGATACACACGTGTGGAGGTCAAGCTGCGAGGTCGGACGAACAAATGAGAAAAAGCTCGGGTGGGGGTGGGAAAGGGTAGAGCAGGGTGGGCACCACAGCCGCTGCACCGACGCAGGCAGCACATGAAAGCACCTCTCGTGTTCTAATAGAAAAATGACGGGAAAAGCAGTTACAGGATAAAAAATGGCGTCCTAGATTGGGGGGAAAAAAAAGGTCATCTGTCAATCTCCTCCTCTCCCCAAACTCCTGGTCAAAAGTACGATCGCCAAAAAACCCACACTTGATTTTCCCCATGATTTTCTTTAAGAAACTATGTCCCGAAAGCGTGAAATGTTCCGAATATTAAGACGAAGGAAAGAGAGAGAGAAAAAAAACAAAGTCTAAAAAAGTTGAAGACCTTCTTTACACAGCCCAAAGAAAACAGGAGATGGATAGAACTGGGAGTGGCGGAGAGTAAAAGAAATGGAAAGGGGTGGGTAGGTCTGTAAAAGACGAAGAGGACGTTAGCAGGAGGCGGGGATGAGATGAAGACTCGAGAGGAACTGCAACCTCCCGCTGCTGACATCCCCGATATAAGATGCTCTGCAGTCGCCCTTGACCTCAAGCCAAGACCAGGGTTTGAACTACTGGAACTCTGACAGCCCGCGACAGAGTTCATTGACGCATAACCTTTGTTTCTCTTGTTAAGCCCTCTTCACAAGCCTTATCAGCAGGACTTGTTATTGATGCGAGGCTGTAAGTTGTACAAATGAATGTCTCCCTGACATACAACGGGCCACAAAATCTGGTTTTAAGAGAAATTTATGTAAAACAAACTTAACTCAAAGAAAAGATCAGTATTTATTGCTACCATTCGACCAACGCTGCATTACAGCAGCACCCACCCCAACCCGCAATCAGTCACAGCGCATGCGCCGGGACTTGCTGAATCACGTGATTTGAGTCAGCAGTCCACTAGAAAAAAAAGTATGAGGTATGAAGACCGTTGGATTAGTATCTTTGGTGTCTAGGATAAGCCTAGGAAATGAATAACAACGCATTACTGCGGAGAAGAGAGCTCAGACTCTACTTGTGTTACATCCAGTCAAGCGCACGGATTGTCGGGACCAACCCTCAGACATGTAGCGGATTGATGCGGATTGCTGGGCTCAATCACACGGGGATCCCAGCGAACTGGAATGTCCCAGCAGCCTGGACATGTGTCACAACAACCACAAGCCGTGTGCTCTACAGACGGCAGAAGCTTTTCTAAAGGAAGATTACTAGAGAGCCCACCAACGAAGTAGTGCTGCTCGCTACCCGCACAAAGACCATCTCCCTTTACGGCGGAGGGTGGGTCCAGGGAGGGTAGGGTAGGGGCGCCAGAAGGCAGCGAAGATATCACCGCATGATAACACGCCACCCGTTCAGCATCTCTTGATTCCGGTGGGTGCACGTGCCGTGTAAACCTAATTCTACTCCACTCCCCGCCTTCACCTCCCTCCACAAATTAAGATGGCGGCCAAGGTGACTAGCAATTCGCGAGATTGTATCAACCATCAGGTTCATCACGAGGCGAGGCGAATGGAACCTAACCATTTCTGGGGTGTGTACGCTACATGAAATGCTGGGAAAAAAAAACAACAACAAAAAACCCACCAGCGCAGGCGCGCGCGCGCACACACACAAATTCACGAGCCATTACATGATGTTGATCCATTAGCGTAAAGAAAAGCAAGCAGCTCTCATTATACACAACAGTTTGACGTGGGTGTTGACGGCCGGCCTGAGGTCTTGCCTCTCGCATCCTGCTGTCCGCACGAGATCCTCCCCCGCGCGCACCTTCTCACCTGTGCGCACCCCTCAGTCTCATCACGCGCCAGCAAACTGCTCGTCCGATGCTAGCATCCCATTGTTAACTGTCCTTGTAAACGCAGCCTAACCTTTAAAAAAATAATATAAAAACTCAACGTTGGCGGCATCTCCTTATTTGGACCTGCTGCTGATGAACCCTGGGCCGGAACTGAGCGACTTTGTTCTTGGTGATAGACCACACTATATCTCCTTTTCTCCCTCTCTCTCTCACCAGCGAGGATCATCATCGTCCCACATGGCGGTCCGGTAGCGCAACGGCTAGTGCCTGTCACTGATACAGTGAAGGCTGGATGTCCTGGGTTCAGTTCTCGTCTCGGGCACGCTGTGGCATGTGTTTACAGGGCTGGGTGCCTTGCCATCATACGCCCTTAGTTGCTGCTCGGTGTAAAACATCAAATGCCCACCCCACCCCCTCACCTCTCTCTCACAAACACTCACGACTAGGCTGTCAGCCCCTTTCCTGTTGCTAAGGTCCTATACAATGGAGATCTGCAAGTTACACCATCCTACATTCACTACATTATTTTCTCGTTAGCATTTACCGTTCGACGTTTAAAAAAGTAACAGATTTATTTTTATTTCGGGGAAAAAGTGTAGATGATGTTCTTACTAGGTGAAACACATATAACATCCATAAAATCCGCACTCCCGTGTCATTTCGTCGTTAAACAGTCAGAGGTGACGACGACGACTTGATAACGATGCGCACCTGCTCATCGTCGTCACAAAGCTGACACCAGATTGACGATAGGCAGCGACGCCATCAGCGTCCCCCGCAACCCTTGCGTAAAGCCGTCACTCCTCACACTGATAACACCAACCAGCACCTGCACCAGCACCAGCAGCACCACCACCACTACCACGCATGCAAGACTAAACACATGCGGCAACAAGTAAACTCTCGGCCGCTGAAACTCTTACCATGAGCCCGATATGCACAGAGGTGGAAGGTCAGGGGTCGTAGATACGGCAAACCCTGGGACAGATGACCAGAGCTGGGGGAAAGGAAGGGGCTATCACCTTCAAAGAGGAGGAAGCGACGGGAGAACACACAAGGCAAACAAAAGCCACGTGGGAGCCTCCACAGCACGAACCACGATGGCAGGAACATGACCGACGCCGCTTGAGGTTTTTTTTTTCACGGTACATCTCTGCAAAGCTCATTGTGGTAGGAAGAAGGAAGAATTTTTATCAACAGAATAAAAGAGGGGATGAAAGAGCAGTTAAAACACACACAGAGAGAAAGAAACCAAACTCCCGGTACGTGTTTGTTTGATGTGCACAGTGAGTGGGTGAAAAATGGAGGGGAATGGAAGGAAGAGAAGGCGAGACTGAGACAACTGATTAATCAAGGGAGTTGTCTTCTCTCAGTGGGTGTGCACTCCAGCGGGTGGGCGGGTGCCTACTCTTGCTGCGCACGCATGCAAACCCCGGGTAACTCGCTTTGTTTCCTTTCAGCCTCGCGTGCCTGACACGATCTGGAAGACAAGCGGCTCCACCTGAACCGGAAGAGACCCGGTCTTTGCGGACACTCACCTGTGGAAAGCGTTTACTACAAACAAGATGTCAAGGTCCTTCGGCGACTTGTTTACCTGCACTTCAATGGTCCACTCACTGATACTTAACGGGAAAAAACTTTGTCATCATTCTACTTTCCTCCACTCACCACCCCACCGACCCCTTCCTAGACTCCTCTGGCATGGTCTTCGTCCATTTCATTAAACCTTCTGCTGTATAGTCTCCCCTCCCCCAAAACCAAGAAGCAATGAGCTTTTCACTCGATGCAAAACTTGTGAAACCCCCGAAGTAACGAACAGTACACGGGTGGACGCCCCACCCCACACCATCGATGAGAAAGAGGTCGATGAAATCGATGGCCTGGGCCTGTTTGCTAAAGGGTTCTAGTTGAGTGAACAGGACAATGAATGCACACTTCTCCCGCCTCAGGCCGAGGTGACTGCCAAAGTCCACAGCCACCAAATCACACTTGAAAGCCAAAACGCGAAACGAGTTTACACGTGTCTTGCATTTGGACTTCAAAGCTCGGCCAGAGCTCGTGCTGAAAGTTTTGTCTTATCATCTGAATAATATTTTAATAGTTTTCATGATGCACAGACTAGAGCTCCCTCAACAACGAATTTATTTTATTTTATTTATTCGGCCACTGAATGCCAGTAGTCCAGTTCACCATCGCTTCATCCTCAACTTCAAGGCAAAACTGAGTGAAGCTGCTTGATGCAGCACCACAGTGGCCGGCATGTCAAGAGTGTGGTTGTTGCCAGATCCGGCATTAAGTCCGAGAGTGAGAGACGGGCGGGTGAAGGTTGAGTGAGAATTCTCGCCGGCTCTCGCGATGCCCCTCCCCTGATCCAGTCCCCTCCACTCCCAGATCCTGGTGCACGTGCCCGCATGTAGGAAAAATGTAAAACGTCATACACGAACAGGTGATGCGCTTCACCTTCAGATGTTTGACGGGTACTATTGCAAAAGTATTAAAAGCCAACAATATACGCTTCATCGGAAACAAGAGAAAACAAGCCACTGGATATCTTGACTCCCACACGTCCTCCTACTTTTACCAGTTTTCTGGATTGTAAGGAACTACCCCTCCTCCTCCCCTACCCCCACACCACAAAAATCTTCATGATGACACGGTATTTGGTCAGAACCCAGAGAGTGGACAATGCTGATCACGTGACAAAGATGCCGCCACCCTTCTCCCTAGACACCCTGTACAGCCCTGCCTCTCAGCAGCCTGGCCGCCATCACGAGCTGGCCACCAATGGCGCCTGATGAGGTCAGCACAGACGCCCAAAGCTGGATTAGTCTCCACCTCTCACAACCACCGATCCCTCTCAAGACCCCAAAGCCTGAGGGATCAGCCAATGGCCAAATGTGTGTTTAGGGGGCAGCCACTTTCTCCTTCTCTCCTTCCCACAGTCTCCTAACTCCTGGCAAGAAGATTGGTGTGCTGGGGGACTTGCTAGCAAAGTGGCGGCATCAGCGAAAACGGAAGTCGATTATTCTTCAGCTTGGAAGTCTTTTTTTTTCTTGTCGAAAACACTGGGGTCCCTTTGCGCCTTTAAACAGGGTGGGTGTGGGACCCAGTCAGGAAAAGGAAAATTTTACGATGTTTATCCAGAAGAGACAAGCGTGTACGCACTACTAATAAATGGAGTTCTTAGAAAGAACACAGCGGACCTTGTCACCGGGGATACATTTCTGGGAGAAGCAACTCACCAGATGTCACGTGGGACGGGCGGGTGACAAATGTACACATGTACTGGCTATCATCGTCTTTGTTGTTTGCTGCCGTCAGAAGGAAGAAGGGAACCATCACACATATCGTCTCTGTAACTCGCTAACATTTCGTGAATTTCATCCACTTTCTAAAGCCACCGGAACTCGACTTTCTAAACGATGTGTGTCATGGATCGGCAATGGAGATCATGTTCCTCAAATCATTTTCTTCACTTCAATTGTGTCGATGCCACTGGCGTGACAGAGAAGTGTGCGCCGAAAATGGACAATTATATATACATAGATGTTGTTGCTCCCGCCACTAGTATTACCACTGATACTACCACAACTACTAATCACAAATGCAAATCAAAACACTGTTGTAGAAGAAGAGAAGGTGAACTGTGAATACAATGAACTATTTGTTTCGAGACCATGCGTTTATTTTATTTTGATTTTTGTTTTGTAAAGCGATTTTGAAATGTAGTTCGGTTTTGACAGCAAAGAACACCGAGACAGTACAAGAGCATTTCATCAACAACATGCAATGTGTTTGCAGTGCGGACCCCTCTAGGTCGTGACTACCATCAGCTTGTGGATCCCCAGCTGCTAACGACATGCGAGCACGTCAACGACAGACACAGCGAGGACTTGACACATCTTTGAAGCCGTTAAAGGTCACATGCCTGCCCTTTCACCTCGCCCCTCGTTGTTTGTATTGTTTCTCGTCTCAGCAACTTCGTCGTTTGTATTTAGCGGTAGCGAGGTTAGGCCCTCCCTCAACAAACCCACCTTGTCGGAACCACAGCAGAAAGATGGTCGCACGGGCAATTCCAACACAAAGCTGAAAAACAGTCTCCATGACAACACCTTATGGTCGAAATCTGCATGTTTGAAACGAAACACAATTGTTAACCTCTGCCTTGCTTCTTTGTTTTATTCTTAATGGGACGAGAGGACGGGAAGACAGAGGAAGGTAGTAGAGGGGGAAAGGGGGAGAGAGGTAAGGGCAGATTCCACCATCACAGGACAAAGAGGAAGAAACACCAGAGACTGACAAAGGACGTGTCTGCAAGATGCAAACAAGACAACAAATAGTTTAACTTCCCTGGTACCAAGGGACAACAGTTCGACACTTATCTCCTGTCGGATGCTGCACGGTACCTGTCGACAACTTCTAGCAGAACAACGGCAGCAGACCTACCACGACATGCCTCAGACCAATGTCACAGAGTGCAGGAGGCAGGAATCAAACGCACGTGCAGCCTGACGCATGCGCCTCGGCCAGCCCACAGCATGCACGCACGGCATGTCGGGTAACCCGCTTCAGGTGGTCGCACTGGAAACGGGTACGACAGGAAAATCTCATTCTGCCTTCTGACAACCCAAACAATTCGGAGGATGCTCTGCGCTTCATTTCCTCTTGTTCTCTGTGGAGGCTGGGACTTGGTGGAGGGTTTGGAGCTAATCTCAGCCATTGTTTGCTGGGAGAGGCGATGGCGTGTCTAGTCGGGTGCCAACAAGCCACAAACATTCCTGGTGGTTAACAAGTGGCAGTGAATCGCAATTCCTACAAACAGGTTATTATCCCATCGTCTTCACATTTCTCTTCTCCAAATAACTGTTAGCAATTTCACGATCTCTGCACTGCGAGCCCCCATTAGGCAACCCTGGTGAACTCTTTTTTTCTTCTCTCTCTCTGAAACACAATCTGTCTATCGCTACATGCACTTTGTTGACATGATCGCCTGTTTCACACACTAATAGCGGTCGTTAATCTACCCCCGCCTGTGACAAACTGTGATGTCGAGAGACTTTGCACCTAATGTCAAATGAATTGTTTGACTCTCGTAGTTCGATGCCGAGCAAGCAACGATGTGCAGCACTCATCAACACAACCACCTCACCACCACCACGCCCCGACCACCAGCGGCATTAAAAACAGCGACTGATACTTTAGAAAACAACTATCGGCAATCCGTGCCAAAAAAAAAAAAAAAAGAAATCCCTAACTACTATCAGCTCTCAAATGGCCATAACGCCGGCGTTGCCGTCTGGACGTTCATTAAAGCATCATTAGCGACCCTCCAACGGTCCCCCGCGACGAACTCTCTACTTGACATCAACGTCTACCACGCGGCTGCCACCTCGCTCATAATTTAATCAAGATTTACAACAATGAGAGCTTTTTTAAATAGAATTTTGTAAGTGGGCTCGCCGTCGACTTCTCCGATAAACATGTCTTGCTGCTGACTGGCGGCTGTGAAGTGGTTCCAGACACGCTCCTTGACTCTGTGACTTGGTCTTTATCTTGGCACTGGAGATAGACGGGGTAGACTGGAGGACTGGAGGGTAGGGGGAAACCTTTAATAATGGGTCGTTAGTCCGCTTCACCCCAACCCTACCCCCGGATTCAACCCTGCCCTCGCCCCGACTGCACATCATCGTCTCCTTTCTTGGCTGCTTGCTTGACTGACTCGATAAAAGAGTTTTCACCTTGAGCTGATTTCGCATCGTGAAAGAGGGAATGAAAACCGAAGTATCTGGTGAGCCCGTACCCACACCATTCACTCACCCCTCATCCTCAGGGTATCTGGAGACTCCACCTACCAACCCAGGGGGAGTTGGGAGAGAAGACCAGGGTACAGGTGTAACAAAGCTTCCCCGAGGTGAGATCTGAACTAGAGACCTTTGGATTCTCACTATATTAGTAAGAAGCAAATGTTTTTCCCAGTGGACTTTCTGGTTCTTGTTTCACCACACTCTCCCATTGCAGCCAAGCCTCTATGTCGCATCAGCCTCCCCCCACGCCTTCTTGGGGGAATAGGCGAAAAGATGAGAGGAAGGGGGTTCAAAGTAACAAACGCGCGAAAAGGGAGGAGACAAAAGTTTTAAAATCCCTCCGTGGCTCTCTTCCAGACAACAAAAATAAAGAAAAAAACCTTCTAAAAATGAAGAGATTGCCACATCAGAAAACATGCAACATTTCCACCTTTTGTCTCGCGCCGCATGCGTCATGCTGTGCACGTGCTGGCACACCTGTGGCCAGTTATGTTTGTGATCTTGATGAGGAACTGGAGGGGCTGGGAGGAAGATTGGTTAGATAACTGGGCACGAAAAAAAAAAACAACAACCCACGCATCTTCGGGGCCACCGTGTTTTACAATCTTGCTTGTTAGTGGCGCAACAAATGAGTTTAATAAATGATTAATTAAAGTTTGTTTCAGTTTTTTTTTTCTCTCTCTCTCTCACCCGCATGACTTCTACAATGCAACGTGAGTGGTACAGAATGACCGCCAGATTGTCATCCTTTGGAAATGCTCCCGTACTACCTACCATCCTATGTAACTCATTCAGAAGGACCGTCACGCAATATCAAAACAGCCATCCGCGAAATAAGAAAACTCAATGGTCTGTAACTGATGTATTTCCGCGGTTACTGATCGTCAAAAACTCACACATCAACTATTAATGCTGGGAAAAACCTATTTGACAATCAAACAAATACTAAATCTTGATTGCTATTTTCATGATAAAAAAACCAACACTACCGCGGGTGTCGGAGGCGTCCAACCGCTCTAATGTTCACCCAGACAATCAAGTGGTGCGGCGAACATCGTGCTCCCTTATCGCCAGCCCCGACCACGGTTCACTGACCTCCCTGGCAAGGTGCGCTAACGACTTCGCAAGTCAGTGATTAGGGACTCGGGTGGTGGGGGCCACCAGGTGAGGACAGCGGTTGTCTGCGAGTTACAAAGATGCAGGAGGCAGCGCGAGAGATGCACGAGACCTGATCCATAAAACACGCGCGCGCACGTGTTGAGTGACGTGTCCCTCTCGCGCGATCATCAAGGGGCGTCCCCCTTCATCCCAAACACTTTCGATAACATCGTCATGCTCCTCGCTGGCTTTCATCTCCTGCCTGCTGGGCCGTGGTGAGCAGTTTACACGGACGTTAGGCCTCGTGATCGCTTCTCGCGGCACATGACAAGCGCGATAAAGTTGACGATGATGGAGATGACGAGCAGGAAGACGAATAATACATCTGGCTTCGCTCCGCTTTAAACTCTTATTTCAACTTTAAAAATAGAGGACCACTATTCCTCCTTCGCATTCCTTCCTTTCGCCCCCTTCACGCACAAAAAAAAAAGCTTCGGTATGAGTGGGACCTGTCGACAGCTACACCATACCCGCAATCATTGGAAGCATTTATTTTGATGACACGTGACATACCCGATACTATCTACAAAAAATGCCAGACATCGCAAGAGGGGAAAGTAGAAAGCATCTGCATAATGAAGATTTGAAGCTTCCCGTCAAAGGTAGGACTGATCAATGTGGGGTATGAACTGACATAAGAAATTTTATCCGATAGACAGAGGAAAGAGGCTGGTGTACATATTTTCTTCCTCTTCCTCACACAACGGATAGTCGATGTGTAAATGCGACCTCGTGACCTACCACGAGTTGCCGATAATGTGCAATTATACGGTTTAACTGTCGTATTTTCCGTGATATCAGTGTAGTACAAGCGATTCACGCGTATTAGAGATTTCTTTCTTGTTTTCTTTGTTCTGTACATTTGTTTTATTTTGACAAGTTTATATATATATAAGCTCATTAGATCATGAAAAGTGCCTGTAAGATAAGTGCGAAAGAGAGTTTAGGGCAAGAACAAGGCGTGAGTAGTGGTTAGTTGAGGAGGTTTGACTGAGGCTGATCACACACAATACATGATGACATGTCAACGAGTCGCCCACCTCAGCAGGAACATTCAAGCCTCCCAGGTGTGTGAGCCATGTGACTGACACGTGACTGTGGCTGCGGCGCATGAGCTGAACTCATCGGTCATCGTCACATCTTGTTTTCTGGGAATGTGTAACACGTCAGCACAAAGCGACCTCTTTCAGACAGCCGGATGTTTACACAGAGTTCTCTCCCGCCACTCTACTTATTAGCGCATGTATCCCGAGATACAGTCTGTACTTTGGTCAGTCTTACGAATAAGACCGCGTGAACTGTGTTGTAACTTCCGATACGCTCGTCAGACGACAGTAACTTTAATCATCCCCCTCCACCTCAGGACCATCTTTAGTTACAAGCGGCTTCGTTCCTCGTGCGGTTCAGTTTCAGGGGCAAGCACGGGGTGGATTACCCATGCGATAACCGTTAACCCTGCCTCCTGGCGTCTGGTCCTCAAACGCAGAGCTGTCAGACTCAATTCTACATCGGCGGCAGCCAAGCACACATCCTGAAATTAAACAAAGACAGACAGAAAGAGAGGCACCTACCTACCTACCTTTTACCTCGTGAGTCATTCGTTCATGAGTCAGTGGATCTGCCGCTGCACGTTATCTTCAACACGCGCACGCGCTCTCGATCCCTTGGCCCCGGCGGAAGCAGGGGAGGGGTGGGATGAGAAGGGGGGGAGGCAAGATCGCAAAAAGCCAGGTGAGAGAGCGTAGTGGGAAGGGGAGAAAGAAGGGAGGGGGAGAAGTCATAACGCGTGCGACTACCCGAAGTTCGCCCTTTCTAAACACGCCTGTCCCGCTAGACCAAGACTGGCACTGGCACCTACCCGAGGTCAAAACATGAAGATGTCAGCTTTTATACATCCAGGTAGAGAGAAAGAGCGAGGTTGCGAGAGGTGGAGACAGGGTGAGTTCGTGTTAGGGGTGGGGGCCGTCAGCTCCATGCGAAATTCAAGAAGACACTAAAAGCAATTTACTTGGAGACCGGCAATTCTACATCGACGATGTCTTGCGCAGATGTATGAATGATGAGAACTACCTAACATTGGACAGTCTCTCGTCTATCCTCCTCCTTCCCCTTTACATCGCAGGGGGTGCCATAGTCATAGGAGTGCCAAACACATCTCTAAAGGATATCCGGAAAGTCTGGAACCAATGCCGTTTTTCTCAGATAAAAACGCCGTAAATCATACCATGATCTCCTTTGATCGGTACAGAGACGTGGGGCGTGTATTGTAAACAAGAATAAGTAACGGTATCAAATAGTGTACAAGTGGGTATGAAGTGTAGCTTAAGGCACCATGAATATCAACCACAAACACCGCCAAGTTGCCGTAGTCGCCAGTCCCAGCCACGGGAGTGGATCCACCGGAGGAGGCCGGTGATGCGGAAGACTCGGCGAGCCGTGACAGAACATCCAGTGCTCTAACTCAACACGCCTACCTGAACAGGTGAAGATGGCAGACGGCGTGTGTGTGTAAGAGAAAGTCGGGGCTGGGCAAGACGGGAGGGTAGAGTGGGAAGGAGTTGAGGAAGCAACAGTCCAAGCAACAGTGGTGAAAAGAGAAGACTTGTGGATGTCTGCAATCTTCCTGCTGCGTCGGCTGAAGGAGAGAGGGGTGGTGGGGAGGGGCTCGGGCCCGTTTTCCAAGTTCTTTGCAGCAGGTATCGCAGCATCTGCTACGCCTACACCTTGCAAATGTTAACTCCCTGGGCGCCCTGGTGGGTGATGGGAAAACGGTACGACCCCCTAGCAGTTCGTGCAAAGTCCGATCACACACTGAGCACGCCGATGGGGAGACTTCAATAGTATTCACAGTAACTTTCAACTGTTCATAGGAGACAGGTGTGATAGTCGGGTGTGCACAAAGACAAGCACATAATAAAGAACAAGGTAGCGGCGCCACGCGGCAAATGTAAGCGCATCACCTGTGGGAGGACAGCAGCATGAGGCGACAAACGCTGCAGCGGCCACCCGCCACAAATCCAAACTCCCGGGTGCTGCACTTCTTCGTGCCACTAGAAGTGCAAGTGATGATCGTGGGGTAATGTTTATTCTAGCACTTCGCAAAAACTGTATGTGCCATCTGTCACCGACCATGTCCATCGCATCAACCTCTGACCCCACTCCGACCTTTACTCCTCTACTCTGTCCTTTTATCGGCGATTACGAAAATAGGGGTTGAGGGGAAGGGGGTAACTAACCCCTGGATGCGTAGAAGGCAGGGATTCATTATATATCTTGCCATTCCTATGCTCTCCTCTGACCACGAGTTTAGCCTCGCTGATAAGTCCCCATTGTTTAGCTGCCTACAGTGACACTAGCTATAGAACAGGGAGGAACACACCTCCAGCCACGCTTAGCATAGTGTCTTCTAGGTCAGACACGGAGAAACTGAAGGAACAAAATTAAACAATGCATCCGCTCATTATACACTTGAACCTGAACAAAATAGCTCACTTAGAACAATTAACAGTTATTTATATAGACCAGGCTGATCCGTACCGGGGGTTCAATACAGAACAGTCCGGTGACTTCAAAAGGGAGGATTACGGTCAACCTTACAGCCACGAAAGGAAACTATCTGACACTGAAAATACATCGAATGTGTTAAAAATACAGTATCGTGTCACTGAATCCAGCAACACCTGGTGAATGACAGCGGTAACCAAAGATGGAAGCTGGGGGAGTGAAGCGAAAGACTTGAGGGGTAAAGCGGGTGGAGGGGGCGCAATCTCGCGAACACGTGCTCCGGCAGTCTTTACTCAGGTTATTTATTTTCCTCCGCAGCTTCACTTCAGAACACGTGATTTGACTGAAAAAGAAATAATACCGGTTCCTCAGGCTAGATACGAAATGCAGCCCGGGGGGGAAAGAGGTAAACAGGCCCCACGAAGCTGGCAAAAACAGCAGACAGGTACACGGATCCCAGGTAATCTGTCTGCCAGAAATAACATCACCTGTGACCTACGGAGATTTTCTTCTTAACGGGGAAAGTAAAAATCGTAACCAGCGACTGCAGGTCTCCAAAATAATCTGCATCGACGATGTTATCGCGTCATTTCCCACACATCCCCTCCCCATCTCTGGAGGTGGAAGGAGGGGAAGGTGTGAGTGTGGGGTAACGGGTACGTGCGATAAGACTGCTGTTTACCACTGGCGTAGGAAACTTCTCGACTCTGGGGTTGTGAAGAGGGGGGGGGGGTCAAACTTCATGCTGACAGTGAACGACTTTAACATTCTCGCCCTCAACATCTCTTCTGAGGGGGCGACAGCTCCCCGTTGCATCCCGGGTTCCGCTGTTTACAAGCAATACAGCATCGTGTGACTGCAACCCTTTCTCCAGATATACTGGAATCAACATTTTATTCATCGTGCTTTACATTAAGCTGACAGATCATTTAAACGATCTTCAAATGACCGTCTGCTGTCTCACCTTTCATACACTCGCCACGAAAACGTCGACCAGGGGACTTGTTACCTGCGCAATAAAACTTAGCGACTTTTTACTGTAACGGGGGCACAAAAGAGCAAATGACATGCTCAAGAGTTCTGGAGAAGCTGGAGGGCGTAAACTGTTCAATTAGTTGATATTTTAATTTCGATGTGCCGGTCGAGCGAGCGCGTGCAAGAGGGAAAGAGAAACACTACTGGAGAAAGGGAGATAAACCCTTACAATATCTATTTCGAAGCTGCTTTCGGATTCAACATTTCCTGCTGTGAAATACGCTCGTACTTATAAAGACGCACATTCAAATGCAAACACGTTCAGTTCGTAATCTTCAGAACCAACCACCATTCTTTACAAACCAGTTAAAAACACGTCATTCTTCGTCTTCACATGGTCACATGACTGATGTGCAGGGTTAGGCAGGGGTAGGTCATGAATGATCGCGGAACTCAGTCATTGTCAGCCCCCAATCCCTCTGCCCGAGCACAATGGTCGTCCTACAGGTAAACATCAAGCACACGTCTGTCCTACAGAGATCAACAAGTCGGCGGTCTTACAGACATCACGTAAACATCGGCCCAACACGTGGTTTGGGTAAATAAACATTATGTATCAACCGTCTGCTCAGAACTTAACCAAGTTCAAACGTACATCTCACCTGGGAATGTTTGAAGGTTTTCCCCTCAGTAGGTACATCCAAAGCTCCTGCACTTTTTGCCTCCATCGTGAAATCCAGTGAGACCACGTGTATGAAATGTCGAATCCCTCCAAGCCACCACGGTCAACTTGCAAAACGAAACCGCCTTCCGCCGGTTTATCGCCACTGTCGTCGGTAACGTCGGCTACCCGCCAGGTGGTTCTCTACCGCATGGCCTGCACGTCACTGTTCGTCACACAGGCGTCTTTGTTAACAGAAACCACACACGGTGAGGAAAAATCCTGTCATTACACACGCATGAGTCAGTATTATTCAGAACTCTTTTTAAATAAATTGACCAAGCCTTATCATCTGGGGCGAGAATTGTTCGGTTCCTGCTTGGTTTCCCGTGCGACCCGCCGTCTCTATCTTCCGGCTGCCGCCTACCTCAACAGGACGTGACATTTAAACTTCTCCCCACTACCACCACTACCACCACCACCACACACAAAAAAGCGTGACCGCCAACCACTGTCGTTGGCCAGGCTGCCGATGTGATGACACAGTCACCATCCCACCTACCCGGGTTATTCATAGACCAACATATAGGAAGGGCGACGCAACACGGGGAGTAACATCGGTCATATGTGAAACCGTAAAACAATACTTTGCCAGCAGTTCGAAACTAAACGCGGAACCACTGCCCTGTCACTCTTCAGCCTTTTCACTGATGTTGGAAGGATTTCCACTGTCGGCATTTGAGCAACACAGAAGGCCAATGGGAGATTAGTCTTCTGCGTCCCCAGGGACACGCAGTCCCGCTTAGTGTCACCTGCGCACGACCCCGTGACGTCTGCCCCAGGTGGGAGGCTGCTAAAGGGCAGCAAGCTGTACGCACGCACGCAAGTTCTCCGAAGCGCGTACATGTGTCGTCATCGCGGCGCCAAAACGGGTTGAATGCTGAAATAGGTCGGTATGTCACTCCTAACCGTATTGACCGCCAGACGAACGATGCTGTACGTGTATCGTGTTGACAAAAGACTGACTCCCCCCGCCCCTTGATGACTCGCCGAGCAGGTACCGAGAGAAGAGGGGTGAGGGGAGAAAACAATGGGGCAGAAATTTCGCACGTATGAATGAGCACAGTACTTTTCCAACAAACAATAGTCGCCGTGAACCGTTTCCCTCCTGCGTCCATATATTGGGCTAGAAAATTAACAGTTAATTAAAATAAGCCGCCATCTAGTTGCCTGCTCTGATTCATTCATTCAAATCAGTGAAGTGGGTCGTCAGCAGGTGGTTGGGCTCATGACAATCGATCTTGTTCTCTCGACCAGCAAAACCTCTAAAAGTTTCAGTCTATTTTGACATTCCATCGCCGCGCCCTATCATTTCCAGCAACTGTTTCATTTCTAGCCACAACTGAAAGTCTACATTGCAAATGTAGTTCTATCTCATTAAGTGTGCCTTGCTGACAGAAGTGGCTATATCCCCGACCTGCTGACGCCCCTACTAATCATACTGTACAAATATTGTTTGGTCATGTGATGTAAACCTGCTCTCGACTACAGAACTCAACACTATCACGATGGCATTCTGTTAGTTCAGCAAGCAGCAAAGCTCAGGGGGCATAACCACTATTATCCATTTCTGGTTCGTAGCTAAGAGTTTCTCCCCTTTATTTCTCCTGCCATTCAGTCAGATCGCATAGGTTTCTAAAATGTAAAAGGCGACTTTAAATTATTACATTAGCTATTCATGCAATGAAGATAACTGAAAACTGTGACATAAAAGTAACTTGATAAACTCACAAACGAAGAAATTAATAAACGTTTAGGAGCCATAGCTGGGTCGTTGCATGGGCAGTGGATTGTCACTGTCTACTACAAAGCATTCAGAAGGCAGAGGCTGATCATATCAGGTGGTACCTGCTGCTAGGTGGGCAGGGGACAGGGGTGTTCAGTCAAACACCTGACCAAGTATCTTGCCCCATTCACCTTCTGTTCTAAGTTGTGTACAATAGACAGCTAGGAAGTTTTCCATGACAAAATGTCAGCAGCTTATTTTCCAGCATAATGATCTGGCTTTTTCCAAGATTCTTGCATTAACTATGTATGTTCTTGCAGAGTGCATAAGACTTAATTTTACAACAGGAACATGGACAAAAGTAGAGCAGTATTAAAGCAGATAGCATTGGCCACAACAAATACTCTTGATGATATGCACCATTAAAACGTATTTACAAGGTTAAGAAAATGACTTAAAACCAAGGCAGCCCTGTGTTGCACTCTTCTTCCCACTGCAAAAATAGCTTTCACATGCTGAAAGACTGAGTTTGAAGTTTACTTATTACTTTTGCCAATCACATCCTAATTTATTTTTCCATCTTTGTACAGAATTAAAGCCCCAGTGTATGACCACAATATGACACTTAAAATCATTTGCTTCCCTATTTTGAAGACCTGTATTAATACAAAGACCTGGAGTCCCAACTGTACTTAACATTTATGTGTTGCAGACACGTTAGATTTATAAAGTAATGACATAAAGACTAGAAAATTATCACCATACCTCATAAGATAAAGCTATTTTTAAATGATATTTCTTTAAATCTTTAGTAACAAGTAATCTGGAGTTGGTACTGGAAGCCTCAGTGTAAACTCCCACTATGAGAAACTGAGTGGTTTTGATATCCTACCCCACTACTGGAATCAATAGGTCTTGCTATAACAAAATAGGTCCAAAAAATAGATCTGAAAAATCAAAATCAGAGGTGTCAAATCTAAAAACACTAAAACCCAGCCTAAGTTCTGGAAAATAGTTTGACTTGACTAAACAAGAGCAGAACATTTTCTTGAATAACCTAAATTTTTATTTCAGTGTCTAATTATAAAATAACTGCTAATTATATATTTTATATTATGCTGACCTATTTCAGATATATATATTTTGGAGTTATAAAAATGTGAATGATGATTAGGTAGGCAGGATTCAGGTGTTCCAAAACAAGATAGGAATTATTCAATAAGAATGATGGAAATGGCTCCCATCATGGAAATGATTTTGTGATGATATGCATTCAAATACTGAGTTACTTTGAGTGTACTTCTAATAGTTACCATCTCTTAAATATACACCAAGAAACTCTTACTCACATATAACATATTACTTTTGTTTTTCTTCTACTATTACAGCAACAATAAATTACTCTTATTTTTCTATTATTCTAGCAACATGCAATACAGCAGTTTAAAAATGAGAAACACTACAAAAAATAAGAAAAAAGCAGCAAAGATATGCATAGTTGGTAAATTAGCACACGATAAATGCTTCCGGAAGGTTTAATTCACATATGATGTGATCTGAAGTACAATATTTTGCCAAAGGCAAAATTCGAGACGAGAGAGAAGGGAATAGCTCTACTAATATTATTAGTAAGAATGTTCTTTACCACCGATTCCTCACTGAACCTTTCAGTGTTAAATTCTAATTGAAAATAATGATAATGGAAACACGTGGATTGATTTTATTTCATGTTGTGCAAAGGTTGTCGAGAAACTTTTGCAATTTGTTTTCACTTCAGAATGGTAAAGTAAACTTTTTTAAAAAATGCTCTTTCGACATCTAAAAACAGAAAAAGCAAAATTCAAACATGTTTGTGAAAAATTTTCCTCTGACGCTTTTTCTTTTGGGCATGAAATAGTAAAACAAACACAACCTCAGAGGTGCTTTAAAAGAAAAAAAAAAGTGTAGCGGGAGAGAAGCTGTCTGATCCGACGCAAGCAGTGCAGACTGTCCAACAAATCGCGCGGATTATGGCTTAAAAAGTCGCTCGTGTTATCGAAAATTGCACATTTATCACTTACCGTAAAAGAAACGAGTTCCTAAATTCAAAACTGATGAAAGTCAACTTACAATTTGAGAAGCACGAAGTTAAATAACGTCGACAATAAGTTTTGGAAGACTTGGCAAGTTTTCCTGTATTAGAGTGCTCGCACGGAGGTCAAGGTCGGATAGCAGGGGAGATAACGCTTAAAGCCTCAGTAAGATTGTTATAATGGTAGTTTCCCCTGTGTATATATATATATTTCGTCGAATGGTTATAGCATTTAATAATTAAATAAATGAGTTAAAAAAAATTAAATAGAACATCTACAGTAGATCTGAAATCAAGCACATCACAGAAAAGGAGAGTACCAACATCTTTACATGTACTTACATTTTGTATCGTGTCTTGCGCCTCCATAAGACGCTGGTCTCTGTCATCTATTTGGAATTCCAGCTCCGCAATTTTCTCACTTTGGGCTTCTACCTGCTCTGAGAGCACGCTCACCTGCAGGCCCAGGGATTGTTTCTCCCCTCCAACCGCCGCAACCGCTCTTCCACACTGTCAGGAAGGTACCCACTTGCCTGAATGGAAAATATCGTAGTACCCTTGTTAATTTGTGAGAGTTTTGAAAATTATGTTGTTAAAATGTGACTGAGCAGTATACATTTGAAAATACCGATGGGATGGGATTTGTTCCCATAAAAATAACTTACATTTATGCACCTATGCTTTCGCTGATTGACACAATAATATAGGTATGCAGGTGTTTTATTAAAATATGATAATATTTCCCTTATTATATAGGTTAAAAGCCAAAAGATATTAAATCCAATTATTGCTAAGGGAATTAGACAAGAAAATTACTAAGGCTTGTGGATACATGGCCTTTAAAATTAAGAATACGAGATAAATGCACTATAAAAATTGGATTCAATTGTCTGTTGTTTGTTTCCTATTTTCATTGCTTGTTTGTTTTCTTGCTTCGTTCTCGTTTCTCGATTTTCTGAAAATATCTCTCTCTCCCTCACACACACACACACGCGCGCGCGCTCAAATGCTGCTATACATGCACGTGCACCGAACGAGCTGCCAACGTTGGGTCCATCTTTCTCCACAACGGAATATAAGAAGAAAAGAAACCTTGATAGTGATCGGCATTTAATGACTATGACTTCTCTATTCCCCTCTTACCTTCCCAGGCCTCCCAATAAAAATTGAACGGTTCGGGAACGAGCAGCTCAACATCAGTAGCGCAACGGTCATCTTTGGTATTGACCTCAGCCCGACCCTTACCAAGCCCCAGTCCGAGGCATACCGATCACACGAGTTATAAAAATCTGAGGTGAATGCAACAACAACAACAACAACAACAACAACAACAACAACAACAACAACAACAACACACTTTTTTTTCAAAGCACTTTCTTGCTGAATAAAATTCTCCCCGCACTTTGAAAGAGTTCATCTTTAAGATTTTTCTAATGTGTGCTCGGTTTCAGTCACGTTACCTAGAGCCTACTTTTGAACCAGTTGCCATGGTTAAGCAATTCGATCGCAGGGTCAGAAACCAGATTACTGCTAACATCCCCATCCCGTCCTCTTCTACGTCTGGAGGTGTTATTGACAGTACAGTCTTCCTCGTCTAGAATTACAAGTAACGAGTTGAGCGGTCCATCATCGGAAGCAACGCACACAGACGCCAATGAACTGGCTGCAAAAGCTTCTCCGCCTACATCACCGCTGATTTTTCAAGATACTGTCAGTCTTGTTCGGAGACCTGCACTTGTAAAGTTTAATCGCATTAAAAGCTACTCTCATAAAAAATTACCTGTCGGTGCAGGCACCTGCCTGGCTGGACAGGTGCGACCGAAGCAGCTCTCGTTTCCATATCCATCTGCACGCTGTACACAAAGGTGAGCGACACCTCACCTGCCCACACCTGTCGGTTCATTACTGCACGCAGTTCGCCTTCTGCTCTACCTGTTGATGTCCCTGGCGGCCTGTCTAGCTGCTGGCTGGCATTGATCAAGACTTTATTTTCGCTGCGTGCATTTCTTGCCAGTAGTAGAGATTTCAGCTAAATGGCCCATTTTGATTTTTATTTTTCGTTTGGCATTTCTCTATCTCACGTGATCAAAGGGTTGTAAACAGCAGGAAGACTTTTTTCACATTTGTCGAGCTTTTACAGTCCATTCTAGCTCATTCAATCTTTTTCAAATCGTAATGGAAGTGGATGTAAAATTTTTTACCATGTAGGATCATTCATAGAACTTTTCTTGTTTGACTGGTCCGAGCTTTCTTTTAAGTCTTGAATTGAGGATTAAACATTAAACTTTTACGACTAGGAATAATTACACGTTTTATTTGTTGGTAAAGAAAGCTTATGACGGGATGTTCAAGGTTTCTCTGTAGTCACAGTGTTTATTGACTGAGATAATGTTGACAGTGCCAAGCCCTCTGTCTCTGCAAATGTTTATAGTTTTATGTCTTCACTTAGGTCCAGGTAACAAACATTGGTGCAGATATTGTAATGAGGTCTGACCTTTCTGTCAAGTCACTATGGGGATAGTAACTTGCACAAGACCTATAACTTGTCTACCATGCCACAATGATCACAGATGCTGCATGGTTTCCATGACAAGCCTTGTATGAATTCTTTGTTTCACTGAACAGCAAACAATCCAGTTCTAAGATTATGAACGGCAGTTACTTTGAACTGTAAGAATTGGAGGTTTAGCTTGATTGTCGTGTGTAAGCTCGCCTATAGTGTACACACCACGTACACGAGGTTAGAAAGAGTTGGGAGGTGGGAGAGAAAACCTAAAGTGCTTCTTGCCAGCAAGCAAAGTTATTCAATCAAGCATTAGCACTATCACAGAGGCCCCATGCCAGTGATGGAGAGAGGAATTAGGACGTAGTCTGATCACGTGACGGCGTAGTGTCGATTTGTAACCTAATCGCAGAACAAAGTGCAGAAGACAAGTCTATCAGTTTCAGTGCTTTCCGTTCTTGAAATGCCAGCCTCAATGGTCCTGTAAATAGCGCCACCACGCCAATGACATCCACGAAAAGGAACAAGGGGAGGCAATCAGACAGGAAGTGCAACAAATCCGAGTTAAGCCACGCAAGAACCGCGCAGCATCCCACACTTGGAATTCTCGTGAGAAAAAAAAAAAAAAAAAAAAAGCCGCAAAGAAGCTAGTGAACTTGAGCGTGAAAGACAAAAACCTTGTGCCTCTTCCTGCTCCACCAAGAGTCCCTGACACGTCAGGCAGCCGTCATCCTTTGATGAATGTCGAAACGAGGCCACGAGTTGTTCACCCCGAACGACTGAAAGTGTTCACAGTTTGCTTACAATCTGTTTCGATCACGCTGTGCACAATCCATTGTGTCAGGCCCGTTCAGTCGTTATGAACAGGCTTGAACAGTTCAATGTTCGCATTCTGTTCAAAAATTTGGGTCACACCACAAACATCGCACAGTTCACTTGTCGGCTCGGGTGTACACAGTTCACACAGCTGACCACAGTCGGAGTGAAAGTGTAGAATTAGTCTACAAACGACAGACAAGGGTAGACTGCACCACCGAGACAACACCACCACAACCACCCCTACAGTGCACAGTTCACTCC
Organism: Pomacea canaliculata; assembly: GCF_003073045.1. Taxonomy (NCBI): domain Eukaryota; kingdom Metazoa; phylum Mollusca; class Gastropoda; order Architaenioglossa; family Ampullariidae; genus Pomacea; species Pomacea canaliculata. The sequence continues at coordinate 5,268,258 of NC_037592.1, forward strand.
CAAACTCCTGAAATCCTGTCTGCTGAACGACCTGCAGCATCAGCGCTCGCGCGTCAGCTGGTTACGCGAGACGACCCCGGATGAGGAGGGTGCAGCAACACCCGCTTCACGCAGCTGTCCATTGAGCCCCTCTCCTCCCACACACCCCCGGCACCCACGACGAACACCATGCACTTCACACACCCTTGTACTGGCACCGCACGGCAGACGGCGTCTTGAAACCATTCCAAAGTCAGCCGCACCGTGTCGCCACCAGACACACACTCACGTGCACGGTGCCAGGCACAGCGGCACCAGACGAGCAGAACAGAAACCAACGGGAGGGTGTGTTGTCATTTTGTTCCTGCCTCTTCTTTCATTTGTTGTTGTCGTCGTCGAAGTATTTTTCCCAAACGCCGAATACGTTGTCTGTGATGTGTGTGTGAGAGTCGTTTGATGTCACTGGAAACGGTTTCTCAACACCGTCTGCACGTGCAGGCGCTGGCTGGCGCAATAGGCATGCACGCGCACATCACCCTCCGATGCCTCCCCTAGGACCATCTGCTTGTCTCGAGAGATGCACGTGCAGGGGACTTCTTATCAAGGTTAGGACAAAGGATGGGGTGAAGGAAGTAGCACTAAAGTGATGCTAAACCAGCACAAAATTTATGCTGAAACCGTGCTAAAACAATGCTAAGCAAGAACTAAAGCAGCGCTAAAATACTTAGTGCTAAAGTAGTGCTAATCCGCATTATTTGAATAAATACTGACGATAAGAAAAGTCAAAATTACTGTGAAATCACTGGACCTTTCATCAAAAAACTTATCTACAGTCGCGACCATCGCTTTACCTTTAACCTTAAGGTCATATGTGAGTCGGCAAGTTATATTTAACTTTCCACTCATGTCACGGTGTCTCTTTGTTCTTTGTCTTTCTTAAGAAACACCTTCACGTTTGTTTGTTTTTTTGTTTTTTCTTTCCCCAAAAAGCCTTGCACTGCTTCTTTGTCAATCAAAGATCATGAAAAGACAAGGAAAGATAAACATTTTTAAGTGCTTTCAACAAGAACTCGCTAATGCTGTGTACAACAACAATAATAAACATGGCAAAATGCTTTAAATGCGAAGCAAAAGCACTCTGTCGGCAGATGGGAATTAAAAGGAAGTAAAAATCCATCCGGTGTAGACTAGAGCAACATAGGGTTCTTCTTGTCTCTTTTACTATGCTCCCCACCTCTTATCGTCTTGAACTTCCTGCTGTCGTTCTCCTCCTCTCAATAATCTTTATTATGCGATACACCACTGACTGCAACCGTCCGGGCGGCGATCCGACTCGCGTCTGTTCGATAGGTTAGAGCCAAGAATTTCCTCCTCTACTATCACACTCTCTCTATCTCTCTCGTCAGCAAAAACATCAGAACATTTCCACCAGGGCGATCTAAAGATATTATATTTTAATTTCACGAGTTTACGATAAATGTTCGCTAGAAAACGTGTAAACATTTTTGAATCATGCAACTGACTGCACAAACTCAACATGGCGGTGGTAATTAGTGTAAAAAGTAAGAACAAAATATGAAGCGTATAATTTCTCAATAATTAACTTAAAATGATTGATTAAAGACTCGTTCGAATAAATCGTGTAAAAAATTAAAGATAAAGTAATAAAGAATGAAAGAAAGATAGAGAAATATATAGAAATCTAGTAATGCACATTGCTACAATTACACACATGCAAAGATGCATCACATGCTCGCACGCACGCGCACACACAAGTATAACAGTGAGGGTGAGGAAGATGAACTTTCGTATACACGAAGCCGGGTATTTTGGTGATTCGCCCTATCATCTGGTTCTTGTCACCTTCGCCTATATACAGCACACCCCGCTAAAGCTCCCCCACCCATGGCAGTTAGCTGGTGCCAGGAGATTTCTGACACTGGGTGCTTGGTAGGAGCAAGAACACACCCTGACATGTACAGTAAGCTTGTACAAGATGCACACACTCATACACAGCCCCCACCTCACGCACACCCACCCGTTGTACTTTGATGAAAGGACAGAGGATTGGTCTGAGGTACCGGACACAGTTTGTGACTGTACAATGGTGGACAGTGCACTGTCACAGTCACCCGAGTAGTAGAGGTCTGATGACAATGGTGCACTGATGGTGCACGAGCGTACGGGTGCGCGTGCACTTGGAGACTGAGCGAGGAGGGTGTGCACTGTGTGCCTCGCGGCATCGCGACATCGCGCTGTGAACACCATTCACAGTACTGGAGGTCACCGCTCCACTGTTCATATCTACATTGCCTGATGGCTGGGCGATGTGAGCGTCCACAATGCACTCTGTAGGCAAGGAAACGTTCACAAGATCTCCTTGCTCTCTGACATTAAGGACGGGACACAGGAGATCTCATGCAAGCCGCCCCCAGTGTCCTCAGGATGGACAGAAATAGTTATCCGTCGACTCTGTGTCCTAAGCATGGGGGAGAAGGAATCGTTGAAACCTGGGATAAAACAGAAATTACCGCAGACAATAAGCGTGGGTGGGGTGAGGAGGGAACATTGGTTCGATGAAGTATGTTAGTTGATTGACAAAAACTCTCTCCATGGGGCTTGAGTGCTTACACCTGGTTACTCTTACCTCACGGAGGGCAACGAAATGACCTGAGGGTACACCTACACTCTGACGATTTCAAAAATGCCACCTTAGACATTTAAGAAAAGCATACTTCGGCGTTTTACTTATACTGAGGTATTTATTTTAGGGATAAAGATAACAGAAGATTCTCCGAAAGTATACAAACATGACTAATTCGATGATAAACATAAGTGGTTTTTAGTGAATTAATGATTTATACAAAGTAGGCGTGCAGCTTATTTTTTCTAATGCAAAATTCAAATGTAAAGGATCAGCAGACAAGCTAAATCATGTCGCGGAAAGATGAATAAAGCGGTGTGTGTGTGTGTGAAAGAAAATAAATCAAGACCAAAGGAAAGAAAATTTAATTCATAATTTTGTAGGCATCACATGAGGCTGTTGGCAAGAAGCAGACGCAGTCATTTAACAACAAACAAAATGAATTTAGAGATCGTCCACCAAGGGACGCAACGCTACGTGAGAAAGAGAGAAGGGGAGGGGGGAGAAAAATACAGAGAAAGGAAAGAATCCGAGAGATGGAGAGAAAGCGAGAGATGTAAATGAATATATACTAAAAGAGAAAAGAAAAAAGTGAAAGATATAAAGAAGAGAGAGAGATAATAAAAGAGAGAAAGTGTGTGTGTGTGTGTGTGTAAAAAGTATAAATGAGAGAGAGAATTGTGAAGTGTTTTTTTTTTATTAAGTTAGATTTAGTCAGAACTGATTTTTTAAAAAAAAGCCCTGTCGTCCCTAATCCCCCCTCCCCACCATCACCACGGTTATCATGATCGTCGTCATCATCATCTGTTGAAAGGTCAGCACAAAGACAACATCTGGATTGTCAGTCAGTCCAGGAGGAGTTCAGGAGGTCATGGTGTACACGTTCTCTTCACTGTCGGAACCAAAGCCCAATCAGCGCGTGCAGTTCACGTTCCCAGACAAGATTTGGCAACGAGTCAGCTGTCTGCAGACTCACTTAAAAAAATTGTTGACTTCGGGCGAAAAAAATCATCATGAACAACGACCACTCAGCTGCTGAGAGAGTGTATATATATTATCTAGAGACAAATATCCGGAAGTGACGTCAATTGTATCGTAGCATAAAGCTCTTCTCTGTATGTGTGGCTCCATTAACCCATTCTTCAACATTTCTTTCCCTCCAGCAAAACTATGTTCATTCTTTTTTTTCTGTCTACGCTCTGTATTTGGCATGTCCATAGCTGAGATCTGGTGCCGGCGAAAATGTCTGTGTGACAGCGCATGCGTACATGTGTGCGGATGTGTAACGAGTGTAGCCTGTGTGTGAAAGCATTTCTGTGCAATGTGCAAAGGTACATGCTTTGGTATATGTGTGTCTGTAGATCCATGATTCCATGCTTTTGTCTGTAAATACATGCGACGGAGAAGCGGTTAGCCGAGTGGTGTCCGAACTGAGAGGCGAACAGTTCGATACCCGCGTAGCACAGCTCACCTCCCCAAGTCGACCTGGGTGGTGGAGATGGGTACCTGACTCCACAGAGGGTTGGGAAGGCAAGGCTGCGCGAGAAAAGTTCAGTCTCTAACATCTCCTCTCTCCTCCCAACAAAAGGTTAAAGGACAAACTTCACCTTTTTGCACCTAACACATGTCTGCAAGTAAACCGCCCAGCACAATGTGACTGTAGGTACATGTGTACGGTCACATGTTTGTGTAGGTACATTGCTGCGTACACGTGTGTCTGTGTACAAACACACAAGTGCCTACATGTCTATATTAACAGCCTGACTGGCAGAAGCGGCGTTGCTTACAAGTTTCAAGATGCTCGGGCCAATTTAAATGTATACATGTACCTTCCAAACCACAAGACATGTGGAGAAAGCACAGCTGGGCTTATTGACGACCTGCCAACATGAAGAGAGTCATGGCCACCTCACTCACATGGTCCTCTCATTAACAGATAGACCCTGGCTGGCTCTGCGTGAAGCCAACTAACCGCCATATTGCTACCCCGCCAGATGACACTGCATGCCTCAACCCTGCCATTGTATTTTCATATTTGTCAAGTACCAATGTTGCATGCTTGGTTTTTTTTTTTAATTTTCAAAAACTGGTTCTTAATTTTTCGCATGATTTCAAAACTAATGATGTAGGTTTGACTTCATCTTTTGAAATTTAAATTTAATTTTTTAAAGTCGGTCCAGCAGTAAAAAAAGGTCAGCGGAAAACTGAGGTTGAAGGTAGTTTGCTACATGTGTTTCGACGGCAGTTTATTTCATAGTAAGCAAAGGAGTTGTTGTTCAGATACAGCACACCAAAACCAGAAGAGGTCAAACTCATAATGTCGGGTGGAAGGTCACATGAATACATAATTCTTCGAACGCTCCCAGACGCAATAGCAAAAGCACTACAATCGTATCAAAAATAGAGAAATCTGAAACCAAGTTTGACATTCTTGACATAAATTTTAAAAATGTCTCCCCCCACAACAAAATGAATTAAAGAAGGTCAAATGGAATCGCTAGGAATAAAAGCAGACGAGTGCGTCAGAGACGGGTGGAAATGGTAATTGCTTTTTGGTGTCTGTATATACACCACCTGGGTGTACCGGCTTACCTCAGCAGGTTAGACCGACAGGCAGATAAAGCCAGACACTCGGCCAGACAGTTTGTTTCACACAGTTCTGGTTTTGCCTTCATGGTGTAAGTCTGCGCCATTGAGGATAAAGGTAAAATAAATTGGCAGCGAGGAGGCTGTTAACTCGGGAAGCATCATGTGTGTCTGATGATTGAGCGCAGAGAGAGAGAGCGTGAGAAAAAGGTATACACAGGAATGGACAGAAATGCTCTGTAGACTCGTGATGATTTCAATAGAAAACTGAAGCGACAAAAAAAAAAAAAAATAAATTGTGTGTGTGTGAATAAATGAGTATCAGTCTGCGAGTACATGGGTGTGTGAGGGTGCGCGTACGTGCACTATACCCGCATAATGATTACACTTGTCAAGACTCATCAAGTCCATTAGTTTGCTGATCTGTTTGTCCTACACTTGTCCATTACACTCCCTCCCCAACTCTTTCTGTCCTTTTACTCCTCACTTCTCTATTTTCTTCCGCGCATGCACATCCACGCGTGCGAAATGCCGCCCTACATCTGAGATATATAGGTCAGTGTGTAAGTACAAACATTACAAGACAGGCGCGTGAGCTTGCGTGTGTATCTGTGTGTGTGTGTAGGAGTGGGAGGAGCGAGGGAACATGACAGGTTACGAAACAACACACAGGTATAACCTCAGCGTAAAGAGGTAAGTCGGTAAGTATAGTTCTTATGCTCGCCGCCAGACAATGTATTACAGGAAAGAACGGCGAGATGTTTGTGTAATAATACACACGAAGCTATTTTGATTGTTGTTTACTGCTGGCAAAGTAAGAAGAGCGAGGTATGAACTCTGACCCCGAGACACAGCAGTTAGTTCAGAGAACAGCATCTCGAAGCCACTAGTAGAAAAGGAAGAGAGCTTTTTTTTCCTTTAATAACTGGGTATTTGTGTGTATGTTTATGTGTACGTGTAAAATAATCCGCCGGTTACATTTCTTGTCGACAGATGTCGCTCTCATCACTTCTTTTCCGCCCGACTTGTGCAGACATTTTGTTACCACAGCAACGGCACAAGAGACTCACCCAACCAAACAACAACGTTTGGCTTCCCGGCGATTCCTTGAGGGCCAGGTGGTTAAAATCATTGGTACACCATGATACAGAATCTCTGTAGCTGCGGAGAGGTGCACACCCCCTCCCGCACACAATTTCCCTCTCAATTAGTTTTCTAATTCTGTCGGTAAGTGAAACCTGTACGAAAGCCAAAGCAATGTGGTGATGGAAACCCCGGGCCTTGCACGGTGTTGGTAGTTGACCCCATCCACTCCTGTAGCAAAGCCCATGGTTCATAACCTCCCGACATGGTCAAGACATTCTCCTTCCCACCTACGTTCTGTCGAGCTGGAGATGGAAGGAAGGAGAAATGAAAAGAAAGAAAGAGACAGGCGGTGAAAAAGACGGAAAGGTTAACAGACTTTGAGTCGCCTCCAGCCAGACCCTGTGGTGAAGACTCCCATATGTCTCTCGTCTAACTCCGGAGTGGCCTCACCTTGCTCCCGTTTCGGATTCTTGACCGAATGACCAATGCTGAATGCGCTAATATTTCAGTTTATATCATAGGCGACTAATTTTCCTCATAACCTTAATGAGCAGAGTAATGAAGCAGCCGTGAACTCTCCCCATCGCCCAGTCCTGCAGGGTCTGACGGCACCAATGTGAAAATGGTCAACGAGAGATCTGGAAACACGTCATCTTCCTCCAGCTTCGCCAAACGACAATCGTTTTCCTAGGTGAACGAAGGTGTACCGATTTCTGCATGACTGACAGGCAGCATGTGTAAATCAGGCATGTCAAACACGCAGCCCGCGGGCCGCATCCGGGCCTTTGCAAGCATACCTGCGGCCCCATACGAGGATATTATACGTGACGCGGAACATTACAGACAGGCGTAACGTTAAGAGCAGGTGAAAAAGTAAAGTCTTTACTGTCATCTCCAGAGATGAATAAAATATGAATAAAATATAAATGAGATAAATGAATAAAATAACAAGCTACCACCTCTTTCCTACTACAGCAAGCTGGAAATACATTTCATAGTGCTTTAGCTTACCCACTGTTGTAGTTCTTTCTTTGCGAGTTTTCCAAAGTCAGGGCATGCTTTCATCGGAAGCAATCCTTCGCAAAAGAAGATCAAAGCTTTCACAGAATACACATGCTTTGCAAGGCCCGGAAAACTGCTTTCCGAGTAGCGCCCTCACTTCTTGGTTTGATGCTTCCTCGCCAAACAGTATTGCAAGGACCATTCTCCACAGCACGGAGGGAGGAAGCTGGCATAAAAGGTTGGTTGGGGGAGGGGATAGGAAACGAAAACAAAATTGGTCGGAAAACATCAAAGAGTGGACTCATGTATGCTCCAAGAGGTCCATCTACAATCTAGATGCTCCAGCCTCTGTCAAATGTTTGACCTCTCGTGTCGACTCCTGATGACTACCTCGGTACACACAGACACACACGTGTACATACACATCTACAAAGATATGATAACTACAGGAGAATATGCATGAGATGAACTAGTTAATGGGAAAGGTTGATTAAAGAAACAAAAACAAGAACAAGGACAACAATAAACAAGTGGAAACTCCCCAAGAAGTTGTAAATCACACACAGGGTTGCATTTTTTTGGTTTTCTAAATTTTGTTACAAGATTTTCTAAAAATAGAACTTGATCTTCATCCTGAGTCCATTTCAAGCCTCCTGTAGCCTGTCGTGCAGGATGTAAACAAATGTCACGCCATCTACACCTGAATCGTGCCGGGGAGGGCATCAACAAGCAGACCTGCATACCTCAGTCAAGGGGGCCAAAGGCCTGAAAAACTCGTTCTGCGACAGAGGGAGGGACGAACCTGTTTAGTGTTGTTATATTGGCTTGCCCTGATTTCTACCTTCTTTAAAGACGAAGGCACTAAACATGATTCCCCATTCCACGCCCTCCCCAGTCTCCCAGACCCCTTCACTGGCGAGCATACATCTATCACTACTCACTTATAAGATTTAAAAAAAACCTTACTTTTGTATCACGTTTTATGACGATTTGTAAAAAAGAGTTTTTTTAAGGTCTAGATGTTTCTGAGTTTATGTCATGACGAGTTAGTCCATACTGTACAATAAGGACATACCTTCCAGTAAGCCCATACTTCGTGTGAAATATTTCCTATATATATATTATCTATCATGGCCACACTTTATGTGTAGTAAGCATGTACTACCTGTAGTGTAAGGCTCTGCTTGTGATGATGAGTTGGGGTTATGGAGTCGAGAGTACACTGGGTAGACCAAATACCCGGCATCCAACGCTCTGTGACGCCGGTAATGGCAACTTCAAAGGACCGCATGAACCCTCCTTGCAACCCCCACGCCTCTCGTTAACGTTCACTCAACAACCTGAGCAACCAGCCGCGCACGTGCGACATGATCTACGTGTATCCGCGGGCACGACGATGACACCACCAGTGGCATCACAACGACCGGAAGTTCTGTCTTCGCAGTCTTGGCTGTTGGATATTTGGTTACCTCAGTCTCTCTCTATCGCACACGCACAGGAGGAGAGAAGAGGAAAGAAACAGATGGAGACAAGCAAGTAGACAGGCAGAATTACACACACACAAACACAAACACACCCGCATCCACACTTGCCAGGCGGTACCCAGGCCCACAAGACTTGGCGGGTGTCTGTCGGAAAATTGCTGACTCATCAAGCTAATGAATCTTGAGAGTAAGCATGTCTGGCGCATCCTTTAGCTTTACAGGTGGACAAACGGAGACATCCTGCAAGCGAGTCTACAACAAAAGCTCGCCTGGAAATAAACTCGAATGTTTAGACATCGGAGGTAAAGAAAGCAAACGATTGATGAAGTGAAGAAACAACCAAACGACTGGCAAGGAGTTTACAAAGGGAGCTGGGAAAAAAAGAAACCGAAAGAGGGAAACAGGATCAGAGGAATAAAAAAAGAGTGTGTACATCAAGAAAGAAGATGTGCAATAAAACAACGGTAGAATCTTGCACTACCATCAGGGTCGGATGTACATTCCTGGGACGAATTGCCAGTCACGCCCACTGGCGGACTCTTGTGGAAAGAAGGAGAGAAGAAGAAAAGTCTACACACAGTCTGAGACTGACTCGTCCTTGACAACAGCATCGTGGCTGCAGTGGGAGAAACACAAAAGTTACACACAGCCACACTCTCATCTTTCGACGTGTACACCGCCAGACACACACACAGACAGACGCAGGTACGCACACCTGTACTTACCCTAGTTCGCGGTAAGGTCTGGTAGTAGAAGAAGCGATAATCCTCGAAACTTCGGAAATTCATGACTTGGCCTCCGTCAACCACAAACCTCTTCTGAATGCACTTCACAAGACGATGCCACTTCCGCGTTTGGCAGGCTGAACCACTCGTCCACACACACAAATGCACGCGCGCGTGCACGAACTAACACTTGTGCAGGCTTCCCACATCGGCGAGGCGCGTGCAAAAGGCCGGAGGGCAGGCGGAGGGAAGTGGAATTTTCAACGTTTGAAAAAATATATCACAGGCTTGCGAGGAAGTCTTGAGCGTTATGGGCACATGGCAAGCGAGCCAGATATACAGCAGACGAGGGCTGGCAGCAGGGAGGAGGGGAACACAGAACCTCTGTGTGCCTCGTGAAATCTGTCATCTCCCCCATCGCTAGTTTCACGGCAAGCCTTCTCCTGGGAGGGAGGAAGAGAGGGAGGGAGTTGGGAGGGTGGGAGAGGAGGAGTCACCCTCTGCCTTCCAGCTGGTGGGTGTAGCACGTGCACCGTTTAGGTGCAGAGATGTTTTACGGCGAAAGGTAGCGTCGAGTGTTAGCTAACTCGTGATGATGGCAGCAATGGTGTCGTCGATGAGAGTGGCTGGCGGGAAGTGTAAGGTGGGTTGATGAAAGGAAAACAAACCGACCTACTGACACCAGGCAGTTTTTGAACTTAGCAAGCAGTCGTTGTAACACAACCTGACGGATAACCAACCTCGTCATGTCTCTCATCTGACGTCACATGTAAAGGTTAATTACCGAGACTGCTGGAGCGCAATCAACGCTAATTAACCTCCGTTGGTCACTAGGGATGACGGATTGAAAACAAAAAACTGGTTTAGTCGGAGGAAGTCACAAACTCGCGTACTGCAGTTGAGGACTAATAATTATGTCACCAGCATCTCGGTGTTAGGTGGCAACAGTCTCTGATGTCATGGTATGTCAGGGAGGTCACAGGTCACACGACTGTACGATAGACTGTACTGTGTGGTGTAAGTCGTGGAACCACCAGCTGCCAGCCCAGGGATGACGCCGTGACGATTACAGCTGTGTGTGAGTGGAACACCACAAACTGTCGCGAACTTTGAACTTCACGTAGTCGCTACAGCTCCTTACATCATTCGTGACATCACTTTGCGCATGTCAGGTTCAGAAGTTTCACAGAAAGTCGCCGAATAAGTTGTTGGTTACATCAGAATCATCCAGTCTTGCGAGCATCTCCCCCCCACTTCACTCCCCACCCCAACCTGTTTCCCTCGCAGTTTTATCTCGGGTAGCCAATATTATCTATCTAGGTGCACTCACCGTCCCATCTCCCCTCGACCTTGCATGTTTTTGTGATATACACCCACGGTAACAGACACAAAAAAGCAAGCAGGCTCTCAACAATGTCCACGATAAATAACCACGAGTTTAGTCTCAAGTCTTGGAAGTTAAGAAACATATACCAAAAATTCCCTTGAAGACAAGAGATCAGAAAATGAAAACATCTACAAGGAATGGCAACTGAATTACACGCGAAATATTTTGCTCAACACATCAGCTGTGAATGCAGCGGCACTACAAAATAATTACCTTTAGTGTAATTAACTAATAGTCTGATCCAGAACTCTTTGATTCTCAAAGTGTGGTTTAAATACACGCAGTTGAACAGGAGAATCAGGCAACCTGCCGGTCCCCAGGAGAAAGTCGACACAGGGATCCGCTAAAGAGACAGCAAATGGCATAATGTCAACAAATGGATTCATTACAGAGAGCCGATGACAACGTCGACAAAGGAATCCATAAAAGGGAGCAGATGACAAGTCGACACAGGGATCCACTAAACAGAAAGCCAGTCACAATGTAAGCCGCATACACTCAGGTCATATAGGTCAATGATAAGAATCCTGAATGAGCATTAATAAATATTACTTATTACCTTAAGCTTCCAAATCTGACCCTACCTGTAATCCCAGCGTGCAAGGGCTTTGGGCATTTGAACGGCCCCGATAGGGAAGTGAGACTTTGGGATGGGAAGCGTGTAATTCGATCCTAAACGGACGCGTCCATCGCGCTTTTTTTCTTCAGCCGCTCTCGATTTGGTAGCCACGTGATCGTGTCGCATCCTTCCACCCGCTGTTTTCCAAACCCCTCGCCGCGTGTACGGGTCATAGGAAGGTCACATCGTCCGGTTTTACTTTGACCTGCACGCGGACATTTGAACTGTACGTCCATCTTCAAGTGAAACACCGCCGATTTCTGAAGTAAGTCTTAATAAAGTTAAGTGAAAGATGCCATTAAAACAAATATACTTTATAACAGTGGATAGTCATGAATAATTTATGATCATATATAAGTATTGTAGTGCTTTTTGTGAAATGTTTCACGTGTTGTACCCGGCAGGTCTCACACATACATCCACTGGCAACTCGCTTTTACATGACGCTGTCTTCTATATGTGCTGTAAATAATTTAAATGGTTTAACCATATCCTTCTTGTTGTAAATAATCAAATTGTTTAATCGTATCTCTTGCCTACTAATTGCACGTATTTACTAATTACAGAAATGAAATGTTGAGCGCGAATACGATTGGCGGAAGCAAGATGACAGTGCATGATGGGTTCAAATCAACTAGTCAAGAGGTAAAGCACACTACACACACACAATCTCTCGTATCATTGATGATTAACTTCGAAGTTGAAATCTATGACATGAACTCATTGAGTCATGCTTGAAATTCGTCGTCTGCTTTCTCAATAACAGTGGTGCTGCGATTACCAAACGTCTTGGTGCATTCTAGGGGAAAGCAACAAGACAATCACATTGCTTTCTGAACAACTAAAATTTTGGAAAATTATTGCAAAGCAAAAGAAAGAATTTTATTTTTGTACTTATACACTTTGAAATTAAAACAAAATGTATGAAATCCAAAGCTATGCAATGAACTTTGTCAAAGTCTGTCATTTTTCTAACAATCACTTATCTGATCACATATATTTTCTATTCTCTTAAAATGCTGCATGCCATTTTTTCATTTTATTTTACATGATTTACAAAAGAAACTAATTATAACAATCTTTAATTGCAGATCACACTGACTGTAGGTCTGGCTCAGTGAATTTTACCAGTAAGTTTATTTTGTCTCCCTCTATGATTTCATGAGGATCACTATACAAGCACAGGTTTTGTGTTTTTAGTGGTCTACATGCACATCCTTATTATATCCATCTAAACATTTTCTGTTAATTAAAAAAATTGTCAATAGACCTGCATCCATAGTTTTGCTTTGTCATTACTTTTAAGACTAAAAGTAATATTTTGATTTCAAATACATTTTTGAACAGAGTTCTCAGCAAAGTTGATGAGCAGAGCAAAACACTACAGAATGTAGTTCACAAACTGAATCAGGTCACCCTGCTTCTTCAAATATGGGGAAAGAGGAGCTGATGAAGAAAGGAATTAGAACAAAAGTGGTATGTCATTTAAGTATAATGTGTTAGTACTAGACACCTTTTTTAAATGTTACCTTTAACTTTAGCTAATATATCAGTTAATATGTATGTTATGCTTTACAGTCTTGATAAACCATTTAACAAACAGGCAGGCATAGCATCGGCTTACAGGTTAACTCTCCTGACAAGAATGTGTGGTCAGTGTAATATTTGTATTAACAAATAATACACATTTTATGAAAGTACAAATAATGTAGTATTTTATATGCATAGATTTTATTTATAAAATAATTCTGTCACTTGCTTTTCATGGTGTCAAAATGAGCAGTCTGTGTGTCTATTAACTATGACCACTAAAATTGTTTTACTTTCATAAAGATAGCTTTGATTAAACTCTTAATTAACTTGGTGATTTGAGTCACTTAATGCCATTATTTTCTCTGAAGTCCCACTAGGGTTTATTTAAGAGACTGGGTCTGGTTTGTAGCTATATTCATCATGCAACCATTGATCCTCATCAGTGGAGTAGGGTTCAGCATTATATCTTAACTTACCCAATCAGTGAATTAATTTATTTTGCATTTGTATTGTAGTATTTACATGGTGGAAACAACTACAGATTTTTTTAACAGGTTCAGCACCTCTCGTGCACGGAGAATTTTAAAAACGGCTGCTTTCTTCAGAGTTGGCTCAGTGGAACCAAAGGGGAAAAAGTTTCCAGTCATTTCAGCTGAGAAGTATATTAATTGGTGCGTAGTTTTTGTTTGGTTTTGATTTCTTTGAGGTGTACGTCAATATGAACTTAAAAGGACAAAGTTTCCGAACAATTTTAAAAAATAGTGAATCTAAGTATTATTTTCTCTACATTTACAAATTTATTATTGTGTACAATAGCATTTAAGTCTACCTTACAATTTCTATTTGTGCACAGCTGCAGTCCAAGAGACATGGATTGAGGAATGATTCGAAGGGTGATGCCATCTAATGGTGAGTGGAATTACAAAATGAGTTTGTCAAGTTAAAATTATTAATGTGAGCTTGTTTTATTCTTCGTGGATTTATTCAGTAGGCCTATTTACTTTACTTTTTGTACTAAAGATTAATTGGTTACTTTCAGATATTATCCAAAACTTCTTATACACACAAATGGCCATCAAGACATTACCGTTTAAAAATCTTTTTATTCCACTCTTGTTCAAGTTCTTGTAATCTCACTAGTAATTAGTAGATTTATGAAAGCTTTAACTCTTTCTTTACACAAGGCTAAAGGCGGTCAAACCCCCCTGTACGCATGAATTTACCCTTTTTCAAAAAAATTATTAAAAAATAACTAAACAAGATAGAACAGCAATTTAAATTGATTATGACAGATCAAAATGTGTAGAAGTGGAACAATTTTACCGTAATCTTGCTTGTGAACTCACTTTTATGATAATCCAACCAAAATTAGGTATATTATGTGAAGTTTGGAAAATGTTTTTTTTTTACACATTTCAAACAAAAAATTCGGGAGCAGATGAAAACCATTTTTGCACCATTCGTGGCCAAATTCTCCTTCATCTGAAAGCAGGAATATCCTCTGGGATGTTCTTTCTTTTGTTATTCGACGTTTCAGATGCATGATGTTCACAATGTGTACCATCGAAAAGGACAGGTAGTGTAGAAGGTTCCCAGTCACTTAATCCCCAGACACTTCATCCTCAACGCTTCATCCTTAAATGAAATTTTAACTATAAAAATTATGAAGCCGGCGAAAAATTTAATTGAAATTCAAATAATTATCTTCATATAAACATCACAATAAGTTTTACAATTAAAATAAATATTGAAATACATTAATAATATTTAAATCATGCTATTAACTTCAACGTCATTTGAACATCTACAACATTAGTTAAAGTATTTTAATTGTAAAACTTGTTGTGATGTTTATATGAAAATAATTATTTGAATTGCAATTAAATTTTTCGCTGGCTTCATAATTTTTATAGTTAAAATTTCATTTTAAGGTTGAAGCGTTGGGGATTAAGTGTCTGGGGATTAAGTGTCTGGACACCAGTATAGAATATCGGCGAGACTTTCGTTCAAACATACGTCCTTCATCATGTAAGGGAGATAATTGTATTCATAAAGGCCTAAACTATCTTATTTATTAAGTTTTTCTTTTAAACCACGAGCTGTATAGGCCTAAACAAAATTACAACAATGCATCAGCCCAATGTGAATACTGCATAACAAGTGAGCGGCCACCTGTGTTGAGTGCATAAAGAAAGAGTTAAGCTTTCATCTATGTGAGAGGTTAGTTCTACTTACACAGCAAAAATCAAAATGTGTAAATACATTGTAACTTTTTTCTTTTCTTCTACAGGGATTCCACCACTCATGGATCGATTTTTGGTGTCATATTTTTCTATCTTTTATGTAAATTGTTTGACTTTATGTTATAAATAATTATTTCAAAAATAACTTTCATGGGGTAAAAAATTATTGACTGTAATTTTTATGTAAATAATTGGATGAATGCTTATGTTCAAAAACAATTTTAATGCTTTAAATAATGTAAACTGTTAAAATAGTTTTTTGTTGTAAATAATAAATTGTTTAATGATATCTCTTGCCTACTATTTATGGGTTGTGAGGAAACGAGATTTTGAAAAGCTGTTGAATGTTTTCTTCATGGTGTGCAAGCCTGTGTACCAGTGTAAGTAAAAGTGAGAAAGGGTGAGGGATGCAGCAAGAGGGGAGTGGGAGTTGGAGTTTGATGGGAAAACACGACTTCTCATGGGTGATCGGTGGGAAGGTGGTGGGTCTTTCGTGGGAAAACATGGGAACCCGTGGGAATTCCCTAAGAGGTCCCCTTAGGGTCCCGCCTCCAAAACCCGAGAGGGACCCAACTTTCTTCCCGAAGAGGTCCCATGAGGGACCCAAGAGTTCTTGCAGGCTGGGATGATCTAAAAATAGACGGTTACCTAACCTAAGGATTTAAGGAAGAAGAAAGAAGGAAAAGACGATCAGACAAAACACTCATCGAAGGGACAGAGCAATATCCTGCCTCGGTTGGTAAACTGATAGATTGGTTATGACTGCTAAATTGCCAGCATTAGTTTAATTTGTAGTTCCTGTCGACACGTGCAGGCTAGTGTTTCCGGTTGCTATGGACACCGTGCTCCACGTCATCGTCAGGCAGGTGCGCTGTAGAGACAAGATGGCGCGGGGCTGACATGATACTCACTCACACAACTCGTGACCATTGCCAGACTTGAGATCGTAGAGAGAATTCATTTCTCTACGACTGTGGTGGAGGCTCGCAGGCTGTCGACATGTTGCTGTGCCGCTGATGGCTGGCTGGTGCCAGAAATAGAACCACTGCGACGAAAATAGAAGTGTACTTGGCATCTACAAGTACACGAAATGCAAACTGGAAAGACGACACCTTTCCCTTTCCTCCCCGTACCTCCTTCCCCTCCTTACCTCCTTTTATCTCTTTCCCCATATTTTGTAGGTTTTAACCCCTACTATACCGCCTTCCCTTACAGCCTTGAGTTGCAAACACTTCTTGCACACAACAACAACAAGCGCGTTAAAACAAACAAGCCTCGCTCCCACTTTAACAGCTCTCTCCACCGACCTAGGTGGAACAAGAACAACCAGCACACCTGATCCTCCAAGGTGTGTCTCCCTTAGTGCCTGGGGGCAGTTAAACTGCTTCATCTGAGCTGGTAATGAATTTTGAGAGCTGCCTGAAGGTACATATTGAGCAGTATCGCCACACACGTGACAAAGAAACTTGTTTACACTTATTCACTCCCCCCTCCATCTACGTCACGAGACCGTTCTTGGCACGTGGGTGGGAGGGACGGTGTGAACAATGCAAGCTCCTGTTTCTCACTTCGATACATGCAGGTATAGGGTTCCAGAGCTGATCACTCACCAGTAAGGTGATAACAGGCAGACAACAGGCAATGTGTAGGTACACAACAGGTGCAAACCAGGTAGATAGCAAGTCTGGAACAGGTAGACTACACTAGTGTGTTGACAAGACATGGAAAGGGCAGACAGCAGACGAGAAACTAGTTAGTACACAAAAAGTAAAACAGGTCGTCAGCAAGGCCTTAAAAGGTAGGTATAAGGTTAGGAATAAGCAATTAAATGCTTCAGACATATTCTGGTCTTTCTGGTCGTTGGCAACTCCCACCAGATAGTGCCCACTTCTTTCTGAGTAACATCAAATGTAATCAGGGGAGGTGGTAGAGGGTCTCATTTCCTCAGTTGTTAATTTTTTTATCGATTCACAATTAGCTTCATCAAAGAAGATCTAATTGAAATGACTGGGCCACCCATCCTGAAGGTGAGAAGTTCAAAGACACCCCCTCCCCTAGAAGAAACACGCAGAGAGGAGGTCCCCCACCATGCACCTTCACACAACAAGGATGTCTGGCTGCTGCAGGAGGCAGCTACATTGTCTTGTCACCTTTAGTCGCACTCCCTCCCTGGTCACAGTAAACATCATCGTAGGATCGGATTGCATGAAGGTCTAAAAAAAAAAAAAAATAAAATAAATCTTCACTTCCTGGTCTCCAGTTTGCTGACTTTGGTGGCATGAATGGTGGACTTGCCACCTGAGACTGCAGGCGACTTCAAACTGATGTCCACGACCTCAGCAGGGCCCAGAAACTTAAACGTTTGAAATATGATGATTGTTTCGGGTAATATAGAAAATTCTTCCCTTTTTCTTTCTAGCACAGTCACTTCGGTTCTCTTGTACTTTCAGTTTTCTCTCTCTCACACACACACCTCCCCATCTCACTCACAATTCTCACATACTCAATCTCTTGCTCTTTTCTGTTGTCTCTTTCTCTGTGTATGTACGAGCGTGTGTGAGAGAGAAAGAGGGAACAGATTGAATGAGGACTTCAATGGCTGTTGTGATGTTCACTTAGGTTCAAGTTTCATTACTTGACCTCCGGGGCAAGAAGGGTTGCAGGAAATGGTGCATTAGCAACAAGAAACGATAGTAATGATTTGTTGTCGAGGAACAACCGGCTCCGTAATAAAAACACACACAGACGCGCGGGTCTCGAGCTGTCATTAAGCTGTCACGTGACCACGTACACCCGAACCTTACACAAAGTTCACTTCTTTTCCAGGGTGGTTGCTTGGCTCCACCTCTTCCCCTCACATGCTTTTTAGGCGCGTTTATTGTTTCCAGACAAGTGTAGGGTATCAGAGACCACCACAGTTTGACTCTAACACACACAGACACGTATTCTGTTGTGTTTTAAACTGTTCACCTGCGCGCGCTTCTGTGTTTGTGTGTGTGTCGGCGTGAGTGTTTGTGCGTGTGTACGTGCGTGTCTAACTCACCAACAGATAGTAGTCCTCAGCAAACAGCCAGTCCCGGAGAAAGTCCAGCTGGTCCCTGGGCAGTAGATGCCGCAACCTGTCCTTGTCGCTGACCCTGTCCACCGCCACCTGCAGGTCAGCCAGCAAGCGCGCGACGGGGGCGGTGCCAGACATGCTGCATGTGCTGCCTGAGCGAGACCTCCAGCCACTCGTGTAGTCGCTAGGGTCCACGTGCAGGTCCAGCTGCGAATCTGGGCGGAAAATGTCAATTAATTAAAGATCGTACAGACTTGACCCCGCGTGTTATCTCTGTACAGTATATGTATGTGTGTGTGCTAGCCTCGGTTAGGGCAAAAAACGAGATGGAAAAAAAAGAAAAAAAAATTGTGAGAGAGAGAGTGAATGAGAACGAGGATGAGGAGACGGAAGGACCAAGTAGGTGGGGGAGAGAGAAAGTATAGAAAGGGGTAAATGAGGAAGAAAAAAAAAAAAGGAGAGAGAGAGAGGAAGGGATGCTCCCTGGACGCAGACGACACGCTGCACTCACTGGCCATCAGTCCATCCACCTCCTGCAAGGCGACTGCCAGGGCATCACTGGCCCCGAGCATGGATCCAGTGCTGGACATCCGGATCCTCCGGAGGCTCTTGCCTTCGCCACTGACCTCGGCGCTGACCTGACCCGGCGCGTCGCGCCACTGGCGGAGGTCACGGCCGTCTCCGCGGCGGAGGCTGCCGGTCTGCGGCACCTGATGCAGCACCTTGCGGTCGTCGCGTCGTAGCGAGCTGCTGTCGGAGTACAGCCATTGGCGGAAGCCTCGGTCCTTCGCCTCCTTGCGGCTGAGGCTGTTCTCGGCGTTCTCCCACTGCTGGATGCGAGCCTTCACCCCCGGGCTGTCCCACCCTAGTACAGATTAAAATACTGGGTTTTTTTTTTCTCTCTCTGATCATTCGTAATTGGTGACGTGGCATTAAGTACAACGTTATGTAATTATATATCAAACAAATACCGCAGCAAAAACTGTTGTCAGTGTGCAGAACCCTATGGTAAAGTGATTGTCACCAAGACAGGGTTGTGGGTTCAGATCTTGCTTCCGGCAGATACTATTATTTATTGAGTTTGTTAGTGGATGTGGTATGTTCGCAGGGCTGGACTAGCATGTCGTGATGTAGTCTCAACTAGACTGTAAGGAAAAGACTGTTGCCGGTGACATTCCATCGAACATTCTGTAATTGTTGTGGGAACATTTGGGCAAGAAGACAATTTTTTTTACAGATGATAAAAAGAACTGGTTTTATTGCAGCAGTCGGCCTCTGTCGAATTTTAGTAAAAAAAAAAAATAAATAAAAATAGAATAAAGATACTTTGAGACCGTCTAGATGTCGCTAGTCGGTGTGAAAGCTTTGGCTTCTCTTTGGTGTCACTCCTGTAGAGAAAGGTCGTGCCTTAGAAGTCACTCGATGAGGCGAAAGAGTCTGTTAGCTCTCATTAAGCACCTCTTAAACAAGATTTAAAAAAAAAACAGCTGAGCATCTAGTGACCCCGCTGTGATCTACGAGACAGCAAGAAACGTGTGTCTTTTTCTTGGGGGTAAAGTGTATGTAGGTAGCTATATAGCTGCCAGGACCTCGGCACCTTAGCCACGCCTTCAAGTGTCGGCTAGTTTCAGACTGTTTCCAGCTGTCGTCGAATTCGCGTTTCCGTGACCTGAGAGTAGTGAATGTGTTCTGACCCACAGCAGCGACACAAGGGCGAGAAGTCCTAGCGAGGTCTTAAAGGTACAGTACAGGCTGTGACGGCGGTGATAAGGCTGTGACGTGCTGTGTGACGTCAGCGAGGGACAGGAAGTGTCGGTCATTGTTAGGATTTGAACTCAAGTCATCGGTGGTGTGTCGTTAGTTGGATTAGTGATAGCAATCAAGATGGCTGTGAGCAATGTCCAATTATACCATGTCATCAGCTGACACTGGGGTCGAGTTGACGTCATCGGAGGACGAGAGAGACGAAAGAGTCTGGTGTAATTTTTCTTATTGAACACAACATCCTATAAAACATTCAACTTCTTCCACATGAACAGACACGAAAATAAACGAGATTCAAACTGACCCTACTCTTTACGAGATTCTAAGCAGTTTTATTTTGCCTTTACAATCCCTTTAAGTCTCAGCGACATCAGTCCCCCAGTCCCCCTCCCACACAGCGACTTGCAGGAACTAGGGCACGTGTCGTCCAATGCCTTTCGTCTGTTGATTCGGCGAGAAGGGAAGTACCAGAAAGAGGGGATGAAAGTTCTTGGGGCATTTCTTCAAGCTCCCTCCACCACCTCCGAATATTCTGTGGGAGGTAAAGGGATCGGGGTGCGGGTGTCTCGATACGGTTAGCGCGCATTTACGCCGTAATTGAGAATAGAAGCGAAGTCTGGTCAGTCATGGTGTGCTGTCCGAGCTGACTTTTCGCGTTTTGAGTGGGAAGGGGTTCTCTGTGTTGCTGAGGACAAGCACATAATATTATTAATGCTTCTGGTAATACTCAATCTAGCGAGCGAACGTTAACGAGTGCTAATAATTGCCTAGAACGCTCATGGTAATGCGAAATCTTAGGTAAAGGACAATGCCTAGAATGCTAATGATAACGTCAGCACAGATGGTGCTAATAGCAATGACAACATGCGAAGCCTAATGATCATCTAGCAACAGTGTTCTGAATGCGTGTAAAAAATAAATAAATAAATAAAAGATATGACGCGAAGTCTCAACAGGAAAAGAGAAGGACTTTATAGTTTGATTTAAAAAAAAAAACTAAAAAAAAACCCCAAAAGCAAGAGACTTTAAAGAATTCACAAAAGAAATATTGAAGTAACAGATAACAAGAAAGTTAAAGGTTTACACAATCTCGATCCTTGTCAGTAAGTGAATGAGTGTCAGCCC
This sequence comes from Pomacea canaliculata, assembly GCF_003073045.1. Lineage (NCBI taxonomy): Eukaryota > Metazoa > Mollusca > Gastropoda > Architaenioglossa > Ampullariidae > Pomacea > Pomacea canaliculata. Next base: position 5,289,493 of record NC_037592.1, read on the forward strand.
ACGTGTACCTACTTGCCTGCTTACAAGCATTGTATAATGTATGTAGGTGCCTGTGAGAAAGGTCAAAGCGGGTCATGTTGTTGCTGCAAGTTTGACTACCCCAAGAACAATAAGAATTGGCCCAGGGTCACCTAAGTACTGCAGTCCAGGAAAGGTTGCTGCCTGTCCGACATGTCTGTGCTCTGTCGGAATGGCACAGAAGGTCGCAGTTGTGAACATAGAGAGGTTCTGCTCTCTCTCTCTCTCTCAAACCAAGATTACTGAAATATTTAATCTAAACCTAAACTGACGTTCTAGTGCCTCTTATCAACTATTCACGAAGATAGCATTTAACTTTCTTAAGAAATAAATGTTTGGTAGCTGATGGTTCAACGTACATGGCTTCCAATAAATCGGCCCAAAGAATGATACCGTTGTACAATTATTTTACTTCTTTTTTTATGGTTTGCCTTTTCATCATTTTAGTAGTCTGGTAGGTTAGCATAAATTCCTGTTTTGCTTATTTTGACACTCGTCACACACAAACACGGAGGGTCAGCACGTGCGTGCATGTTTTTGATGAACATTTTGGGTGCAGTCCTGTCGCTTTTAGTAGCTTTAAATAAGATGAAAGCTCGCATTACTTTTCTCTGGCCTCTCAGGACAGTGTAAGTTCACCTTTCATCCAGCAGTCTCATCCCAGCACACTGAAACTTCATCTTGCGGTGAAATGTTCTCTCAAGCCTCCAAGCAGGTGGCGGGGGGCATAATTAACTGCAAGCAGTGGGCGGCAAGGAAGATGGAGGGAAATCCCCATCCTTCTCATCCAGAAACTTTCCCGAAATCGTGAAACATCAAGAATCTATTCAAAAATCTTTGTCATTTGCAACATTAACGCAGAGACTAATGTTTCCGGTGTACACCTTATAACCAAGATGCAGGTAGACAAACAAAAGGTACATGACGTAGGCTTCCGCAAGGGAGGCAGCTCGTCATTAGTTACACTTGTTTATTGTTGCACACAAAACAACTCAAAAAATCAAAATATTTTTGTAGTCTCAAGAATCACTACTCTAGCTATGCGGATGTGATTCTTGGGTGTTATGAGAAAAACTAAGCGAACAAAAAAAGGGATAAAAATCGTTCCTCTTACCTCTTGGGTCCATTCTTAGATTAGTTTCTCCAGCAGAGCTTTAAAAAATTTTTTTTTCAAATGTTGTAGCCGTAGATCGCCTGCCAGGTTGGATGTGCCTGCGCCGAGCAAGACCCACAATCAAAATAGTGCCAACCGCTGTAGACGCCAGCACTGCACGTGGTAGTCGGTCTCAGCATCGTGGCTGGCCGAGGAAGAGAGTTTCCTCAAATTACGGAAACGAATTCTTACCAGAAATCTTGAAGTCTTCCGGCACGAGGACGGGGTAAGGGGAGTGGAGAAGGGTGGGGAACACTCTCCTTATTAAAATAAGCATCGAGTCGCCCTTCAAGCCATCTGAACAGCTCGTGCTTGCTTTTTTTTTTCTTTCTGGGCCACAGATGGAAAGTAGGCAACTCATTGACAAGTACTAAGCATGCTCGTGGGCGCACTGGCAATGCTACTGTTGTTAAATGGAAGTCAGTTCTGTTTACTGCCAGTGTGAGTTCAAAGAAGCCGGAAGTGGGGAATGGGGGAGGGGAACGACTTTGTGAGGGATGTGAGTGAGCACGGCTTACGGTTACTGAACGTCGGATTCCAAGAATGCATCATCATCATCAATCATCGTCATACATAAAGAGAGAGAGAGAGAAAAAAAGAATGTCGGTATGTTGCACTGTTGACGACTATACTTTTTTTCTTACTTTTAAAAGAAGGAAAAAAAATCCTACACAAGACCGATGTCGCCTTCAGCGACACGAGTGCACCATTAGTGCACAAGACAAGAGGAGTGCAGATGCCGACGGAGACAAACGCAGTAGTAGTGATCATTGAACCGCCTCGTTACCCCACCCCTACCTCCGAGTGGCACGCGCGAGCATGAGAGAAAGATACATCAAAGGCTGAATAATATGTACGTCCGCCTTTCTGAAGAATTCCTCTGCCAACCATTTCTCATCTAAGGTCGTTACTCCACGGGGCTTCCGCGTTTTTTTCGTGCTATGATCCACGATATATGAGTTCACCAGGTCATGGCTACTACTAAAGTCTTCCTCTTCCCGGTCCACGTCATCGGAACGTGCGGATAATTACTCTGTTGTATGCAAGTCCAAACAGTCCTCTAGCCAGTATATTGTAACATCCGCACTGGTGCATGGAACTCCACGTAGCATTGTACCTCTACTACATCTTGTCATCGCCCTCACCTCTAAGTAATAAGATAATCATTTTACTGAATGTAGCTCAGAGTTGCTGTGGGACTTGCTGCAGGTCCCCTGACAGAACATCAAGTCCCGCGCATGACTTTACAAATGTTTTCATTCACGACTTGTGGCGAACAAGATGATGGCACAACCGCTGCTTCTGAACACCTTGGGCGAGGGAAACAAAAGTTTGAGTGGCCGGGAGAGGTTTTCTGTCCAAAATTCGCATCGGATGGCACATCCTCCAACTCCACCGTAACTCACTCCACGAAGGTAAGCCATCTCCTCCACTCCCCTCTAACTGGTTTAGTGACAAGATGACAGCCTTTGCAGCTATGGGAAGAAAATAAGGCGGAACACAATGCAAAACAACAAAATACAAGTAAATGCCGAATGTATGTGAAAGCTAAGGCACACAAACTGTTCTGAAAGACAAACCCAGCTCTGGTTAGGGCCACGTGACCCGGCACCACACCTTGTGGAAGACTTGGAGGGTGCATGGTCGACGACCGTCAAAGTCTGGACTATCGTCCTAAACAGGTGTAAGTGGCGGGCTCCGCGTCTTCCCCTCCTCCCCCAACGACATGTACCGGTCAAGTGAACGATGTCATAGAATTTCATGTCTGAAATCTTCTCACAAGAAAACGCGTATTACAATAACGACCGATTGCAAAGTCGAGCACAACCGACACAACTGTTTGTGTGGGAGTTTTCACTATTTTATACATTCCCACCAGAAAGTGAACCACGAAGTTTGTGTGGTAGCGGCTTACTGTCCACTAAGGCACTTGCTAGACACGACGACCATCTAGGACTTCTTGAACGACATCCTACACTTGTCCTGACTGCCACAGCGCCGGTCGTGCGATACCATCGCCGTCAACCGCTAGGGAAATCACTTCGCAGGAACTGATGTTTAAAAACAAGTTCTCTCGCCTCTCCACCATTTCTCGTCCAAAAATAAAAAAGTCAGGCGTTCACAAAAATGTGTTACAACTTAATAAAAGTAAAAGGAACTAACAGTTCAGGTCAACACCATGATTTCAGCAGCGGTAGAAGAAGCGGTATAAAAGAGTCCTACCAAAACATAAAAACCAACCAGCCAAAGAACAACAAACAGAATTGGTTTGTGAGAGTAAGCACATATAGTGTAGCACAACAAACAACACCGAGATTAAAGTAACACAACAAACAGTACTACATGAGGTCTGTGACCTGACTGATGTGTAAGTAAACATCAACAACGAGATATGTGACCTGACTGACCTGTGAGTAAACATATATAGGGTGTAACACAACTAACAACATGGAGGTATGTGACCTGACTCATATATGAGAACATATACATTAGAGGGGAAAGCAAGGGTAGCAAAAGAGTGGCATTGTGTGTGTGCATGCGCTTGCATGCATGTGACTGTAAGATGAGAAAGCAGTGGGACTGGAGGAGTGAAACAGTAATTTCTGACAAATACACAATGAAGCTCAGTTCTTGAACCAAAGCATCTCTTTATTAGATATAATTGATTCATGCTTCAAAACAGTCTCTGGTGTCAAGTTGTGATCATCAGATCACCACTATCATATCAGGTTATAAATTGCACCCAGAGAAGCCCATTACACCAATATGCGCACAAATTCTCTCTCACATACAGAGGCAGAACCAAGAGCACAAGGGTAGAAATACATAAACAAAGAACATTTGCTTTAATTACTCTTGAAAACCCCTGCACCTAGAAGAGAAGGAAGCACTATAGGTCGACAACAGCAATGAAATCAACTTAATGCTGTGTACACAAACAACAGGTCTCTCACCTCTGACGTGACCAGCTATCAAAGCATGATACGCCAACAACAGATACATAAACTGTAACTATTTCACTTCATGAGTAATGAGTTAGTGCTATATAAAATATATTACATTACAAAATGTACAGAGCAAATGTCCCCACATATTCTAAATTTAAAATCACAAACATAAATGTACAGAAAAAAATAGACCTCCCCCCCACCCCCCAAAAAAAATAGGTTGAGTGAAGAAATATAATACCATTGCACTGACCTTCAGCACCGCTGGAAGTACCATATTAAGGAGAGTTCAAATGCACATGAAACTTGAAAATGGCATGAATGCACATTAATTCACATTATGTAAGGCAGAGACAGGTGTGAACAGTGGCAGTCACCTACTGTGCTTCATCTACTGCCTATGCATTTTCTGCTGATATGTACACAATGTACACAATTCTTTACTGTCTGCTTGTACTTTCTGTTTATTCTCACATAACCTTCACGACACTGCTGTTCAGATTACATATGACAGTATCCTTCATAATTTCAATTAGCAAGCATGCAATGTGATATATAACAAATACTTCTACAAAGCACAAGGCATCTCCAGATTTTCACACCTGATTCCACATTTTCACAACTACAAAATTTCTCAAGGCCTGATGTGACATGCTTATAGCAAAGGCAAAGAAAAACAAACAAACAAAAAAAAAAAACAACAAAACTTGTCATTTAGATTCTGACATCTCACAGAACATGAATTAAGAAATCTACAAATTTCATTCAGAACTAGTGACCCAGATATATACTGAAAGACAGGTAATATATCCAAGATCAAACAAAAAAATGATCTTTCAAACTGCAATATAATTCAGCTCTGCTGTAGTCCTGATTGTTCAGCAAAATAATATAAAATGTTACAGGCAAAAATCAAACTTAACAATGTTAGACTAGAATGTTACTTTAAGATTTCTCTGAAGAATCTTCAGAATGAAAGGTGTTGAAGGCACTTAACTATTAGTTGGAGAACAGTTAAAATTAAAAAAAGAGAAGTTACACAATGATTAAAAAATCTTTTCTCCTATATTGAATGTGCAACAAATTAATGTTAAAGGTTTAAATAATCAAAACAAAAGGTTTGAAAAATATATACTGTGACCATCTTTCTACCAGAAAAGCAAAATGAATTCTGCCATACAAAAGAATTACATCCTTTTCAACACGTTCATATTCTTCTTATGGCAACAACCATCTTTGTCATTTCTGACTGTGCGTTTAGTCATGCTGCATCAAGGAAATTACAAGTGAAACCTATCAGACAAGAATGTTTTGAACAATGAGAACCTAAAAGATAGTTTGTGCATTGCACATCTGCTGCAGAAGAAGTGGCAAGAAATATGTCATGGCCCAAGATCAAGTCCACTCAGAAATCGCCCAGCCAAATAAATAGAATTGGATGGTTTGTTTGAATGTCTTACCTGCTCTTCATAGCATTAAGTTCTTATAGGCATAATGTATATTAGACTTAATTCAGCACTAGTCACCCATATCTGATACAGAGACAATAAACCTAAGGTTAAAGCACTTTTAAGGCTGCTTCTAAACTGGCCTTAGGCCTGGCCAGATCTTCTGTGTCAAGCACTGTTGGTTTAGTAAAGCACAATGAACATGCAGCACAGCACCACAAACTGACTGGTGCTTCAAAACACTAATTGGTCCATCATGACAAACTCAGCCCATAAACTTCAGCTAATGAAGCTAACATTTGCCTAAACTGGTTATCAAATATGATAGGAAAGCCAAAACAGGTAAATTACCGAAGTTACTTTTAAAAAAAAAAATGTTCTTTTTAGGGAAAATACCTTTGCATTCACAACTAGTCCACCAAAAGCAAACCCACCTAGTTTAAACTTCTGAACCTAGAAGGCTCGTTTTGATACATTAAAAAGTTTTTTAAATACCATATTCTGCTTTCTTTTTAGTTCCTCAAATTAGATATAAATTTCTAGAATAGTCAAAATTTTTCAGAAATTGGTTTATGGTCATGATAAGCATGCAAGCCAAACTTCAAAATGTTAATAATAGTTTTTATATAGATTTAAGGCTATCGCAAGAGTTTTGTATGACACCTTCGACCTTTGACTATTTTTGCAACTCATTTGTATTCAAAGCATGCTCCTCACAGTTAAGTCAGAATAAAAAATGCTGAAAATTTTATGTACAACACTACCAAACTTCTGCAGGTCAGAAATGATGACCAAAAAGTAGCACTGATCAAAATATAATCAGAATACAATAGAGAATTTTAAATATTACTCTCGAACAAGCACCTTTATGCATATGCTACACCTTGAAATATTGCACTCACAGAGCTGAAGAATTTCTGGAGACTAGAGTACTATGGTAAGATCTAAGGTCTAATATTTTTGTCCTTTCTTAAACAGGTTAATGCACCATTTCTCTGAACACATCTAACATGCACCATGGATTACCACTTGGTAAGGTGGGAGGGGAGAGGAGGGGGACATTGGTGCAATGTCATGGCAAGGCAGATGCCACACGCAGAGAAAGAACAGCCAGCCTGAGACAAGAGCTGAACCCAGGACAGCCAACCCTCACTGTATTGGTGACAGGCGCTCACCCTTGCACCACCTAAGAAGGGAGAGAAGATGCTAAGAAGCATGTCATATCTATGTTGCCATTGTAAAAAAATCCACTGCTTGACAATCCGATAAATAAACAAGTAAAAATGAATAATACCTGCCATGAACAGAAAGAAAACCAACAACCAGCTGTGATATGTATCACATATTGTAGCACTGTGTTAAATAAGGTCTCTGTCGTGTGTAATCATCTCTATGAAACATCAGAAATTAGTCTGCATTCAACATATGCACAAACTGTGCAGGACCAAACAGTCTTATGAGACAATGACGACGACCAAAAACTGATCCTTCAAAATAATGGGGTATGGTTCTACACTGCCCAAGTTGTCTTGCACTTTGCTTTATTTTCCTTCACACTGACATTGCACAGTCTTAGAGCTCTTCAATCTCTGCACTGATGAACACAACTGGCTCATCTCTTTCTACTGGCACATTTGTAACATGTAATAGATACTCAGCAAAGGGAAAACAAGAAACAGGACTAGGGTTTGTCAACTATCCCCTGAAATTCTAATACTAAAGACATATTCCATTAATGTGTGCACACCACTCAACTACATCCATGTCAATGCAGATAATCTATACATTTCAATATTGTTAACTGTATTTTTCTAGGCAGCCTGTTACATTTTCCAAAACACAGTGCTTAAATAGTTTTAGTATAAATCCCTCACAACAAATAACATTGGGTTGAAGGGGATTTTTGAGTAATGGGGTGCACCGAACCAAGACAATAAAGAAGATGGAAAAAAGCTGGCATTATATTTTGTCAGTAGCATCCATTAACACATCTGGACTCTAAATACATGAGAATCAGAAGTTTTGTTGAAGGGTCAGCAGTGACAAGCAACACAAAAATTGTGGAGCTTTCACATCAACAGGTAATTAAAACCAAAAACTGCAGTCTCATCAAATACAATAGACAAACAGAAAATGTAAGAAGCAACTCCTGACCCTCCTATTAAAACAAAAGAGCATGTGCTGCCACTGAGCTTAACAGAAAATTGTTCAAATGTTAAACAAATGATTCAAAAACAAAAGCTATGAATTTTCTTTTCAATGAGGTCACACCAGCTAAAACAACAGTGCAATTTAATAAAAGAGGACAAGGTGGTCTGGCCTCATATTGGTACTCAACTTTAGATCATTTGCAGGTATATCAATGTATCAAGCTTGCAATGGTCCCATATATTGTGGAAGAAAACAAGTCACAAATGAATTTATGTTACAAAGGTTACAGTTGCACCATCTTCACTTGTCTGCATAACAGTGACACATATTTAGCAACTGATCTTTGAAGAAGAAACTCTTACACATTTAAAAAATGTTGTCTTCTGCATGATTGTAAAGAAGAAAAGATGCATCTACATGTGTCAGTTTGAAGAATTCAACAGCCTTCACTAAATAAAGTTTTTACAATCTTATCCTCATAATGATAAAAAAAAAACTACATCTTAGACTATTAGAACACTTGTAAATGATGCCAAAAATACTCTTTATAATAAAAGAAACATAATTTGATTTTAAAAAATGAAGTGGGATTTGAGTAAGTTTACACAAGTTTTATGTGAAGAACTAAGCAAGATTTCTGTTGAAAAAAATAATGTACATAATGAGGAATTAAATCAATGCATAAGTCCAACAGAAGAGTTAAAGGTTGACAGGAGTGTTTTTGATTCTCCTGATTCTAAGATTTCTTTGGAAATTCATGACACACAACAATTTCAAATATCACAAAAACTATATAATGTGGAAGACATGCAAAGAAGCAAACTGGTTATTGAAAACCTGCAATGACCAGCTTCATTCCATGCAATTGCAATAAGCATTTTTAATGCACCCCACATGTTAGGCAATAATCTTATTATTATGAATAATGGCATGAAAACATTCACTATCGACATTTAAACAATCTTCAGGAAAATGTCGGTAACATTTTCCAATTTCTCTATGCATGATTAAACTGTTTAAGTTATTTGCATAATGGCCTTTCTCACCTCGGTCGACACTAGGGCTAAGATTCAAAATGACATACAAACTAAACTGTAATGAAAATAAAGCAAAATACAATAAAAGAAAAGAAAAAAAAAGTCAACAAAACTTACAACTCAATGCACCTGGATTAGCAGAACAGACATACTCAAAGCAAAGCGTATGCCTGGAAGCAAAGTATTCTAGTATTATATGCTTGCTTCATCTGTCAATTATTCTATTCCTATAAGGTGACCAGCACTTTCTGCATAAAGACTACATCATTCTTGCTGTTGAGACAGAAAATATTAGTGATCAAAACTAAGTTGATTCTAAGCATATGTAAACTCTGCCCAAAAGCATAATTACTTTTAAATGAAGTTTAAACGACTTTTTGGAAAAATGACATACCACAGTTGGCGCTAAACTCAGATGAATCCTGTCCATACACATAACGAATTTTAAACAGTCTCAAATATCCAGTCCTGTCTATAACTAGAATACATATGAGTAAGACAGAAATTCAAATTACACTTGGTGCTAATTAGATTCTGTTGACATACAGTGTACAGCCATTAAGTTTTGGTGACTGGGGCCCAATAATGCATAAATTACAATAAATAATGAAACAATAAATGTTTTTTATCATAATCCTTTATCTTAACTTTGTAGCATTGTAAGGTGTGAATCAGTTACAATGGCAGCCTCCATAAAGCTAACACTCAGCGTGGATAAAACAGATTAATATTTGAATTTCATTGTAAGTTATTTTACTGTTTATTGATAAATAAAAGACTAATCTTCTATAAGTACCTCTTTGACAAAACATAAGCCAGCATTCAAATATTTAATCCGAGATAGTGCATAGCATGTCAATCACGGACATTCGAAATGGCAAAATGTCACCTGTCAACACCTGTCTCAAGTGGTTGAGAGGCCATGTCCAGGTCCCTATGATCCCTAGTGTGAAAAAATTGGGATCCATTTTGCGTAGCTTAAGCAAATTCACGGATTACTGGACCGTAGCTTAATGGCTCTACACAGTATTATTGTGCACACAGTGCATTTGTGCAGCCTTTATATAGTTTTATGTCCAATGTGCTCAGGCAAAATACCATGCTCTCATGAAAAGTGTGTTGGACTATGCAGATCCAATGCTGCACATTTCCCTCTGTCGACGGATGCAGGGAAATTTAACAAGCCATCAAGTTTGAGGAATTAGCCATTTAATGCTGAGAGATGTGAAAAATATACAACTATATACAGTCACCTGTATGTAGTCTTATTCTTAGAAATTAACAGCTAAAAGATGCTACTGGTGGGGCATGATACATCTGATAGGAACTTTCTTACATGATTTGTTATTCATTGTGTATTTATAGTCATTGATAATGAGAGAATTAAACAAAATTTGTGTGACCTCCTTTTGTCTTAATGCTCCCCAAACTTTCGAATCAGTTCTCTTAACCACTTATAAATAGATTAATGACATTATAACAAAGTAACCCCTTCATGCACATAGAAATGTGTTACAATGGAACAAATTACTCTTTCAAACTAGGGTACACTCTGTATGTCTCATTATAATTACCCAGATCTTAGGTTTTGAAAACACAATTCCCCCCTCCCCAAAAGAAAAAGGCAAGGAATGCATCTAGCTATGATCAACAGTATGGGGAGAAAATTAGAAGTTCCACTGAGATAAAAAGTATTGCCTTTTGCCATCAAAATTATGCTTATACCCATAATATTGCAAAAATCTATAATCGCATTGGTTTTTTTCCTCATTCTGCTGTCAATACCAGCTCAACATTTCGAGGAGAGCATCATCATCCTCTTTCATTAGCACCTTGCTTTCATCACAGAGTTAGATCCAAACACTCTAATTAAGACGAAAATGCATATTACATACTTTTGAAAAACTTGAAGAGCGCTGTATGCTCAATAAACTGAAATGCATCATTGCACGTGACACCCAAGTAAATAATTTCAAGCATAGGCGAGAAAGTCATGAAATTTTGCACTGCTTTTGTACACACCTTTTTTTTTTAAAATTGTGCAGTCCATGCAAGTAGCCTTATCCACACTTAAATAACTGCATTTCTATTTCTAAAACAACTTAAAAACACTCCACATAATTTTCATCATTTTGAGAGGACATAATTTATGAGAGGAATATTTATACTTCCCCTTACGTCACTTTCTCCTTCTGGGCCACAAAATCTGTACTAATCACACATTTGCAGTCATTCTTCACAATTTAAAAACAAAAATAACATTTTAAAACTGAGAGAGTTAAAAAAAAAGTTCTGGGTAGGGGAGGGAGATTAAAACAGGATCAGTCAGTTTACCATCAAAAAGTGTTTAAGTATTTTTTAAAAGTCTAATTAGTCTCTTCCCGAATTCCATCAAAACCTTAGGAGTCTACCATGTCTATTTTATAATAACCACACATAATTATCACATTAGTTCACCTATTTTAAATTTCTGATGCAGATTATCAGACACAAAAAAGTTAGTCTTTTTCTTTCAGTGACTAAAATTAGAACATTCTTTTCCAGAAAAATACTGGCCATTGCCTCTAGGTTCTAGGGATTTTAAACCATGACAATGACCATGACAATGACAACCCAGTGACCATGACAAAGTAACCAGAGCCTCTGTTCATCCTAGAACAGACTCTAATTAACGGCTACCTTAAAACAATCTCTTAAAAAAAACAAAAAACAAAAAAACCCAACAAAACAGCAAAAAAAGACATTTCCTCCAATCTCAGATTTGTCTGACAGACTTATCCATCAAATCATCTGCACCAAAAGTATTTAGCATTCCCCTTCTCTCAGGGAAGACACCACAGATCTACATTGCTGTCAACGAAAGATCCACTGCAGGATGATCTGGAAAATAAAAATGATGGCCAAGGTGACCCACTCCTTACCCACTCCCATACCTCCATTGCCACCCACTTGCTGGGCTTGCAGTCTTGTTATCTGCTGCTGAAGATTGCGCAAGGCAACAGCATTCTCTTTTTGCATTTGAAGCAGGGGATCCAGGAGATTTTTGAGGGCTTGGTCAGACACCTTTCCTTTTCCAACAGTTATGTTGCTACGTGATGCTGGTGCTGCACATAAAAAATGTCACATGTGTACATCAGCAGCTAAGAAAAAATCCCCCATATTCAAGTTTCTTAATAAATCTTTGTATCAAGGATGCATTTAAAAATAAAACCAGTTGCCTCACTAACAAGCTAAGAGTCTTATCAAAGATTATGTTTTGCTTTTATAATTATTTCTTTTTTCTCGTTTATTTCATTTTACTGGTCCGGGTATGAATTCGGTAAGATGTAGATAATGTCCCCTTGTGGCCTATGGAAATGAATCAAGATTGATAGATTGGCAACTAGAAGATCAGGTTTAAAAAAAATTTCGCTTTATACTTTCTCTTTTCCTAAGCTAATAGTTTAGAATTACATTCATAAACTACTCACATATAAGAAACATGAAACACTTTATAATTTTAAATGTAATGGTCATAATCAATACATTATCTTGATATACTGTTCTTTTCTGTATTTTCATTCATATTTCACTATTTTGCACAATTAACCTCTATGCCCACAAAATGCCTAATTCTGCTTACTAATGGAAAGAAAAAATATAGTCAAGAATTAACATATAAGCAACTAAACATTTTAGTTTTAAGAAGTACAATGAAATATGTGAAAACATAGTCATAAATAAAAATCACAATGCAGACCTTGAAATAGGAAAATAAGAAAAACGAAGTCTAAATTTAAGCAAATACAAATGACATGAACCAATAACTGAATATAAACTTTTTACAAAGGTCAGTCAAACATAAAAAGTAAGGAGATAAAAGCTTGTGTAACCACAGCTGTCTGACAGCATGCCAGAAATAACATGTATCTGTCACCCAAAGTTCACACTATAAACTGTCAAAACAATTTACAAATAGGCTTGGGGCCCAGAGAGGGAGTGCTGAAGGACTGTACCAGCTGCATTAGTAACAATGAAACAGCTTCTGGTCTTCCTCTTTTCTCCCCTCAAATATTCAATGCTTCAAATTGAAAATTGTAACCCACCTCAGGAGGATCATTCCTGACCCTCTTTATTGCAATCTTTCAGGCCTGCTTAAAAGCAATGCATCACTCATTTATTGACAGCCTTTATGAAATTCCTCCATCACCCATTTCTTCATGGCCTTAATGAAGAAATCTATCCACTGATTACAAATGAAAATTCTCCTTATGGTCTAAAGGTGATCTTTCATCATCTATTTACTCTTATATTGTTATATGGTGTGGCTGGCTTTACCCCCAGACAAGCATGTCTGACTGCTTGCTGTTTATCAAAAGTTAGAGAAAAAAAAAAGAAAGACAGATGAAGTGAGAAAAAGGGTGGCAAGAAGGGAAAAAAAGACAGTAGTAATGAAAACAGCCTTCAACTCTTTGCCCTTAAATACTTCGTCACATTAAATAATCATCTTGCAATTTTTCACACGCCTTTTTAATATGTTCACCAAATGCAAAAGTATAAAAACATCATGCCAGATTGTTTTAATTAAAAAGCTGGAAATGTGCATGGGGCATATTATGATCTACATAGGTTTGCAAGATTAATAATGCAGTAAATTATTGTTTAAAAATACTTTTTTCATTCATCTGAAAATGCACCATAAGTAAACATCTCTAAGGAATTGTTACTAAGGTAACTAAAAATCCTATTTATTTTATAAATGTCACACTATTGCAACAAAGATCTTAGGCTGAAAATTGCTATTTGTACGAGTTCCACATATGATCAGAACAGTGGAATTGATGACTAACACCAGTGCTCAATTATTGTGAAATAAATGTCATTTTCCCCATGTTATCATTAGCTCATATAATTGGAACAGCAATGTCTTATTACCATGAACTCTGTAGATGATCTTAGCAGAGGATCTGATGATTAATACTAATGTTTGGATTCAACAGAAAACTTCACAGCTACTGAGTCCGGTGGGCACGAACACTTTCGAGGCTTTGTGAAGTCTGATGGTAGTGGCTCAAAGCGCCCTACATAGAAGTTGTGGAGGCGAAGGAGATAGAGATAATCAAGATAAAGCTTGGTGCCTTTTCTGGAAGGATGTAGAGGGCAGCACATGCAGTGCACAGTATCTTTCATTGGTTGTCTAAACTTACCCTTGTAGTCTGAAGAATCACTCTCCCTGCGCCTCCCCTGGCATGAGCTATCACTCTCTTCCACTGTGCATGGGATTAACAGTTTTTTCTTCTCTGCATTTTTGTTGAGACTGCTTAGACTGTTGACTCGCAGCTTTGGTGTCTTGTGCCTTTTCTGTGTGTGGATCACATACTCGTGCTCAAACTGGTATACATCATTGACTGGGTCCCAGGGGCGGTCACTGCACAAATCAAGAGTTATCAATAAGAAATCGCTTATTTTCAAACTTAAAGATCCAAGATATGCAAAGTAAGGTAGTAGAATGCAGAAAAATCACAGGTCATAAAGTCTGCAGCACCACACTCTTATTTGAGTGCACTCACAACTGTTAATATACAGTTTTTATAGTGAAAGTAATGAGATTTACACAAAATTCCCAAATAATGTAAATATTTGGCACAAACATTTATGATCTCACATAAGCAGCAAAAATCTACCATAATACCAAAATTTTAAGGAAAAAAAATAGCAAACATAGACATCCAGTTATCAATGAGGTAAAATGTTCTAACTCCATATCCCCTTGCACACAACATTCAATGAGGCAGTCACACACACACACAACTTCCCTCAACAGTTTCTCTCAAGCTTAAAAAGTTAAAACTCATTCCTGTATAAAATAACTTACTCAGCATGTCTGTAGATCCAGTCTCCACCAGTGATGTAATCTCTCTCAAAGAAGCGGGGTACCCACTCTTCATTTTTCTGTTTGCGTTCTCTTGCTTCCAGTCGCTGCTCTTCCTCTATTCTGTATTTCTCAGCAGTGGCTGTCTGCATATCTGCTGCAAGAATTGCCTTGCTGACTGGTTCCCACAGCCTGCAGGACAATATTTAAAATTCTTTACTATCTCTTTTTCAATCTACTTCTGGATAGTGATAGCTACCACTTATGCTGAGAGTTTCAGATTAGAGGGCAACAACTGATGAGACAACTGGCCGGATATTCCACTAGACTTGGGGGTCTGCTTTCAAAAAGCTCATTTTTAAGTACAATCATTGTACAACAGAAAGGGAATATTTGTGCAGAGTTACAAAATTGGCTTGAACAATCTTTCACTTAAGATGGCAGATTTGTGTTTCAATGGCTCTGTAACAAAGCTTTCACATTTTTTTATGATCGCTAGACAGTAACAACACTATTTTCCCTGATTTCACTTTTTGCTATGTGCCGCAAAAGTGCTAGTGGGGTCTGGACACCATCTTATCACAAGATGACATGTTTGTTCTAGATTGGCCCAATTTGCCATGGAGCAACATCATACCCTCACTTTTTAAAATGAGTGTCAACAGAACATCAGGACTGCCAGCTGTCTTTATGGAAACTCCAAGGACTACATGACCAGAACTTTGACTATCTGTGAGAAGCAGAAATCTGATCCCAAGACCAGCAAGGAAAGTCACTGTTCTGGGACAACAGGATTTAAGCATATTCACCTGTGCTCCAGAGCATCAGAGTTTGGAGGATTACATCACATCAGGGTGGTGTTATATTGTTGTTCAGCTGCGTTACATCCTGGTGTGTGCTGTTGTGCACTGTATAACATTGTAGTTGGGAGTGGAAGATGTCATTGGAGAAGCCATGTGCCATCTCTGGACTGAGATGTTGCTCAGTACCCCTGTTGCTGGGAAAACAGCCAATACTCTATGAGGTGGTTGGGGTCCAAGCAGGGAACTGACAACAGACAGCTGGGCGGGACACTTTAAGAAGTATCATCGACATGCCACAACTGTCAACTTCAGACCTGCTACTCACCTCATCACAAACATGGACTGGCAACATGAAGAGACTGACAGGTAGAAAGAAACTGACAAGTAGGCAGAGTTTGCAGCAGGAAAACAGCAGTAAATACCTATGTGAGATTGGATGGTGGTTTTAATAGGAGTTAACAGCATTGCAGCACTGAAGTACGAATAGAGGAAAAAGAATTGGGATCCTTTCGAAATTATTCTATGTATTTCACACAATTTCTATGCTAATAAATCCGTTTTTGTTATACTGTGATTCACTCATGATTAAGTCTTTAGGGAGCACAGAAGTTGGGCGGGGGGGGGGGGGGAGGAGGATCCTGAGCCATGTGATAAGATTTTAAGTGATTGACATGTGAACATTCCCCTGTAGGATTATGTTAATGTGAGTGGCAAGAATTTCATCGTGCCACCCACATGCCTAGTTCCCTAGGGCCAATGTTCAGGTTTTGACAACAAAATGCAGGAACATTGTAACAGCCCTTATTTACTGTCATTAGCTTTTTTCTATATACCTCTTTATTGTCTACTTCTGTCAACAACAGATAAATTTTCCTTTGTTGGAAGCTCTCATAAGTAATAAATATTTGGTTCCTCTTTGTGTTTCCTGTATTTGATTTCATTCTTTGTTTAGAATGGTTATTTATTCTTTTATAGCTCATATGTTATTTGTTTGTTTTACTGTCCCTTGTATGCTGCCCATGTTTCATTCTTGTTCTTAAGCACTAAGAGCATGCTCCTTAGGAGTGTGAGTATGTGCTTTACAAATATTTGATTGATTATTATTAATCAACTACAACAAAATAAGGTCACTCTCAAACATCCACATAGTCACACACACTCAAAGACCCCGTGACAATTGTCAAGGTCACACTATAATTAGTGTTACGTGCTACTGATAAGAAAACTGGGGTTCATTTGCAGGCCATGGTCAAGACTGCTATCACACTTTGTAGATGAACTTGACAAAAAAAAAATTCATCTTGGCAACCAGTTGTTTCTATCCTCTGCAGCCAGAGGGCAACGATTGGAAATGGCAATGTAGCAGGCAAGAGAGGTCTCTGATAATGCTGACAGCTTTTAGCCTCAGAGTCCTGATCACTTAATGGTCTTTATGAAAAGCCAATGACTTTGCTAGAAGTCTTGACCACCCTCATTAAACTTTATCCTTGAGAGAACACTGAACCAAACTGATTGAATGTTAAAGGCTAACCCAAAAACAAAATGTTTTCCTTACAATTGGGTCGTTCATTTTAAATTAATAAATCCCAAAATATGAGCAATTAATTATGCTTAATTTTCAGGATATAAAGATCTGCATTCTCACATGCCACTAAAGAAAGCAGATGAAAATTACTCTCCTACACTGGTGAACTCTGTTGCGAGTATATAACATGTTTTCGCAACAGCAAATGCCATAATTACGCTTTTCTGAAATCTGTAATGAAAAAAGTATTTCAAATATTGATTGCTTTAGCTGCAGCCATTTACATTGCATTTCTACATGACTTAACATCTGTCACATCAATGAAGACACCAGTCCTAACAGTAATCATTTGGTCATAAAAATATTATTGAAATATTAATAATATTGAAATACTATTTTCCCTCCACCTACATACCTCTTACCATGTACTCAAGTCTTCTTAAGTTTTACAAGAATGCATTTATGCCATAGCAACTAATCCCTGCAGTATTCTACCTGAGAACTTCCAGTCCCCTAATCCTCAGAAAGTGTTGGTACATAACAAGAAATTCAATGACTAGACGATTATTATGTATGGAGAGTATGGAGTGTTTGATTACATGAGCAAGTGTATAGATAGATATAATTACCAAAAAAGCCTAAAGACTGAACCTTCAGTTCCTTTCTATATGACTGCACTGTATACAGTCATGTATCAGGCATTTAGTTTCTTAAGATTGTAGCTGCATGAAGCGCCTATTGTGAAATAAATTCTATAAATGAATTATCTGGATTAATATTATTATTCAGAAAAATGAAAAAAAAATGGTATACCTTTCAGACTCAAACTCGTACTGCTCTGGAACAGGCACAGTAAACCGCTTCAGTCTGGTAGCTCTCACTTCTTGAGTAGGGTTCCAAAATACATCTCGTCTCTACAACATAAGGAGATGTGAATCAGATCGCAGCAGCAACAAAGTCTCAACATTTATGGTGGAGGCCCAAAGAGAAAATAATAATTCATTTCTTTAATTGGAGAGACAGAAGATGTCTAGCTTGAAGTCTTATTTTTTAATTATAATTATTTTACTTCATAGTACTCAAAATGTAGACTGGGAAACATATAAATTAAGATGAACAGTCTGTGCAACAAGTCTCCAATTAGTTAAGAAAGACAGGATATTTACTTCTATCTGAATATGGTTCAATAACTTAGAATTATGAATAAGTCCTTTCTCATAAAAAAAGAAAAATCTGGAACTGCTGGCTTAGGACAGATGAACTAACCCTTTGTAATAGCTGTAACTTTCTTTTTGCAGTTTTGTTGCTGTATTCTGGACTATCACTTTGTCTAGAAATTCTCTTCATGTTTAGTTCTATCTAGAAATTATTGAACGCTACAAACTTCAAATGCAAAATGCAGCTGCAATAATGTAAAATAATGATCATGAGAATATCCTTTTTTTGTTGAGATGTTAATGTTACAAGTATGGCATGTGCTGATGAATGGAAACACACTGCAGCTAAATTGGTCATCACGTTTTGTGAACAGTATATTCGCACTTCAAACTCTGATCATCAAAGCAGCTAGACATTTGTACTGTGTGTAAAAGAGGATATTATTTTAATAAACCTTGCCCAGACAAGATAATTTTTCATTTACTTTGTGTCTATTTTTATGTTCCGATCTGTTTTGATTACTTAATGCTGTAAGCACTTTTGTATGTTTTTCTATACTTTAGTAAAGTAAAACGTTAAGGTAATGCCTAAGTTTATGTTTATGTTCATCTCACTATCGAAGACAGAATCCTGGGACCTTTGACCTCCCTTGTTCATGGATAAGATCTAGACACTTGGCTGCAAAAAACTTTTGTTTGACTAGTAAAAAAGATCCAGATCTCTCAGTAACAGTAAGCTTGAAAGAATTGAGATTTAGAGACTGTCTATAGCACTGAGTGTTAGTGACACTTACCCATTCCCTAATAACTCATTGTCCCTACTTACCCTCACAGTACGATCCTTGATGTAAATCTCTTGGTCCCAGTGACCATCTAAAAGGGCCAGTGTATCTGCACCCATAGTTATTTTCCCATGAATCTTGTTAGATGCCTGGCCGCTGCCTAGAAAAGGCTGCAACATAATATAGTTGTAGAGTTGTAGCTGTAGAAAGCAGCAACTAGTGGGGTGAACGATAAACTACTGTACTTTAAACCTTTTTTAATCTAGAATTTAACTGTACCTAAAACATGCAGATCCATACAACTGAAGTCTATTTTAGACTCCTCACACTTGATAAAACAGCATAAAGTGTTCAATTGTGACTTTACCTTTAGTTTGAACTCAAGTTCACACTTGTAGCCACTCTTGGGACAGTCTATGGTCACCTTTCCTCCAAGCTCCATTGTCAGCGTGCCAATCAAGATACCTGCAAGTCAAATTCAGTCTCACTTGTAAGATGCTTACAGGAACTTAAAACTGGTGATAACAACACAATCATCGCTAACCAAAGTGGCATAAGAGAAGTTCAAAACTGAAAAACATATTTTTTGCTGTTGACATGTGCCCAAACAATCAAAGAGGAATGTTTATAAATTTATAAAGAAATGAAATAGCTGGCCACAAGAAAAACAGCATATAAATTATAAATAATAATAATGTGTGATTTATATAGCGCATGATCATGCTCATGAAGGAGCATGATCACAGTGCTTGAGACAAGAATGAGACATGGAAAGTATAAGAAGGCTAAACAACCATGTAGACAAATAATAAAGACAAACATAGAAGATGCAAAGAGCAATTGGGGAATAACAGTAAAGATCAAGAACCTGGAAAATATTAAGAGAAAGTCCAATAGGTGGACTAGTCAATAGACACAAAAAAATAAAAGAAAGGGTTAGAAGGTGGATTAATAGTATATGGATTGTTACTAAGAATAATGCTCAAGGAACACATGTTTTCAGAGCAAATTTAAAGGATTCGATGGTCGGTAGGTAGCAGATATAGAAGGGGAGAGTTTTATCATTTAGCTCATGAGCAGAATTTATCTGGTGTTCAAGCTTGCTGCTTGTCATAACTAGGGTGAGACAAAAAGATCCAGAATGTCCAAAGATCAAAGCCAGGACACCAACCTTTACAGTGGGCAAAGGGCATGGTAATGAAATAATCCTCCCCTCTTTCAAGAAACGTCAGTGTTGCTACTCCATCCAATATAGCTGACAAGGAGTTTCCTGTAAAGAATATGTTTGGTGAGCCAATTAGTGGACCTTTTCTAGAGATGCAAACGCTTGACAATCCGTTGCCTATTCATGTAAAAAGAATTTCAGACATACCATAAAATTTCGACCGCGCTAGAATGCTGCCGCTGATATTGAAGCCATCTCTGCGGTTAGTAACATGAAATACAGAGATTGGTGGATGATGTGATACCTGCAACATAAATAGCTGTATCATGAGGGAAGCCTGTAAAAAAAATTTTTCAAATGTCAAAGAAGGATCTGAAATTACCTTGTAGCAAGAAGTGTTAAAAATTGGACCAGTTGTGCATGTGGTCCCAGACTTTTTAGTAAAATTAATTGGATCAAAATTTTCAATGAATAGTATTAATAAAATAATTATATAAAGAGAAGATCCACTTGCTATTATGCCACTGCATCTACAAATAGTGATGTGTAATGATGAACACATAATTTACTTAAAAGATTAAAAAATAAAAAGATAAAGGTAAGGTGTTCCACACTCTACGTGCAGTGAATGTAAGTGATCTACACTGACTAGGACATGACACATGGAACTAATGCAGAACCCAACTCTCTCCTTTCACCACCTTCCCCATATCCAATACATTCAGCAACCCATTTACTCTATAGGTGGGCAGGAGGAGTTTTTCAGCCACATATCTTAACAGGTCTTAAACCAGCACGTTACTGCTTCACAGATGAATGCACTAACCAACAGGCTGTGAAGCCTCTCCAATTTATTTAAAACCATTTTGAAAAGTAAAAATGTATTCACCTGTTCTGCAATATAAAATGTGCGACTTCCAGTCTGAGGATGGTACCAATAGCACCGAAAACATTCACCTATCACTGGGTTGTAAGGCTTTTTCAAACCCTGAAGATTGAAGGAGCATGAATAAATAAGTATCTGAATTACAGTGAGGTACAGGAAAAAAAACAATTAGACGATACCACCACGCAGTATATCTCCAACTATTTGTGACTGTAATGTTAAAGGAGTAGATAAATAAATTATAAAGCAATTACTTCATAGAAACATTTCAAATGACACTTTCTAAATTATAATTAGTTCCTTCCTTTCATCTCATTAGACTTCAGAAACGCTGCATTTATCTAACAGGTAAATGGTTATGCATCAATCCCACTTGTGAAGAAAGATTTCCACATTTGAGTGTTAAACTACATATTATTCAACGGATAGGTTCTTACTTCATATACTTCAAAACAAAGCTTCCATTTAATAGCTACCTTCTGTGCAGTATCAACTCACTTTTGGTTTTTTGTAGAATCCAGATAAGTACCATCGGATGACATACTTCATGCGCATGTAGGGACTTTCCTGTAAAACTGCTCTACAACAATTGAAAGGGGAGTTTTAACCTATGTTGCAGACTGTGAAGCTAAAATAATGGTAAAAATTCTGAAGCATGTTCATTAACATTCTTTGCAACAGTTATACGATAAATGCTGCAAACGCATTGCAAATACACAAACATAGGTAAGGGTTTTTAATGTGGAGTTATTTTCAAACATTACATATGAACATATGCCTTAGAGCAGGGATGGCGAACCTATGGCATGCGTGCCCAAGGTGGCACGCAAAACGATTTTGTGCGGCACACGACGACGCTGATGGATTTTTTAAAATTTCAAATTATCATAAGTAATAGCCTTCAATTTTTTCAGAAAACTGTAAATAATATTAAAGAAGTGATGTTGGATCATATTCCACATAATTTTTTCATATTACTTTTATTAACTTCGGTATCATATGACATAGCGTCATAGCGCATAATAAATTTTGAACAAGACAAATCATTATTTTATAATTTATAATTTTATACTAAGCAGCTTTATTTTTTCCGCGCAGCAAACTTACTGGTTACTGGCTGTAGCACTTCGTTTCTATAGCGGCATCATTAAGTAGACCGACTTGGCACGCAGCAATTTTTATTGCTTTGAAACTGAAATAATTGGCACTCGGACTGAAAAAGGTTCGCCATCCCTGCCTTAGAGTATAATAGCAGAAACACAATATTTAATTTGATGTAGCTGGGTCAACTTGTCACAGGTTTTTCTTTTGATCCAACAAAAGTTAATATGATTGTTAGAGAACAACATGGTTAGTCACTGGTTAGCCATATGTCCTTGTTTGTGAGAGGGATAATGGCTAGTCATAGATCCTTGTTTTTATAAGTAGGTAAAGACACCTACAAACTAAAGAATACTCAAAATGCATTCTGGTCAGAAAATTAAACTTTTTTATCACAAAAAAGATTTAGATATCATCAGACTATATAGATCAATTACCAGCAAGGCTTGTGGTGGAGGTTTCTGGTTTTGCATAAAAAAAAATTACAGTAATATGGCGATTTTTGTTTAGAAGGGATGTGTACTCAAAATCTTGAACTGCTCATGACTTCTCTACGCCCATTTTATCTACCCAGAAACTCGGGTACTTTTCCCACTTGTATCTATTCATCCCAGGGCAAATGCTACCATGGCAAATATAACCCAGAACTTGACTCAGTTTGCCTTATTTTAGATTGGTAACCTGAGATCAATTCTTAAGACCTATGGCCAATATGTCACGTCATACTACTAAGAGTAAGACCTCACTTGACCTCTTCTATATCATATCATCTGAGTGTATATCTTGTACCACTTTTAAAACTCTCAAACCATCTCTTCGAGGGTTAGGAGATTTTCTCAGGGCTTAGTTTAGAATTAGAGATCATTAATAAGTAATAATAATATATTTTAGATAGTAGTAAGGATTAATTAATGTTTGTTTATTATGGAATTATTAAAAAATTTTTTTAATATATTTTTGTTAGTTTAAATCATTAAATATATACAGGCCTACAAAAGAGGTTGAGTTGTTTTGAGTAGAAAAGAACCCGCAAATGTCCAGGCGTTTGTGGGAGCACGAGTGACTGTGACAATCCTATCTCACAGAGTTCTTGAACATACACTTGTAACATATGCTGACTTACTCTGACAGAATGTCTGCATGGTAGTAATAATCAGAAAGTTTGTCCAAGAAAGATCGAGGTTCCAGAATAAATGTTGGAAGAACAACTTTGGACAGATCCATTCCTGGACGCACCTGGAAACAGCGTAACAGTTTATATTAATGTCTTTATTTCTTAAAATAAATAGTTCCCAAAATTTTTAATTACTAATTTGTTTTAAGTATTTGGAGTAAGTACCATGAGGGAGGGATAGCAGAATTGGTGTTTTACGCCAAGCCATCAGTAAAGGGTATATCACAGCAAGGCAACTAGCCCTGTAAACAAATGCCACATGGAGAGAAAGAATAGTGTGCCCAAGATGAGAGCTGAACCCAGGACAGCCAACCCTCACTGTATTGGCGACAGGTGCTAACCATTGTGCCACTGGACCATCCGGGGTATCATGAAGACAATAAGAAAAAGCAAATCATAATCTATGTATAATTGGGAAGAAACAACTGAAGATCCATACATATGACAAAGAAAGTGGAAGTGCAAAAAAAAAATTAAAAAAAAAAAAATCCCTAGAGAATTTGGTTACAGAACTAAGATTTGAAAGCAGTTTGAAAAAAATATTTAAAGGACAACATGAGCGCTCAGCAAAAATCGCTGGAAATAGAGCATAAAGTAACATAAAAACATATTCCGGTGGTATTTTATGACAAAGAGGCACAAGAAATATTTTGCTAATGTTTTTCTCTTAATCACAACTGGAATTGTGGAGAAAATAGGAAGTGATAAAAGGGTAGTATTTCTAAAATAGCATCGTCTGCATGAGCTGAATTTGAAGAGAAAAGATGCAATCCTCGGTAAAAGAAAACAGACAAGGACACAATGTGCTGTTGCTGAATGTTCTCTTCTACACTCAGATGGAGTTTGTACTCGTTTACTAAAGATAATTGGAACAAAAGCCAGTGGATTAACTTTGTTCAGAGGACTGTATTGATCAAAGGTACTATGTGAACTTCATCCCCACACTGTACTCAAGAATTTGCTCAAAAATTTCAGGATTGCTATCAAGTCACTTATACAGTAAAAGCACGTCTTTGACTTTCTGTAAAGGGAGGGATCTTTCCACAGCAGTGCCAATTTTACAAAAGCACGAGCTGCTAAAACCAATAATTGCTAGTTCAAAGCTTCAACAAAAATCAAGCACCAGATATGCAACATCGACACTTTTTACACCGTTCTGGTCTACAAGTAACACTCACTTTCACAAATACTACTTGCTTACAACAGAACTCTCCAGCATAAGAGTAACTTTCATCTGCTTTCCTAGTGGCAGGTGAGAATGTAATGTTTAAAGGCTTGTATCTAGAAAATTAAGCATAATTATATGCTCATACTTTGGGAATTATTACTTTAAAACAAAATAACCGGATCATAAAGAAAAAAAATCTTTCACTTGTGTTGTCCTTTAAAGAAAAATATAAATATGTGAAAAAGACTTCAAACCTGCTTGACAAGTGTCCATATTAAACTTTTGTTCTCATCAGCTACTTCTTCAGTTTGGGTTGTATCCCCACTCTGTAAAACACGAACAAAGCATTATTTACTGCAAGATATAATAAATAACATAAAATTTTTTTAAATCAGTTTAAATCTTGTTTAATTCACTGGTCCCAGATGGCAGCTACAGTAAGCATTTTGTAGCCTTCGGTTGCTGTGTGTTAAAGCAATAGCAATAAGAAATAAGAAGTAAATAGCTTGGGTAAGTGAGTTAACGAATAATAAAATGCTGCATAAATCACTGTTGCACAACTTTCTGAGAAAAAATCTGTTGCAAAAAGCTAAATGAAAACACTACAAAATTAACACATATCAAAACTGAAAAGAATTTTCAAAAGGAATTTCAGACAAACATTATCGCTAAGCAATGCCTTCTAATAAGAGAAAACACTATACATGATGACAGTATTTTGTCACTAAACCAATAACAAACTAACGCAGAGGGAAATATTTACTTTAGTAAAATAGGAAATGCTAATAGGAAAATAAAAACACTACCCACAATTAAAACAAAAGAAAATCAACAGAAGCTAGCATGTACTGTTGAGAGCCTAATTGGCTTGAAGGTGACACCTCTCCCCTCAGTTTTCATATCTGTCAGTTGATCTGCATGAAGTTTTGTGTCTAATGTTCCTCAGTACATCTGTTATGATATTTGCTACGTTCCTGAATGGATTCTGTCTCTGTGCTACTTTTGACCTTTTCCTGTGCCGCTTTATTTTTACTGTCACATCCGTGTGCGGACGTTTTGCCGACGGACGTTTCTCCGCCGGACGTTTCGGAGCCGGACGTTTTGTCGACTGGACGTTTCGCCGCTGGACGTTTCGGAGTCGGACGTTTTGCCGACTGGCTTTTCGCCGCCGGACGTTTCGCCGCATTATGTCAGAGAGAGAGAGAGAGAGAGCTTACTTACTTCTCAAAGAATGAAAGTAACTACTAGATAACACAATAATTCTTTATTTCAAACAAATTTTACACACACTTCACAGACAGTTCACTTTGATTGTCACAGATTATGCGCAACAGCTTTGAGAAAAAACATTGATACAATGGCGAGAGAAATGTGTGAGCTAACGGTTCACATGAGGAGGGATAGTGAGAGAGAGTTCACTGATACATTGATACAATGGCGAGAGAAATGTGTGAGCTAAGGGGCGTCCCACACTTGACTTCGGCTAAAGGTCCCGCGTGAAATGCCGAAATGAAGTGCCCCGCGCCGAAACGTCCGGCGGCGAAAAGCCAGTCGGCAAAACGTCCGACTCCGAAACGTCCAGCGGCGAAACGTCCAGTCGACAAAACGTCCGGCTCCGAAACGTCCGGCGGCGAAACGTCCTTCGGCGAAAAGTCCGTGTACCGTCACATCTGCGCCATCTTGTCATTACTTAGATTTGAGATCTGTGTACGGGCAGTGTCAAGTTCCAACTCTGATTACCTTCCTCCAGCTGCTTCACAATGTCAAACTATCACAGTAAGCATGGAGTACAGACCAGTCTGCAATAATCAACATCATGTATCTCCAGGAAACTCAGTGCAATATGCCACTCAGACTAATCTGACTGATGCTGATGCTGAAAAAGGCCAACTTGTTTTTGAGGCCTTTGAGCTGGCTACTGTACTTACTTCTTTGCTAAAACTAGTAGCTGGTAAAATTCATAGATTCAAGAGACACAAGAGACTAAAGAGAGACAAAAGTTATGTCAGACAAATCATTAACAAAGCATTGTGCTTGCTCCAAATTTCAGCTGATTCTCCACCAGCAAGTCAGCCTTATGACATCACCTTCCCACCATTGGCAGAAAACAAGCACTTTAAGCCTATTTTTAATGGGGTGAAAAAGCACTATACAAATAAACACATTATTATAATCTGTCAGCATGCAGGATGACTGAATACTACACAGGTAGCTCATGCACACATACTAACCGCTCCTAGCTCTTCTGTGCGATTCTCCTCATAGTGTGTTTCAACTGGTGGGTTTAAGTTGTGATTTGGAAGCGGCTCGACATCAAACTCTGACTGTGTGGTATCACTGTCATCTCTCTCAGACTTATCTTCTTCAAGACCTGTGCACAAGTTAAAAAAATACATCACAAACAGGGTCACTAGGTCTGCTTCTTATACCTATGTGTTCATTATTAGTGTGCTTGTAACACTAACAACCATTGTTCTGTAATAAGGCTCAGTTTAAAACTATTTAAAAAATATTCCAAAATAAGCGAGTTTCAGTCTTAACATTAATGTTTACACTGATGATGTGAATAAAATGCACAGAACAAAGTATGTCATTTGACACCATGTAATGCAGAAAGCTAATAGTTTTAATCTCTTATACACTATCTGTCATACTGCATGTAATATTTGAAGCATGAAATCTACACAAGACAAGAGCATATGTCGTAATCCAAAGAAATCAAGCAACATGTTTGTTTTATCATTTTCATGAGATATAACTTTTACCATCTCTACTGCAAGGATTTCACTTCATTTACCCCACTCACATTGTAGTGTGTGCATACAATATTCTCTGTTAGGCTGAACATTTTAAGCATCAGAACCAAATGTTTCTTCCCAATGCTGACACAAATAAAATGTCAAAATGCATATTTTGTATTTGGAAAAAAATAAAAAATCACCTCCAATCCTCAAACAATAAAACAAGTGAAAATCTGAACAGGAACAATAAACAAAAAAGTTTGGTAATTTCCAAATAGTTGATTTATCCATTCATCAGACTAGCTATTTATTTTGTGAGAAATTTTAAATAAAAATAAGAACACAAAACCATATTTAATATCACATATTTAAACATGCTGTTGATTTAAGTGAAACCATTACTATGAGTTGTCAATGGTTCACACAGGAATGAAGGTGTACTCGTTCACAGTTCTATGACCTAAGATTATTACACATCAGTATTTTTATTTATACATGTCTTACTTGTAAGTAATATTTGAAATTTGTCATGCAAGTCCTTTTTACTTTAATGTGAAATCTCTGGTGGCAACTTTATTGACCCTTCATGCTAAGGGAAACTAGCAAATGCATAAAAATTTCAGTATAAACAGCAGTTTTGTCTCGTAAGAAAAACTGCAACCTTTCATGCATTGTGAATTGTTATTAAAAAAAGTTCGAAATAAGTATTTTTGACTGGCTGCATGAAGAATAATGCACATAAACTGAGAATTCATGCTGAATCAATTACCATTGTTGTTGTAACCCAGACAGCTATTTGCATTGGTCCCAAGTAGTTCTGATATCCAGTAAAAGGCTGAAAACAATGGTACATACTCCTGCACCTCATGCTAGCCTGTCAGCAATGCTAACATCAACAATTGCCAGTGCAATCCTTAGCACATTCTTTTCTAACTCTATTGCTACTATGAGCGATTTTGATCATGCTCTAACATGAATGCATTAAGATTTTATTCATTGTGATCAATGCATGAAAGTGGCTTACAACTGTAATCAGCATTTAGGAGTCAAGAGGTATGTACATATACTGTATGTAATAAACACGTGATTTGTATAGAACATACATGTACTCACACTCATAAGGAGCATACTTGTAATACTTAAGAACAAGAACAAGCACTACAAACAAGGGACAGAAGAACAAACAACATATCAATGACAGAAGGACAAACAACAGAACTGATGATGAATAAAACACATAATGAAAACACAATAAGGAACCAAGTAACAAGGACTGAGAGTAACATGATTTTGCAAAAGGAAGACAAGCAGGGAAGTAGCAACAGGCAGAAAAAGGGAGAAAGGTGTGAAAAAGGACTACCAAATATGTGGACTGTTAGGAGTAATGCTTAAAGAGGTGTGTTTTCAATGCCCATTTGAAGGATTCAACTGTATGTAGGTGGCAGATATAGAAAGGGAGAGAGTTCCATTGTTTTGCTGCACAGTAACTAAAAATCCTGTGACCATTGTTGTTCTGGTGACAGGAACAAGGAGAACTTCACATGCATAGACTTGCCTTTTCAGAAACAAGATCCCAGTGATAACAAGAAATGGAAGACTTCTGAACACACACGAACAATAAAGATGCTCTTCTAACCTATTTAGAGCATGAAAACTTCAATTTGAATCCAACTTTATAAACTCATGTATGACTATAAAATTCACATCTGAATCAAGAGCAAAATCTTAACAATATTCTTATTCTTAACAATATTTAACCTTTAACAAGCCCAGAACACAAAAAACTACATGACAGATTAAAGGAAAAACCTAGCTGGTTAAAACCAAAGATCCCTTAAAGAGAAAAATTTGAAATTTATCAAAAATTACATAAATGGCACACTTTCTGACTTAAAACAAAATGTTTTTCCTTTTTAACAATGGTTATTAATTAGGACAGCTTATCATCATGACTAGGTGAAAGGCACATAAAACAAAGACCCTGCAAAATATTAAACTGTATACAAACCTACAAGGATACTGCTTGTAATCAACTGAATCGGAATACTTTCAATCTGAATACTTAGTACTAAGTTTCAGCATGAACACACAAGTAAAAAGCATAAAACAGAAACCAGCATGGAAAAAGATAGCTATAATCATAATGAGACAGCAACTAAAAAGACTACATGAAGCAGTATTTATTCCCATTAACTGGAGCAGTCAATGGGCTCTTGAGTGCCATGATAACGATTATACATGATTCTGTCCAAAGCTCTCTCTGAGTGATATGTTTCCACTGACAAGCAAATGTTCTGGTATATGGACTAAAAGCTCCAGCTATGCAATCTACGCCCACATGGTCATCGAGGCAGCAAGCCCAAAACAGCAGTGAGGGAAGAGCAAGCTAAGTTGCATGAACCACAGCTTTATGATGCTTATCTGACTGATTCTTCCATCTGATCACATCTCACTTTCTCCTGCTCTACTCCACCAATGATCAATTCTGACAGGCATTTTATTGCACTTTCCACATTGTTTTACAGGCCTCAATCAGTTATTTACAGCTAATAAACTGAATATCACTTCCTTAATGCATTACTAATTCTAATTATGGAGGAAAATCTCTTACTTCATAAGAAGAGTCTTTGTATGGTTTCATACTATTTCATATTAGCAAGAATTACAGCTAGTTTACTAAAAGTGAAATCTGGAATTATTGCAACTTCCCTCCATTATCAGTTTAATATGCTCCAAGTCATTCTTACATGGATGTGAAACTTGGACCCTGACAATGGACTGGAAAATGAGAACAGAGACCTTAAAGATAAAATGTTAGGAGAAGACCAATGATGAATTGCATAACAGACAAATCACTGGGTCCTAACCAAAAATCTCTAGCCATACTGAAATTATTGAAATGTCAGTGGCAAACAGTTACTTAACTTTGATCCTTTACCCTACGTAACACCTCATGTGTTTCTACACGTCTTCCTCAGTTTTCAGATTTTATTCTTCAATTATTTTTTTTGCTTGCCTTAAAGCAATATCACTTCCAGTTTCACTTCTCTTTGTCAGGGCTTTCTACTGAGGTTCTTAATCCCTGAGATGCTTTATCTGCCACAGTTTGGCAAGCAGGTGGTGAAGGATTCTCAGTTTATTTCTTGCTCCTACACTGCCTTGAGACTTTTTGTTTTCTTGCACAGCATTGTCTGAAGATGCTGCTTTGGCCTCTTGCTCTCAGCTTTCTGTATGGTTGTGTGTCTAACGACTTCTCTGTCTTGAATCAGTGAGAAGCAGCATCACAGCAAAAGAAAAGTGAGGAGGGAGAGCAGATAATGCAACATTTTATACTGATGAAGTATCAAAGCTCAAGCATCTTTGCCTGTTGTTTTTTTCCCATGGAGCCATGGTTCTAAGGAACTCAAGATCAACAACTTTTGTCAGGCAAAAAAAGAAATTAGAAAAAAATTGCACATATACTGTCTGGATTAAAAAAAAATTAAGCATAGTTCCAAATATTGGTCAAACAAGCCTACAACTTCACAAAAGGTTAAGCCTTGGTCTTGGCAAACCACCAGCAGTTCAGAAATATGTATATCTGTAGTACATGTATGACGAAACCTGCTGATGATAGTAAACTTAAAATTAAACTAAAAAACTAGTGAAAAGGTAAAGAGTTCCATGGCCTAATTGATATTAGAAAGGGGAATGCAAGTAGTTTACGGTGTTCAGGGTATGGCATATGGAAGATAGAGCCCAATTCTCTTTCCACTACCTTTGACCTTCCCTGATAAATCAGATATTATTTTTTGACTGACAGCTGTGGGAGGATGGGGTATCTTCCAGCACCAGCCCAGGCAGTAAGTGAAATCCCTATCCAGCAAGCAACAGAACCTCCTAAATAAGAGTGCTTAAAACAATAATTTACTTACTCATTAAAATGATAGCAATATTTTGACAAAGGTGTGTGCATTCATCTTCATTTCTGGGACTTGGACAAAACAAATGATCTGTATGCATTCTCATTCTCCATCTCTCTCTTCTTTCATAGTCTCTCATGTATGCGTACACATGCAAACTAAAGTACAAACACATACACAAATGTATGTATGCACGTCCACACACACAAATAAAACATGAACAATCATTATTGTTTACAAAAATCAGTATTAATATTTCTACAGTTTTAAAGTATTCCAAACGAAATGCCTATCTCAGACACTCAAAGTTTAAGATTCTGTCAACTGTATTCTCACAGGCTTTTAACATAACAATCAGCTACAGTCCAGTTCAAAGGTGTTTAAATATATTCTTTCTTTTTCATTTACAGAATTTTTTGTTCTGGTCATGCAGCCTGCTTGCTTGCCTTGACATAGAAGATGAAGTTTTAACTGCCGAGAGTATTCGATGCCCTGGTTCTCCTCAGTCCTGTGATGCATTACTAATATTTGTATACCACACGTGCCGCAGGTTCCACGCTTTCACCTTGTTTTGCAAGCTCATTCTGCAGCCGTTCAATTTCCAGCTCAAATTTTAATGTTTCAGTCCGAACATTTTTTATTTTTAATGTCAAGAGTGCATAGTATAGTTCGTCAGATGTGGGCCTCTGGAAGAAAGGATCTGACTTATTTTTCCCTCTCAATCCATCTGAAATGGCCTCCCAGATAGAAGCCCTCTTAGAAGATAGGTGAGGCTCTTGCTGATCAGATCCGTCTACAATGCAAAAGCACAGACATGATGGTCTGAGATACTTAAGCATCAACAACCAGCAACATGTGAGCAGAGAAATATGGAGATAAATTGAGCATATTAATTCCCTCCAGATTTCGGGTGCATATTATGCTGCTTACTGGATGGAGAAGACCTAGTAGTCAGGAGCTAAAATGCTTACAGCTCTTTCTATACAGTTTGCACCCACAAATCCAAACGTCTTCACAGCTACAGCTCAATTGCATCAATACATCCCTAATGAATGAGTTAAAAAGTTACCAACTGAACCGACTACTAGGTTTTAGCCATCCAGCTACCAGTGGTGTACTGTACACACTTTCCCTGGTCCTTAAGGTTAATCTTATTTGAAACAATCCAGAATTAGAAAATGTACAAATGTCAACATTTTATAAAAGCACAACAAAAATACAAATGTTAGCCCATGTTTGAAGTTGTGTAAATTAGGACAGTGCACTCAGACTCTAATATCCATCATAGCAATGAAAATTATTTGACTAAAGTACAGTCATGTAAGACAAAGGCAGCTAAAAATCTCATTTTATGTAAATACAACTTAATGTTGGACTCAGCTTAATGTTGCATTTCACTGACTGAATTTTGCAGTGATTTAGTTAAGAATGTAAAGAAAGCCAGTAATTAAAAAAAAAAAATCAGAGAAGGGCAATGCAATGAAGCAGAAAGAAAGCAAAAAGTATGCCTCAGAAATTATGATGTGGTCTGCCCTTGATGAACTGCTCAGTCTACAGATATCCTCTGAAATCTCAGCATAGGTACAAGCATACAAAATGGAGAAAAATCTTTCACTGTGACTGCCTACATACAAGTGGCTTGTAGATATTCCTTCATCCAACATAGGGAATCTATTGAAAGCATTCAGTTACAAATAACAGATGTAGGTTAGCTTTTCAATGGCAGTGGGCTTATAAAACTTTATTAAAACTGGTAGCCCAAGTGTTTGTCCTATGGAAGGATATTCATGCTGTCATATGATAATGAATTCCAAACAAGCAACAGAAAAGGAAAAGAGCATCTTTATGCAGATGTACATACTGCTGTCACCAAAGTCCTTTGAAATGGCAGCACCAAAATCCTGCTCTTCCTCCTTTGCTTGTTTTAAAACCGTCGTGTTGTTATTGTTACGTTTATTTGTGTCTGACACACTTGAAGTCACCACTGAGGGGGTTACGCACAAGGAAGCCCTGTGTTTGCGCACCTGAATTGTGGGCTCTTTGGGAGGACTCACAACTCGGTAAAGGCTTTCTGATGCAGACCTCTGTGCATGAGAAGCATTAGTTGCTTGTATAAGAGATGCCTTCTGCTGAGGAGGAGGTGTGTCCTTCAGAGATGCTCCTGGAAACAACATCCTGTACTGGTTGGGCCTAACAGCTACTTGTTAGAAACTCATTATACCCAACTTTCAAACTTTTTAATGCTGTATGATTCCTTTAAAGAACTATCAGCTCTAAGTCAACCTGGTACAAAAATAATTTAATATTTTAAAGTACCAACACTAATTGATGTTTGCATGTAAGTACATGCAAACATAAGCTGCAATAAAACACAAATCTTGTTTTATGTCAAATACATGAACACATACATTTGTAGAGTTTAAAAATAACATATCTTTTTGTTAAAGTGTCCCTTGGGAAAGCTACATGACTGCCTTTATTTTTCTCTTTTTTCTTTGTTCAGTTTAAGAGTGCCATAGAGATTATGTGTACCTGTGTTTGTTATAAAGGCATACACTGAATTTCAACACATATTTCATATTTGCATGTTTCTTTCTAACTATGAATATATGTAATTTCCTTATTCTCATATTGTGTTACTAGATTTTAGCGACCAGGCTTTATTCACCACTTGGAAAAACACAGCATCTCTGTTGGCCTATAAACAAGCCATATCTTCACCTGCCACCGCACTCCAGCCTGGTTACCAATGAAAGTCTATGTTCAGTACCATGCAGTGACAGTTATGAAATAAGCAACCACATTTAGCAATATGGTAATTTTAACTTCATATACTTCAGGTTGTGAATAAGATGTTTCAAGTATTTTTTCACCAAATGTATCATAAAAAGCATTTTAGTTAATTAATTGTCTTTATTTCTTTTATTACTTTTAAGCCTGGTAGTTGGCAACCCATTTCAAGGACTAAACCATGACAGTTTTCAGAGAATTTCCTGTCAGTTATATCAAAGATTGAGGCCTTATGTGCAAACTGATGCATGAAGAGAAATAGATAGATATCAAAGATTAAAAACTGTGGTACAGATCAATTAATGTGTCTAGTATGAGCAAAAGCAGGTTCATTAAAAAAAAAAGTTTTAAATATTCACAACCTAGTACACTGAAATGGTATGACTGTTGAGATCATCAGAACTTATTTCCACAACTCAATAATATTACTGTGGATATCATGGGAACTATACCAATCTGTGCATATTTATGAGCACATGGAACTCACTGAACACAAAAACATATTTATAATTTTAAAAATGTATAGCACCGACAACAACCCTACAGTAAACTATTATTATGGTATGAACATTCTATTCATCCATTCAACTGTGTTTTTTCTTGCTCTCTCTCACAGAATGTATTGCAGTTGAATCATTAAATGTGAGGGGTTTTCTGAGGTTCAAAGTATCCCAATGCATTAAATGTTTTATTTCAAATCTGCAAAAAACTATAGCATGTGACTGTACGCTTAACTCTTACTAATATGGTGCTTAGAGTGTTCTGCTACTTTATTCTAGGATGTGTTACAAAAAACTCGCTCTGCAAATGTATTGCAAAAATAAACTTGTATTCCAAACCAAAAGAAAATGAATAGACATTTACGATACTATAAAAGTAAAAAAAAAAAAGAAAAAAAATCACTGAAATTGAAATATCTTTGACTTAATTATGAATAATAATTTATAATGTGGTCTTTTTTATATTATAAAATATAAATATCTCTACAAGGAAAAATTGTTACGCCTTTAAAAAATACATTTTAAGAGAAAAAGGATTAAGTGCATTCAATTGTCTATAGAATACCAACAGTTTTTTTTCATTCAATTCCTGTTTATTAAAAATATTGTCATCTAAAGATGCTATGTGGGTTTATCGTTTTTGCTACTTTGATTTGGGTATAACAACAATTTGTGAATGAAAAGTGATGATAAATATAGTCTTGCTGATAGCAAACTAAAGTGTCTAAACTTTCAACCATTGAAAAGTTTAAAAAAAAGACAGAAAATGAAAGATGGAGGACTGAATTTTTATTAATATGCTTTGGTAGATTTGGTATAATTACCAAAGTATATTATCAATGGATAAAACAATTCTAATATTTGAAATAATATTTAATTTTTACAGGATATTGAAAGTTTGCTCCTTTACTGATTCAAACAAAAATGTACCATGTGTGATACTACATTAAGAAATACTTTAAAAAAATTCTGATGAGGCACTAAGCATTTGAAATTTGATAAGAATTCGATAAAATGCAACCACAAAGCAGATTAGAGTGTATTCTTTGTATAATTTCTTTTTAAATACTCTGAAATGTTATAATAACTAGCGAACATAAGAAATAAACAAAACTTCAGCTTATATTTCAAGTGGTCACATGGCTTAGACAAATAATTTTATTATTTTATCTTCCTTGTTATTATTTTTATCCACAATGACAAAGGACTTATCCTATGAATAGAAACTTTTAGTTTCAGACTCAAAATCATGCAGATACTGTTTAATTTAATAGTGAAAACACACAGCCACTCACAGCTCATAGTGACAGCATAGTGACAGC
The DNA here is from genome assembly GCF_003073045.1 of Pomacea canaliculata. Taxonomy (NCBI): domain Eukaryota; kingdom Metazoa; phylum Mollusca; class Gastropoda; order Architaenioglossa; family Ampullariidae; genus Pomacea; species Pomacea canaliculata. Next base: position 5,325,115 of record NC_037592.1, read on the forward strand.
AAAACAAAAAAAACCATGTGATCATTTGTCTTTTCTTTCTCTTTGTTTTACTCAAATATTTTGAAAACCTTTTGTACTTGAGTATAATTATATAAACTTTTGATCCCTTTAAAGCAATAAAATAAATTTTATTTTCAAAATAATCTGAGTGGCATTTTCTAGTAAGCAAAGTCTGAGGTTATAATTTTTGAAATTTAGTGGGCCGTATTGTAAGAGTTGATATCATAGCAATAATAATGCAAACATCTATAACTTACACTGCACACATCTTCCTATGGAAGCTAAAGTACGAGTATTATGGTGCATGCAGTATTAGATCTTTGGAATTTAGATGGCAACCCTACATGCTGATCAAAACATGCAAGCTCTCATTACCATTGAAAGCGTCACCACAAACTCATCTGTCTTAAAATGACATGCAATTATTAGACTAGGAAATGAATAGGTAGGCGATTCAAGGGCAGGTATCTGATGTCAGAGGTGTGCACAATAGCCCTGATTTGCATATTTACAACCCAGCTCCTAAATGGATACCTGATCCCTTGAAAAAGAAAAGAGTTGGGGAGGAAAAGGCAGCAAGGGAGATTAGACAGCAACTGTCCTCACAAAAAATGGTCCTGCAATAACTGTAGTTTCTAAAATCTCATTCCTCAACAACTGAAAAGTCACTGGATGATCTTTTTCTTTTTTCAATAGCTAGGCAGAATTAACTCATGTCTTACGAGTGTATGATGCAATGGAGCTATAGAATAGCTTGTTCATCGCAATTAAGCTCTATAGCTATGAAGACGTTTGCATTCCTTGGTGGGAATTGTAGAAGAAGTGTTAATTTTATGTTGTCTCCAGCTACCTCAAATACACAATGCAATAATGCTTAAGTTCTTGAAAACTTATTGACATGCGAGCTATATATTTCAATTCAGTAGGCCAGCTACTAAATGTTTTAACTGCATGCAGGCACCAATGAAACAAAAAGAAAAAAATCATTTTGCCTACCTTGGTTGGCAAAATGCCTCTCTAAGTCACTCTCATTCATCTGGTTTTCTTGCTGGTGCAAAGAATCGTACTGATGGCCTGTCTGCTCTGTGTCAACGTCATCATTTCCATTGGCACCAACATTATAGTCATCACTTCCAGCTGCTGCTGCACTCTTGCTTTCATGATATTCTATCTGTCAAGGAAACATAAAGTGGTTGCAAGCAGGTAATCTATGCAGCAGCACCTTGCACATATTTGCCCTTAATAAAACAAGCAGTCTTAATCAATTTTTGTAAGCTTTAACAAAGTCTTTTATACGGGAAGTATCAAGCGATTATTTAAAATTTTAAAAAAGTACCTGTTTTCTGGTAAGCTCTGTGTCCATGTCAGGTACTTCTGTACTAGTATCAAGGCGAGTCATAGAACGCTTCAGAAGACTAGTACACTTTAATGCCAGTTCTAGTGCATCCATCCAGCATTTGCCTGCAAAGAGGGAATAAATCATTTCTAAAGGCCATTTACATTTATAAAGCTTAACAGAATTTATCATCAGAGATTATATGCAATAGCACCTGACTAGGTGACATTAAAAATGCCTTGTTTGATCACCAAAAACAAACCTGTTTTGTTTTCATCTAATCTTTAAATATTTTAGTAATGTTTTTCATGACTTTTTCTCAAGAGTGGAGAAAGCTTATGTTTAACATCAAAAACAGTTGAAAACTATACAGAAACTTATTTGGTCACCTAGTACTTTATAACATAATGTTTAATTGAAAATTCCAATATACCAGCTGCTTCTGATGGAGCTCTGAAGATGCAGTAAGAATAAGGCAGTGGTTGCACAAATGCACCAATCGTCTCCCCTTTTGGTCCCTGAAAGCAGATATTGAATAACTTTTAAAATCTATTTATATTTATATGACTTTACCTACTACCATTAAACGTCAACTCAAAGTGCATTAACAACCCCCACTCCCCACACACAAAAGTGATGACCACACACATTAAGCAGACATCAAATGTACCTTACAAACAAACATTCACACTGCTGCGCACACACACACAACAGAGGTGGAGAAAAACTGAGTGCCTGAAAAAAAAAAAACACCTATCATCGGCCCTGCAAACAGGTGGCGCATCCAGAGAGAAAAGTTCTGGAGCCATGATCCAAACCCACAATACTCAATTGTCACTGTTGTGATGGCAAGTTCTTTGAGCCACCAATTCACCAATGTTAAACATTATTTATCAAAACTTTTGGTAGACCCTACATGCACATTGTAATAGAATAGCCACACAGCTACTTTCTTACTCATATAAAACATATCAACATATATGCATCATATTAAAACAAAGAAACAAACAACTTGATACCTACCTCTAGTCTATCATCTAAATAATAATAATAAAGTGAATTTCTACAGCGCTTTATCCCACCATCAAATGCTAGCTCAAAGGGCTTTACAGAGAAAAAATGTAAACACAAAGACATAAAAATACTAATAATCTCAAAGAGTTCATTGCGCTTTCAAGGTGAATGCCATCAGCATAGATGCAGTCACTATAGCTCAATTATACTACTAGTTGCAGCTGTGATTTGTAGTTGTAGTATGAGTGGAATAGTGGAGGTGGTGGCACCAATAACATAAAGTTATTCATTGTTGGTGCACATATGACGGTCATAGAGGTCACATCAACACAGTGGCAGTGAAGAAAATAGATGAAGCAGGAGACAAGATTGTTGCCAAGAGATCACAGAATCAAATCTGTGCTTGTTGACTCATGTACATCCACAATCTAAAAGCAGCAGGAAGAATGTTACGAAGAAAATGGATCGTACAGCAGAAAACGTTGAAAACCTGATGTGCTGTGATGATTTAAATCAGCAAACAAAAATCCAGGAGTTGAGATGGTGTAGATATGGTATGAGACAATTTGGCAATGAAGAGGACAATATATTTTTTTTTAACAACACGTTAGAATATCTTCTAATACAGAACTCTTCTAAGCATGCTCACCTTTCATAAACAAACTTCACTGCATACCTTTGTAGCCCAGATAGACTGATCCAGAGGATGGAAAAGTTTGAAGCAGAAGCCATCTTTTTTGGAGGGCCTTTCAAGTAGCTCACAGGTGTTTAGGAGTATGGTGCCCACCCACTGGCTCTTCTAAGATAGGGAAATATTAAAACTTTTATATTATATTTATATTATATATTATATTTTCTGCAAAAATGACATTTAAAAAAACACATTTTGAAAGAGACTGATTGTTCCATGGGTCACCTGTCATTTCGACCCGAATCATATAGTCATGGCTACTGTATCATCCCAACACCATAACTTGAATCAATTCTGGCCTGACAGACAAGTTCATCGCCGATGACAGGAGTAGATACTAATGTCAAATATTATAAAATCTACCAAGCATTCTTTGGACAAGTGCACCCACCATTTAGTTTGACTCAACAAAAATGACTGCTTGACAAAACACATTCAAAAAATAAATCACAATGCCGCATAATATAATTTTCTTAAAATTATTATTATTCTTTAGTTTGGTGATTCATATTAAGTGTATCTGAAGATCTTCAGTTAAAATCTCACAATGAATTTTTTTTTAAAAAAACCTTTATCATTATTCTTTTTGTTATTAAATGCATATGCAGTTGTTCTGTTAATATGAAACATGTTATTTCTTGGGAATTCCTTTAGCCTGGACCCGGTAAATTCAACTTTTGGTTTGGGACAATGTTGTCTTATGTAGAATGTGTGGTCATGGTGGGGTGGATTAAAATCAGGCAACAGGTCAATATAGCCAGTGCGATATGGTTTTTGGTTGAAATGACTGACCACATTCTTGTTGTCTCTTTACTAGTGCTCATCGATCGATTGTGCTTTATTAACAACCTTTTGCAGACGTCATAAAAATAAAACTGTTGTAACTGGCTGTACTTTATTGAACTTTTTTTAAAAGATCATGTTCAAAAATATAAATAGTGTATTTTAAGAGAGGGTCTTGGTCTACAATGGTTCATGTGTATTGATTGACTGCTCTTACCTGGAGTTAGTTCCCCAATAAATCTTTAGTCAAGCGTAACAATGCATACTAAGCATGACCAAGTGACAGTGAAAACAACACCCCAACAAAGGCATTATGATATGATTTTTAATAGCTTTATTTCAACATTTAAATAAATGAATTTGAATTTATAGGTGTTCAAAGTTTGGTTTAATGGAAGGAAAGCAGATTGGTTGATCTTCATACTATGGCCCCTCTCACTTATGGTAGATTTTGGAAGATTTTAGAGAGTCTTAACAGGCAGGTTTTACTGTATAACACTGTAGTTACTTTGATCTAAAAAGTCTGCATTTGACAACACTGAAAGCTGACCTTCCTATACCATTCTTTGAAATATCTTACAGCTCTCCAACTCCAAGAAAAGTACAAATTATAACAATTATTAAATGGCTTAATTTTCACACAGATTTGTGAACATCATGCTTGACTAGCTTGGTTTTGTTTGTTGTGATTAAACTTTGAAGTCATTATAGGGGTGTGATGCCTGGTGTCTATAATGGGTATTTGACACCCTCCAGCACATGACCTGCAGGTATCCACTGCCTCCTTGCTGCTTTGACCCATTCCATCTAGACCTTTTCAGTGTGTGAGCATGTGGCTGATGTAAGCCTTGCTACCAGAAAGTTCAGGAGAGAGAGAGAGTGCACATACATCCCTAGTAGATACTAGATGTTCTTTGTACATTGTATATAAAAACCCTGAGAGTGTGTGAGATGTTCATCTTTTGAACATCAACTGGTACAGTGGGCTTTGTGTCTAACCCTCCCTCCCCTGTCAAGAGCAACAACAAAACCTCCCTAAAGACTTTTCTGCTCATGTACCAAGCAATATAGTGACTTCTTAAACAGAAAAACATGACCGCTGCTAATTTTCATTTAGCAAAATTTTATGACACTCTACTTTATAGCATGATGAATTTTTGGTCTTAGTCACAACATCTAGGTTGCACTCTAAAATGTATAGTCATAAATGTTTGCAATTAAAAAAAAGCAATAGAAAACAAGAGACAACATGAGAAAGTAAATGGCAAGAATAAAATCAAAAACAGTGTAAGAATGAGACAGAAATATTGAGAGAGTGATACATAACTTTTGCCATTCTGGATATAGAGACATTAGTCTCATGATCTATCTAATCTGATCTGTCTTATCTTCAATGCAATATCCTAAAGAACATCCTGCAGCCAAAGAAAGGGAGGAAGGGTCATGAGGTTAGAAAAATATGATGAAACGTGTGAAAGACAAAGCAAATAAGAAAAATAGTTGTTTAAATAAAAAAGATAGGCAAAGATAGGGACAGTACTCTAGCCTTTAAAAAAAACCTCGTTAGCCACTTTTCTATTCAAATTGTACTAAAACTTTGCTTGGCCCAAAATGTGGCATAGCAAGTTATAACAAAATTTGTCTTTAAATGTGCCTCGCTGTTTGTGTTGAATTTGGTGAAAATGCTGGGAAAGACTTGTAAAGAAGAACACAAATGCTGCTAGAAGGCAGACCCACTCACCTTTTGTTTGTCACTTTTATAGAGTATAAGAACCCCCGGCTTCAGAACACACCACAACTTGGTCCATGACTTTAGGGTGCCGCGTACCTTTAGCCAATCACCTAGCAACACCACTGAGGGATCAGTAATGGTGCTGAGAAGTTCTTTGGCAGCTTCCTTCTTCTGACTTCGGTAAGTCTTCTTCTGGGCCTACTCCAATACAAACTCCATTGTCATAATTTTAAAGGCAGTTACAGATCTACAGCATAAACTACTAGCTTTGCTATCTGAATTGCTTTCACAGTGAGGTCCTAGATTAACTAGACAGTGATTTACATCAATGATTTCACTGGTTATAAAAGAACATTTTATTCTGATAAACAGATAAATCAAGATATATATATCTCTCTTGTACACATATAAACAAATATAAATATATAAACTCTGTCACTTTGCACATCACGTTTCAGGCATGAAAATGCAAAAGTGACAGTGAAAAATATATTTTAAAGCACAAAACTAGGTTATGTCAGCTTATGGACAATAGATTAATAGATTTTAATAAACAAAACTAATAACTAAAAGATTAACAAATTTTCTTTTACTTGCGATGCCCCCATATGAGAGTAGAGAAACTTTAAAAAAATGACCACCTTCACACCGCCCCTTGTCAGCATGTTGTGCCCCCAGAGAGACACACCCCACAGGCTGAGAACTGCAGGACTAGTGCATCAGTTTGGACCATTGAGGACCAATCAATTGCAGACACAACTAATTGTTACTAATTATTAACAATGATTTATTTCAACTGCCTAGAGTGCAGATAAAAGTAGAAATTCTTATATAACTTACCTTATATGACTCCCTCTTAGAATTTTTTGTTTGAGAAAATGATTGTGACATAGTCCTCTCAGGTGAATTCTGCACAGACAAACATAAGACTCCTGTATGATAATGAAATGGACTCACATGCATTCTCATACACTAGCAAACTATGCATATTATATATTGCATATGCATATTATAAAAAGATCACTACATGAGAAAAGGCTAAAAAGCTTATCCACATATGATTTTCCCCTAATCAGTTTACAGCTTAAAGCTCTCACACTTTAAATGGACACTTTCACTGCAGTGCAGCAACATCAACATGGTTGTAGTCCAGTTCAGCCTTCAGTGAAACTAACAGTGTATAAAAGGGATTTAACTTATGCTGGACAGCTTGTTAGTGTAGTATCTCTTTGAAATCTGAACTCAGTCATGTAAAATGATAGGAACTGTACTTTTTAAAAAAAAATTTAATGTGGTTTGATGATCCCGTTTCAAAGATTATTTTCCTTCAAATGGAACAAATGCCTTTTAACTGATTTTTGTGTTTTACATGACAGCAGATGGAATTTTATGGGTAAGGGGATGATAACTAGTTTATTTATATGTCTGTATTTAGGTAAAATGGATCAGTATGTCTCAATGGCAAACTCTTGAACAACATCTCTTGCAAATTAGTGTACTGTGAGAACACTTCAGCAAATATATTACATGTAAGCCAACAATCTGTACGACGTTTTTGGGTGAGCGGTAATATGTGGAAATACAGCCTGCTGTGTCTTTACACACCAGTGAGCTTGATCTCTTTCAAAACCACAAGGGTATCTGACAGCCAGTATTAATTTACTGGCTTCGTACGCGCTGCCTCTCGACGCTGGACGCCCGTCTGTTCGCAGGTATAGTAACGTGTGAACGCAGTGCTGTGCGACAGGCCGTTCGAGGACGCCACAGCTACACGGCCGTTAGCTCACAGCTAGCACACGCTGGCGACATGAAATGGCCAAAATTGGCCAAGCTTGGCTAAGTGGGCGGGGATAGAAAAGTCCCCCCTCCTCCATCGGAATTGTAATCCAAAATCGGAGGCGGACGCTTTTAGACATTGAAGTGACAGTGGTCATATAGTAGGATACCGAAACCTCCACGTCACAGTTGTCCATTCAAATCACCTTGTAGAGGTATAGTTGAGGATGCATTTCGTTTGTGATGACTGAGTACAGCTGTGTGCAAGGTATTATTTCCCCAAATCTGAGCGAATACGCATTCCTGTGCTTGAGATTTAAACCTACAAACATCACAGTGCAAGAAAGTGGAAAAACTATATATCCCACTTTTTCACAGATACGCCTATAATTAACATAAAGTCTCAGCCCTTCCATTAAATGTATGGATTTTGGCAATACAGATGCATGTGTACTTCACAACGCCACTTACACCTACCGTCACGTTTTCATTTCAACTACTTTGTGGTGCCTAAAATATGTAACTAATGAAAAAACTTACTGTAAAACCTGACGCCGATCCCCCTTTAATGGAGGAGGAGTCATCCATGGAACCTGCAAATTAAAAATAACAAAACATGTTGATATTATAAAATATTACATTATTAAAGTATTAAAAATATTTGTTCGAAATTATAAAAAAGTACTTTTGAGTGAACCCTATAGCATTTATAGAAAGGAAATAAACGTTTGCGACTGCGATGTGCTTAAAGCCCTTCTTAATCGAGAAGATGTCGATCGTTTGACTAAGTTTGGCAACGCAGTGCATAAAGGCTTTTTCTCCATTTAACGATCTTAATGAGAAGATTTTATGTAGGAAGCTACCAAAAACCAACATCGTGACCGCTTCAGTTTACAGTAAGGGATTTTTTTTTTTTTTTTTTTTGGTCTCTCGTTTTCCTTCGTTTCGCGAGCTTTCAGTCTTAAGGTGAAATTACATTAACGGACATGATTGTATGAAGGAAAAGTCTGTCTCGATACATACATGCTGTTGGACCAGACTGTCTAGTAAATGTGTATATAAATTTCTGATGTTCTACGAAAACACGAGTCACTAACAGACTTCTTTTATGCGTACCACGTGACCAAATGTAAGTTTACTCTTAACTCTACATCCATCATACTCTCTTTAACACATTTTGCACAAACACATTAACATATAAATAGAGAGAAACAGAGATAAAGAGAACGAGTAAGAATGCCAGGCTAGGACAAATTTTTGCGAAAATTTCCGTTTTATATACGATGAATAATTAAAAGACAGTATAATGATAAGCTGGTATGCAGTGCCTAAAGTCAGGAAGAAAAATCTCCCTTTGCTCCAGGCGTGCACCTCTCACACTCCGTGCGCGCGTGTAGGTATGTCAGAACGTGTACGCGTTGCAGGAAGTTTTGGGTTAGTCCTTCTGACAGGCTCATTGTACTGTAATGTCCACCCGTCCTGGGCTTCGCATGTTTCAAAACAAACTGCGATGCTTCTGTCTCGACACGCACTCTCTCTCTCTCAAACACACAGGTGCTCCCTTTTATCAGCCCTTAAGAAACAGACTTACGACCAGCAGGCTTCTTGTCCAGCATGTCCTGCCAGGAGAATGCGTGAAGCAGTTTTAGTCGACGGTGGTCTACCACCCGCTCGCTGTCGTCGCTCGCTACAGGTCGGCCGAGCAAGGGTCGGGCACTGCGACTTCGCTTACGTTTGTGTCCAGTTAAGACGCACAACAATTTCTCGCTGCCACTGAAGGTACTTATCTCTACGCCGTTACACAGCATGTTTACTCCGCAAGCTCCCTGATCAGCTACTGTTCACTCTTAATATTTCTCCACTGTGCTCATGCTCCTGGGTTCTCTGGACTGGGGAAGCCAGGAGTGTCGCAACCTTCGACCCACGCACGTTTCCTTCCACGTAAGACTCCTCCCATCCGCAACCTGCTTTTTTTTTTTTTTTAAATATACTGGATTTGAAGAAGTGGACGAATGATGGAACTGAGGATGAGGGAAGAGTAACAAGAGATTCCACTGTTTCCAGAGCTGCCTGTTTTTCAGACAACTTCGCCGGTTTGCTCTCTCCTCCTCTCACTGCAGTCAACACTGTGCACGCGCACGCAGCATCCTCCGATAAAAATGCGCCTTCGGTACCGACGAGATGACACTTCGATTTCCTGGCGCAGATAAACCACCTCGGTATGGAGGAGCCCCCCTCCGCCGCTGAGACACCTGCACGAAAATGATCGCTGTCTCACAGACCTCGCGTGCGCGTTGCACAGACCCGCCGTGCCTGACCACGCTGCGACGCAACGGTGCACGCGGGGATGGGGAGGTCGGCGGCTAACTTTCATCGCAGACCGACCGACACTCCTAAAACAACGAGAGAGAGAAAAACACAAAGTATCTGCGTGGCGGGGAGGTTGTGACAAAAGGCCCTTCGGAGAGAACTGACCGACAGATTTGTCATAAAATACCACAGCGGCAACAAAATACTGCCATTATCGAGACATCTCCCCGACTGCACAGATAGGAGTGGAGTGGGGCGGAGGGCATGAATGGCCTGACGAAAGCTGGCACTGATGTAAGACGGCCTCCACTGAAATGTCTCTTCCCCTTTCCTTCATTCCAAAGATGGTGACGAAGAAAAACGTAACTGAACACCTTAATCTATATTGGCAGTTCTTTATGCTAACGAAAGGAGTGACGCAATGACGGTCAGACGAACGAACAAACGCGCATATTGACAGTAAGAAAATTACACAGAGAATGAGCATAAAAAAAGTAAACTGCAGAGACGAAGTGCTGGCTACATCTTATACTCTATCCCCCTTGAGCTAATCCTTTTCAAATCCATCTTTCAAAACGAAGTGTCCTAACGTGTTAGGCCTGTGATGGTCTTGATTCCTTTTCTGATAAAAGATTCAATGAAAAAAATCATGTGCGCATTGTCAACTAATTGTTTCTTAAACAGGACACCCTGCCGAGCATCGCATTTTAGACAATGCCTAAATCAATGTGACTCGTGGAACACACTAAAAGCAATTTCCTGCTGGTAATAAATCACTACAGAACTTCAGAAAGCCCGCTATCCCTATAAAAATGATCGTCGTCTTACAAAAATCCTGTCGTGTCATTTCTAAAAATACACGCAAAGGTAAAGCTAAGGACAGAGAGAGATTTTTTTTCTTCTTGTTCCTAATCACCTCCAGTGGAGCATAGGGCTGAGAGAGAGATAAAGAAAGTGAAATATTCTTTATTGATAATAAGAGCATAGCTGAAGGAGGGTGTAAACATCTGGTCAAATTCATTCTACATCATATCAGAACCGTTGTAGTCACAATCTAATTATAAACCAACTTAAATATGCATATGTACTCATAGATACAGATAAATATACACATACCACATGTTGAAACAGTATGTAGTAGTATACCCATTCAAACACAAGATCCCTACTCATACACCATCACCACCTATCTCACACATATATGAAAAGTCATTAGAACGCAAAAGAGAGAAATACGTAGAGAAAGGGCGAGAGGTAACTGGAGGCTAAACATGACAGTCCAGCCATCACTGGATCTGATGCCATTAGGTGAAAGGGCAAAGGACAAACCGTCACTATGTAACGGTGGTTCAATCCTCAATCCCAAAACAGCGTAGGCGTTATTTTCCTCCCTTCACTTCTCAGCAAGTCCAGCACCCCCTGGCGCCTGTTGTCCCACCGTTTCCCTTGCCCCCCGCTCCCCCCTGTGATCAAGAGCGAGGAAATGAACAAGAGCACGATTTAGGAAAGCAGTAGCCGGATAATGGAGTTTGCAGCAAATTACAAAGCACGCATAGTGGCAGTGAAAAAAGAATGACCGCGAGCACAAACAACGTTATCGCCAGCAGCCAGACACAACATTTGCCCCACAGCCAGCCCTGCTCTATGGTCCGGCAAAAGGTAGAGGTCACGTCAGCTGCTGACAGGCGCACGCGTGACGAGATCAGTAAACACGCCTTCAGTCCCTCGTGAACTCAGCTGTCGTCTTCATTTGCTGCTGCCAGCCTCCTCTGTGGTATTTGTCCCTAAAGAGCATCTCCATGTTTTCTCGACTCTGCTAATGTTCCAGTGATATTAACATGCTATTTGTGGCTCTCATTCCCCCTTCCTTCTTCCACGACCAGCACCACCTAAGCGTCATTTAATTCGTCTCTGTTCAATTCAGCATTCTCACAGCTCCATTGCCCCCTCCTTTCCCGGTTACACACACACAAACTCTCCTGATTCTTGTGGAAGCAAGTCTTGGAAACCATTTCTGTACCCCAGGGAATGAGGGCAGGATATCTTATTGAACAGATATTGTGAGCAGGCATATTACCAATACAACGACGGAACGTTTCCGTCTTGACAATGAGAGGTGTCAAAAGGTAATTTTAATTCAGTTGGTTGATTTGATAGGACTGTGCTTCTATGCAGCGGCGATTTCGCTCTTATAGAAGCAGGGGAAGGAGCAATGAGGGAAGGGATGAAAGGGGAGAAAGAGTACCCAAATCCCTTCAATCTTGACAGCCGGGGAAAGGTGTCACATCCACAGAGAGCCTCTGAGACGAAATCTGAACCAACCACCTCCCTTTAGCGGCGACAAGCTACCGTGGTACCCGACCATCCCATGGTAAATAACTCTTTGCAGGAACGGTTTAAACACATTTTAATCGCATCATATCCCCCCAAAAAACAAAGCACAAACAAACCAACCCCGCTCCTATCGATCAGGAAAAAAAAATATCCTAATTCCCCACAAAAAACCTTGCTGTTAAGCACGCACTTCAGTTTCTAGTGCTACCGAATCTGTGGCTACCATCCCAGTTCTCACATTCAGCACGTGAACATGGGGCTTCTCCGACTACTTTTTAACAGTCAACAACTTTGTGTATGCCCCTTCCACGTCATAGAAAGTTTTTAATTTGTAACATACGCTTAAATAAGCGGGGTTTGCTGCTAAATATAGGTAGTTTAATTAATAACTTCTGCTTAGTCAACTGCAATCTGTTATATCTGAAAATGATGAAAACCGACTATGACGGTTTGAAAATATCACTTATATAGAGAAATTATTACAATAGGTAAAACGGCTTGCAAATGCATTTATTAAAATGATAACTTTTTACACTGATTTTATCCCAACCCCCTTCTTTAGTTTCTTGTCACTTCCCATCAACAAGAAAAGGCATTAGCTAAGCTTCCTCTTTTTCAGACATCAGAAGCATGTTTCCGCTGCACTCAGGCAGATTATCCCAAGGTATCGGGCCAAAAAAGACAGCATAACAGGGATGCATCTCTGTCCGCCAACATCTATCCTAGCAGCGTGTTCACAAGGGACGGGTACACGCAAGCTGTGAAGAGAGCGCCCCGCTGCTAAATAAGTCCGTTCCTGATAGAAATGACAACACCACCACAAGCGGAGGGAGCGATGTCGGCATATGTGGTGCTGCGACTGAGAATGGTGACGCGGCTGAGAATGGTTGGATGAAGCTGTACAGTCAGAAATGATTTTCTACGAGGGCGGGGTAAACTTTAAGTAGGCATCTGATGCGGCTCTGCCACAATGTGAGGAAGTAATAATCATAGCGCTTTACAAATGACACTAATTATAAAAATAGTAAATCAGTCCTCGTTTTACATGCAGCAAGGCCTTGGTCATTGTTCACGGAGTGAAAGTAGGAGTGCGAAAGACACACCCGACTTGCAGTCCATACTTCACGCAGTCCACCTGCAGTTTACTAGCTAGTAACGAGGTTAAAACGCATGAAGAATCCAATGGTACACCCGACTTTGTTTTCCTGTCTGTCTAAAGAACATTTCTGCTCAGCAGCTCTTCGCTGGCGCTGAGGCCAGTGGAAGGTGAACGCTTCACTATGGCATGTTTGTGCTGGTAATCAATCAATGACAGCAGCAAACCTGGGACCTGATCAACAACACATTCGCTAGAATCAAAGGTCGTCCATCGCATAGGTGAGTGCAGCTCGGTCTTCCACTTACAAAAAAAAACAACAACAACAAACAAAACAAAAAACAAAATGCAAGTATACGACTTCGACTGCAGTGTCTTGTCCGAAGGTTAAAGGTCAACTTTCTAATCAACTCCCCGCTGGGAATGACGTTTGCCGTCACCTTCTGCCCCCTGATGACAACGCCAGCACTAACGATACACCGTAACTGAAAGCTCTGTAGCATTCATTCAGGAAACGGCTGCCTTCACTTAATCTGACCTGCGAAGCGGCACTCGAACTCCGTAATGAACTGTATTTTCTTGTATTTTACGACAGCCAGACGATCGATATGACGTCATGGGCACATTCGCCCGCGCCTGATGCTGACACGAGGGACTTGGGGGTGTTTATCCTATATTTGATTGTATCTCTATATTTAATAACCAGTAATGACGAGATATCAGTGCTCATGCCCGATTGATTACGCATACATTAATGTAATAAGACCTTCGACCTAAACTTACGTTTTCAGACCACCACCACCAGCCACCCCTCACCCCGGGCAAATTCTCTTTAGGTAAATTGGAGCCCTCTTCATTGATTTACACGATGATAAACTCTGAACATGCTAACTGTGCCGTCCCCTGTAAAGAGGAACTAGTGGTCGGAAAGCGCACCCACACATACTCCACACGTGTGCATCCATTTACCACACACTGTTCAATGTTCACTAGCAAAACTGCTGAGACGAAAGCCTAACGAGTTAGTAGCTGATCGAAAATGACCATGGTGATGAAAATAAGGGCAGTTTCGAACTCATCGCGAGCGAAGGGCACGCTCTCATCTCTTTATATATGAACAGAGCGATAAACCACGATCGGAGCAAGATCAACAACCTCAACTGCAAGTGACGGCTCACAAAATTATAAGGAATAAAATCCCCGCAGAATGAACGTAGTCAAACAATAACAGCAAAAAACATCAGTAAAGTTCAAGCAATATCTTATGCTCAAAAGTAGATTGCACCATCCGTTTTGTGATGACACGCTTGTTTGCATTAAGTTTTGTTACTATGTTAACATATGATGGTATCGTGATATCGCTAGCTAGCCACTTACCACCGAAGCTCTGCTTCGTGTCCAGCTTCATGCTTGTCTGGATTAATGACCAATGGTGTGCGATGGCTGGGAGTGAGTGGGAGCATAATGACATCATGGCAGCTACAAATTATTTCTCGGTGTTGCCATTCAGGGATTAAGGACGCTAAATACAGCAATTCGTGCTGTGGACATGGGGGGCTCTATGGGACATTGGACAGACGAAGCTCATCGATTCCTCAACAGTCTTCTGATGATGAGGTGGATCAAGGGACAGAGAGGGGGTGGTCAGCGTAACACTGCAACACTGATTTCTCGGCTGGATCGTTAAGCCAGATAAACTTGCGTGCAACTTTAAAGATCAGACTGCTTACAGCTGTCTACAGTGTCGTCTGCGACAAAAGATCGAGGACCTAAATTTGTTTCGCGCTGGAGATGAGCTGTCTGAACTATTTCGATCTCGTACAATGACGAAATCGATATTTTTAGTGGTCATCTTGCAGTGCTCATAGCGTAGTTCTCTCGTATATTTGGCTTCATTCTGGTTGTCATTAATCCACCCCGGAAGACATGTATGCATCCCACCCATCGAGTTCCTAAACGGAATAGCTCACTGGGGTATCTTCTCATGAGATGGTATGTTTAACAAAGAAGTGTCTGCTATCTGGTCTTCGATATCATAATTATATAAAGGCATTCAAAGGGATATAAAACCGAATCAGGTTTCTTAGAAAGGTGTATTTCTCTTGCTTTAAGTTTGGCAAATCGGTTCGCTCCTTCATTTCCATGGACGCCCCTGTGTACTAGAACCCATGCCGATGGCTTGCTTTCTTCCACTGTTCCTAAAGTATTTTATTCTGTGATACCGACCATCTCTACAAAAATATTTTGTACGGAATCATTTGTGAATTAGTATCATGAAAAGATTTGTGAAAAGATTTTATTTCTCGAGGCTCCAACTTTGTACAGATGCCTGAAAGTGCCAACATCAAAGTATGCTGCATGTATAAGGGTGCAAGAAGACGATACCGGTTAGCTTCAGTCTAAGTGAACTAATGTCTGAGATCACAAAAGATGGCATTTACCATCTATAAGGTACCATCTACCATTTATAAGGAGATGCATTAGGACTATACGACTGAGAAAAGTGGGCTAAACGTGCTAAAATAATCTCTACCGAGCGGCTCGTATCATTGTGACCAAAGCATAAGTAGTGGATATGTGTGGCAAAAAACAAGAGAACCAAGAATAATGTATTAAGACCAGCACACCTTATCTAACAAAATTAATATCACCCCAAAACTTTCCACCAGCTTTAAAGCTAAAATGAATTGTACGTCGCGCCAAAAGAGAAAACGGCAAACGTGACTTCACCGTGCGCCAGTGAGAAGACCGAGACTTGCTCTTACCTGGCAATAGCCGACTGAACTGTCAACAGAGGCAAAGAGAACATTTTAAGAATTCTGTCGAAAACCCACCAGTTCCATACTTGTCATTTCACCCCTCCCCTTTGTCTATCAAGTACCCAAGTGATATCCAGCCCCGTAGAGAGAACCATACTCGTACAGGTAGCGACTTCCTAAGTAAAAGTTTGAAGGCAGTGCAGACGGTGTCTTTTTCCTCCTAATCGATGCTCATGTCATGCAGACGGCATTTCTTTGCACAACTCGGCAGGTGTTTCACAGCGGCAAAGCTGGAGCCAGTCACGAATTCGCGAATCAGTTAACTTGCTTTTTGTTCTTTCACCTTGCATAAAAACTTACTTTCGAGATGCCAGCTCATAAGTCACAGTTTTGATCATTCGGGGATAGTAAAAATGTTTGTGCAACTCACATTTTACACACATTGACCAACAACTGGTCAATACGTTCAAGGCTGCTTCCTCTCTCTCATTAGTTTAGGTTGGGGATAAATGATTTCCATCAACTCCGTTACTGTACTTTGACGAATAGTGACGAATCCGAACTACGTTTTGTATTTATCTGTTCCATTTATTAAGATTTAAGCGAACAAAAAGATTCATTGATACCCATTCTGTTATAGGTTGATTATTTTATGTAGACTAACTCCAATTTGACATGGCAGTTTGCATTTTTTCGCAATAAAGTATTAATAAGAGAAATAATGATATGTTGCACACTAGAGGGGTTGTGTGTACATGTACGGGTGTAATTTTTATATGCACGCGTGCATGAGAATCTGGCTATTTGTTTTTAACAGGGATACCGTATATTCTTCCGATTTTACATCTTATTTAACTATATGAGTCATGTTAATATTGTTATACGAACGATAGTTCTCGACTGTATACACTTTATTTCCTGACAGCCAAAACAAATTGCGTTAAGGTTGTAACCTAATTCATGATGATTACTATTATTATTGATGCAATTGCTTTCTTGCTGTAAATCTTGTACAATGCACTAGTAATAAAAATTAATTTTAATCTTAATTTTATATTTTCACTTGCCCTTTTGAAAGGGGCTCAAAGCGAATATAATCCAACTGAGACTGATCAATAAGAGTTCGAGCTCTCTCTTATTTGATACTGAATAGGTATACTGCTGTAACCCAGAACCTTACTTGTTACATATCAATTTGCTCTAAGATAGTTTTTCAGCTTCAGTTTTATACTATAGAACAAGTCTCTCAGCTACTGTTGATACTTTAATCTGTTAATTTTATTTTTCGCATTCGACACTCCAGTCTATGAAAATGATAATGATGAAGATATAAATGATGATGGTTGTTATTGTTCACTTCGCCCTAGAAAATGGCTTGGGCCTATTCAGCAATAGTTTTGTGGGTGGGAGAAACAACGTGTAAGAATTTTACAAGTTTTAAATTGGTCCTTTTAAGTTTCTACCATTCTGCTGGGGTTTTTTTTTTTCCATTCATTCTCACTTGTTTTAAAGATAAACCCTCGACCCGTCAAAACATGTTTTGCTAAAGCGATTCACTGGTTTGCGTATGTCAAGACAATCAGCGAGGTACACTGGAAGTAGACTTATTTTTACCCGCTCTCCTCCCAACTATCTTTGCAGTTTTCTTGAAGATTCCGCCCACTCCTACTCTTGACTTCCTCCAACCAAAGAGGGTATCCTCTTCTAAAAGCATGTTATCCTCCTGATAGGTAAGCGCCCACCACTGGTACTCGGGCTGCCCGTGTCCGCGGGAGGACTGCAGGCGCGTCCTTCACCAGATACTGCAGACAGCAGCTTTGATGTAAACACCACGCAAGGAGACTGTGGAAGGGTGAGCGCTACCTCACCCTCCGTCTAAGCGGAAAACACCAGGCGCACTGGGGCATGCTGGCACCTCCGCCGGAGCTTGTTTTGGTCCCGTTTAAAGAGCATTTTGAGCGCGTAATCGATAGCTTCCATTAGATGCTCGTGAGTAATGACTACTGTCGGGACCTGTTATGGTGCTGGGATCTTAGAAGAACAGTTTTTAGGGAGCTGCATTTCTTATGACATCACATTACTTTTGATATGAGAGTAAAATAAGAATCTTTCCTTGAATGTTGCAGACCGATTCTAAAACAGAGGGACTTTAGCCATTTTTTCCAAGTTTTAAAAAGGTCTGAAATAAAAGAATCTTCAACACAAATCAACACACATCAAGTGGCGATAAATGCTCGAATAGAAGAAAACTAATCTTCATAAAAAATAAAAAAAAAAAAACAACGCACTGGCTGCTTCATTTTCTCTTTAGAACGGTATCATAGAATGGATGCAGCAGAAAGAAAGGGCTCAATGCTGTTTTGTTTTTTTAAAAAGCTTTCAACCAATTATGTGCATCACACAGTAAGGAACACTTGTCTGTAATACCTGCTTTTGGGCCGAGAAAAGTGTGTGCGTTCGTTTTGAGGGCAAACTTAATAAGTGAACCACTAAGGTATATTCAATCTTATCGTCACTCAATCTTGTTGGGACTACAGTAAACATGTCAAAAATGCAAAAGTAAATATACGGACCAGGTCGCAGCAATGGTCTTGTGGTCTTCACACCGCATTAAATGAGAACTCTTTGAGCCTGAGGTCAGTTAACAAAATAACATATTCAAAACAGGAAGCAGTAATCGTGTCCAGATAACAGGCCACTAAGCTGCTGAGACATCCTAGTCTAATAATCGCACTGTACCAGTTCAGATTTTCCTTTATCTTCTTCCGCTTCTCTTCTCGCTATAAGCTAGTGCAAAGATTACATCTTCCACCCACTTCCCCCCAGATGTTGCTGCAGAACACGGAATAATGATCCGCCTTTTCTCTCACTAGACTTCAAAACGAGGTGGAACTAATTTTTGCCTTAAACGGCAGCGATAATAGCCGACTGGTGTAAACATCCAGTTTAAAATATTGTTCTTTCGCCCAAGTTTGTTCCTCCGCCCTCTAGCACTTCCAAGCGTCTAGGCTATAGGGACATAACTATGAGACTGCCCATAGCAAAGGAAAAAAAAAAGTAAAAATGAAAGATGTTACAAAAAGTTATAAAGGCCGATATAAACAAATCAGAAGTTGCCATTGCATATTCTAAACCAACTCTCAGCCACACACGCGTATCTCTGTGCCTACAACGGCGTAGAAAGAGTAACGATTACAGCAAACATATTGTAGCAGCGAGACTCAAGATGTTGTCATACGACATCAGGTGCAAAAACTGGCAAGCATGCTACGCTGACCTACTCATTGTTCGACTGAACTCCAGTATCCACCGATCCTCATCATCAGGTACACAAAATGACGCCGGGCGCTACCTGGATAGTTAGCGAGTAGTTGTCAGCTAAACTGAATATTGAAATTGTAAGCTTCGCATTACCTACATTTCGTACTCAACAAAGTGCTGTGCAACCTGGTCCCCAGAAGCTTGCAGCACTGCTTCAACAATCAGATTATGTGTGTGGCCATGCAAAAAACATTTCACTTGCTCACTCACTCCAGCATACATACACACGCGTAATGAAGTGTTGCGGGGCGACTAGTTCTGTAATAAACATCGGAGAAAGAAAGATCAAACAACAACAACAACAACAACAACAACAACAACAACAACAACAACAACAACAACAACCCCAAAGACAAACGCGAGCTTCACAACCGCTGTCTCTCACCTGAAGCGCAGCAGTACCCGCCTATTGCTCTCGAGATGGTGGATTTAACATTCAGTCACACACCTTCAGCCTACCGGGAGGAAAATCGATGATGATTCTATTCCAAAGTCGGACGTCCGCACGCACTAGCCATTCACCAGAGTACAGCACCCCAATGTTTTCTCTACAGTCATGTCCGAGATCACCACGGTGGCGTGCGGACTATCCTTGATATCTTTCCATCGGGCAGTCAAGGCAATCCCAGCTGATGAACGTGGTGGTACTAACACCCCTCAAACACCATCCCATCTCCACACATCCAGATATCTCA
Organism: Pomacea canaliculata; assembly: GCF_003073045.1. Taxonomy (NCBI): domain Eukaryota; kingdom Metazoa; phylum Mollusca; class Gastropoda; order Architaenioglossa; family Ampullariidae; genus Pomacea; species Pomacea canaliculata. Next base: position 5,344,962 of record NC_037592.1, read on the forward strand.
CCTCTTTGACATGATCGCAGGTGCATGGTATGTTTCTTTACATTGTTGGCAGTGCGCAGACATATGCTTTCCCTTATCTCCCCTCACTGTATGTACTTACCATAGTCACACTTCAGAGCCGAACGAAAAATGTGAAGATGACAACGAGCTCCAGTCATCTGGTTCACTGCACTAGGGTCAAATGCTTCATAATGTATGTTACAGACAGTGTACAGAATGACAACTGACACCGTGGTCAGGTCTACTTTTGTCTCCTCACCTAGAATTTCCTGACGCGCGGCGCTAAAACCTTGATCACAACAGGATCATTAATCCTTTTCATCTCACTGTGTGTTCCACTTCGGCCAGACACATAGTACAAGGCTTAGATGGGGTCTGGGGAGCGTTACTGATCGCAACCTTACCTCTGAGCACTTTGTTGCCAACATGTCCTACGATGTCCTGACCAATCCCTCCCTCAGAATAACCCCTGCTCTCTCCATAAACACACAAACGACAGTCTTAAAAATCGAAATTGTGAGCGAACATAGAAAACTAGTTCGGCCTGCACGCGATGACTCGTCCCGCTATACTTAGTATTCAGGAAGTATCACAATAAGAGTCCAGCCAGCGCTCAGAAACGAGTCTGCTTACACGCTGCTCATCTTGGTTTTGTTGTTGTTGTTATTTTTTAGTTCCTAAAGGTAAAAGTAACGGTACTAAACGGACCTGGTCCATCATATTAACATACCTCAGAGTTACCGCAAGCAGACAAACTCACTGGTACTCAAGTCACTGATCATTGTTCTGTAAGCCGACTACTGTGTTAGGATTCTGTTGATTGTCACGATGTCAAGTTCTAAACAAACACCGGTCTGGGCGAAAATACTCCCAGGTCTTTGATTAAGAATCGTGACTAATATACACACAGCTCTGGTCAATAAAATTTACTTCAAGATTGAGCCACGGAACTATCAGCAAAGCATTGGTTTTGAGAGAGTATATTGACCCCTGACTTTCCACATGTCAATGGTTATCCTGCTCGCAAGTCTGGTGTGCCTTCTTTTTGGCTGGGTTACTCCTACCACTGCTATATTCTTAGAACGACACACATTTCATGGGCACATTTAACACTCTTGTTTTTTCAGAAAGTGTTTCAGTGCATGACTAAGTTTAATAAAAAGTGGTCCTGGGTGTGGTTACTTTTAAAACTGCTGTGTTGTACTGTCAAGGAAACTGCCATGCATATCAAAAAATCTGTAACGATTATTTGAAACCTCTCAAGCCTTTTCAAACCTCAGACCTTAGACCTTTTTGACATTCAGCCCTCTGTGCCAAGATAAAATAAATCATAACTAAAGTTTAAGGTTGAAAGGTGTTGCAAATGTACTCACACACTGCTGCCGAAAATACTCATCTCCATCAGCAAAGACCTCTATAATGATTATATCTAGCTTTTCCCATCAAACAATTCATCTACTAAAGCTTCTTTTGTTATGATGTTGTTTCAGACTGTTGAAACTAAACACTTTTGCTTCCTTAACAGCTTCCCCGCCAAACTGAGGTGTCTTTATCACTTGCCCTAAATTTAACATCTGCACATGTCACATTTATGTTTCAATGACACATTACAAAGTAATTCAATGTCCATGCATTAGAAATAGTTATGATCTCATTAGGCTGTTGTTTCATACTGTTAAAACTAAACACTTTAGTTTCCTTAACAGTTCCCCCTCCCCCCTAACAAACAGGTGTTTCAATCACTTGTCATAAATGTAACATCTGCACATGTTGCATTTATGTTCCAAAAAGTAATCCAATGTACATACATTTGGAATATATATGATCTTTGACTACTTACTTGAGTACATGCTCATATACATTGCTGAAACTTCTTATGATTATGGACATATAAGTCAGGGCTAAAATCAACAAACTCTTTTCTTCCTCTCTCTTTTGACACCCCCATATATATGTGTGTGTGCACTTCCAAGAATGGGGGGGCATTTAACAACTCTTAAAACACCTGTTGCTAAAATCTGTAATTAATACAAACAGGGCGACTGTTTCTCTTTTTCTTTCATCTCATGTGCACCTATTCTCTGTTTACTTACAGCAGTTAGAGACCAGATACACAGAAGGTGACTAGGCCATCCCAAGAGGTCTAAGTAAAGCAGTCACCTAAAATGTTAACTCCATCAACCCAGCTAATACCAAGCAAAGTGCCATGCTCCTGGCCCCTTGTCACCTTTCACTGCCACCATTTTTCTGAAGACCAGACTGAGCTGTTTCCTATCAGTTCACTATAGCCAATACTTGAGCACTGTTTCCCAGTGTGGACTGTTTTTAATAGCATATTTAGATTTTCATGAGTTCAGCCAAAACTAGCATCAAGGCATATTTTTGGGCACCAGTCGTTAGATTTTTATTAACAGACTTGTTAAATCGTAAAGATAAACTCCTCAGTCTAAAAGTCTAAAAGATAAACTCAGAAAAACTAAATTAACAAACTTTGGCTCACTCAGAAAAACTAAATTAACAAACTTTGGCTCATTTGTATAACTCTAACCATTTTCCAGTCTACTCTCAAAGGACAAGATACTAATTCTAAAGTAGGCACAACAATTCTGAAGATGTAAGCAATGACTTAATATAATTAAGCAGATGCAGTGCTCAGCCTATAAAGCTTTTATAATATTTTTATCATGCAGGTAATATTTCTGTTTAACTAATCTGTACAGATAACTTGACATTAAGAACTTTTTTACCCTAGTGGACTTTCCAATGCACAGAAAAATTGACAAAAAAAAAAAATTTAAACAAATGATAAGCACAGAAGTGTTGCATCAACCCATCAACAGTAAAAGCAAAGTCCATCGTGCTAAATGGCCCTATTATAATAAATGATATAAATAAATCAGTCAATAAAGCAAATAAGATAAAAGACAACTGAATGATAATTCTCCATTTACAGCTTTAACTATGGCTGCAGATATTCTTTGAACACCAGCTGCCCACCCCCTATCCTGTATTCTGGTCCTATGCTGGTGTAAGCTAAGGAACTTCAGGAAAAAAAAAACCGAAACCAAACAAAACACATTTTCATAAAAAAAAAACTCTCTTAATATTTAAGACAAATAAGGTTCCATCTTATGATTAAGGTATGAAAAAAACAAATGATTCACATATTCAAATATGAGAAATAGAATACTGAACAATAATCTCCAGTTAAGCAGCATTGCAGATAACCTAATATTTTCCACCTAGTTCACATTTTTGTAACACTGATATAGACAGCAAAGACACTATTTTCTTTGACTGAAAGAATAAGAATAGAATTAATGAAGTGGCAAGCCTAAGCAACATCATACATGATGCAGAGTGGTGGGCATGACAAAGCAGGGTATTGAAACATGAGCAGAAGGTTTAGCTACCTACTCAAAGTATTTATGAAAAAGCTTCAAATGTAATCACAATTCAAAGAAATATTTCAAAAGTTTCATATTTTTGGCTGTTCTACCAAATCTGTGGGGACTGGATGTCTCAAGATCTTAAAAACTCAGTCACTACACACTTAAAAAGTCATAAAATAGAAAAAGCTTGATACAGGTCAATAATTCCCCACAGGAAACACAAACAAGCCTGGTAAAACGTAGCTGTGCTAAAGATTTGTAGAAAGAAGATAAATATGTGATTGTAAAGATTAACACCACGAACAATTAAAAAAAATAAATATTATTCCCATGCTAATAGTGCGAAGTTGCAAACAATAAAAGATGTATTTTAGTGTACTGCTGTAAGTCTAACCATCTTGTGAATTTAACCAACATGTGGCATTACCCTCTTCTACAATGTTTTCTTTTAACACCAGATAATACCATAGAGCTGAAACATTTTTCTGAAGGTATATTAAGTATATAGGGTGTGTCAATGAGGCCCTGAGTGGCATACTGGGCCTAATGTCATCATGAGACCTTTAGTCACTTCGAGGTTAACATAATAGTGGTCAGAAATGTTCAGCAATCGATGAGAGATAAACAAACAGTTTTCATGTGCAAAAAATCACAACGTAGTTTTACAAATATTACTTGAACTTTCAGATTAATAATGTTCACTATGATAAAGCTTTTAACTTATAGATAATCTGACAGTAAATTTAATGACTGCAATAAACTCCATAACACCTTTCCTCTAAATTAAGATTATGACAGTGAAATGCAGAACATCACTGACTTATCCAAGATTCAGTACAATGTTAAGGCTCCAGACCATATCTATGCTGATGGCATTCACTTTCTCAACACAAGTAGTCACATCACAGGGGCATGTAGTATTGTGCTTTCTATATTATAATAAAAATAGAGATTTATTGAAACAGACATATTCCTGCAAAGTTCAACCAAGAATTTTCCCTTTTTGTATAAGTCCTAAGTAGTAAAATTGGATTAATTACGAAAACTTTAGCTAGCATCCAGCACAGCATGTAAGTCATGAGCAAATAATAGAAAATATGAAAAAAATTAAGTTTCAGAATTATCATTATCTTAAGTGTTATTAATAATGACTACTCATAGAAGGGTTAGAAAATATAAATATTGCAAAGCTGAAAAGAAAATGGAAAAGTTCAAAGTCTTTCATCATGAGTAGCCAATATACATTTGCAACCCAAACTTGAAAAGTACTCCTCATTAAAAAATATTACCACTACCCCACCAACTAAAACATTTATTTACCTTGATCCATGGTTGAGCCTCTGTGAAAAAGGGAGTTTATAACAGAAGAAGCACCCTCTCCTCTCGACATGCTACTTCAGTCAGGGCATTTTGGTCACCTGAAACAAGGAGCAAAATTGCTGAGAATATACTGAAAAATAAGATCTAGAATAGGGCAACCCATATCAGTGTTATTATCTGTATACACAAATAGTGAATATTAACATTCCAAAAAGAGTACAGCAATAAAAATAATCTAAAAAAAATCTCAGTCTAATGATGAGTGAACTTTACCAACACCCACAATGTTAGCAATTCTGCTGATAATTTTCACAAGCACTCACAGTTACTGCCATAAATATTGCTAGAATAGGAATCAAGCCTAGTAGCTAAGAGTGATCTTAACATATTCAAGAATTCATTGTTGCAGCTATCTATGCAAAGTATGGTGTACAGATGTAAGCGCCAAAGTGATAGTTTCTTTCAACACCACTGATTATTCTACAATAAATAAATTATGGAGACAAGTTAATTACTTCTTAAATTAATTACTTTAAGTTAATAGTCATTCCTTGCTACCAAATTAGTGTACTGTGAATTATAGACTGATTATGAAATAATTATATAGTATATATAAAATAATAAATAGAACATTAAAATGATTACCTTAATTGTAAGTAATATACTGTACTTCCATTGTAATTAATTTTGGGGGCAAATAAAAATGAATTTTTAACTAAAAGCCTTTCAACTAGTGATAATAATGTCTCAAACCATTAGACAAAACTTTTCCTTTTCAAAACGTCTCCCTCAAAGATTCTGGAAATATATTCAAGAAAGGATGAAGGTGAGCACTGGAATAGCTAGTTCACTGAGAAAGGATGGTTTATTAACAGTAAAAGATGAGAAAAAGGCAGAGACACTAAATTAATTATTTTTTGCCCGCGTGTTTACACAGGAAGATAGGAATACTATACCCACTATGCTCAAAGGCTTGTATTCAAGAGGATCATTCTTTGGGGATATAAGAGTAACTCCTATAGCTGTTCAAGAAAAACTGAAGAATCTAAATCCATACAAATCTCAAGGCCCTGACCTAATACCATGTACAGAGGATCCTGAAAGAAGTAAGTGTTGTTAGCCGTGTATTGTGTTCATTATTAAATAAGTCATTAGAAAGGTTTGAAATATGATCCTTGCAATTACAGACCACTTAGTTTAACTTGTACTGTGTGCAAAGTTAGAGGTGCTCTAGTTAAACATTTTGTAAAGTAGAGAATGTATACAAAAATGTTACCATGGATATGACACAGTTATTAGAAAACATGGAGGATATAACCTCATGAGGGTGAGGATGTAGACTTTTATATTTTAATTTTAAACAGGCATTTGATTCAATGTTTAAAATAGTTCATGGTTATGTTGACATTGATATTAAGGTATTCTTCTCCTCCCCACAAGCTAACATCACCAGAAATTCAGAAAGAAAACTCTTCATTAAAACTTGTAAGACTAATAAACATAAATTCATTTCTCCATAAAACGTTGCAACTAATTAGAACTCATGCACTTCCAACTAACATTAAATATGCACCGAATTTAAATAGCTTTAAGAGCTCTCTAGGAATCATTCAAAAATTAACAGATTTTTTTATAGTTCTGACGAAAAATAAAGTAAGGCTCAGACCTAAAATGCATTAATCACAGTTATAACGAGGGAACATTAAAAGGCAATGAGGCCTAAGCAGTCATGCAGAAAGTAACAATTTAAAAATAAACGTATTAATTCTATAATGATAATGGAACATTTCTAAAAAACTTTAAAAGTCGTACAGTAAGCAATCATCACAACTTAATAGCTTCTTTACACTGTGATCCTTTGTTTACTGATTGTTTTCCCAAGATTTCTTGAAACTGACGTAACTAAGAAAGCGATGCCATGCAACCGCAACTACCGAGCATCATCATCTCAACCGATTCAATAACGATTTTAAATTGCTAAAGATTGCTGGTTCCTTTTTGTCACTCTATGTAAGGCACAAAAAGATGAAATAAACTGACTTTCTCAAACTGTGGGCGACGTACTGCATCCTGCTTTAAACAACCGAAGGTACTTTACTGGCAGACGATAGATGCTCGGCGTTACAACTCCCCGGAAGTAGGCTGCATAGCGCCATCTACGCAAATATCAGTGCAAGTAGGTCGACTTCTCTCGGCTTGATGTTAATAATTTATAGCCATTTGTTTTTCTTTTTAATAATAGCAGTGGTTTCTACATCCGAACTGATAATCTGTAAAATTAATTTTTTTTTTCGAAATAAAAACAGAGACTGGAAATTAAAGGTTTAATGAATGATGGACGAAATGTGACGCACTACCGTATACTGCGATGTTAATTGTACTTTTATTTACTTTTGTTTACATTGTTCTTATAATAGCTTTAGACGTCAGTTTTGTTGTCAGTCTATAAATTGACAGTGATCAAAGCAAAGTTTCGATCTTTCTTTATTTTTAGGGGAGAAAGTAAGTAATTTTGTGGATTTAAAAAGGTCCAGGTCAACCTTCAATTACGGATATGTACGAATAGGTGGTTCATTCTTCAATATTTTATGCATTTCGTAGACACAGAATTCAAGAATATTTGGTAGCACAAAGTGTATACTGAAAACCTTAAATGATTTTTGCTGCCAAACATATATTTTTAATGCTCTTTTTTGGAGCTTTTCTAATTATTATTATTGTTATTATTATTTTTTTTTATACATTTTATGGATATTGTAGAATCGATTAATTAAGATCGAGAGAAAACTTAAAACAATAAAAGTGTTAAAATGAAACGGTAGACATGCATGGAAAAAAATAAGGGACAAGAAAAGAACATGAAAGTTAAAAACCAAGACTAAATCATTACACTGTCCTATAGCCGCGCGAGACTAAGACATACCTATCTATCATATCGTCTCCATTAAAATAAAATGAAATAATAATAAAGAAATTACGGGGATATCATTGGTAGGTAAATAATCCATATCGTTAAATTCCCCGAAAATGGGTTTCAAGTAAGGCAGTGTCATTCATCTTATTTATTTGTCAAAACCCAACGAATTAATTGTAAGGGAGGTGACAGGACATGAAGATGTCTTGCTAGTACAGTTTGCTCCCTTGATTCCCTTGTGTGCTACAATAACTAGCTCATATTGCTAGAGGGGAATGAGAGAGAAAGAGTGATCGAAATAAGAAACTCGATAAATGACACTCACCTTAACTCCTCTCCCCCACCAACTTAGTTCAGATTGCTAGAGGGGGGATGTGAGAGAGGGAAAGAGTGATCGAAGTAAGAAACTTGATAAATGACACCCGCCTCAACTCCTCTCACCCACCCTCAAAGGCGTATGGGTTTTGCTGGGTCTGTTAGTTTCAGATTGTGAATTGTCGAGACTTAAATTATCAGTCAATTCTCTGTCATCACACTTGCATGCTTACTATCTCGAAAAACTTGGAATATGCGAAGTGTTCACTTCAGCAGAAGAAGCAAGTAGAATCTCTTTCTTATTTACCCTGTCTAGGAAAAAGTCAACATTTCGTTGCCTGCTCGATGAAATAATTTTATATATGGGTAGGCATACCCAAGTCATTTGAGCTGCGAGTAGCCCAGCCTTGTCTACACCGCTGGAAAAAAAGTACTTCATGAGTGCGAGCCCTGAACAAGTCCCACTTTGTAGTCTTCTTGGAGATGATATATTCAAATATGAGACTCTAAAATATCTTCGACATGCGATCCTCGTCGTAAATGTTTTGTATACCTGGGTAGTAATATTTGGCAACGTAAATGTTTAAAGGAAAATGCAAGTAACAGCACAAGATAGCTTTATTGTCTCATGAGAACAGTTCATGTACGTATTTTGCTGCAAAAAAAAAAACAAAACAAAACAAAAAACACGAAAAACGAAGAATGCACAGTGTAAAAAAGGTAGTGTTCCTGTTCATTAAATAAATAACACATTTAACACTGACCAGTTCACAGAAGTAAGTCTGGGTTTAAACAATAGATACTGACACTCTGAATCATTTCTACTTAAAATTTCGGGTTGTAAAACAATGCAGTCGCAGGACACAGCCCCGTGGTGGCATGTTTTGCTGTCGAGTGACATAACCTTGCTACCGTTTCGACGACATAGTTCACGTTCAGTCTCGTACATGCGGTCGTCGAAATGCCGGCATTATGGTTTTGGACGATCGTGCCGTGAAATTTCAAACCCCTTCTCAATGATTACAAAGCAAATGTAACAAAAAAAGCATCATCTATAGAATACATAAGATATGCTGTTACAAACAAAATACAGAGGTTCCGATGAGGTTGCTGATCGAGCTACTTATGTGTGTGAAATAAAGAATGTCATTAAAAAATAACATCTTCCTGTCACTGCATTGAATCTGAATTTGTTCATATCCTCGAATGCAAGTACACAGTGTACCATGCACGTACCCGGTTTCTCAAAGGTAGGACGCATCCAAGACAAGTCTGTTCGCTTCCTTCCATAAACTATATGCAATCTATTTCTGCTTTCTCTCATATTGCAAACTATATATAAATCAGGGTCCCGCTGTTCACTTTGTCAGACTGCTAACCCTCAGCATCGCTCGACACTTTTTTAAATAGTTGCCGCTTACATCACGAATTAGGACGAGCTTTCATTCGAGTGGGAGTAGGAAAAAATTGCAGCTTTTGTGCTAACTGCTGACCAATGATAATAAAGACATGACATTAAAAATATTGGCTAACAATAGCATTTTATAACAAAAACTCTTTCAGCCTATAAGAGTAATCTAAAAATCGATTACTGTGCGCTATAAATTTGGGATTTTAAACATAAAAAATAATAGTAAATGTGATTAATTAATAATTTTCGTGTTCAGGTAGCGTCGTGGAAAAGGGAGACAATTTCTCTTACCTTGTCAGTAATGCTTTGTGATGAGTTGTCGAACATTAGTAGTTCTCTCACCTCTCACTTCAGGCGTGTACACGCACACAGACACAATAGCCATTTAATTTTCATTTACTTTTTTTATTGTTAACTGACGTCTTCGTTTTTTGTTAGTTAATAGTGTTATACGCCAAAGTTTTTTCAATACACGAAAAATCATTATCATTATCGTTGACAAACAAGACGAGCTGTATGCGCTCAATCTAAATAATGAATGAATGAAGGAGTCTTATAACGCGCAAAATCCGAATCCTTGAGAAACGCTCAATGCGCCGAAATGTTACAGAAAAGTACACCAATATAATCCACAATATCAGCTGCAGAAAACCAAAAGGAAAGTTAGAATCAAACGATCGGACGGCTAAAAAAGGACCACAGTTGTGAGCGAACGATCTGCTGCTGCAAAGCGCATGACCACTACTCACAAACACAGGTCCACAAACAGAAGAAGGAAAAACAGATGATCACATGGGCATTGTAGGAAAATGAAGGGTTAGATCATCAGGTGCTGGGCCCTGCAGTACTGTGGTCATATCTCTGTGACCTGTATATAGCTGATCAATACAGGCCACACTATCAAACTATTAATGAAATGCAGGGACTTGTCACAGGCCAATAGCTGACATAGATGACAATTTGTAATGTTGTTTGCCTGCGGGTGATGAACAGATAGTAGTTATTATGTGTGCGTTAGATGTCTGTATGAGTATGTATGCCTGGCCTTGTGAGCAAAAGAAAAAATTCTGTCTTGGGTCTCCTCAACAGACAATAAAGTCTGATTTGATTTGATTTGATTTGATTTGTTGACAAATAAATACTTTGTTAGCAAATAATAAACCTGTTTGTTGGCTATTTTCTATATCATCTTTTTCTTTCTCTTCGTCATCGTTGTCGTCATCTTATCAACAGCATTCTCTCATTCTCCTGCTTGCAATCTCACACAAACACCCAAACACCCACACACGAACACGGACAGATGCTCATATGCCGGCCCGTACATGTATGCACAAAAACTCTATTAACATGGTAGACATAACTTAAAGACTGATACAAAAGTTTCCTAACAAACGGCATTGAGATAAACTGCTTTACGCTGTGATGGCTAGTAAGTATTTTTATGGATAATGCTATTAAATGGCAAAGTTTGTTTAATTTCACTTCTTCTTTGACAATATGCCTTCCACATCCCACTCCAAGTCATCTTACTTCAAAGGCAGAAAAAAGCATTTTCTTGTATTGTCTTGTATGTCTATTTGTGTGCGTGTATATGTAACGACAAACATGCACGTACAGATGGCAGGAAGCAAAAAAGGAAGGGAACCATTCAGTGACACTAAAAGAAGGATTATAATCGGAACTTAAGACAACGCATTGGAATTTTAATACAGGAAAAGAGAATACCCCATAAAGTAAGTTAAATACCTAGATCACATTGCTCGTTAGATCCTAAAATAAAAAGCTGTTATGTAGTTTTCCAACACCAATAATTAATGTTTGCCGCACTCCAGATAAAAATCACGATTTTTTTCATATTATGTGTGTAACAGCTGAAAGAAAAACCGTGGGCTCATGGCTCACTTCCTGTGGGATGATAAGAGATTAAGTCTGAAGGTTCTGCATCGACCACATTGATTAGTTTTCATGAAGATTTTCAACAGAAATGAGGTTAGAAGATGCAGATGCACTCAGTTTGACCTCTGTAGGTATCCCAGGCTTAGAGGCTGTTTGTCACACTGGAAATGCTTATCTATAAGCTGTGTATATTTACAAACAAGTATACCTAGAGTCAGACGGAGAACTTAAAACAAAACAAAACAAAACAAAAAAAAAATCAGAAATATACAGTCACGCATATATAGGGATATAAACATTATAAACAAACATGGAATCAGGACGCATGAATACTAAATTAAAACTTTATTCTACGAACTCGCAGTAGCCGTTTGAAATTGATAATAAATTTAGAACTTGTGTTTTGTTATTTCTAACTAGTTTGCGTCACAAAAATTTCTACACACACACACCCTCCTCTTTTTTTCTCCTTTCATGTTCATGGCAGCAGAAAATACATGTACGTCTTTTTGTTGTTCCCCCAGCAACTTTTAATAAACGACTCACATCAAAATGACTTAAAACTTTGCACGAGAGTGACAACCTAGGACTTCCACCGCCATGGTTCGATCAGACTGTTTACGAGGCGGACGTCAAGGGCCATCTTGTTTATACACGCCTCGGTTATATAGCAGGTTAGTCATGGTGATGGCAGACCACTCCTTGCCTCGGCGTCATGTAGAACATCGATCAGGTAGATGTGTATTTAGACTGGCGCCATCTGTTTCCCCCCAACTCCCAACACACTCCCCGCGCGCTAATATTTCGCTTGGATGCACGTGCACGCACACGCTCATTCGCATATGCGCTCGTACATTCTACTTTTATGCATGACCTTGCACATCGCAGTAACCTCAGGTACGGCGCTGGTCCAATAGCTGGAGCCAGTTTAATCACGTGATATTACGTCATTGTTTATGAGCTGCCGCCCGCGGCTTTAACAAGGTCTTGGGGCGAACAAACAGTTGGCGATTTTAACCGTGAAAACTCTTGCATCAGTTAACCCCAGGTGCATATAGTGACCAATACGGCTACAAGATGAGGCTTGTGACCACCCCAACCACCATTTTACTTGTCATTTATTTTGCCAGCTGTGAGTAGCAATGTTTGCGTATCTTCTTTTTGTTCTGCAATATATAGATTAATCTAAACTATGTTTTGCAAATCTTTAAATATGGAACACTTTGTAGAGATTTATTTACGTTGTCAGTTAATAATTTATTTGTTAACAGACAACAGATTTAGTGTAGAAATTTAAGTCTTAGCCTGGATACGGCCTCATTTTGGTCTTGCTGATGCTGGATTTGAAACATCTCAGAAATAGGATGAAACCGATATGGCTATGAAGAACTCCAGGTAGCCGTCTTCGGTATTTTTTTTTGTTTTGTTTTTTGGGTTGTTTTTTTTTTTGTGTGAGAATGCAGGGTATTGGCTAGGGTGAGTCTGTGTCTTTGTGACTGATCTAAGAGTCTCTGCTGTTCGTTTCTTCCATGACAAAGTCGCTCACCGTTCCTACCCACTTTGTAGGCTCGCGTCTATGCCGACCTTAGCGCTTCAGTAGCAGAGCACGAAAAGAATATCTCTTTTCGGCAGTTTTCTGGACTTTGTACAGCAGTTCACAGAACTCCTGTACTTTGTGGTCGTCATGTGAGGAGGTGGGAGCATAAACTTGGATAATGGTGCTATTGCAGATGATGGAGTCTTCCAGGGATGCTAAGGTCCAGCTCTTTTATTCAACTTAGAAAGTGTATTGTCAATGTCAACATCAACAGCATTTAAAGCTTCTTTAAAATGGGCTTGAATAAAATATGACAATACTGTAAAGTCCTTGAATAAAAATTGATCTTTCAGGTAACCACACTTACTTCAATCATTTCAAACATTTGACAGTTAACAGCCGTTTCCTACTCACTCTCTAGAACTCACCTGCAAGACACAGGTCCATAGGAGTGTACATGTATATAATCCGTGATGCCATGCATATAGATTGACACAAGATAGCTAGAAATAAAATATAGTCATTGGCATTTGATCCACTCGAATAAATATTAGTCACCTTTGGAATTTTCTAATAGTAAAGTGATCAAGACCTACAAGTCAGATTCTTCAAACACATTTAAGGATGTGCTGAAGTCACTAACTCAATCGTCCTTAGACTTAAGCTTTTTCTCGGGTGACAACGGGCATCAATGCAAAGATCAACCTCATCAAAGGGAGGCTATTGCCACAAAGCATGCAAGTAGCGGTTCTTGCGTTGAAGTTCCCACATAACAAACGCTTGTTTATATGGTATAGTTGTGCTCTTCTTTTGTGTCAATATGCGGCGAAGTGAAGCTAGAATCCAATCAGTTTGAGTGATTTCAGGGGACTCCATGTACAACCGTGAGACTGTCGTAGCAGAAATGGATCTCGGCGTTAGATCTTCATGAAATGTTTGACATGCAAGAGGTTCAGTATGAAATCCAGTCTTGATGCATGCATGAGAGACCTTTTTTTATTTAAAGTTAAATGAAAGGTTCTTAGAGGTGTTTACTCTCATGAAAATTGTAAACAGCTATTCATATGCACTCGGAAAGAAGCGTAAGAGATTTGATGACACGAAGAATACCGTAAATACGAGACTTGATAAAAGCTAGAGAGCTACTCAGGGGCAGACAAGCTGTGTTTCTCCGGCATTTCTGACAGATACGAAGCATTCACTATGTGATCGATCTCTTGAACTGAAACTTTATACCTGGCACAAATATGTGGCACAAACACGGCATCACTCAGGCGCCCAGGTTAGGCAAACATGCTGCTAAAAGTTTTTCACAGACTTTGCATAATATAAATCCCAGAATTATAATCATTTAAATTCTTTCATTGAAAGAGGGAGAGAGCAAATGGAGTTACTGTGGAAGTAGACCTAAAAGACAGCTAGAAATTTTGAAGAACCATAGAGAAAGAAGAGCTAATTATTATTAGGAAGATAAAGTTATTATTGGTACTCTCTTGTCAGAGGCCTTTGGAGAATATCAATAGAGGGCTATTAGGATAGATGAGTATATGAGTAGTAAAGGAGATTCATTTCCTATGCTATAATGTTTCACACTAATATCCAATATCAGAACCTCAAAAACATTTTTAACCTAGAAATCCTCGAAAGAATTTGCAGCCGTGAATATGTGATAAACACTATATAACTTGCAGCCCCCCCACCCACTTTTTAAAAAAATTTGAAAATCTGCACAGCTGGCGGATGGAACGGAACGCAAGAATGAAAAAATATGATAGGGACTTGTTATGGGGAATATGGTAATATAACCAGAATATCCAAGACATCTATGAAAGTAATTTCAATATCGAACAATGAATGCCCTCTTTTTTTTCCTTATTCTCGAATTTGTTTGTGTAAACAGATTTAGAAAAAAAAACCCAACTATAGTGCCTTTCGTAATTACTTCAAAAGTAACAGAAATACCTGAAGCCTTTTTTTCAGGGTGCTATAATGGTTCCTGGCAAAGTTTCAAACGAGAGGACTTAGCATAACTCGTTAATTTATAACCACTGTTGTCTCGCTGACAGCTGACAGCTCTTTCAACCCGATAATGATTTGCCCGGAGGGCATTACCCTTGACAATAAACACATTTGTGCGTTCCTTTCCCTTGTTAACGAGGTCTGAGGCAACAACTTCCGCTTTGACAGGTGAGAGTCGCAGGAGCGTTTCCACCTGTCATCATGGTCAGGTGCACACCATGGTGTTAGTCGTTAGCCTGATGAATCAGGTTCGCTGCACGTTAGCCATTCCGCCGGCGCCTAGCAGCCTTCTGTTCCCAAGGCCTCTTGAGACCTTTGCTTGGTGGAGACAACATCCCACAGCATAGGCCGAGCGTATGACATAAAAGCGTAATGGCCGTCGCCAGGAAACGAACCTCTCAACACTGTTGACCTTTCCCGGTAAAGTTAAGCAGAACAGTCCCTTATGTACAACGATGACGTGTGTTGTGAATATCTTATTTTCGCGTGTGTGTGTGTGTGTGTGTGGTGCATTTGCATTTTGAATTTTCATGCTTTGTAAAGTATATTTCTTGTAATCGTTTTAATTACTCTTTTACTGTCTTCTATTAATCCCCCAAAAGCTGTTGTTTCTTTTTCTGAGGCCGCAGTTATGATGCGAGGACAAATCGTTGTCACGGGAAAAACACGGGGAAATCAAGGTCAAGGGTCTTGTTGATGTAGTTCAAAAGCCTCATAGGTGCTGAGTTACCCCTAGGGCAATAGTTATTAGCAGTGGCAAAGATACCCTGGGCAAAGACACCACACAGAGTGATAACCCGCTTCGTACCTACTCTCCTCCAGGAGCTGTAGCCAAATCGTTGCTGCAGGGTCACGTGGACAAATGAAGGGTCGGCGTCTGGTGTTTGTGCCCGGACCCCGCGGATATTGCTTTCATAACAACGGCTCTCAGTCGATAAATTTCATTTCACTCCACTCCAAACTAAAATAAACATCCAAACATGTCACCAACCTCCCTCCCGTACAGCTGACGTTACCTCCATGGATGTGAAGGAGATAAGCTCGGTGGAGATGCTGAGGTATGCCTTTCTTGTATAACACTGCCAAGACGTGAAGGATATGGGTTTTCATTTTCTGAAAAAAAAGAGAAAATTTTGGCAAAGCAGTGACTATATCGCTGTCTGTGCCTCTGGGTGTCTTGGAAATCGTAGATTGGACAGTTTGGAAATATCCTAAGTATTGACCGATAATAAATGTTTTATTTACCTTTTACTGTTGCTATGTCATCCCCTTTCATGTGACATAACACCTATTTTAAACCTACAATTAAAAAAATATATTTGTCTACATCTGGCTTCGAGTGGGCTCGCTACAGGTAACAGCTTTTTTCCTGAGGTCAGAAGTCACCGTTATCGACGTACGGTATCAAATCCTTATGTTCACATGCAACAGATGTAAGCAAAAGGTCTTTACACAACACCAAACGTTTGGTACCTTGTTTAGTCTTCTCGCCACTTCAAGCCCATGTTATCTGAAAGATATAATAATAATTGGGGGAATGGGGACGGGGTGCCAAAAGGGTCGTATTCTGCCCTAATTGGCTGCACACACCCCAATCATTGATGAATTAGGATATATTGCATCCTTCGGTCCGCCTGCTGTGATGAGTGGAGCCTGGTGACAGGCTTGGCCAAGATGTTGGAGTACACCAACTAGGAATACACTAGAAGCACAGCACTGAAAGTCATCTAATCTTGACATGATGGCTTGCTAACATAGTAAACACAAAAATGTCTTGCTGGTCTTTCTGTTTACGGGTCTACTTTTTCCGTTGGGTGGATTTCCTTTCCATATTTAATCGTTTTTGTCAATCTATATGATCTTTCAGATATTTCAGACAATTTTTTTATATAATTGCACTGCACTAACTCTATCCAAAACACTGGGGCTTTGTTAGGATATTCTTCTCTTATGTTTCAGAAAGTTTTTTAAAATTCTTTTTTAAAAGAGATTTTGTCCTTGTACTTGCTCTTTTATTTAACTCTAACAGTCCGTGTTGACTTTTTAGTTTAGTTTATTTCCATTTTTAAAAGGTTACAGTAAAGAATCCTTTGGCTCATTGGCAGCAGGGCAGAGAAAAAAAGGTGATTCGCCTTGTCTGTACTTGTGGTATCTAGCTCAATACTCATTCGCTTGTCTTTACCTCCTCTGAAAAATCAGGTACCTAATTGTACCTGTTGGGGTGTTTAAAAGCTGGTTATGCGGGTAGATTTGTGGACTGGTTACCTCCCTCCGTAGAGAGGTTGGAGAAGGTAAACCACGAAATGTCTCTCCCCGAAAAGATTGTGGTCTCTAACACCACGCTCTCCAAAGATGACAAGACCATGGAGCTAACTTTACCTTTCTAAATCAATTCACAAGCAATTAGCAATTTCCTGTATTTCAACTGGAGACTGTATTTTAACCCTTCCCATTGAGCTGCCTCCATTACCAGCATTTACTATCATTGTTGTTATCCTTGTATTACTTCCCTCGACAGGTGCGTCTGAGAGTCTGCCCGCCTGCAAGTCAGACTCCGGGTGTGGTGATATAAGCAATTCTCACTGCGTCACCCTCGAGCAACCATGCGTATGCAACGACGGTTACCACGAAACTGCTGACTTCACAAGCTGCTCAGAAGGTGCGACTGGCTCTCGACCTGTTTGTTTACCACTGAACTCGGGAGAGATTGATAGCCGTAAACAGCTGTAACAGATTTGTATACGTACTGAAATGTTATTGATGAAAAACATCTTAGTCAGGGATCAGTAAGCAGGGGTAAGGGCATACAATGATGTAATCCACACTTGATTGTTTGTTGCTATGTTTGCGACCCACTCCCCACCCAATCCTTGCAGATATTGAGCCTGGGAAAGAGTGTCTTAAACCCGGAGAAGAAACGGAATGTGTTGACAACGCCACCTGTACACAGACGACGACAGCTGGCACATCGGACAACGTCTCAACATGCGTGTGCAACGAAGGATACCATCGTGCACAGATAGTCAACGACAGTATCGGCTGTGAAAAAGGTCAGGCACCTACGCACGCATGCATACGCCCACACACGCACACACATATCGTGTGTTGAAAATGGTGGGTTGTCTCCTCTGGATTCCTGTACATCATTGTTGTTGTTATCTACAGTACAGTGTCTGCACGTTTATTCTCGTTCAGATCTCGCTCCAGGCGCGACCTGCACTCATGCAGACAATAACCTCGAGTGCGTCAGCAACGCAACCTGTCGCAATTCGTCTGATGAAGCTGTTAACTCGACTATGAAATGCACGTGCGACAATGGTTTCCATGAGGACCACAGCGCATGTATACCAGGTAACGGCCGGAGTGAAAGCACGGCTTGCTGAGGGAGGAAAACGAGAGTGGAGAAGGTGTGTGGGTGGGTGGGTGGAAATAAAGGTATAGTAGAATTATTGATTGAAAAAAAAAATAACCGTGGAAACACATTGCGGTTCAAACGTGAATGTACGAGGACTGAAGGAAGACCAGGTGCAAACAAACTCTTTTCAGTCTATCATGCAGAATAAAAACAAAACTTGTAGACGACAGCTTGATAACAGGAGAGGTCAGTGCTAGAGTTGAGTGTTATTTACACCTTGGAGATCGCAAGTCCAAATACAATATTTTGGCCGAGTCGGGAAGTGGGTGGGGGAGCAGTAAAAGGACGTACACATTAATGGACTTAACAAATAAATGAGGACTGAGATCTTTGATGACAGAGAATCAAGGACAGCGAGTCAAATTTAAAAAAAAACACCTAAATGTTTTGAAGTTTTCATTACCAAAGTTGCGTTTCAGACTTATTAAAGCCAGGCGAAAACTGCACTAAGGAGGGCAGTTCCGACGAATGCTCGGACAACGCTGTTTGTGTGAAAACTGTGGAGGATGGAGGCGCCGAGCAGCTGCAGTGTCAGTGCAACAACGACTATCATAACACCACCGACTCCTCGGGGAACGCCGTTTGTGAAATGGGTACGTCAGCATGACACACTCACAAGCACGTGTGTGTTTACCAGTGACCATCATACGTGTGTGTGTGTAACACCTTTCTTCTAATGTTTACTACCCGCTCGCTCGCTCGTCTCTATTCTCCACCACTTCTCTCCCTAGTCTCACCATCTCTTTCTCTCTCTCGTCTGTACCGTCTCAGATTACCTGAAGTTTTCCCTGCTGAGTAGAAATGCATCAGAACTGGCTGTCTAATAGATTTTTTCCATTTATTTGGAAAGAGAGAACGAACAAACGAGAGAAAACAGAGTGAGACACATTCCACCTTCTTAGAAAGCTTTTGACTACCGAGTGCTTGAATGTGTGTCTAAAGCTGACGCATATTCTCTCTTTACAGACACCTGTGATGACAGTCTAATGAAATGCAATGCTACAGGTTTCAGCACCTGCACGTGAGTAATGTACAGTTTAAATGACAATAGATGGACTTAGTACGAACCCTGTAGACTGTGTGGCATGCGAACCCAGGAGCGCCCTCAGTCTTATCTTTGGATGCTTTCTAGACTCATCAATAACGGTCTTTGATGCTGACGTGACTAGTCTTGTCCATACTTCTTGTTTTTTTTACTTCTGTTAAGCAACGTACGGGACCACCACTACCACCACCATCATCACGATTGGGAACGTCAGCATCTATCATTTAAGACCATCGTACCATTTTTCTTTCTTTTTCTATTAATTTTAAGATAGAGTGATTGGCAAGGTGTAATTATTAGTTTGACAGCTGTCTGCTGTTAAAAAAAAGGCTTTAGTCAGTCTTTGCTCAAATGTCATTCGAAGTTCAATCGTTTCAGAGAAGTCAACACCCAGGTTACCTGCATCCTGTCAAGTCGATGCAACAGTTCCATCACACTGGACGTTGAAAAATACTGGTTGGCCCTCAGTGCCGCTAGGGGTCACATGACTAACTGCAGTATGTATTACGTCATTGTCTACCTCGCATGCTGCCTTTACTACCTAAGAGTGACGTCACATTATCTTACATCTACAGCAGGCTGCAAAAAAAAAAAAAGAAAAAAAAAAGAAAAAAAAGCACGCACACCAAGAATAAATCAGCTCATCTCTCGTCGAATATTGGCGATTGATAACAAAAATGCAATAAGCGAGCAGGTGTTCTGATTAATTTGACCAACGGATGTGTGCCTACAGATTACACGGCAGGGAACTCGTGCAAGGAGGAGATAACTGCATGTTTCAACGTATTCCTTAAGACAGAGACATCGTGCAGGTATGGAGAAGTGATATTCCACTGTGTTAAACTAGATACCCCTGTGGTTATACGCTGTATTCACTGATTTTTAGACCGGTAGTAAGGTTTCATTATCCCGGGACTTTCACGAACAAATCAGATTTCTACTGAGGTACGGGATAGGTGCCCTAAACTTTTATACCGATTTTTGGGTCTCGGTTTCCTTTATCGTATTGCTGACTTGCCTTGAAGCTGGATTAGAATACTTTCTTTAAATATTGGCGAGTGAGCTTCAGGACAATCCGAATTGAATTTCTAGTAGTATCAATGTATTCAGCAAAAGCATATTTATTCTACGTGGAATTTCAAAACAACCTCAGATTGTAAGCTCTTTATAGTTTTTCAATTCTGGCCCTTTCTCCGAGTCTCTGCATGTTTTGGAGTTAGCTGCATGTTTGCTGTACATAGTCGTTTCATTGTGACATGCCGACATGTGTACATCAGACCTGTGGAGGACGTAGAGAGTTAAGGCACATGTTGTGGAGGACGTAGTGAGTTCCGTCTAAGACATGTTGAGGACGTAGAGAGTTCTGTCTGTAACATGTTGTGGAGGACGTAGAGAGTTCTGACTGTGACATGCTGTGGAGGACGTTGAGAGTTCTGACTGTGACATGCTGTGGAGGACGTAGAGAGTTCTGTCTGTGACATGCTGTGGAGAACGTAGAGAGTTCTATCTGTGACATGTTGTGGAGAACGTAGAGAGTTCTGTCTGTGACATGTTGTGGAGGACGTAGTGAGTTCTGTGACATGCTGTGGAGGACGTAGTGAGTTCTGACTGTGACATGCTGTGGAGGACGTTGAGAGTTCTTTCTGTTGCAGCTCGCTGGATATACTCACGACATGTCTGAACCAGACCACGTGCAATGCAAGCAAGCAGGAAGAAGCGATGCTCTCCCTCGCCTTTACCGCCTCCTCAAACGCAGCCGAGGAAATATCGTGTAGTAAGTCGTCTTCCTTTTCCCACAATGCATTTTGTGCACTTAAGGACACTCCGTTTCTTTCATCGAAACTATTCTCGCTGCCATCTTAATTAACACCCCCATCAAGATAAAAACCCAAACACACCCACTTCACCCCCCGCCCTTAAAAAAAATTATTTTTGCTGCCTCTGTTGGTCTGCTAGTAGCTTTAATAGTAACGACATGAAACGACAATCACTATTATTAACTGATGACGTAGTAGGTGCGTGGGGAATGATGACTGAGACATTACTGCTTGACATGTTTTCAATAACGTTGTGTCATGTGACATGTGGTATTCAGAGTGTGTCAGCGGTGTGGACCGATGCCTGACAGAATACAACAGCAGCACGGAGAACATCATGGAGCAGGCGCAGCTATGCACGTGAGTTGGCTTGAGAAGTTGTCTGAGATCACTCAAGATCCGGATACAACGTGCAAAGACTGCAATCCCCTCTTAAGTCTTACATTTAAAAAAATATGTATTGCAATACTAGAGAGATATTGACTTCAACATGCTCATTTAATGACATTAGAAACGTTGGTTTAGCCTCTCATTTAAAAACAGCAACGTCGATACATCACCAACAATCCCCAAACAAATAAAAGCAAAAAAAGCTCAGTCAATATAAAGGTTTTAATTTCCGCTTGGAAGAAGACAGAGATTTAAAGGGTCGATTGTTTTCACAACTACGTACCGGAAGTGTGAAGCAGGAGGAAATCAGTCCAACGACGATGTTAGTGGGAAGTTTGTAAATCCTTTGGTAGTTCACATGTGTACGCTGATGAGAAAGGACACCATTGATCACAAGTATGAACGTGTGCATGTTGTTTCACACGTGTACTATGCATCCACACACACATACATATAAGTATGCGCGTTGCCTTTCATCCGTTAAAGTTTTAGACCATAGAAAATGAAACAAAAATTTCAGCTAAAGTAGACTGAAGTAGCGTTTATATCTAATGCCATGTTTACCAGAATAGAATGGTCAAATCCATTTTTCGCCACACAGGTCAGTCAAAGCTCTCTTAGACTGCGTATTTGAGGCTGACTGCCACCCAGAGAGGTCTGTTGACCACCAGAAGCTGTCCCAGGCTTGGAGTTTGGCACTGGACAGGGCAAAGACTAACCATTGCTGTAAGTTGTTTTCTGTTCATGTCACCACAGTCACTAGATGTTATGTTTTTTAATGAGCGTCAAATGAGCCAGACAATGCCATATTTTCTATAATTTGAGACCATATTTTAGGTGACACCCACAGATTCCCTTATTATCACCACCCACTTTTAACAGCAAATTAAACCTCTTGCCGGTTTCCCGACAGTCCTTGGCTCTCATTTAGTTTTTGGTTTATTGACAACATTAATTGCCTTGTGTAGGTTTATGATGGGGATGGGTGGGTTATCTCCCTACTTTTATAATGCAAACCGACCACTAGGACGCAAATTTCAACAAAATGTATTAATCATCAGCATTGTTTTTCATCAGCTCTGACTGCAGAAGAAGCAAAATCTTGCGCTCTGCAGGCGACCAGGTGTTCGCTCCTCTATGCTTCTGGGATTCAGAACGCCACATCAAAGGACCAGCAGTGCAGGTAAGTCGATCTGGACGTCACAAAAAGTATTTATATTGCTGATCTTGACATGAAGAAAAGAAGACAGGTAGACACAAAGACAGAGGAAGGAATATCTGGAACTAACTGAGAACACTTGGTCTTGAACTCCATTGACAGAAGTGTGGCGGAGCTAAAGCAGTGTCTGGACCTGAACACGACTGCGTGTCGACAAGAGGACCTTGTGGTGTTCCGAGACCAGCAGAAGGCCGCCGTCGACTCCTTTAACTGCGGTAACTTTCTTTTTTCTATCTTTCTTCTCTAAGGTAGTCTATTTTTATGTCTCTCTTTGTCCAATCTTCTTTCTTGATGGCAATCATGTTTCCCTGTCTAGGATGTCTGATGACACTGGACACGTGTGACACCAAATATTCGCAGCAAATTCAGAATAGCTCCCAGGACGCCACCAGAAAGTGCTTGTGAGCAGTTTGTCTTGGGTTTGATTACTAGATTAAAGTATTAGCGTCAATGATCAAGAATTATTGTTTTAAAAGAAGTAATTCGTATTATTCTTGCAGCCTTATCGGCAGGCTGATAACGAGTCCCGATCATCAAAGATCTCACATATAACTTGTCTTCGTGTTGATGTCACTTTTAACGGTTTTCAGAGCAGTGTCAACATACCTCAGCTGCATTCTTCAAGGTAGCTGTAGCCTGTCTGACCCAGTGGACAGCACCAGACTGTCCCTCGCCCAGACCATGGCCAACGGGCAAAGAGACTCCAACAACTGTAGTGAGTGCGAACTGCAGCTCACAGTTCTGTCTAACTCATTAAGTGATAATTTCTCATCCATAACATTCACAGGTTTTTTTCAGATGTCCAGCTGAAATCGTGAGTTTTTAGACCATCAGTTAAAACTGTTGGAGGTTTTATCCCTCCCCTCCCATATTGGAAGTCTTACGACAAGTGGCAAGGTTAGAGAAATAAACGATTCGGAGTAGGAAGGAATTCCAGCATAAAGAAAGGAGAGTTTTGAGTGAATGTTATCATGAACTGTAGTACTACTTCTCTTCGAGCTCGTGATGTATGAGTATTCAAGTGTCACGAAATTTTTTGGCAGAGATTTCTCAAACGGCAGACGGCAGCTGTGATGGAGACATAGTGTTCTGTTCCAACGAGTACAACTCAGCCCTCAACGCACAGTCGACCGAGGCTTCAAAGAAATGCGAGTAAGGGACGATGGATGCTGTAGTTGTAGACCATAAAAAGCACTAGTCAGCTTTTCACAAGTTTTAGACATGAGAAAAACTGCAATTTCTGACTTTTTTTTTAATTTATAATTTTGCTGGTGATAGGAGTGTACTAAGGTTGACGTACTCAGCGGGTGAAAGAAAAGTGGTGGGAGCGGTATTTTGTCTGCAAATAACTGGTAAAGATTACATAGGAAATAGGATACATAGAACAGCAGTTTCCCATTTTCGAAGCAGTTCTTGTGTCGTTTTCACCTCTGGTACCTCTCGCACTAGTTATGTCGAGATGCTGTATGAATGTTTTGTTTCCATGCAGTGCATCCCGCAACCTGGTGCTGTGTCTGAACGCCGCCAGGTGCCCCGTGAACGAGGGGAGTCTACTCGACACCTCCAGTCAGGCTGCCGACTTCAGGCTGCAGTCCCTTGACGGATGCTTAAGTTAGTTGTGTTCTCACAGTTACGGGTGGATAGTGATGATGACGAAGAAGAAGAAAAAATGGAGATGAAAACATTCGTTGGTTGGTTTATTTAGTAGGAAAATGCTTCCACCTTGAAGTGATCTTGTACTATGGGTGGAGAGGGGAGGGGAGAAATCTGAGTACCCGTAGAAAACCCCTGAAGCCAATCTCTGTGAAGAGGTGTCACATACAGAGAGTTTCCCGAGACAAAATCTGAACCCTGAGCCCCTCACTGCAGTGGTGACAAGTCAGTGTTTTAATCACTACCCTACCTGGCTCCCCGATGATGGAAACACAAACCGTGGACGATGATAAATATCACTTAATATGGCATTGCTTATGATAAACTTAAAGAAGAGAACAAAGTAAATAAATGGTAATCGTAGGTATATTGGGGAGTAGGATGATAAAGGAAATCAGGATAACTAACATTTTATTATTAATTAATAGATAAATTAATTTTTTGGTGCGCAGCACATCATCGCCATGTCAGTGTGCTCAGTGTGGTTCTTTCCCTTATTTCCAGGTCCGAGCTGCTTTGCATCGTATTCGATGGTGCTGATGTGTAACGACACCTACACGCACACGCCGAAAAACACTTCACAGGAAATCTGCAGGTGCCTATGGGAATATTTTAAGTGAAGATTTGAGATGGCAATAAGTTACGAGAATTTGTTGAGGTGTTCGTTTTGTCAGTGATACCCTGACATTTGAAGTGTGTGTGGTGTGTGTGTCTCAGCGCCATGAACGACATGGTGAGATGCCTGACTCAGAAGATGTGCAACACCTATCTGACAGGCAGCATTCAAGCCCAGTACCAGACACTTGTGGACACAAAGGCCGCCAGCTGCCGTGCGTACCATCCTTTCATTCATTCTGTCTGTCTTTCATTGAACATTTTGTCTGTCTGTGATGCTGTCAATCACCATAATCCCACCCTGTCATTCTCGTTGTCAGTCATTCTCTCCCTCGTACACCTTTACAGATACTTTTGGACGAGAAAGATATAACATCAGAAAAATTCTTTAACAAACAACTGTCGTTGCCTTCATTATGTCACAGACTGACAGACTGTGTACCTTGGTCAGTCTTTAGGAACGCTCAGTCTTGACCACATTTCCCAATAGCTTCAACACCTGGCAAAATCACAGCTTTTGAGTAGTGTGCTGCATAACTTACCATCGCTAGTATGTAACGATTCTTGCGTTCTAACATGGGTATGATGGGCTCCACAAGGTCTGCAGTAACTCTTCGAAATGGTTTATCAGTCAAGGAGGACATGGTAGTCCTTTTGGAAATATTCTTTGACAAATTTCACAGGAGGAAGCATAACAGCAAACTTCTGAGAACATTTCTGGCTAATAAAATTCGGCCAGGGTTAGTAAAACTGACTCTCCATCACACTTACGCAGCTGGACACGTGCGATGTTCGTCTATTTGGCCATTGTTAGACGACGGTGTACGGACAGCACATCACTCGGAGCTACAAGAGCTGCATCCACCCCAGTGTCAGACATAACTTTTACTGTTACCAGGGTAACGAGACAATAAAGGGCGAATGAATCTGTCTCTGGAGATTTTTCCTGACTGACAGCGCAACAGTTACTTTTGGAGCATGATTGAATTTTTAATTCGTGAAGTCTTTTTTTTTTCGTGTGACCTGGCTTTCAGCAATTTTAAAATGTCTTTTTCTGAGGTCCAGATTGCTCTCCTGGCTTTGTTCATATCTTTCGGCGAGTTGCTTTTTTAATTCTTTTAAAATTTGTTTTTTTTTTCTGCTCGGTCACTTCTTGCGTAACCTTCTGTTCTTCTGCAGCAAAGTTCCCGAAACTTTGCTCGTCATGATTTCCTATAATTATTTATCTCCCTCTCCTTCTTCCGCTCCACCACCTTGTGCACATGCGTTGTTAATGTCATGTACATATTACATGAAAATATGTTTGTATATTAAGTAGGAGTATCTTTCGATTTTTTAAAATTCTTGTTTTTAGGCAAAGCATCATTATGATTAACAAATATGGATGTATAGTGAAGTGTGTGTGTAATTTATTGTGTTATTATGACTGCACATTTGTTAGTACACTTAACGTGCGCGGCAAAGTAGTATTTTTAAAGATAACTCACACCAACCATCCTCTCTGTTTCCTGTATAGAGTTGTCCTCCCTAACCACTGCCACCGGCTCGGCTAATGGAGCGTCTTTCATCGCCGTGGTCCTCGCTGTCTTCATCTCCAGTGTCATTGTAAGCAACTAGAAACTGCGTTCTGTACGTCGCTATGACAATTGTGATTTTCACTGTTACTTTTGTGAATTTTTCTGAGCCTGAATGCGAGCCTTATTATCTGCATGGATTCAATGACGTTCGTGAACACAGATTCATCGTTCTGAGGGCTCAGGCTGTTAACATTTCGTCCTTTCGTCCTTTTCAACGGCGTAGTTTGACATGACTGAC
The DNA here is from genome assembly GCF_003073045.1 of Pomacea canaliculata. Classification (NCBI taxonomy): domain Eukaryota; kingdom Metazoa; phylum Mollusca; class Gastropoda; order Architaenioglossa; family Ampullariidae; genus Pomacea; species Pomacea canaliculata. The sequence goes on from NC_037592.1 coordinate 5,371,735, forward strand.
ATCATGAATCTTAATTATTTGCCGTGATTTGTATATTTGTAAATTTCTTACGTCCAAAATTTCTTCGATGACTTTTAGTTAAATCAAAATTGTTGTCTTTTGAATGATCTTCTGCAAGGAAGTTTAAATAAATTATGTCGATGTTAGTCTGTTTATTTAAAACGTGAGTAAATTCAAGAAAATGCTTTTGATTTACAGAAATAAATTAACGTGAAAAAAATCAGGAAAAAATACAAGCATGACTGTAGGTATTGTAAACTTAAAACAAACCAAAGGTAAAAGAAAATAAGAGGGGAAATTTTGTTTCATATGGGTATCATACTAGTCGCGTAAGAATATCCGAATGCTTGTTATTCACTTATCGTCTGCCTCAAGAGACTGATTGCAGATTTTGGTTTGAGTTCTCAGCCAGCTATTTTAAGCCTTAGTTAAGAGATTTAGAGGATAGGATACTACTTCCACCTCTGACTGAAGGCAACTCAGTGTTTTAGTATTGTTAGGTGATATGACTCGCGGCACACTTGAACCAAATCTGCTTCTTCTTTAAATCCTCCGTCTTCTACAGCAAGAACCCTCTATCGCTCCCCTCTCCCACTTCTCTTTCTCTCTCTTTACTTATACGTAGATATTTTGTTGATGTAGAACTTCAGACTCAACGTCATAATGCGCAAAATAATGTATTACTAATACTTGGAGGAACACACACACGTATGCACGCACCCCTTCATCACACTCACACACACAAACGCATGCAGAGGATGTGACATCAACAATTTTTAATGTCTATTCAGTATGTATTACATTGTTGAACAGTTGTCGTTTCTCTTAAATAAAGAGTAATAAATGCGGGAAGAAAAAACCCGGATGTTTTAGAATTTTCTTGGGTGAGTTGGGTGCTTGCAAAGATTTAAACCATAGTACGTTAAATCAAGCCAAGAGAGAAAAGAACCTTAATCAACCCTGCATGTCTCGTGAATTCTCAAACAGGATAAGGACAGACTGTTTGCGTTTTAAAATTCAACCAAGGCAAAGCGTGTGTGCAGGTTGCTTTTGGCGCATGACCGGAAACCTCTGTAATATGTAAAAATTAAGCTGAAACCAAAACTACAGTATGCCATCCCAAAGTTTTAGGTTGTTTTCAGTGTTCTCAGACGCATGGCACGTGAATCAGCTCGTGCAGCAAGTCAGAGTCAATTCGTCAAAAGCGGGAGGAGGGATTCGATCCCTGTGACTGATGAAGCCCGCGATCTGAAGCAAAGTCAGTGACGAAGCGTCCGTTCGTTTACTAATGAAGTGCATCGACTGAGCTTGTGAATCCAGTCAGAGCACCGCCCGTTGTTTGAAGATATTATCAAAGCATAAATCATATAAGGATTTGTAAGTCAGATCGTCATTCTGCTCATCCAAAACCTCTTATATTTAGTAGTATTGAGTGAGTTTTAGTCAGCAAATCCATTCGGAAGTAGCTTTCTGAACACCATCAGGGAAGGCTTTCATTACACTGGCATATTATTTTTTTAATTAAAAAAATAATTATAATATTGTAGAAGATATGATGCGTGTGAAATAGGAGAAAGGGGAAAGAAGACAGAGGCACGAACAATGCCCCCCTACACACCCTAATTTGGACATCTTTCAGAATACAGGCAATCTAAAGTTCCAGAATAGGTTGTGTGACACTGGCCTCTGATGACGGTGTCGCCTTCTAGGTGACGTAACACAATCTTGTCTCCCTTGTGGAGAATCACATCGACGTCGTCGCTTCCTTGACTATCGACGAACATCGACTCCTTGGTTTTGAGGATCATGTGGGCCAGGGGCAGTCTGGGAACGCGGTTGATGTTCTCCAACACCAGGTCTGAGTATCCTATGTCATCAGACTTGCACATGCCGCTTTGAACAGAAAACTGCACTAGAGTCTGGCTGTCCATAAAATAAAATAAATAAATAAAAATAAAATAAAGCGTGACGTGTTCATATTTAAAGTTATAGATATACAGAGAACAGCTCCATAACGAGAACGTCCCTTGTTTGGGCAATGACTGAAGCTGGTAACTAACACTAAATATATTTTAAAATCCACCGAAATGTCAAAACCAAACTGTAAGTGATTGTGACACCCAGCTCTTTACACATATGTAATGTATAGAATGATTGTAAATATGCAAAAGGCATAGGTGACGTGTTTAATTTTTTTTCTTTTTCAATTTACAGTAGTGAGTAATTTTACAGGAATGGATAATTTCTGTTATAACACTAAATCTTCACAAAGTACTGCATGATCAAAATTTTTTTATCTCAACCTGATGGCATAATAAATTTTATGAAATGTAAATGTAAACTCTCTGTGACCAAGAGATATCTGGTCGATTGGTAAATTCAGGGATTTTTTTTTTTCTTCCCTTTCTTTCCACAGGATTTTTACTTACTTTCGCTCCAAATATCAATTAGAAAGATTTCTTGAAATCTGCAAACTTATTTTGATTTGGTCAAGCAATACTCTATGTGTGTGTAAGAGAGAAAGAGAACGATAAACAAAGTGTTTGTGCTTGTGTTTGCACGACTGTTTATGAGTAAAGTTACAGTACCTGACAATGAAATGATAGACACCCGTCAGGGGAACTGTGAACACTCCAGTGGCAACGTCGTAGAGTTTGTGAGTGTTGGACAAACACTTGTCAAACCTCAGCACTTCACCTTGCTTTTCTAGGGGCCAAGGGTCCTTGCTGAACTGAACAGTAAACCCTATCATGCCTCTCTCTTCTGAAAACAAAGAGGTATTGCTAATGATGCACTTAGCCTCCGACAAGCCGAAAAGCTTTGGATTAGATATTTTAAAAAAATAATGATATATTATTCCCCACGTCAATATAACAAAGAATTTAAATTAATTATTTTTGGGGATGTGCATGAAAGAATAACAGAACTATCAAATGGACTAACAGTCTTAGTAACAGTAAAGCAACCAGGCAACGGAGGACGTGTAAGCAATGATTAAAGACTTACGTCTCAACAGGATTTTAAATCACAACGTATAAAACAGGTTTTAAGACATACCTCTTTCTTTGTCCATATTTATTGACAATTACTCCTGGGTAGGTTATCTTCAGAATGCTCGTGTACTTTTAGCCTCTGCAGAATTTCAAGAGCTTTTTGTTCCGCTAAGAACTGTCTTCTTACAGGAAATGACGTAAAAATAACACTTACGTAATTCTTTCAAAACTTTCTTATCTCCTTCACTTTTTTTATCTTTATATCTTTTCTATCTCTCTCTCTTTCTCTGCTATTGTGTGCATACGTGCGTGCGCACATACATAGGCGCGTGCGCGTATGTGTAAGTGCGCGCGCACGTATACATCGCAGGTAGGAGATAGAGAAGAGGGCGAAGACGACGAAGACGATGAGACGATGACGTAAGGAAGCGTGACTCGTGATGATGCGTGCATCATACAGCCTACGTCATAATAAAAATTGCGTCACTACAAAATGTCAAGCGCCATAGCAACCGACAGCAAAAAGGAACGGAGGGCGACGTGGAGCAGACGGACGTTCTTCAGAGGAAGAACTTTTCAGTCTATGTTAGCAGACAATACGATTCTCTCTCATTCTGTTTTTCAGTTGTCGATGCTGTAGTGGCGCTGTCTGCAACGAAACCATAGAAGCAAAGTGTAACTGCAGAGCTAATCTTGAGCAATCAAAATGTCGGCCTGCAACATCCTCACCAGGGTTCTCCTCCCGAAAAAGGATCCGAACATCGCTGAAGTAAGGTTCGTGCCTGGGGGAAACCCTGTACCTGCTCAGTACCATATACCCCTCATGAAAAAAGTTCCCATGTTCCCTGCACCCACCGGATGTTTGGAGCTGTATACGTCAAAGATTGGACACCAGGTGAGTCCAGGTGTTTCGGTGTTATTGAATTCGCTTTCTTCTACATTTGTTTTACGTTTCCATGGTAGCATATGAGAGAGAAAAAGAAAGTGTTTGTGCGTGTGATGTATACTGATTCACATCAACTGGTTTTATGTTTCCAAACAGGCGTACATCAACAAGAAACGTCACGGCTTCGACCTTACTGATCCGTACAACTACAACATCGACTGGAGCTACAACATCACGCAGGATCCACACATGCTGCACGTCATCCGGACGCCGGCGATGATGAAGAGGTTGAAGGAGTTAGGACAAATAACAAACGACGAACGAGTTCGCTGCACCCTCAAACAATTTAATAACTTTAGGGCTTACCTTAAGTGCAAATCTCTGATCGACTTTCGAAATCAGCTACAGGAGGAGGTTCGTTGGCACTGATTTTTTTTATTATTATTGTTGATGTTTTCGTATTCTTTATATCGTCATCATTTCATTAGGTTTTGCTAACGCTATTAAAATATATATGTGTGTGTTTTTGTGTTGAATGTTTGTATCAGTCTGTATGCATTAAGTATGTATGTGTATGGGTTCGTGCGTGCGTGTGTTCAAGCGTTTATGTGTTGTTTTGTTGTATTATTCTTAGGCCGTTTCTACCAGTCGTTTATTGAAAATCCTTCATCTTTTTCATTTGTTTGCTGATTTCTCAATCTCTCTGTCCATGATAGGAATAGTCTGAACAGTATTGTCCACATCTGTTCTAAGATATTTGGTGTCGGACAGAGGGATTTAGCTTCTCTCTGTGACCAACATATAGTAAGGAAAGGTTCACTCATTAAGTCAATACCTGAACATGTACTATTGAGAGAATTTGTGTTATTAAGCTCTGTAAAAACTGTACAATTGTGTTGCATACTAGTCAGCCACGTAGCAATAATGAACAAACTGTTGGCATACCTCAAGCACCTTACGTGACTAACGCCAGGTCATAGGTCATAAACGCCACATTCTTCGTCTTTCCCTCTCTCTCTCTTGCAGAAAGCAAGAATCCCGAAGATTGACGTCGGTGAAAGTCTGGAAGTGGTTGCCATAGAACATCGCGTCCACGAACAGGAGGTTCGCTTTCGCCGCCTAAAATCCGAGGACGAAACCTTCGCAAAGTGAGTCTCGGCGCCATCTTTACCTTCCTCACCGGGTTAGGTAGCAACTTCTCATAGATTATCCTTCCATTTTCTGTTGTCTCTACTTTTTGACTTTTATTTTACAAAAACAATGTCAATGCACATTTCATCTGAATGAGAATTGTAAACACTACAGAGAATTTTGTTCTCCTTATTTTATTATATTAATTTTTAGCCAGCTAGACTGAATACATGTCTGCCGGTTTTTTTTTCCACAGATACCAAAGTCATCTGACTCAATCGGAGACAAAATTTAATATCAGGAAGAGGAAGCGTCAAGAAGTAAATGGCGTCCTGGCTCGAAAGAGGGCTTCTATCGAGAAGCACAGACAGGACGTGTACCGGCGATCTTTAAGGATTGTAAGCCACCCCGGGTGCATGCTCGGCTTTTGACGTTATTTCTAGGCATTGAACTCAACCGACTGGAACTGTAGTCATGAAGCGAGGGTAAGTCGTTTGCACTAAGGGTGGAGGAAGTTTAAAGAAAAGGACCTTCTTCCCGAAGTTATAAAGCGGCGTGAAGACCTTGCAAAATATTTTACCTGAGAGATTCTTGAATCCGGCGATTGGTACATATGGGATACAGAAATACGAACGTGTCCGATGTGTCTGGACACCTCTTTAAACATTTTCTCCTTAGCTCTGGGGAACGACTTACTATCGCTTCATAACTATGGCCCCAGGATAGACTCTCTGACCTCACACGTAACGAAATCCACTTAGATAAATAAATGAAAATAATTTGAAATGTCCAGTACATCCAACGGGTTTCATCGTGTTTTAAAAGATTAATTTTTGGAGCTCTCGTTGCAGAACCTTTCTTGTGTTTTGTCACTCGGAAGATACAACATCTCATCTTCTCTCACTCATCTCGCTGGCATTCTGTCTTTCTGTGTCTAACATCCAGGCTCACCAGCGTCACCGCAATTTGCTGCAAACCTGGAAACAACATGCACAGAGACAAATCAGTCACCTGCAGGAAGTGGATTCATCCCGTTTGGAGGAGAAGGTGGGCAACAGCTGGAATGTTTTCTCTCCCTAAAGTCACGTTGGGCGCGTCTTGGCTTGCCCGGATGGCAGCTGAGCCGAGAACACATTCTGATACAACCACCAAAAAAAATCCCTTTAAATCTGAAAACAAATTTGTAAACAGATTCCAGTTTTCTTTTTTACGATCTTACTGAACTTTCGAATCGCTAGCATCTAAAGCTAACAAAATATTTATTATTTGTGCTGAGCAAGTTTCTTTTTCTCTCTCTTGTTTGTTTTAATTTTCCCCTCTCTTTCCCTCATCCAGTTCCCTTCTTCTCTGCTTCTCTCTCTTAGTATCTGCGTGAGACCTTTACGTTATCGTGTATTCCGTTGTTTGGGATGGCAAGTCTTATCTCCATACCAATATGAAACTATTAGCTCAGTTTCATGCAGTCAAGAACAAAGATAGCAATAATAAACACGTGTGCATTGATGGGTACTACTTTCTATGTGACCGATAGAAACATATTTTTTCTGGGGGTCTTAACATTCCAACAATTTTTGCTGGAAGTCTGAAAAATCGGGGCGGCAATTAAGAAAACTCCTGCATGAGAAACACATATTTTTAAGGTTATGTTGTACTAAATGGCCTTGCTGGGGACTGGGTCACGTGAGCAGCTGCAAGTAAAATGGAATGCACGGCGTGAGACTCAGCTGGCGTACGAGGAGCTGGTGGAGGTGTCTCGGGCCGCGGAAAATGACCGGCGGGAGAGGTCCAAAGTCGTTCTAGACCTGGAGATGAACCGCCGCTGGCAGCTGCAAGCCCGTAAGTTTGTCGGCCGAGAAACACACAAACACACAAACAAACACAAACACACACACACACATAAAGAAAATTAGATTTGCACAACACACGTCATCGCTGTACAACGAGTGATGTGTGATTCAAAAGTTTAAGCAGTATCATTAAGGTGTTTCTTGGTAACCTCCTTCGCCTGTGTGGAAGGGGACATCTGAGTTTACGACACTGGTTTCTCTATCTGGTCCCCAGACAAGTTGCAGATGTTGAAGGATGTATCTCGAAAAATTCAGGCGCAGCGGGAGGAGGCGTATGCCCGCAACCTTATCAAAGCCTTCGCCAATTCTTCAATCCTGAACCCTCAGAGTAAGCAATCTTACTTACACTTTAATAGAGAGTCTGAAAACTTCCACGATATATTTTAGGAAAATATAGTTTGATTGCTGGTCTCTACTAGGGAAACCTCTGGTAGTAGGAGTTTTCCAGGCTTTAAGTGTTTCTTAACTGGACTCGCATCGTAATTTGGTTACACATTCGACAATGTAAGCACCCTCGTTTACAGTGAAGGTGATGTCATAACAGCGAGGGCAGAGTAGCGGGTGTTTAACAAATCACTTTATCTTTAAAGAGACCCAAAATGTCGGAAATTTGGGCTACGAATGACTCAATCGCCAGGTGTAAAAGAAGCCGATAGGCAAGAGGTACCAGGTGCTATGTAGCTGGGTAACTAGCTCCTAGAAACGTATTAAGCGTCAGACCTCCCCACCCCGGGTTACGTCTGTAGATTTTTCGTCACGTTGCAGAGAAACCCAAGCCGACACCAACCGAAGACAAATCCACAAAGACACCGGATGCTGTTGACATGTCCTCGATACCGAAGTTCAAGACCATATTTTGTAAACCTGTGAAGAAAAGCTTGTGGGTCCTGGAGAAGGAGTTGAAGAAGATGGGGGTGACCACCCGCATTCTGGCTACTGTAGCGTGTAAGTGCTGGAGACAACCTTTGGGTGTAACAGTTACGAGTGACGTATAAAGGGACGACTGGAGCTGTACCGAAGACGAATGAAGTATACATTCTCAGTTTGGGATTGTATCAGTGGTATAAAAGTTCAAGGGATGACAATAACTGTACTAGTGACAAATGACGAATGCGGACAATTTTGGCAACACCAGTCATGCGTGTCCTGTTAGTTCTAGAGAACAGCATGGAGTGACGTATATGTTATTGGGATTTCTGTGGTGTTAACGGTGACCTGCACACAGAGACACAGAGAAACGAAGCGACAAAATGACAGAGAAGGGAATGGTAGGAGTGAAAAAAAGAGGTAGACAAGAATTTATTCAGTAAACATTATGAGCAAGAATTTTAAAAACTGAGAACGTGGATCCAGTACAACACGCATGACAAACTCAGTGACAGGTGGGTCTCTTTGAATAATTATTGAAACCGCTTGGTTTCATAGACTTTCACTGATCAATTTAAACGAAGAAATCCTTTTGATACACGCTCAAGATATTCAATATACAGCATTCGACAAAAAGTAAGAAAACGAAACAGATTGCAAATCATCATGTTTAAAAAAAAAAGACTTCAATGCAGATGAGACAGAGAGTGCAATATATAAACAATATACAGATATCAGAGATCGTGAAGGAATCTGTAAAGTGAAAAGAAAGCCTCATTAGAATACACAAGTTGTTTTTTCATAAATCATGTACGTTTTTAGGCTGTTGGAGGTAGACGTTGCAAAAACGTTGTCCTTATTTCTACAGCAAAGGAGAAGGAGGTTTCGGTAAGAAAAATGGAGGTGGACTCAGCTTTGGCCATTGCGTCTCGCACCACAATAGTACGTATCTTAACGTCCTCTGGCACCACAGTAGTACGTATATTAACGTCCTCTGGCACCACAATAGTAAGTATATTAACGTCCTCTGGCACCACAATAGTAAGTATATTAACGTCCTCTGGCACCACAGTAGTACGTATCTTAATGTCCTTTCGAAACACAATTGTAAGTATTCTAAAGCCTCTGGAACAACAATTGCACGTATCTAAAGGCCCTGTGGAACAGTCTGACACCGTGTTTTGGTACCACCACCTCATGTAAAACACCAACCCGAACCACTAAAATAGTTGCTGGTTAGCTAACAAAACACAGAACATTTCTAATTTTGTTTTAAAAACTGCAAGTAATTTTCGATTAATTTCTTTTTCTAGAAAATCATTCACAGATTAACTTTACTTTCTGATAAGACCACAGCCAACAAGAGAACCTCAAGTCTATGGTCATGTTGGTCTTGCTGTGAAAAAATAAAGTCTTGTCCAGTTTATTTTGTTTTTAATCGATCTTTTCTTTTGTTGTAGGATTCTTTACCTAGAAAGAAAAAAGGAAGATCGAAGGCAAGTTGTAGGACTGTTTAATTTCTGTTTAAAAGATTATTTTTATGGGTGACAGTGTCTCGCATCATCTTGTGTCACATTGAAGCACCGCGTACAGACTTCCACGCTGTGGTTTCACAGACTTTATTTTCTGTATTCAGCGTGTTTTGTTCCCATGACTACCTTTTGTGAATATAGAATTATAAACCTTGTCGCTGAAATTATTTCGAGTTAGAACAGTTAGTTTCCGACAGAAATTTGATAACAGACACATAGACAGAAGTAAGTTTACAGTTCCCCGAGCCAGAACCACACGATATCTGCATTCTTTTATTCCTGCGGCAATCCGCGTATGCAGCCTAATCGTGGTTAGGACACGTCTGTAAGTGAAGGTTCTCACACCTCTGACTCCTGTTTCCACAGCGCCTGGTCTTTTTTAAATGTATGTTTATATTTAATATCATACTTGAGGTACGTAACGTCTGGTGTAATAGTAACATGGCAGAAACAATTCCTGAAAAGGATTAACAGAGATGTATTGTATTTGTATCTGTATCTGTATTTGTGTTTGTATTTGTATTTGACCCCAGTCGTGTCCTTTATTCACTCCAGGAAGGGAATGCCTAGCCTCCAGCAATGTGTTTAAGTCATTACAACAATGAGAGCCAACGTGAATTTGTTTCAGTCAAAAAGAGCGTATCCGACGTCTGTTGAACTCATGGGAGGAGAGAATGCCCACATGAAAGCTGGAGAAGGTTTGTGAGGATCTTGTATTCTTAGTAAATATCTTATTGTACCAAGCCTTCCTTTAGTTTAATTTTCCGTTCTTCAATTTTTTTTTCTTGTATATTATTTTACAGACTACAGCACAATATCTCCAGCAAATCTCTAATCCCCTTCACTCCCTCGCTATTTCCTTTTCGGTTTGAATAATTTAAATGTCTGCTGACTAAACGTTTTTCATAACCACTACAAATAAATGTAGCAGAGCATGCTTGGTGATTAATTACTAAGGTTATTCTAGTCATTATGCTTAGCTGAAAAGAATTTGAATGAACAAGACTGGGTTCAGTGTCCACAGGCCAGTTGCACATTTCACGTTTTAACATATTCACATAAATAATTTAGGTCTTAAATATTTAATAAAAGAAGTTTTAAAAGAGGTGCACAACAGAACAGTTTTAACTAAAAATATTTTAAATAAGATAAAAGGAGGTGATAGAGTAAAAAAAAATGGCTGTTGTCATGGAAAATCAGCTCAAGGATAATTTTTCATGCTCGCAGTAGGAGCGCAGTTACTTAATGGATTGTTCGCTCATCAAATTCAACAATAGTCGAAGAAAAAAAAAGTTGCATGGTGAGCACAGTGAGTACGATGGGATATGAACGCCGACGAGTGTACAGAGATCACCATGCTAGTAATTAAGACTGTATCGCGGCAAGGTAAATAGATGCCACATGCAGGAAAAAAAAAAAAAAAAAAAAAAAAACCAGCGTCCCGACACGAGAGCTGAACCCAGGACATCCAATCCTCACGTATTGGTGACAAGCTAACCGTTGCGCCATCACTACTCAGAGACGACTTGACCACTGCTTAGACGGTAGTAATTCGTCGGTAAAATACTACAATAAAGTAGACAGTACAATACTTGTTAAAATTTTGCAAATTAAATATTTAATATATGTTGATCGATGAATATTCAAGGTGTCTAATACCAAAGCACTCTGTATCCGTGTTTTTGTCAACAGTCGTTGCGATCTCTACAATAATTCTGGTAATTCTGCTAAAGCAATTCGTCGTCGTTCAATTTCTTCATCGGATCGCTCGTTTGTCAACACATCGAGTTCCGAAAGTCTTAGAGGGAATGTCCTAAAAATGATTACAAATTTCATTCTATAAAATAATTTTAATGTTTAGACACGTGTTGTGCAACTGAGCCCAGGGCAGTGACCAGCAGCAATCTCGCACGTGAGCTTACATCTCTGACTCTGAGCAATGTCGTGCTTCAGAAATCTGGGTTCTCAAGAAACGGGAGGACATCGTCAACGACACAGTAGACGAGGTTACTGATGCGCCGGAGTCGGAGGGTAAGTATGAAGGGCGTGTGAGTTCTCGATAACATATATGTTTCTCTGTGTGTGTTTGTGTGTGTGTGTGTGTGTGAGAGAGAGAGAGAATCTTTAGACACCGAGGGTGACATGCGCTTGGGTCAATTATGAAAATGCCAGTGGAGGTCCTACTATACCCGAACACCTAACAACAGATTTATCTCTAGCAAGTGTTCTCACTGCCATGCCATACTCAGGGTGTACGTGCCGCGTATGTCATCACCTTTGTCAACCTACACATGCCTTCCTTTACTCGTTCTTCAGAATCCGATTCTGACATAGTGAAAGAGGAGAATATTGCATCCAGAGATGTGTCTGCAATGGGAGGGTGAGAGCTCTTTACTACCTTTATTCTGTAGTCCTCTCACACTCACCCCTTTCCAATCACGGTTAGTGTGTTTAATAAGAAGTACGATCAGATTTCTAAGTTCACGCTTGTCTGTTCTTCCGTCAATCGCATGAAAAGAATGACACATAGAGGGAAGAAAAAAGCAAAATTTTTGCACAAAGCTGATGACTTATCCACCAACATGACAAGGGGTTTAATTTGTAAAGTGTAGGTGAGACTTGTAGGGAGCGTTGGGGATTTTTTCCCAGAGATGTAATGCAAATGTCTCATTGGCTGGTCAGATTCATTGGACTACTTCCGGAGGACTTGGAGCTGATGGAGGGGCTGCTGACAAGGCTGCTGGACAATGTGCAGGAAGGAAGGCTCAACCAGGCAGACCTGGTGCAGATGATCATGTTCTGCAGCACCCTGCAGTCGGTTGGTACTCACTCACTGTATACAAACTGTAAGGAAGGCAGTAACCGTTGATCTTTTATCTTTAGTTTTATTGACAATCAGAGCAAGAAGCTGGTGCGTGAAAATGATTATAACGATGACTTTCTATGTCTCTGATGTTCTCCCTCTCTATTTGATAATACAGGATATTGCAGTCAGTCCACCGATCATCTCTTTTGGGAATATAATCTCAGAAGATGGTGTGCATGACTCAGAAAATAATTAATTTTAACCTCCGCGTTGATCCTTGGCTCGGAACGAGATGGTAAAAACGGTTAACCCAGAGGGCTTCTTGGGTTCAAAACTGCATCTAGGTTCTAATCAAGTTATCCACTTTTTAATGGCGAGCATCAGTAGTCAGAAAGAACAAACTAACGTTTTTACATAAGATTCTGGCTGATGCTTGGGTTAAAGATAGACACTAGGATACAGAGCAGCTAGGATCTGTCCAACGAAATGTTTGTGTCTTGTGGGGTGGGACTACAATCCTCCTTGCATTTCATCTCTTGTTTCCTCACCGAGCTGAATCCGCTTCAGGCGCAGTTGACCCACATTGAGCAAACCACGTCGACGACGTCGCTGATGGCGCAGGAGATCGTGGCGCACTCCATGGCGTTGCTGCGGGATGACATCATCATGCGACGCATGTCGCCAACCGACCTGCTGGCAACCGCCGCCAACATCAGGGCCTGCCAGTCGGAAATCTCCTCCGTCAGCTCCGATCGTCTGGAGATGTGAGCGAAGTCATCACCTGTGATCACACACACACACACTCTGAGTAGTGTAGGAAGATGCTCGGCTTTTTGGGGGCAAACTTCACACTGACAGTGAACGTTCACTTTTTTCCTCCTCACATTCCTTCCACCTCCCATGGTTCCTATTCCACTGACGCATGCGTGTTGCCTCTGTCTGTGTAAATAACGGTGTGAGAGCTCAGATTTTTCTCAGGGAAACAGAGGAAGGATTGCTGTATAGATAACAGTAAGCGTAATGTCTTAGTGTTATCCTTTCTTCTCTTTGCGCTGCCGTGGCTGTGTCACGTGACCAGACTATTGAAGGACACCATGGAAAAAATGGCGGACGACATCGACATCGATGAAGATGATTACAACGAATATTTCTTGGAGCAGATGCTGAGATCGACTGTCGCCAATCTCACCGTCGATATCGAGCGAGGAACTCTTTCCAGGTGAATCCACATTTTCGTAGTTTTCTTAATTTGACTATTATAATCACTAATGATATAGGTTACTGAGCACAATATCCCAGCCTGAGAGTAAACTGCTTTTTAGGAGAAGAGATTCAAAAATAAATTACGATTGAGAATCAAAACAAAAATTAGAGAGAAGACCTTCACATGGTTGACGTTGAGAGTTTCCTCTGGACTACCCCTCCCACTAGCCTTCCATCATCTCCCATCATGCAAAATCCCTGCTGACAGCATTTTTCTTTCAAAGAAATCAACCTGTCATTGATATTATTTGGACCACCTTTGCTTGAGAGTCCGCTGGGTGAAGGACAGGTAGTATCAAGGTGAGACGTTGTGGTTGCATTGTCTCAGGACCAACGTGCACGAGATCGGCTCGGCGCTGGCGCAGGCCGTGATGGATGATATGGATTCGGACGACTCGCTGATGGCCGAGGACACACTGATGACAATATTGCAGCAGCTGCAGCAGGACATCGACACGGGCCAGATCGACGAGAAACTGCTGGACAAGGCTTTAGCCTCTCTCGTGTCTTCCTATGGTCAGGTTCTCCGCGGCCGCTCCAACATCGACGTCATCAAGGTGAACCCTCGCTGTCCTTGTGACAAACATTCATGCTACATTCACTTCTCTCTCACGCTGTGCTGACCTTTCCTTTGCCCTAATATCTGATTAATAAACTAGTCCTGTCGTTGTGGATTCTGGTTAATTATTGCGAGAACGATAGCGAAGTCTAGAGGTTAGCGCACACGTTGCGGTGCACAAGAGGACTTTGGTACAAGATATCATTTTGCAGTCAGTTTAGCTCCGATAACGTCTACATTCATTTTTCAAAACAGAAGGACGTGTGTGTTTGTGTGCGTGCACATTCTCCAGGAACTTGTCTTGTACGTGCTGCTGAGGACCAGACATGACCTCGAAGGAGACCTCCTAGACAAAGAGGACTTCCTGAAACAGCTGCAGCTTGCGAAAGTCGAAGCCGGCATCTACGGGATGGAGTTACCAGAACTGCCAGAATTAGTGGAGGTGGGGAATGTAATCAGTATTCCCCTTTTGCACCCCAATTTCCCTACTTGCCAGTGAGAAAATCCGCATAATGCAGCCCGCACTGTTAATGAGAGTCTTTTGATCTTTGTTTCATTTCACCTTATTTATGTTTTTTAGTGGATTGTTACTGAATCGGGGCAAATACTGACAACTTGACTACAAAGGACTGAAAATACTAGAGGAAGACCAGTGAAGGCAATAATTATGAGGAAGAAAAGAGAGTGAGAAGAAGGACGAGAGAGAAAGAAAGTGAATCTGTGCGTGCATTGTGTGTCCCCAGGAAACGTCTAAAGCTATCGGCAAGTTTAAGGGCATTGGCAGGCCTGACGAGGCCGTTGTGGCACTTATCAAGATGATCCTAGGTCCAGGAAGAAGGATCATGCCAGCGATCGCCAAAAGTCGTGTGCACTGGATCTCAGAATCCATGATAGAACAGGTCAGTCGCTAGCTTCATCCTTCTTGGTCAAGACTTACAACCGGGTCACCATACTTCCAACAATCCTTGGCTTTATCGGTCTGTTGTCAGGCCGTGTGGATGACAACGCGACTATAAGGCTAGACAGTGTCAGGACAAAAAAGAGAGATGGCGATTGATTCATTTTTTCTTATGGTCGCCAGGCGGAAGGGTCTGAGGTTCAGCTGCAGATCGTCCTGGACCTGGCGGCGAGCGTCTGTGCTAGCTTCACCCAACAGATGAACGAGGACATGGACTTCGCCAGGGACGCCGAGCGCGTTCTTGGGCCTCGCTTTCTCGTCATGCTCTTCAGTTACTGGGACCAGCTTGATTTAGAAAAGGGAAGAGGTCAGCTAGCGTCCATAGGAGCTTAAAAGTTATTAACAATATTTTATCTGTGTGTGTGTGTGTGTGACACGAAGCTCTGACTTTGTCGCCCAGAGACGGTGGCCGTGCAGACCCGGGCGGACGAGCTGGCGAACTTGGCGGGCGTGAAGGCGACGTTGGCGGAGAATGTGGTGCTGGTGTGCTTCAACTGGCTGTGGCAGGATGCCCTCAACAACCGTCTGCCCGTCTGCATCATGCCGCACGTGGCGCTAGACACCGCCGAGTTCCCATCTACCCGCCCACTGCTGGACCGCATCCGTAACTTCGGGAACTACATGGACAAGATGAATCTGGTCGACGATATGGTCCTGAAGAAGGTACAGCGGACACGTTCAGGATGGTTGCGATACTTCTTTGGATGGACGAAAGGAGAAGGGTTGGGAGAAACACACACAAACAAACAACATGAAAATGGGAGATTGTATGAATGTTATCTACCAAGAAGCTGTACCACCGTGCGCAAATCATTTGAAAAACTGTGATCCAGGCTTCAAATGACCCTGTCCACACCGCAAGAGGGATATGTTTGTTTTTTTAAATTATTTGGCTGCTCATTGGGTTGCCTGAAGAATGTCTACTTAAAAACCCTAATGAGTTCACAAGCCATCAGAAGCGAAGCAATACAAATCCATTGGCTCCATTCGCCATACTTTGTCCATCTCAATCACTAAAATTCTCATCTGCTCATTTGTTCAGTATAAACTAGATCACTGTAACTCTCTTCGTGCTGGCTGTCCCAAATTCCTCATTGATAAGCTTCAGAAAGTCCAGAACTCAGCTGCTTGTGTCGTTTTGAGTTATTATACTCAGCTTTTAAAATAGTCCGCCTCTATCGTACATCCTACCAGGTTCGGAAGGTGGGTCAGGAGCTGCAGGAGGGAGGGCTTGGCCACGAGGAGGCCCAAGCGCTTCTGACCATCTGCGTACACTCCTACCTGCGAGAGGTAGTCTTCTGCGACCGCAGCGACGACATCGTGGAGAATGGCTCCGAACCACCCGGGATGGTCAGCAACGTACAGTTTTTGATCACCACCTGCGCGCGCTCGGTCCTCGAGTACATTCAGAACAAGGTAAGGCACCCAAACTTACTTGACGAACATATTAACGACTCGGGTAACGTCATGCGGTGTCCGGCGTGGGCACACGATTGTTATCTCAGATCATATCAATAGGCTTTAAAACAACCAACAGACTTTAGAGGAAGAAGTGGAGGGTTAAAAATAGGAAGAGGATGAAGAAGTCTCAAAGAAATCATGAGCTAAGGAAAAGAAATGTATTTGGCAGGTGGAGAAGGTGATGTTGCGCATTTCCCCCTCTTCCATATGTGAAATATATTCAGGTTTGGGTAATGTAAAGGAGAGAGGTCATCTCCCACATACGATGACTGGCTCAAGAAAAGTGCGACCTAATGCCTCATTTTGACGACCAAGTGTCTTGTGGCAGGTGGCGCGACGACTAAGCGCACTAGGACACACGGCCTTGGAATTGTCCATGGTGACGGACATCCTGATGGAAGCAGCTTCCGACTCGATTGGGGCCCTCAACACCTTCGTCACCAACAACAGCGAGGCGGCGGAGGACGAGCTGCTTCAGCTGGATCCGCTCATCAAGACTAGTCAGTGGAACGCGCTGCGCAAGGACCCCATTGTGAGAGCAGGGTGTTAGTCTAGTTGTAGAAGGAAAGCCCTAGTTGACGAAAGCGCAAGCTGGAGTTAGCAGCCGCTCATCTTGTACTTCTTGCCTTTGATTTCAGTGCAAGCCACAGGAAATCCCCCCCTTTTTGAAGAAACTAATTGGAACGGCGAAAAGAGCACGTGAGTTAGCCCCGAAACAAACCCCAGACAACAAATCAGTCATAAATCAACCCAGCTTCAAGGTTGTCAAGGATCTGATTCGCAGAGAACTTTGGCAAATAGCCAAGGAGGTATGTGGTGTCACAAAAACCATTCGAATAAGTCCCGTATGCGAGCGGAGTCTGTTCAGATAACATTTTCCAGCGTACAATGACAATTACAATGACAATTACAATGACAATGACAACGACAATGAGAATGACAATGATCAACTTTATTGGTCCCAGTGGGCAATTTAAACTTAAAATTTTAAAATTACAACTGCCTTATTGGTCCCAGGTGGCCTCTCTCTTCAATGGTTTGGTGTCATTGCACAACCTCTTGCCGCCCAAGCCATCGGTAACCACCGAAGCCCTCCTCCACTTCGCCAAGTCGCTCTTGCTGGAGCTTCGTCACGCTGTCATCGAGCAGACTCTGCCCCTCGAGTTTGCTTACGACTTCGTCAAGCAAATCGCTGAGAAGAAATGTCCCATCGAAGCCAAAGAGTCCGCAGACAGACTGGTACACGTCATCATGAAGATGGTGAAGGACATCGAATTGAGGAATGACCGTTCCAACTACTACGTGCGGATTGTGATGGGTCTGTCTAAGGTGACTATACAAAACTGTTATGCCAAGCGTGTAAGTGTGCGTGCGTGTAATGTCCTATCTTTCTGCTGGAGGGTGGGTAGGAATGGATGAGGAAATGTGGGAGGAGAGATTTCATAATGAACCGAAAATTCCGACAAGTCTTTTCTTTGGATTAAAATTCTGGTATTTTTTAAACCTGACAGAGCTGAGCTCACTGCGTAATAATATGTCTCCAAAACTCAGCTAATAGTTTAAGCCCCATCTGGTGTCAAGATGAAGTAAGTATGATCGCTGACATGTTTACGTTGTCAAGGCTACAGCCAATGAGAAAGCTGGAACGATAGATTATGTGGTGCATCCTCAGACATTCGAAAGGTCTAGGTTTCGACATCTCGTGATGACATATGTGCTCTTGTATCACAAAGCGTACTTAACATAAATTTATGGAAAGGACATTTTATACTGACAACAATCGAGTGAATAAAAAAATGTTAATGAAGATTGTACATTTCTGTAGACTGACATCACACGTTTCTTATTTTGATTCCCCTTTTTTCTCTCTCACTCTCTTTGCTTGGAACGGCTGTGGAAGGCAGATGTCTTTACCGAAGAAAGAAGACGAGGACGTGGCGGCAGGCATGGCCGCTATTGCCCACCTGCTGTCCACCGTGGACAAGTCAGGTGCTGACTACCTTTCTGCAAAGCACACTGATGTCCATGCTGCGCAACATCCGCGCCCTTCGCCAAGGAGACGACGAATTTGAAAGCCTTTTCCCAATCAGTTCCAGAGTGCGCCGTGCCCAGCAGAGTCTTACCGACGAAGAGATGCCCACAGAAGGCTCATGGGACGAGGAGGTTGTCACGATGATGAGCCAGACGCATAGAACGGCGCTAGGACGCTAGCTGGATGCTCTGAACAGCATCTGAGGTCCCTGCTTGTCTTTGAAAGCATCTACCTCCTAGCGACGCGCTATGCAGCTGGGCTCAGCCTCGTGTTTAATAACTGTCTTGACTATTTTGGTACTGCATGTTTAATCTGGTCTAGAGATAAAAATGTGTGTGTTGCGGGCGTGCGAGGGTGGCTGGAAATGGTAAGAAGCTAAACTAAAAGGGTGAATATACGGAGGAAAAAGAAATCCACTTTCCTTACGATCGAGACTTGCGCACTGCTGCTCCTGCCCATAAAACAACGGTTTTCAAGCAGACTGGACAAAGACTTCCTCCCCACGATTGTGACGTGACGCTTCACCTCCATCATCTACCCTGTCGTAGTCGTGATCTTGATTGTGTGTCTGGCCACCAGACCATTCCGCCAGAATGCGACATCATCCCGGAGACGAAGATCGTCGTGCACGTGGCGCTGCAGAAGACGATGGAGCGGATGGGCGCCGCCGTCATGCCTCCCGAGTTCCCTGTGCAGTCCTCACAGACCATCGTCCAGGACTTGGTCTCCAACATTCAAGGTAAGAGGGCTAGGCTTCACTCTGCTGCTAAAGAAGCAAATTAGTCGATCATCATCGTCGTCGTCGTCGCCGTCATCCTCCTCCTCATCATCATCATGTATTTTGTGCGTGTTATCTTAATGACAATTATCGACAAGTGAAATCCGGCAGTAGGTGGACGAGACTTGACAGGTTTGTGTCCTGCCCTTTCAGAGTCACCTGACAAAGACCTGACGTTGACAGGTGCGCCACTGGAAACCTCGCTGGTCGCCTACGCGCAGGGACTAGCCACTGAAATCTCCAGGAACCTGCAGGATGAAGCCACCGTAAGCCTGGCAGCATCCTCGGCCTTCCCTCTTCCCACGAAAACCCTGTTGTAAGATAGTAGTGGGTTTTTTACGGTAGAAATATGAACTGTAAGCTGTGATGTAACAACTGCTGTAATTTTATTCCTGCGATTGCCGACATTGGCGACCCAATTATGGAAATGCAACCTCTTCCTAATTTTAACACTGGTTATCGAAATGATTATTTATAGATGTTAACAGTATCCATTTATTTATATTTGTCTGTCTTATTTTTTTATATCTGCATACGTGCATACCTCTCCTGTTCCATTGTTATCTTCTCTTCCTTTTCGTTGCGTCTGTCCCGGTCCACCCTTGTTATTTACACCATCGTGACAACGTCCGTTGCACATCATTGGAGTTCCTTTGACTTGCATCGTAAGGTCAGAGGTCACTTGTCTTGAGCACACCTCATCAGCTTTAGCTTAGACTATAATGACAGTTTCCACTCGGTCCCTGCAGGCTGGTTCTCCTCTTAGTAACAAGAGCATCGCCAACGTCATTATCGGCAACACCCTCAAGTCCATCAACAGTGGCATCAAGTCGGGCAAAAATTCATCTGTCTGTCGCCCAGCCTGAGGAAGAGGAAAGTCGAGTTTTTTCTTCTTATTCTCATCATCATCATCATCATCATCATCATCATCATCATCATCATCAATCATCATCATCATCATCATCATCATCATCATCATCCATCATCATCATCATCATCATCATCATCATCATCATCATCATCATCATCATCATCATCATCATCATCATCATTTGATGCTGCTGCTGCTTCGGCGTGTGTGGATGTGTTTGCAAATTCGCTTACATGAGTATGCAAGCATTGGGGCTGACGTATGATTCAATCCCAAGTCTATGACGTCACCATGCGACCAGGGACTTGTTGCACTCGACAGATTCTCCGCCAAGAGTGTGTGTTGTTTGCCATCTGACCCCGTGTTGTGCGCTGTCTTTCATTTGACACTTTGTAACGGGACATGTATGTCACCTGACACCTTGTTACGTGCTGTTTAGGAATCCCCCACGCCAGGGTCATTAAGCCAGAGGTTGTCGTTCTGCGTGAGCGCCACCCTCAAAGCCGTCAAGTCTGAGCTGAACCTCGTCAACCTCACGGAAAAGCCGTGGGCGATGACAAGGGGCTGTCGGAAGAGGAGAGCAAAGAAGCCATCGAAAAGGCGAGGCGCATCGTTGACTACCTCATCAAGCGCGTGGGGAGCGACATCGAGGAGGCACGGGTCGAGTTCCATTTGACTCAGGACAACGAGCTGTCCGTCGTCCAACTCTCACCCTCCTCAGCGGAGGTTAGCAAGAGGCGCTCAGACAGCAGCAACAACTTCTGGAAAGGCCCGTCCAGTGTCATAGCCGACTGTGTGGTCAACACATTCCAAGACGTGCTTCTGGAGTTGCAGAAGCACAACCAGTTCTTCGACCCCAAGGTGGCGCAGGACCCCGAAAGTCACCGTGATTCGTCCGTCAGGCCAGGTCTGCCCTACCTGGTCGAGAAATTCATTCTCTCACACTTGCTGGACATCTCCGGATCCCTACACTCGGCATCCAGTAAGGCTCCCAGAAAGATGAAGAAGGAGGATCTGCTGGTGGCTCGCGCTTTATACGACGTCCTACAGGACATGCTTCGTGAGGAAGAATGCTCGCCGGAGACCTCTGCCAAAGCCGACTTGGAGTCGCAAGAGATGATGCGGCGGCGGAAATTTATCCTCGGAGTTCTGAAAAAATTCTTACCCAATGCCGTTCCTTCCAAATATCTCACCTCGTCTCTCTCCGCCATAGAGGTCGCGGAAAAACTGGAGGGCGATAAAACAGTCGGCACACTCGAGGAGGTCATGAAAGTCATGCACGAGATCGTCACCTCCGTGAAGCAGAGCCAGGAAGAGGAGCAGCCGATGTCGACTCCCCAGCCTTACCCTGCCCCCGGGGACGCCCCCAGCCTAGCGGATGTCGTCGTACAGACCACACAGCAGACGGCCCTCTACGTCCGTGAAGGCCAAGTGCAGGACCACGACCTCCGGCGTCTCAGCGCGGCCTTTGACCTCGATGTCAGCGAGGAGGAGCCCACGGAGGTCGTGCAGACTAAGGCGCTGGAGTGTCTGGAGCAGTTGGTCGTCGACGTTCGACAAGGCAAGATTCCGCGCAACAAGCTGCAGCAAGCCGCCCAGCATCTGAACAAGGAGGCAGTAACCAGATCTCATTCCCAGGCCACCTCGCTCAGTATTTCCACGCAGGAACTACTCAAACAGGTAGGCGCCGAAATCGCCATCACCTGACTAGACTACCTCCTCTTTATTGTTCAAAAAGTTTCCCGTACCCCTTCTTTTACATTACTAGCAGGAATATTTTATAAACGCGTGTTACTATATTGCTTAATAATTGCCATTTTCATTCTTAATTCCACGTCATTCCCCGTTTCCTCCCTTTCACAGGCGGTAACCGGTCTGATGGAGGAGCTTACAGACAGATCGCAATTACAGGACAATGAGGAGGGAGATAAGGAAACGGTCGTAAAAAGCCGAAAGGAATCGCTGGACGAACGGACCGTTAGCAAGACTGACGTGCGTCACCCCTCCGACAACCGGATGGAGCTGTCCTCCTCCCGCATCTACTCGACAACACAACCCCCTACCCCAGCCCCTCATATCCCCCCGCTGAATGAGGAAGCGGAAGTCACTGGGGATGACGATGAGGGGAAAAGAAAGGGTATGACGATCATCAGCATCATCATCATCATCAGCAGCAGCAGCAGCAGCAGCAACAACAACAACTTAAGCTTGCATCCTCTTACACTGAAGACTTTACACCAAGCTCTTGCACACGGCACCTCAATAGTTTAAACCATTCTCTTCAACTCTATTTCCCTAGTATTTAAGACATTCATCATTCATTCCATGCCCCGATATTTGACATCATCGTCTTGCACAATCGTCACCATTCTCTACAAATAAAGAATAACATGTCTTCAAGTTTCTACTTCACACGATAGACAAAAGGACAAGTGGATGAGACCACAACTGCATCCACTTAAGAGTTTAGGAACAACATAAACATCGTGGGATTCCTACCCAACCATCTGACATTTTGTGCCCATTGATCACTGACTGTGTCCTCATTTGACAACTGATGTCGGCAGATGAAGAACAGTGTCTCTCAGTAAAGACAGAAGAGAAGGGGTTGTTGTCAAAGATTTATACGAAAAACAAAACGCTTCAATTTTCCATCACCTCTTATTTTCAAAATCTTCAGTTATGACATGCTGGCATCATTTCCATGCTTAAGAAACTTTACATTTTCTTTTGATTTCTTTTCAGCGACTGCCTCTGTCAGTGAAACGTCAGAGTCCAGAAGAAAAAAAGCTGGTAAAAAACTCTATTCCTTCTCTCGCTGGACTTACAGTGGTACTCCCGTGGACGTTCCGATGTTCTTATATCGCACAGGTGAGATGTCATTCATCTTTGCTCATTTTTTTTCTTTGTTTCAACATATTTACAGACCCGCAGTTACGAAGGAAGATGAAACACGATAATAACATTTTCATCTTTCTTTAGATGTTGAAAGAAAACCATCACATTCGTTGTCGATGGAAGAATAAAGTCCTTTACGAGTTCAACCAGTTCTTTCAGTTCTATCTTTTAGTAACAATCAACTTGAGCAGGGGTGGGCAATTCATTTTCCCAAGGGGCCGCATGAGAAATTGGGATGGTTTTAGAGGGCCGGACTAATATAGTTAACTCAGTTTTACCCAATCCTGTATATATATATACAGGCGGGCGGGCCGGCCAGAGACAGGAGGCGGGCCGGATGTGGCCCGCGGGCCGCCCCTTGCCCAGGTCTGACCTAGAGTATTGCTGTACCTTCTTTCGCGATTACTTTCCATGAATTGGTTCAGCGAAGCTGTTTGTTAGTGGAGGTAGTGAACTGACTTCCCTAACCAACAATCTTTTTGGGCATCTGAACACTCTTCTAGCAAACAACGGTGTGAGGGATGCTGTCTTACCTTAACTGGCAAAATAACCGAGTTTACCTTCCATCCTCATGTCGTGCAGATTCCGACAGCAGCTCGAGGGATTTGCTTGACAGTGAAATCGTCCTCGCACAGTCAGACTCGGCAACAGCCCACGGGAGAGAGGACATCGCGGAGACAGGCGAGAAACAAATCAGAAGCAGTTGCAGTCCAACTCCCCTTCAGAAGACTGCTGTAGACGAGAGTCGGAGGCTCGATGGGCCTCTGGAGGCAGAGGAACAAACTGATGAAGATGGTCAAAAGGTAGCTTCCATCTCTGGCTTATCGGATACTGCCAGTTCTACGAAGGACAGTGAGCACCACCAAACATCAGAACTGACAGCCCCAGGTAAGATCTGATTCATTCTTTCTTTACATTTTTCTTTGTTTTGACATACATACAGATTTTCAAATATAGAGAACAGATAAAACACAATACCAACATTGTTTTCTTGATTTAGATGTTGAAGGCCAACCATTATAAATTGTACTGACTTGTGTTTTTATATACTGCATCACTGTGATTGTCTTGTGTTTGCTACCAATAAAAACACGTGATTCAACATTTAACTGTTTTAATCACCTCAGACTCCCAGTGCCCGAGAGTTGAAAGTGCCACGAAGACAAGTGAAAAGACAGGTGAAGAGAAAAGTAAAGGTCATCTGAAAGAAGGTTCAGTCTCTCCCTTATTGGAAACTGCCAGTTCTCCTTTGGACAGTGAACACTACATACCTTCAAAATCGACAGGTAAGACCTACTTCATCCTTTTTTTACAGTTTTCTTTGTTTCGACATATTTACACATAGTCCAATATAAAGAACAGATAAAACACGATACGAACATTGTCTTCATACTGAAGGTATTAAAAGCAAACCATTATAATTTGTACTAACTAGTGTTCTTATATACTGCATCACTGTAATTATCTTGTGTATGTTGACAATAAAAACATGTGATTCAACGTTTTAACTGTTTTGATCACCTCAGAGAAGATAGGTGAACAAACAGGTGAAGGTGGTCTGCAAGCAGCTCCAGTCCAAGTCTTGTTGGACACTGTCAGTTCTCCGTTGGACAGTGATCACTACATGCATTCAAAAATGATAGGAACAGGTCAGATCTAATTCATCCTTTCTTTACATTTTTCTTTGTTTCCAAATATTTACAGAGCGTCGTTTTACCTTCTAGAAAAAGAGAATCGGTATCTGTAACTTGATTGAACAAAGCCATCTTCTAGTAGAGGTAGACTAGTGTTCTGCTTCTTTATTTCAGTCTTATTATTTTATTATATTATTTTGACAAAGATTTACTTTCGCATTGTCAAAATCTTTCGTGACGACATCTTGGGATCGTTTACATGCAAAAAAAAAATCCTTAGAGTTTTCATGTTCTCTTTTGTCAGCATCCGAGCCCACATTGCGCGATACCAAAATGTCCCTGCCAGACACAGGATTCATATCGGATGGCCATTTGCCCAAAGAAATGGACGATTCAGGAGAAATTGTAATGCGAAAAGAGTCAATCCTTGACATGTTGGACACTGTCGGTTCTCCTATGGACAGTGGGCAGCCCTGTCAACCGACAGACACAAGTGAGAACTTTCTGTTGTTGTTGTTGTTGTTGTTGTTGTTGTTGTTGTTGTTGTTGTTGTTGTTTCAACAATTCAAAATTCACACCCTTTGGGTTTTTTTCGTGTTCTATTTTGTTCTTAATCGTCTTTTAGTTAAAAAGAAATTGTTTCGCCTTAACTCAAAAGATAAACGGCTTTACGTTTCAGCTTCATTTCTTGAAGCATCAGAGTCCGGCTCGAATGATTCAGTCAAAGTCAAAGAGACCGAGGACATCCCGGAGACAGGTGAGAAACGAATCAGAAGCAGTTGCAGTCCAACTCACCTTCGGGAGGCTGCTGTAGACGGGACGCGCCAGACACCATCGGGAGGGCATTGTTCTTTTTCCCCCCTTTCATTTTTTTTTACATATTTACAGACAAGGACATTTAAAAGCAATGACAGATTTTAACATTCAAACTCAGTGTAGGAAGGAGATTATTAGTCTCATTGCATTGACTTTTTACCGTGTTTGTACATAATCATCTTAAATGCCCCTTAATCCGTTACTGCAATCCAGTTCTCTACAAATAAAGAGCAACATGCCATAAGTTTGTATTTCACCTGATCAACAAAGGGAGAAGTGGATGAAATAATTTCACCTTCACAACTGCAACTAATTTAGGAACAACAGAAAGAGTCTGGGATTCCCACTCACCCATCAGGTGCTTGGTGCCCAATGGTTATTGACTGTGCCGTCATGTGACACTCGATGTCAGCAGACCGAGACCATGTTGGTATTTTTGCAAAAAGCTCCCTTTGAGTTTTCATTTTCTTCTCTTCTCAGCATCGGAGGCTGGTTCGCACGATGTCAGCTCGAGACAAACTACCACTGAACCACAAGACACGGGGTTCCAGACAGACAGCCAATATGCCGAGGCCCCCGTGGAGACAGGTGATAATACAGTTGAGGGAGATATCGAAAACGGTTTTGTTCCCTTACATAAGGCTTACTGTGTTTACACGATGATTTTATGTACTTTCCACCTCCTTCTCAGCTTAGTTTGCGAATAATATAAGGAGGTCCACACCTAGCCCCCAGTGTGACCATTTGATTTCTAAGTCAGGATCTCATCATGTAACAGTAGATATCTGCATGCAGAGCACATTAATTATCTTGAAGTCTGCGGATTGGGGAGAGAGCACACCATCAACTCTGTCCGATTTTGAATATTAAGTGACGTATCCTAGGGTACTTTTGTCCCTATGTGCGTGAAAAAATACTTTCAGCAATTATAACTTTTTTTCTGGTACCTTTTTTTTATATACTTTTTGGTTAGGTTGAAAAATAAAAACCTTCATATTCCGTCTTCCGTTTTTGTCAGTATCTGAAGACGATACTCGTAACAGCGTCTCCCCCAACCTTCCCGATGACGAGAAGCAGGACTGTAACCGCAGCGCCGTGACGTCCTCGCGCACCAACCACTTGGCGCGTGTGGAGACCTGGTCCAGGTCTCCTTCTCTTGTGCCACAAAAGGTCAAGACCACAGGCTCGCTCGAACTCCAGAAAAGCCCAGCAAAGTTGGTATCTTTGGTTGATTCCGTGCGTAACGATCCGTGTTTTTGTTTAGAGGGGAAGCTAAGGCAGTGAGAAAGAAGAGATGGGTACTGCTGTTACAAGCTAATTCTGGCTTGTGGAACTGTCAAGGTTCTTTCCATCTGTTTTGGTTTTTTATTTCTTTTTTCTACAAAAATGTGACGTTGTAGTTACATCGCGAGAAGACAAGCACAATAATTCATCAAAACTGTAGCATCGATTAAATTAATAGACTGGTTTTTTTTCCTTCTGAAATTAAAAAAACCCAGGAAGTACAAGAAGTTAAAGAGAAGATCCTCAAGAAGAGACAACCTAAATAAGCGATGTGAAGAGCTCTTGTTGCCCATCAACAAGTGGAAGACGCTGCTTGACGGCATCCTCCCGGCCAATGAGGAGAGTACCCCCACTCTCTGGTCTTCGGGTTCTCGCCGGAGTCGAAGGACCAATAATCCAAATACGAAACATCGAAAACGCTCTGCTTCCCAGGTAATGATTCACTGATGTAAACTTCACGCCTCAGTACAGCTAGGTGAGTGGGGCAGGCGAGATAGAAACAAAAAACAAATGGACAAATATATTCAGACCAGCTGAGAGTATCGTCTGCCCCAAAATTAATTGAAATAGTTCATCGTGTGACATTAAATTGCCAACGTTTGAGTGTTTAGTTGATTGACGAGATATATCACAAGTTTTTTGTAAAAATAAATCCAGTTAAAAAGCAGATATTTTATCGATGAAATAGTTACTATATAAAAGATAAGATAGGTTGTAAAGAAAACTTTAACGCTGCAGGCACTGAAAACGAGGGGATGCCAACCTACTGTTTGCGTGCAGTAAACTGGAAGCCAGAATTTACATTTTACATAAAGAGGTGTGCTATTCCAATGAGCATTGTTTTAATGTCTTAACAAATGAAGACTTGTCAAACAAATAATCATTTTTTTTAAATCTTTATCAGAATGCGGCGTCTTCATTGTCGACCAAGACCACTCTCGATACCTCTGACAAACAGCCACGTCCCCCCTTCCATCTGGACGATACTACGGAGGCTTCGAGTGGTCCTTCTCCGCCGAAGGGCATGGTGGGGGCTCAAAAGAAGAGGACGTCCCTCAGGACCTACAACCCATCCTCAGGCAAACTGCCCAAAGTCACAGAAAGCAATTCCGCGCCACGTGAGGATCGCTTCCCACATGGGGATGAGAGCGGTGCGCATGTAAGTCGCTCTCGGTTGACCAAGGCACTTGATGCCTCCACCAACAGAAGCTTGCCTCTCGACCCTTGCCCTAGCTCGTCCCATCAGTTTAAAACGGATAACATTACGATACCTCAGGTCAAAAAGAACCCCAGTCACATGTCCAAGTCCAGAAATGACGCTCGCAGCGATTCGACATCCTCTAATATCTTGACGACCGTCACTTCTTTGCCCTGTCCGCCTGGGCAGCAGCCCAAGGACCCTCACCTTCAAAGTCTCACATCGTCGTGCCCATCGTCTGCCCATAAACTGCAGAAGACCGCCCACAAACAGCCGGTCCGTGAAATGACTGCCGTGTCGCAATCCAATTCTGAAAAGAAGGGAACCGGACTACCTTACTGTTCCAAGAGGATGAGCACAGCGGACATTGAGGCCTGGTTGCTGGAAGAACAAAATAAACAAGAATGGAAGGGGAGGAGGGTGCAAAAGGAGACCCACCCAACTCGCGAGAAGCTTCGACGACCTGCCTCTTCCAGCGATGGGCCGCGGCTTCAGACCTGTGCCCCAGCAGCGCGCATAGACGATGGAACCTCTCGCTGCAAGGTCAGCAGCCAACAGCAGCAACAACGACAACAACATCAGCAAGAACAACACCTTCAGCAGAAGACCACCCCTCTGGCCAAAGAACTAGCTCCGCGAAACACTGATCAGTATGGCCGTCCTCTTAACTTGACCTTCGCTCGCCAACTGGGTATCGGCGCGTCCACCTTCAAACCGCATCCACCACCCCCTCGAAAGTTTTACTCACCTCCAGTTGAGATTCTGGAAGACGGTGTTCACCATAAGCCAACCTCGAAGGTACGGCTTTTGGGCGTGGTCCGGGGCAAGCGCCGGCAGACTGGGTTGTGCCCCATGGTGAGGACAAAGGTCGCGAGTCACCTTACAGTGGCAGCAGCTTCCTAAAGTGATGCAACACAGGTAAAGCTTTTCCTGTTACCTATCTGGCTTTCAGACATCTGCTGAAGCCGAGTAAAATGAATGCTAGTGGGGCATGACACTTCCAAAGTAAAATTATATGAAAGCTTGAAAGATGGGGTTAATAAGGATGTCTATCTTTTTTTATCCTTTCGCAATTAATTAGTTATAAGATTTTTCAATAGCTGAATACCTCTGGAGATTAGCATTAATGTTTATGATGTTCATGTTCGCATTAAGATGCCTGGCTACGAATAATTTCGGAATAGTGAATTAATAAATATTTATGTATATTGCACTTTTCTCCACCCTTGAAGGAGGACTACACGCGCTTTATATAAACAAACATCTATGGAAACGAACTGGCTCACACCTTTTGTAGACTTCAAAGGAGTCGTGCAAAGTCTCTCTCTCTCACTCACACACACACATGGAGAAAACTGGAATAACTGGAGAAAACCATCCAGAGAGGAGTGTCAAAATTGAGATCCGACCCTGCGACTCCCGATTCTCATTGCAGTGGTGAATGTGCATTAGCCTATGAGCTTACAACATCCCACCATCAAAAAACAACAGTACAAAACACAAAAAGCAACAAACACGAGTTAAAAATGATAAAAAAAAAAAATACGAGGACACTGGTTTCTAGACCAGATATACCGGGCCATCAGAGTAGTTGGGTTTCTAGAGTGTTGATGGAAGACCTGGGTTTGCTTGAAGTTGTGGTCTCCCTAACCCACTGTCTGTTCATCTGTTTTCAGAGTACTCATTACAGTCACATCGGCACCCAGGGTGGCTCCTGTCAGGCCCAAAGACACATGGCTGTGCGCTGGTGAAAGAACTTTGTGAATGGGTGTCAGAAACCGCCGGAATACAAAGAAGCTAAAGCAGAAAAAATTAGAAAAAGAAACGTCCTTCAGGTTTGAGGAGAAAGAATTTCCTGTTATAGAAACGCTTTCAAATTTGTATATCAGACTGGCCTTTACTTCATACTTTCATACTTTATGCCGCACATGTAAAAATAAATTAAAAAACCCTGAAAATCTTGGTCACAGTCTTGGGAGTCAAAGATCTCCCTCTTCCCTCCACAGCAGTTTTCTCTTTAGAATACACACAAGCATTCAAACAAGGACACATCCTTGTATTCATGATCGCATGCAAATAAATGCAATGAACAGTTGAAAACCAAACTATATATATAAGAGAGAGAGAGAGGGAGAAAGAAAAAAAAAACAATATCAACAAGCACTGTGCCTTCAATCATTGACATTTTGTATCAGGTTTTGCTGCAGACAAAGTTTGAGGAAAGGGAGACCTTCAAGATTTTTCTCAAAAAATGCAATAAATCTTTCGAGCAGTAAATCAACTAGGCAATAATTTATTAGAAAATTAGGATTTCTCCAAGAATGTGCCAAAGTTCATCACATAGTTGACAATCCTTACGCCGTTAAGAAGGCCCTCAACAGGTGTAGACGGGATGGTGAGACTGTAAGGGATCACTACAGTCGGGGAGGATGGAGGAGTAAAATTACTGGGTATGGTGCCACGTGATCGGGGGAGACAGGGGGAGAGGTAATGAGATCGCACGTGGCATGTAATTTTTATAATCAGCTTTGATCTACAAAACAACTGGACCTGCACCTTTACCATCCACATGGCCAGCGCCGAGACAGCTGCGCCACTGCAGCTGGCCAGCCTTAACAGGAGGTAATAAAAAATCCTCTTACTTGTGAAAGAAGTATCGAGCTTGTTGAGCTTTCCTCCAGTAAGGGAGCCGCTAGAATCAACTGAGTTTGCGGTTTCAGAACTATTATTCAGGGGGCGTGGAGAGAAAAATAAACGCAGACAATCAAGACGATAAGCAAGCAAACAGATAGACATTGGCTGGTTCGTGAATATATACAACACATATCCATGCAGCTTTATTTATAAACTAACGTTTCACATATTCAAACGTAAAAGAAAGAAAGAAGAGAAATTAATATTTTATTAAAAGTAGTTATCTGTCAATTTTGTCAGAAGCCCAAAGCTAACTCTAACCCTACATTAGCTAGAGAGCTGAAAACACATAAATAGTGTACACTCAAAAACACACAAGTTAACACACATTATAATATCTTCATCGAAACTCCGCAAAAAATAGAAAAAGTACAAAAAATTCTTCATCTTACTTACCTGCATGTGGTAAACGAATTAAACTAGTAGAGATATTTTTGTTCCCTACTCACCCTGGAAAAAATACCAAATTCCCTTTTTCCCACGCCCACTAGTTCTGCTAGTCACCTGCTCAATCTCAAGCATCTCTGTCCCTTCATTGTAAAGGTCAAAGTTCGCTGTAACGCTCTCAGCCCGAAATAGCCAAATATACTTTCGTTACGCTGCTTACGTGATCCACCCTGAGGAATGAACCCTGGGGAACGATCACAGGACCTTCTGGATGCACTGTGGTGACGTCACTAGCTACTCAGCCTGTCGTTCACAAAGGGTCAATCGTCGGTCTCTAAATAAAAAGGTCGTAATGTGTATACTGAAACCGATCTTCCATTTGTTTTGTCCCAGTCTGATGTCCTCTTATCATCATTAACCTTTCTTTGTCTGTCCACTGACTGGCTGATACCAATTTCCGTTCCTAATTTTCTTTCGTGACGTCTGCGGCTACTCTACACGACCACCCACTCTCCCGACAAGTTTTATTCATACGCACATCTGACTCACCGAATTCACTTATATTAGTCTATATTTTAATCGTTAAAATCATTTTTGGTTTTTTGGGGTTTTTTTTTTTTTTGGTTTTGTTTTGGTTCCAGCAACGTTTTCTCTGGAAAGCAGCTATCTCCAGTTTCCCCTCCCACTTCACCTCTCTTTCTCTTATTTTCCTTTCATTCGTCACCTTTTTTCCTCTTTAAAAAAATTCTTTTTCTCCATACGTGAGATCTCGTTTTAGCCTGCTTGCTACATTTTTTGATACTTCCATTTCGGAAACAATAGGTCTAGATCGTTGCGCTTTCGCAGACGAGTTAAGATTTTGTCTGATGAACCACGCTTGACCCCTGACCTCACTAGCCACGGTCACGGATGGACAGCGAGCTATATACTCTCTCCTTTCTTCAATTGTGTGATCAAAATACTTTCAAGCATCGTGCACTGTAGAGAAAGTTTCAACATAACTGGCAATTATATTGCTGACATGATTTCGTCATGCTAATAGTGAACGAGAAGTCGATCTGATTGGTTCTGATCCGTAACGACGGGGAGATTATTTGCTGGTGGGGATGGGCGTGACGAGACAAGGGATCATCATCGTCGTATTCGTCGTCGTCGTCGTAATCATAATTATAAAATGTCACTGAAATAATAAACACTGAATAAACAAAACAGTGTCATTTCCTTAGTTGTGAAACCTGAGCTCTGATGACGTGGTTTCAGCGCCTGAAGGAAGCTTCCTCCTGCTCATGCGCGCGCGCACACACACACTCACACACACACACTCACACACACACTCACACACTCACACACACACACACTCACACATTTCGTTGCTTAACAGTAAGCTCAGACTACTTGAAAAAAGGGCAACAAATGTAGACAAGCGGTTTGCAAACTAAAAATAAACAAAATAGATGAGAGAAGACTGTGAACAACTGAAGGTACTGGAGGTATACAAAAGTCGGAGGAACTGGAGGTATATACCAAAGAGGTACATCTTAGCTTCCAAGGTGGTCTTCGTAAGAAGTTATAGAGGCAATGACATCACAGGAACAAAACACTGGGGCCAGAGAAGGAGGAGGACCAGTGCCCACATCTGTCTAGCAGACCAGTTGGACTCCGACGGCGTCAGAGCAGCTTTTTCAGACTACTCACTATCGTAGGTCTTAATTATAAATTATTTGAGGTTTCCATGCTTCAGTTAATTCGTCTTCCACATTGTAGTGACCGCGTTCATAGCGGGGAGGGGGAGCTGACGGTCCTGTCGTCGCCGCCGCTTGAGGTCACTGACCTCTCTAGGCTACGAGCTGCTTTCTGTGGACATTCCGCCAACTGGAAGCTTTACTGTCTTCTGGATTCTGAGAAGGAAATATAAATAGCATACTGGTCTTATTCTAAAGTCATGAATCCGTAAGTGGTCCGACAGGCAGGCGGCAGAACTAAATTTGGAGAGAGAAACAATGCAGAAACACCCACGCACGCACGCACACACTCTCTCTCTCTCTCTGTGACACACACTTATACACAGAGAGAAGAGAGAGAGAAGGATAAAGAAGCAGGCGCACACATAAAAATCGTTGATTAAACTGTTTGAAAGTTTGCCGTGTCTCTGCAGGGATTCGTAACTACGCCATCCGTCAATGACGTCACGTGACGTCATTAGCACGTGGTAAAGGCGTTTGGAGCAAGCAGCTAAGCTCAGTAAACAGGGTCGCAAGTGCATCATTCCAGCCGACACACAGGGCCAGGAGCTTATTAGAGTTTAAATTGAAATGCATCCTCAAAATAGACTGTAATTGAGGGGCAGGCAACTGCGGTCTGCCATCGGCCCGCCAGCATATGAGTCCTTGCGGCAGCAGCCGACAGCCAGGAGACAGGCGACCGCACTTTGTGCACCAACGCAAACTGAGTATAATATAGTATTAGGATAGATGTGTGTGTGTCTCTCTGTGTTGAGTCTGCTTTTCTAGCTTTTACTCTTTCTGTTCTTCTTTTCTCCTTTCCTTCTGTCACTCTTCATTCACCCATTCGAAGCTTTCTTCACTCCTTCTCTCTTTGCTTCTTTCCATCATTACCTCACGCACTTGCTCTCCCACTCACCCTCTCTAAATGTTTGCAGACGACAGCACAATACAAGCACACCAGCAACTGATTGAGCCACTTGCTTCCTTCCTACAGCTAACTCCATCGAACTTCAGGCTTGCAAGGAATCAAACCCATGTCACTCCATCCTCAGAAAACGGAAGACATGCTTTTAACAACCAGACAGCAAAGACAAACCCTAGCAACTCCATTTGCAAGTATCCATATCTGCACTCAACCAATAATGGAAGTGCAGGTCCACAAACTCATGGGTGTTACCATTGACAGGAACTTATGGTGGTCCCAACACATCTCTGCCACAAACAAAAGCATCTCCAAGAAAGTCTACCAGCTGTCAAGATTAAACATTCCTAGACCCTCACACAAGAAAACTCTTCTATACTACTCACAGTCAACCATTGACTACGCCTCCACCCTCTGGAGTTCCGCTAGTGGAGCTCCATGAAACCTCCAGCAAGTGTTCGCAGGCGAGCAATCAAAGCCGTTCTGCTAAAATCGAAAATACTTTGTCTCTCTGGGAGTCCTTCCTCTGACAAACAGGATAAAATTCAACAAATGCATCTTCGTTTATAAAATACTGACTGGTAAACTATCCCCCAAACTCTCTTTGCTATTTTCCTCAAATAACAATCATGGGAATTCGTGAGGTCAAAGTGAGAATGGCGTGGTGTTTCGAACGAACGAAAGAACCAACCAACCAACCGAACCAACCAACCAACCAACCAACCAACCAACCAACCAACCAACCAACCAACCAACCAACCAACCAACCAACCAACCAACCAACCAACCAACCAACATTTGTATTGATAACCCATCAGCCCATATCAAGAGGGTCATGTCACATGACTTTGTAATAAGTTATGATATAAATAAAAACATTGCATAAGTGGGTTATACAAATGCTGTTTATTTGTTCTTCTATCCCTCTTATGTTGTCCACGTCCCTCTCTTGTTCTTAAGTGCTAAGAACATGCTACCCTGCAGATAAAAAATATAAAACAGACTTCAAGAAGTAACACTCCCTTCAATAAAAGTTTTATTACCAAGAGAAATTCAGGTATCATCTGCTTTTTGCATACTACATTAAAACGCCTGTAAGCGAAAAAGATAAAAAGTTTTGAAATTGAAAATGTCACAGATGAAGAAACTAAGAAATCCCGATGGTAACTGTCACTCACTTGAGAGAAAAAATACTGGCCTTGTCACCGTTTTAGTCTGGCCTCGTACAGAAGCTTCCAGAGAAATGGACGAAAGTTGAAGGAACTTGAATAAGTAGTAAGATAAAAATTATATATATAATTCTTTTAAAGATCTACTGGAACGGGATGAGATAACTGGAAGATGAGATAACACGTCTCCTCAGAAAATTCTACAAGATAAAAGATTTAGCAGGAAATATGTAATAATAATACTTGAAGAAAAGAAAAATAGAAATAATATGTAAAACATTTAAATAATCGTATTCCTTTTGGAATAACTGTGCGTATGTGAAATAAATATGTAAATATGTAAACTACGCAAGTGATAGCACTTTCGGCGAGTTTGTTTAAGTTTTGATAAGAAGACTGGGTTTCCTTCCATTAACTAATTATCGATGAAATTATTGATTGTATTTTTCTTACTGTCCAATACCTGCAAATGGTCAAAAAAAGACTTGACAGTTGGGGGCGAGGAAGGAGAACGAGAGAGATTCGAATACAGAGGCAGCAAGGGTGGGGTAGAACAAGCCTAAAGAGCTTGGTCACGTTTGGGATTTCCTAATTCTGTTCTCAAAATTGAATAGAATGATAATTTGTGCTGGAAGCTTCCACAAACACGTGCTTAGGTGTGTGCATGCGAATGCATCCTGCGCGCTGCTTGAAATCCCGCCGCTCGTTGAAACGAAACCTTTGTCATCCAGCTCAGCCCGATGGAAAAGCAGATAATATCAGTTGAAGGAAATGGTCTGGAACACGAACGTGCGGATTCTGTAACCAGGATGTGGAATTCTGACCACAGTCTACGAACGGGAGCAACACCGGTGGGAAGGAGAGACAGGTGGCAAGAGAGAAAGAGAGAAATGTGGGAAAAGGTTAGGCGGGTATAAAGATACCTTGTCTTATTTGCCGTCTAGAGTATAAGTACTAGCTAGTAAGTAGAAATATCTTCTAGTTGCATACAAATACTCTTTAACAAATGGTGGTGGTGTACAATCGTGCTGGATAGTTCTGGGGATATCTGTCTACCTAAAAGATCACTGTAAATCCCTCAAACAGAACCCCCGTGATGTTTTTACACCTACAAAGGACGAACTCTGTGTGACGAGCTTCCTACCTGCTCCCAAATACTCCATCAAGTATGTTAACTGGTGGCAAGACCTTTGGAATAAACATTTTAATAGAGATTTGCGGTAATTGTAAAATTCCCCGCCAGGCGCGGGATTCCATTAGACACGCGTGTGCTTCCATTGTTTGCACGCGCTTTCTGTCTGAGGACCGCGGGGTCTACACATTAGGGTCGCTCCTCGGGGGCTGCAGGCAACATCCATGTGCACACCCATGGGCACAGCAAGATTTTCGGATTGTTTTCATTTACAGAAACATTAATGAACGAAGGGTTGGTGTGAGCGGAGACATCTGGGAAATAATTCCCTTAGTGTGGAAATGTGCCATTCCAGAACATTTACAGGCAACTCATGCTGTACTTTTGAAAAATAATTACGACGTGTTTGTTAGTGTGGACATTAGTATTAGTGTTACACTTTGTGACTCGCATAAACAGACAGATTCATGGGGATAATCCTTCAAAATAAACTGAAAGAATGCAAAGAAAAACACACACTCTAAAACACGGCATGTATTCATTTATATATTACGTTTGTCGCTCATAAGTTTGTCCGTTCGCGCTTTAGTTGGTTTGTTTGTGTTTTGGTTGATCTACTGATTGTTTGGATGGCTGGTGGCTGGCTGGCTATCATCGATCTTGTCAATGGCCGAGAAGAAGTTCTTGAACCCTCGATCTGGTAACATGAGTGATCTGTTCTTGAAGCTGGCCCTCTGCTCAGATATTACTACAATCATCTTCATATACCCAGTTCTTTATAACTGAAGACCGCTATCTTTCTTTTCCTGATTATTTATTAGTAATTTCTGCTGGTTTTATGAATAGGAAAGGTGTATACTTCAGTTGGTTTACAGTTTCTTTTGTGATCAGTTAAGGAGGGTAGAAACGGGGTACAACAAAAGGACAGACGTGTATACATACATGTACTTCAAATGTTATTGTTGACTAATTCATGATTACTGTTTCTGCAGATGTTGATGCTGTAACAGTTCTAAGGAATAGTTCTGGAATTCTGTAGTTGTAAAACTTTGACATGGAGAAACTTTACAAAGATCTGTCGAAAACGATTTTCAATTTAATTAGAAGAACTTCAGTTTTTTTAACTATAACTTCTTTGGAAAAAATCCCTGTTTTGTTCTAGTTTTTTAATCAAATAGGTAACAGTGATACCACTTGCAATACTGGATGGTAATATGTGAGGAATGTAGCACAACTATTGTTGGACCAAGAAAATCTGAATGTTTTGTGAAGCTATATTTAAATGTTACTGTTCCACACATTTTTTCTACCTTTACACAATACAACAAAAGCAACTTGTATTTTTTTTAAACGTTATTCTTTCAGAGGTATATTAATTCGATAATTTGCTTAGAGCTCCATTTCCTCGTAAACATGTCGAGAAGGTTTCTGCACCTGCTTGTCAGCTTCCAAACTCTCATCTCTGTTTAGAGCCATTGTATTTCCTGTCTGTAAACAGGTGAAAATTGTTATTTATTTGTTGTTTGTTTTGTTCCTCATTTATAAGCGCTGGTCCATTTTGTTGTTCTTTTTGCCAAAGTGTTGGTAGGCAGGGGGTGGGAGGACATCATTTCATTCATATTCTTGGAGCACTCCTGTGGATGACATTGTTGTGTCTCTAAAGTCTAGTGTGGGCAAGGTGAAAGTGAGGGTGGGACCAGACTACAAATATAAGCAAGACACGAATGTTTAGTAAACATTATTCTATCCTATAACTTTCCTTTGGTAATGATTGCTTGAGTATTTTATAGTTTTATTGTCGTTCATCATCATCATTTTTTCGTACATAGCGCATTAATCTTTCCTAAGCACATGGAAATGATTTTTTTTTATTCTATGACTGTTACTATTAGTAGTTATAGTAGTCAATACATATATTAACAGTTTAACTGTATAGAAATTTCAGCATTGTTCTTTTGCTGAAAACACTTCGAACTGATGCAGCTCTGTGACCGAGGAGTAATTTTGTGTAACGGACATCAAATATTCGTTGCCATCCCACCGTGTTTACAACAGTCAACGGTCAGGACACAGATGGACTCACAGGTAAATAAAAAAGTCATTAGGGCGGCAGCGGAGGATGGGAGAGGTGAAAATTGTTCTGCGCTCAAGTTCAAGTGGTGTCCGCTTGATGGATTGGTTAATGATAATGGTGAACTAGTCCATTACCGTGTTTAGCAAAGCAACAAAAGCGCGAGAATGAGAGTTACATTTAGTAGGCAAGCAAACAGGAAGCTGTGATGGTGTTCAGTCTTCTTGTTTATAGTCCTGTGACATTCTGCCCGCTTTGTTTACTTCACCTCAAAGCTAAGTTTTACCTCCACTACATCTCTTATTATTTTTTGCACCACATCATCAGTGATTGAGTACGTGAGTGAATGAGCAAGTGAGTGAATGAGCAAGTGAGTAAGCAAGCGAGCAAGAAATTCAGTGATTGACAGAGAATTGTAGTAAAAATAGAAGAGAGAGGCAGAAAGTATAAAATTATTTACACACTACTGAAAATATTTTCGCTAAACAAAAATATTTACATATAAATCTGGAGGTGAGGTGGATGAGTGTGGTTGGGTGTAAGATTTTTTTTAAAAGGGTGAAAGTATATTGCACCTTCTTTCAGGTCCATATTTCTCTGAGAAGAGCATTTATTCTTCCTATAAGACTTTTTATTTCTTTATCACGGACGCACAACTTTCAAAATGAGACTGGGGTACAAAGCTGTTTTGACCATTATTCTTACCAGCCCCCAATGGCCGATAGAGTTTGAGGACTTCCAAACTTTAACTAATTTTGAAAAAATTCAACAACAAAAAATTGTGTGAAATCCTTTCAATTTTTGGTCTCAAAGCCTTGGTTACCCTCTGGGATGGCAGTGTCACATTGTGACAGAGATTCTCTCGAAAACGACGCTAAAAGCATCCTGGGAAATTAAGGTGCACTGGAAGTCTCTTAGTAAGAAGGGTGAGCTGTGGGGATGTGTACTCGGCTGTTTTGCTTTATTGTTCTTGCTCATAAGGAGAAAGACCTCGCTGACTGACACATGATGGGACACATCCGGTGTCTCTTCACTTCTACGATGGGCCATCCTTGACTGTGGTGAGGACTGATACATTTATTATGTAATATAAGTCTGTGGTGAGGACTGATACATTTACTGTGTGATATATGTCTGTGGTGCCGACTGATACATTTATTGTGTGATGTATGTCTGTGGTGAGGACTGATACATTTATTGTGTGATATATGTCTGTGGTGTAGGCTTACCATCTTGGCAATATGCTCACCCATTCATTAATTTATTTCTGGAAGCTGCTTCAGCTTTTTGTTCTTAATTACCTTTGAGTGTCCAGAAGCTGCTCGCTGAACTTAGGATCACTCTGTCTCTGTCTCTGTCTCTAATTGACCTGGAAATGACGTCATTGACATGCGTACTTGCGTCTACGGACGTCGTGCTAAGGCTTCACAAGGTGTAAACAAGGATACACACTAAGAGTGCAGCAGATGGTTTACATGACAAACGTGTTCTTCCTATGCCGGTCCTTTTTTATCCGCCTAATGAGCTAACAGAAATCTGCAAGTGCCAGAGGAAGAATGGAAAGATGCTGTTTTATTTATTGAATGATTGTTGACACTTGTTAATAAAGCTGTTGTTTCAACCACTTTTCTTTCATTTAAAGAATTTGCTGTATATAGCGCTGGCTACTTTGTGTTGTTAGAGAGTAATTAAATTTTCAACCCCCTTCTCGCACTTTTTTAAATTGGGGGCGAGATTTTTTTAGTTTAAATCACATGTTTATTGACAGTTCCAGCCAACATGAGTTTTCTTGTTTAAATTAGCATACGAACCACTTTGAAAGTCTTACTTTAAA
Organism: Pomacea canaliculata; assembly: GCF_003073045.1. Classification (NCBI taxonomy): domain Eukaryota; kingdom Metazoa; phylum Mollusca; class Gastropoda; order Architaenioglossa; family Ampullariidae; genus Pomacea; species Pomacea canaliculata. The sequence continues at coordinate 5,411,482 of NC_037592.1, forward strand.
TCATCGTTTTAGTGAAGTTTGTTGCGGCTCCTACATCTGTGAAATATTCTTCTTTAGATAATTGCTTCTTTATTTCCACGTTTAAGCAATGTTTGGTTCTAATTTTCCCAGCTACAATGCATGCTGGGACGGTCTCCCCCATCATAATACTCCCTCCCCTCTCTTTCCTAGCACCCAACGACCCGTAGACATTAACCCACGGAGATGAGGTGTTTGCTGATATGGCCGACGTGGACTGCAGACAGGCAGGATGTCACACACACCGGAGATGACGTTTTATGACCGGAAAATGCGCTGTTAACATCCATCGACAAGGGCCGTCACTCACAGCAAGGTGGTGCAGTTAATGAAGTAACCCTGTGTAGTCCATCAAACACTCATGCTTTTATTTATTTAGCTTTATTCTCCGTATTTTTTTTTTAAATGAGAGACTGGGTGGAAAGGTGAAGTAGTTGAGGGAAGTAGCGCTGACCTACCTCATAGGTGTTTGTATTTCATGTCTAGCAGTTGCCATAAAGCTGGAGGATGAGACACTTTGTATGCATGAGAACGATGTACTTAGCGAGGTGCAAGAGCAGAGAAACAGAGAAACACTTGTATTCTTGCATTTACTGTGATGTTGATAACCCCTCCGTAACTGTGTGAGGTTGACAGCTCGCTTTTTTTTTCTTTTGCGTTCACTCTCTATACCTCCATCTCTAGCGGTCTCACACACACACACGTACGTAAGCACATACATCCATCGCCATATTCTGCTTTTTTTAAAATTCTGTCCCAAACTGTATCTACTTTCTAAATTTTCATATCCAGGCCTCAAAATCCACCTCTTTAAGAAATATTATTTATAAGTATATTTAAGAAGTATCTTTCATACTTATCGTTTATAAGTATCTTTAATCAAACGTATTAGTCCCTCCCCTCTTCTGTTTGAGCAAAAGATAAAGCATGCTTTGCTTATTCTCCCACCCGCTTTATTTTCATTGCCATCGTCATTGGTGTTCATCTTCACCCATGCACTTGGCTTATGTTCACCAACGTGTGATCCATTTGCTTGAGTATTGTGTATGATTGTTAACTGTCGATTTGTTTGTAGTCTTTCTTGCGCTCGCCTCCAAACTTAGAAACGCATTTTACAAATTCTATTATCGTTATTATCGGATGTTGAGGGGGCGATAGAGTGTAAATGTAGATCCTGGGTAGGAAGGTGGATTAAAAAGCTATTACCTGTCGGTTTAGGTTATTATAGAGCCTTTGGTAGAAGACTATTGCAAGATTACAAGCCTTTGTAAACTCACCCACACGCTTGCACTCACCCGCTCACTCTTTCTCTCTCACACATGCACGCACACGCATGTTCACACATGCACATCCAACCTTCTGCGCTCATGCTCTGACCCCAACCACACACACACACTCATATCCACACACAACGTCCTTACTTTGTGTGAAGCAAAATTGTTTCCAGCCTCCCAGTGTGAAGAGCGCACCGCTTAGTGTCCACTCTACCACAGTCTCATGCTCACCCCGCCTGTCACCTTTGTTTGCCCTCACTCTCCGCGCCACCCATCGGCCGAATGGAAGCGTGGAGTAATTATTTGCTCATCACGCTTGGATCTTCCGCTCATTGATCCCAGCCCGCTCCGCTTAATAATATTTGAGCTCAGAATGCACGTGCGATGACTGAGCGCATGCATGCATGCTTACTTCAATGCGCGCGCGTATGTACGTGCGCTCATGCGTGTAGGCGTGCACACGTGCATGATCAGGAGGACTTTCCCTGTCATGGTGCTGAAAACAAATTTCATCAGTGTGGTCTAGAAGAGATATGAACACAGGCCACCCGGTCCTCGCTGTATTGATGACAAACGGTTAAACCACGGACGTGTAGAGGTGGATTGCTGTCTGTCTGCCGAGAACAACGCTTGCGAAGTGATCCGCTGTCAGTCTCGGCGAGCCTAAATAAAGAATGTGAATAAACTGGAAGCTTTGTCGTCTAATGCCTCGTTTTAGTATTTAACTGGGAAAAAAACTCGTCTGCCAGACGTCCAGTAATACAAGTTCGTGGTTAAACAATCCCCGCCGGACACTAAAAACAAAAGCTGCTTGAATATGAAAACCAACTGTCGTACATAAGCAAGCACATCACGTGATCTTCCATCTCTCATCTTTTGGTTTATGTACAGAGCGCGATGGCTTTCCTAGCAGAGACTGTCGTACTCAGCCTTCCTCCGTTTCTCTCTCGTCGCCGCTGGTGCTTGTCGCCAGTGTCCTCCCTCACCTCCACTTCCGCTCTGTTCGCAGCAAAAGACAATTGATGTCCCAGAGGCAGGGAGAGACAGCAATGACGGGCAGCTGCTGTTTGACCATCAATTACCTTTCTTTCTTACATGGCGACGGATAGCCAACAGACCGCAGGACACGAGTCAGGCAGCTGAGCACGTGGGCGAGTGTGTTGCTATGGTGACCTCTGGGACAAATACTTCAAAAGGAAAGAAAAAACGGCACGTGTTGTTACTTCCGCTCTAAATCATTTTCATCGTCGCCGTCATCATCGTCTTCTTCTTCTTTGGTTCGCAGCTTCAAAAGCTATTTGTCTGTCAGTCTAGAGTCTAGACTTATATTTGTGATATTTCTTTTATCTCCTAAAAAGTTCGCAAAACAGGGAGCAAAATCTTAAATTAACTGTTTTTGACTTGGCTTCGTTGAGATGAACTTTTTTTTCAATGGTGACTTTCTAATTGCCTTTCGGTAGGTGGTGTAAATTGTCAAACCCATTAATCTCACCATGAAAATGAGTGTCTGGAATGGTCAGACACATGAAAGAAACATTGCATTAATGTAGTAATAATAATCAGCAGTCATGCGTCCAGGATCATCCGCCATATGTATTCAGCGTGCTACCACAATACCAGTAATGACACAAAACGAAAAGCCCTTTGTTCTTGCATCTGAAAACCTACACAGAATCCTCGCTAGTTAATCTACAAAGTCAAAAACCTCTCAAGGGAAAAGAAATTATTGTCGCTAATCCGAATGCCAAGGGGGGAGACTAGCCAATCTCTCACCCACCTCCAGCCACTGTTGATATTATATTTCCTTCCTCCCGCCCCACTCCTTGATGTTGACCGTCCTCTTCCCCTTCCTTCAACCGCAACATGCTAATGATGTCAACATCCTTTTATACCACTTTTGGTTAAATCTTCTTTTTACTTGCTCTCTCGCTCTACACCCACTCTTTATTCTTTCTTAACAGCCCTCCTTTTTCTTTTTTTTTTTTAGCTTAAGTGTCTTCTGAGGTTCAATCAAATTTTTTTTTGTTTTGTTTTGGGCTAACACCTTCAAATTGCTGTAATTTTTATCGTGAGGGGGAAAACAAAGTTGATTGTGGACATAATGATTCAGCAGAGGTTGTTAACGAACACTTAAGAGCTAAGTGTATTTGGTCTTCTGGTTCTGTGGCAGAATGAGGAGATGATAGCCTGAGACAAAACTGAGCAGTCCTCGGGAGGATCTGAAAAGAAACAGAGGCAAACTTTTTTGTGCTCCTGGGAGTCTGTGAGCGAGTGAAGGAGGTGGAATGAGTGTGTGTAGCCAACATTATGGTTGTGGTTGTTAAAATAAGGGGAAAAGATTGTTATGAAGTGGTAGCTAGAGAACGGAACCAGCGAACAGTTAAACATCTGGAATGTTCATTGAAGGGAAAACATTCTGTCATCGGCAAGAAAACTAGATGCGATAACAGCTAGCCGTGGCTATTTTACTCTGGTCATCGACACCAAAGTGTTATGTTAACCTTTTATCTGCTGGTTCCTTAACTTTTTTCTCATACTTTCCAGTTTAAAGATGGCTGACTCTCTTTTTATCTATTCAGACAACCAAACATTTTAAGACCATTTCGAAATAAGGTCAGGAATCAGTTCATTGTATTAATTTGTTTTCGTAGTATTTTCAAAGCTATTTATCATATTTAAACTTCCGGCAGTTTCTAAGCAGGTGCTGCTACTCCTGATGTTGAAATCAGTTACCAGCACGTGGGTGGAAAAATACCTTCCACTCTCCTACAGCAATCCCGGTATTAGCCTTAAGTGCTAGAGCCACTCGTGAACCAGAGTTCAAATTATGGAAATCAGATACAAGACACCCACTATTTTCTTGCCTCTAAAAAAAAAAAATCAGACAGACATTTTCAGACCTTTTTAAAGGACATTTTTACAGAAAAATTTCAAGAAAAACTTGGGCAATGCATATCTTTATAAGAAACTGTGTTTAAGTACACAGGGAAGTCTTTTTGCATTTTTTAAACAACGGAAGTGACGCAGGCTAAATTTTCCAAAGCCTTTTGGAAGCTTGAAAACTTTCCTGAAGACCTACTCGTACTCCCACTCTAAAAAGCTCAGTTCTGCCTGTGTCGGGTGCTGACCACACAAAGGGGTGGGCGTTGGCGGCTTGAGACCCACACCGACCCTCACTCCTTGTCGCAGCGCCATCCCGCCGATAAAACGCGCGCGCGCCCAGCCACGCGGTACCTGGGTGACAGCACGTGCGGCGCGAGACAGCATCACCATCAGCAGACGTCAACGACAACAGCGACGGAGGAAGATCAGAAGTGGACTACGATTTCATTCGGAGACAAGAGAGTGTCAGTCTTATAAGAAAACTGCCCACAGCTGCCAACTAACCCCTTGCAAACCTCGACTAACCCTGTGCTGTAGTTTGTGACTAATTGTAAGGGGACAATAAACTGGAGAAAGACTTTGTACAGGAAAAAAAATCCTGAGCCAAAATATTTATGATTATAGACACAGCAAACATTTCCAGGACTTGTTAGGAAAGTTTAATCATTCAATCCAGCTGTTTAGTGCTTATGACTTTTTGTTACACAACCGAAAGAAGTCTCTTTGAAAGGACGACTGGCTGTTAGAAGCGATAGCATCTCCTGTCAACAGACGATTCCACACGAGAAAAGTTCTGTCTCCGCCTGCAACCGCCAACTGCTCCGTCTGTCGAAACATTGTAAAAATTGAAGGTGACTATTTGCACACGCCACCCGGGAGAACGCTAGTGGTGATCCACCCGTATCAAGCCGCTGGTCGCTACCCGCCATTCGAGTACCCCATCCAAAGTCCGTGAAAATGACGACGAGGTCACAGGTCATTCTAGTGCTGGCTGCCTGTGTTCTTACGCTCCACGTGCCTTGTCGTCGGGCCATGTCTGTGGCAGAAATGAATGTCGACCTCCTGCCAGGTAAGTGTTTGTCCTTTCTCTTTCTCTCTCGCTCACCTCTTCCTTCATATTCGTTAGTAACCACGACGATCAGACAAACATGGTTTATTTTCCTTTAGTAAACGCGAGGATCAGACAAACACTGGGACTATTTTGCTGCTTGAAATCGTGAGAATTTATTATCTTTTTCACTTTATGTGTTTCGCCTGTATCTCATTTCTGTCCAACATGTTCACAAGGGCATCTCCTTTTGTGTTCACTTCCAGTTCGTTTATAAGTAAGAACACGTTTTAATTGTAAACCGTTGTTGTGTACTAAAGTGAGAGATAACACAATTTAGGTAGACGGTAATGCAGTTTATGAAGATAAAGAAAGTTAATAAATAGCTTAATTTAATACGCCGACGAAGCCTTACAATGAATAAAGTTGTATTTTGTTAGTTGTTTATAAAATATATTTTAGCTATTAAACTGTTCTGTAATTCTAAGAAAATACAATGAATAGTTAAAATAGCAGGAGAAAGTTTGTCTGTTCTTTCCCATTCCCTCCTTAATAAACCGCATTCCCTCCATTATCAGCATCTTTAGCCGCCTAAACTTGGGGCTCTTTGTCACTACCTGTCCCTGGTTGCTGAGGTTCAAGCTCTCGCTCGATCACCTTCTCCCACGTGTCCCCTCATTATGCGTGTAGCTCTTTCCGTGTAAATGATTCGATGCCTGGTGACCTTATGGACACTGAGTTTATAGGTGGTTCACCGTGTCAAAAGATTTGGAGAGCGGTGCCTAGTCTTTCTGTCACATTTTCACCTCGTTATCAGGTACCCGTATGCTGGGGAGGTTTTAGTCACAGCACCAAGTAGGTCTCAAAACAGCAATTATCTGCTCCGAGGAAAAATTCCATCGCAAAATTCAAAGTACCTGTACACCAGCGTTCTGTAAAAGATTCCTAGTAGGCACCAAGGCTAGCATACCCAACCTGCACCTCAGCAATCTCAAGATGGCATTGAATAAAATGAACTGCCACCCGACCGTTGGGCGCAATATTCTAGTAAAGGGAAAGCATATGAGGGAAGATCCAGGGTTAGTTTACCTCTGTTTCTGCTCTGTGTGTGGGTGTAAAAGAGAGTCGAGCAGTAGTGATATTGTAATGTTCATTATAATGTTACTTAAAGTGATTTTCATGCTCCGACATCTAAATATGCAACTTATTTTTCTTGGGAGATAGTAAATGTGTATCGTATTTTATTTCTTTCTCTCTCTTCTCTTTCTCCGTCCGTCTCTCTCTCTTTTCTCTCGTTTCAACCCGGGGTCCGAGCCTACATTAAAGAAAGATGATTTTTTTTTAAGATGACTTTATCCTTTACTTTACCATTGTATTCAGAAACTTTTTAAGTTCTGCAGTTGCCTAGTAACGAGAATAGCCCTTGGCGCGCCTTTTGCAATTTCTCTGAAAACTGCAGAGAGCTCCAGGCTACACAGGCTCACGACATGTACCCGCAAAAAACACGGGAAGTGTAAGCTCATCATTAGGATAGAAATCACCTAACTTCATCTACCGGATATCTATCCCCCCTACTGCACATCCCCAGACTAAACCTTGGTCTTTTTTTCTCTCAAACCATCTCATCTAATTCTTGTTCGTTATTTCTGTTTACTAGTGCTGCACTAGTGATGACGTGTTACAGTCTATTCCTTTCCTTCGGTTTTCCTTCTCTCTCTCTCTTTGTTGTCTGTCTGATTTCCTTCTTGCTATCTGGCTTTCTGGGAATTGTCAAAAGACTGAGCCTATCCTACAGTCAGTTTTATTTTTTCGTCTAGTCTTGTGTGTTTCTCTCTGTCCCATCTGCCGCCTAATTAGTGATCGAGAGTTCCAGAATTAGTCAGGGAGGCTCGCCGAGTGTAGCTGTTGTGTGAGGGCGCCGGCCACCGTCTGGCGTTTTCTCCATCACAATGACCACCTCGCCAAAACTGGTTTGCAAGCAGACAGGTCACGTGGACGTAAAGAGGAACAGATCTCGTGAAATGACGAGGCAGGTGGCACCTGCACGCTCAATCAGCGGATTGCGCGTGCGCGGGAGGATTCACTTATAAAAAAAAAAGTTGCTTTCTGATGAGCAACAAGAAGAGGCTATGACTTTCCAGACGTGAGCTTTACATTCATGAAATATTCTTTCTTCTTCTCAATCTCTTTTTTGTTTAAAAAAAAGAAAGAAAAAGATGTAGAATGTTTATAACATCGTCATCATAATTACCAGTTTAAAAAAAATCAATGACAAAAAGGGTTTATACGGGTGAGATACTGACAGAGCTCCTGTTAACATCCAACCTTCCATAAAACAAGCGCAACTTATCGGATTCAGCGCACCTCTTATCATTGCTATAATGTGGTGTGAATATTCTTTTTGTATTTGTTATAAGTAGCGCAAATCTGTCGGAAATATATTTAGAAACAGCAATATCCTCGTTTTGGTATCCAAATGATGATTACAGCATTGTTGACCCAATGAAGCGTGAAGCTACCAAGTGTCCAGTCTAGGTAGATGGAAGGATCCCACGATTTCGACCATTCCTCTCTCCTACTCACTTCGACTGAGGTCACGAATGGTCGGCGCAGCCTCCGCCTCCGACGCGCCAGCCGTTTGCCGAAGTTCGTGCGACCAAGGTCCCCCCAACTCCCCCCCCCCGTCCTGTCACACTCTCCGAAGCAGAGACCTGTGGGGGGATGAGGGTGGGGAAAGGGGATCAAAGTCAATCCCACGCGGTAGGCGTCGGGTGAAGCTGGCTACTGCGTCGACGGGGCGACGAACCCCATCAGCGTCGCTGCAGCTCCGAGACGCACTGATGCTGTTAGAGGGAATCGTCGCAATATGGCATAACTAGCGTACTTCGGAGAAAACCCCAATCTGACGTTAAGGCGGTCTGTAACTGTGGGGCACGCTAGACCTCCAGGGCAAATTTCAATCGAACTGTCTCCGTCCCTTCCTGTTATGACAAAGAAGGATTTAATTTAAGGGGAAAAAAACAGTTTACGTCACGGAAGTTGAGGTTGTCTTGGGAACTTTGACTGTCGAGGCTCTGCCAGATAATTTAGCATTTAGATATTAGATATTTGATAGTGCATGCTAGATAATGAGGGGAAAAGGAGGCACGTGCTAAACCGCGCGAATGCGAGCGACAACGCAGTGGCCAAGCCCACTAAGGGGGAGGAGAAAAGCAGCCGCCGGCCATGGATTGCATCAACGCACGTGATAAGTTGGTTTTGGAATGTTTAGTGGCTGAGAGAAGAAAAGCGAAAGCAAAAATAAATAAATAAACCCAAAAAATTGAATCACCAGCAGAGGGCGCAAATATCGTGTTTGTTGGGAGAGACATTTGTTAACGTCATCTGCGTTCATGAAGTAGGTGTTGAAGTGTGGTGCGGCAGTGCGGGGGTAGAGGGGTGAGAAGAGACGATTTAATAAGAAGAAGAATTGAGAATTTAGAAAGCGCAATATCTCAGCCAAAGGCAGACTCATTGCGATGAACAAGGTCACAAAAGAGTAATAAAGATGTAGAACAAGTTAACTAAAAGTAAAGACGTAAAACAAGATCACAAAATAGTAACAAAGATGTAGAACAAGATCACAAAACAGTAACGAAGACGTAGAACAAGATCACAAAATAGTAACAAAGACGTAGAACAAGATCACAAAACAGTAACGAAGACGTAGAACAAGATCACAAAATAGTAACAAAGACGTAGAACAAGATCACAAAATAGTAACACAGATGTAGAACAAGATCACAAAATAGTAGCAAAGATGTCGAAGGAAGAACAACGCGATGAATCGCTGCGTTCCGACAGTAAAGGGCGATAATGTAGATTTAACGGAAGCGACTCCAGAGAATTGGGTTAGTGACATCAGGATAATACTGAGAAGATATTGAGTAATCTTGCGAATATTAAGAAATGTTATCATATGAAACCGCAAGAGGGTGATCATCACTTCAGTTTCTTCAATGCAGCTCAAAGTTTCTGCCGAAGCGAGTGAAGATGGCGGAGTGGAATCCGGCCAACAGATCCAAACAGTTCGCACTTCAAATAACATTATATATACATTACATACAGTCCTGCTGCAAGAGGAAGAAAACGTAGCAGAAGCCCATGTAAAGATGACGGTCCAACACTTCTATCCAAATCGAAGAACAACCACAAAACAAAAACAAAACCAAGGAGAGCCGATCCTCTCAGTCTGTTTCGCCAAGGGACAGAACTCTCACATCCACTATCATAGATCATAGACTTCACATATTGTTCTCTCCCCCTGCCACTCGTGCAATGTCGATGAGTTGTGTTTGGTCCCTCCAGCAACTTTCTTCAAGAGTATGCTGCTCCTACCTGTGTGTTCGTCTCGCATTGACTTATGCAGTTCTCTTTTTCTCTCCCGTCTTCCTGGCTGTATCATCCATCTTCATTTTCAACGTGTTCAAAAACAACGCTGCCTGTCTTTTTTTCCGGAAGTATAAATTCGATCACATCCCTGCTGGACTTCACTGGCTCCCAGTGAACATATTCAGTACAAAGTCAACGTATTCTGTTATAAATTGTCTCAAGCATTCTGCTCCTACCTACTAATCCATCTCACTTCATATCTCAACACTGACTCAATTTCTTCACTAGTATTTGATTTCTGCGATGACCAGCTTTAAGAGTTTTACATCTGTTTTTAAATGGAATTATAAAATCAAATTGAATAGGACACACACAGACAGATAGATATATATATACACACAGACTGAAAGAAAGAAAAAAAAAAGACGTTTAAAAAAGAACAGTTTACGATTTTTTTTTCCTATCTTACCCTTTTCCGTTGAGTCGTTCCGTAATCTGTTTTACATTTTGTTTGAATACCGCGTGTTCTGTATCTGTTTGCCTTGCGATTCTTGTCATTTACTTATGACATTGCCAGACTCGACAGAAAGGTCGGGTTTTCGATCCTCTGTAACTTCAATGTTTTCACTGCCGCCTTCTCAACCCAGGAGGAAAAAAACCAAGTAAAACAAGCTTTATTAACTTTTTCTAAGGGCATTTGCCGACCCCTTTACACAATAACACACTTGTTCCCAGTATATCGAGAGCTGTATCTGTAACTTTTACTTAGGGTTCTATAGATATCTATACACGGTTGGGGTTTTTTTCCCCTTATAAATGTCAGCCGGGCAACATACCCTAGCGTTTAAAGGTCGTTCTTAACCAGACAATAGTCAAGTAAGGTCTCTAACACTTCACTCACCAGCGACTTGATAAGGTCATGGTTTGACCTTTACCGTTGAGTGGCGTAGGAACTGGGGAGGGTTAGAGTTAGGGTTATCTAAAGCGATGTTTCAATGTGCGCCAAGTGATGCTTTATAGATAAACGATGAGTTAGTTTATGCTAAGCGATACGTTAGTGTCCACGAAAAATCACACGGCGAGGTTGCCAGTCAGCTGAATGTTGTTAGCAACATTTGTAACAACAGAAGAAGAATGTCTTGACTCCATCCAAGTCAACCATTTCCTTGCATTTCGATCCGCGCGCATAGCTGCGCTCTGTTGTCGCGACTTTTTTGCCGCTGCCGCTGCCGCTGCCGCTGCCGTCAACGCTTACCGCGTCGCTGTCACCCGAGACCCAGTGAAGACGCATGCGCAGTATTGACACCACACCTGGGCAGAAGGTGTTCACCTGCACGGGCTGTTGGTTTATTGATCTCTACAGCTGTGTCGTCGCTGTCGTCGCTGTCGTCGCTGTCGTCGCGAGGCTGTTAACACCAGTCACCCCCTCTCCCCTCTCCCAGTGAACCTCTGAACACAGCTTTTCCCTGGATCTTGTTATCGGTTGTATGCTGACTCCTTAAATAAATACACTTCGCAGTATTTCTATCGTCTGCGTAGGCGATTCCCTCCACACACGCATCCCTCCCCTCAGCCAAAAAATGAAATGTAGAGCAGCCAAATATTTAACCAACTATGTAGGAAGAGGGTCAAACTTAGGGTCGGAATCAGGGACTTTTAATAAAACATCTCGACAGTATGCATATACAAAAGAGGACTCTTGGGAGTAGGGAACTTGCCCAGTCAAAGGCAAATACTTCATCTGTCATCTCTTGAACACTGTGGAATACTCCAGAACCAAGCACGTGACAATAAAATTGTGATGATGCAACGAGAAGAATATATGAATGTCGCCATGAAATAAAACAAATCACCATACATCTGTAGCTGTGAGCGTGAATAACCGAGACCCTTGACATTTCCACGGTTTAACGAAACTTAGTCTGGCATCGAAGTCTTTGCCCTTCACGCTGAGCACTTTCTTCCTTGCAGACCTACATCATCGTGTGACTTCACCTTAAGATGGCGGGGACAGGTAGTCACCCGATACACCCCGATACTTTTTTGCACTAAACGACCATTTAAATGTCAGGCAGAAAGATCGGCATGCTCGGCAAAGTGTGGTGGGAGAAAGACTAGCTGCCTGGGTACACAGGGTACCGGCGATGTGCAATCGTCTGCTGACGGTAAGCACCTCACAAAGTCAAACATGGCGTCAGCTCACGTCTGCCCACACACCACAGCGCATCACAGATGTGTCCACATGCATCTGGAATGGATTCCACTTTTTTTTTCTAGATGAACCGAATACCTAGAACATACATGCTCTTTCCACATCGCATCGTCTCTTTATATCTTCGTTACCTATTTGTGGACAATTTCTAATTTCTTCATGACATTTGATTGGAAAAAATATATATCAACTTAATTTAATCACGTATAATCCTATTTCTATCAAAATATTCAAAGTTTAATTACAACATTCAATCTGTTTGCTCCATATTAGTTATTAGGCACTTTTTTCCTTCCAAATAAATCAAGCACTGACACGAGACCAATTACCTGACAGTGAATATATTCTGCTAATTAATCAACTGGGATGAACATTTTTATCTTACAGGTGTGTCTCCAGCGGAAGGAGGTGATTGTGACTTGGCTCCTCGTGAGCCCGTTTATTTGAATGAAAAAGACTCGGCCCTCTGACACACTGAATCATCCCTCGTGGGATATTTCTTTTCTTGATCTTTTCTCACCCGAAATGGTTGCCCTGAAAGCCTTTTCATTTTTTTTTACAATACTTTTTTTTGGTTTAACTAGGGAAAGTTGCCATTGTAGTCTCTAGACTCTCCACAATGTCCTTTGAAACATCTTTTTATTTTCTTGTCTGCAAAAAGAATTTTGCTGGGCATCTGAGAATGGTTCTGTCTGTGCTTGAAGGCCCTCGTTATAAAGTTGTAAAGTTCTCTCTATGAAATCTTGTGTTTGCCAAAGCAGCAGATAATATGTAAAGGGAGATTGACTATTTCAAGGCGAAATATTGTTTAGTGAGTGTTAACGAGAGGAAACATTCAACTTCCAGAAAATGACACACGTACTTTACTTTAACATTCCTGTAATTGACTTTTCTCAAGCACAATTAACTCTGCCACAAACGGCAGAGAAGTCTTCTTCCCTTGGCGCTGGGTATTTTTTTTCTCTCTCTCTCTCTCTCTCACACCTCTCGCGCGACTCAGTAATTTTGACTTAGCGAGAAACTCCTAATTTTTTTTTATAATTACCCTCGGTCTAGATTGTGTTTCTTATTCCTTCGGGAATTTCTCTCATATTATCTTTCTCTTTTTATTAATTTTTAAACTTATGTACTCTACTTTAAAACCTAGCTGTCACCAAGCTTGTTTGTATTGGAATAACGCTCCCAAGAATCTTACAAGGCTTGCCAGCTTGTGGACTAGGAACTATGCAGTACAATCAGTCACTACTTCACTTTTTTGGTCAAAACATTCTTGCTTGTCTAGTTCTATCTCGCCTTGACTACAGGAACTAATATCTCGCTGGCATTCTAGATCATCTTCTAGAAATTCGGAGAGTGCTGAACTATGTTGCTATGATCATCTTCAGTGCAACCAAGAAGGTCCTCTTTACTTGCAAAGTGTGATTGGTTCCCCTTCCTTCAATGAATAGATTATAAAATGTCTGCCATTTGTTTCTATATTATCAATCCTACCACCCTCTCGTATGTTAGACATATTCTTTGTACGTTCCTTTACGTCTCTGCCCTCTTCATCTGATTCTCAAGCCTCGATGATTCTGCCGAAAAAAAAAAAAAATTAGAGAAAAACTGAGGAAATGCGTTCTTTCTCATATCTTGGTCCTATAACATTTTTTCTTTATCCGACATTCAGACAGAAGTAAACCACTATAGTTTGTTACAAAATTTCTTTCTTTATTTATTTTTTTTTTTTTTTAGAAATGTTTTCGTTTGATTAACATAAGCTCATGTTACTGATGACTCGTGCGAGAGTTTCGGGTATAAACGGATGAGCCATTGTCCGATCAGCAAATAAACTGTCCACGGGAAATAAATTCTTGACTTTTCCCCGAACGCTTGTACCTTGCCATTGGAACAGTTTTTAGTTCAGATTTAGGGAGTTAGCATCCTTTTTTAAAATTATCTGCACATAAGTTTGCTCTCTGGCTAGTCCTTAAAGACGAAATTTAAATAGAAGTCACCCTTCAAGTCAATCCACCATGTCCGTTCTGCCTTTGACACCTGATTTCTGGCCCGCAGGTTGGCTCATTGATGTGCTGGGTAACCGTTTAAAGGGATGATCGATCATTTTTGTTTGTTTGTCTACATTGAAGATCTTTTGATGATATCGGATGCTTGGTGTCGTTGTCACCCTTTCTGTCGCTCGGTGCACTATTTCCGGGCAACAGTTTGCAGGCTTTTGTGTCACAGACAGCAAATTACCGTCTCCGATGTGCTCGCGGACTATCGCCAGGGAATGTAATTCCCATTTAATAAGCATCCGGCTGGTGCATGTACACCGTTGCACACCAGGGCGAAAGATGGCAAGATTTTTACCTCCGCTCGCAATGAAAACACCCTGGGTAAATTTGCGTGTGAAAAAAAAAAAAACTTCCGAAACATTTAACTCGAAATCTGAAATATTCTCGAGTTCGAAAGTGCAAATTTTATGGCAGACTGACGTGGAAATAGGAATTATTTGCCGAACTATTTGGTCTACTGACCAATCAGAATGCAGCAATGCAGAGGATCACTCCGCGGTCACATGTCCTCTTCCCATTGTTGTAATTGGTTTCATATCTGATCCCGCCAGCATTTACTTGCACTGTGACTGTTTCCTACCAAGCACTCTTCTATTTATTTGTTGTGTTGTTTTATAAACTGGACAACAGCGTTGCCTTTCCTCATTCGCAAGTTCCCTTCGCATCACTAGCTTACTTCTGCTTCTCGATCACTAGTTTCTAGAAGCTTCGTCCTTTCTTCACAGGTGCGCTATAATATAGGAAATTAAAGAATAAAATAGAAGACCGATGTCGCGTGTGTCCTGAGCTCATGACTACCCGTTAATACAGACATCATCATCATCATTATTATTGCTGTTGTTCCAAAGCCGATCATATCTGTATTCAGTTGACTCTTCCCTCTCTCTTGCACTTTCTCACTCGCTATTTCTTCTCTTTTCTTTCTTTCTACTCCCAATCTCTCTCTGACGTCCTTCCACATTCCCTCTGATCTCCTCTCATGCTTTCACTCTCTCCGTTCTCTCTCTTATCATTCACTCACACTCTTCCACCTTCGTCCTCTCTCTCTCTCTCTGTCGTGGTGTGCGCTTTCTTAATGCACGCCATACATGTCCACGCATATAAAAGACATTACTTATTATATCTTCAAATAAAATCTGGAATTATTCGGCATTATAACAGTTTGCAATTGATGCAACCCATTCGCAAGTGCATTTCGCTATAAGAAAACAAAAGTATTTTTTCCGTTTATTTTGGGAGGCTGAGTGCAGTTGTAATCGCCGATACTGATCATGAATTCCATGAAAGCGCTGCCTAAAGCACTTTTATTTATTTGACTTGTTTGTAGCAAGGAATTGTTTTGTCTCTACGCATTCTAGAGATATCACATTATTCCTCGTGCTTTTTGTCACAAGCATAGGGACTGAAAATGAAGAAACCCGCGCATTGTAGTCTCTTCACGCTGTTTCCTGAATGTCCCTTCTAATCTACACTAGCTACCTGAGAAATTGTCTGACATATAAAGTTACAAAGGGATAAAAATGTCAAGGTGATGTTTAATCAGGCATCAATTTTAGCTTCGTCCACATAATAACTTACAGCTACAACCAACTGCTGCCCTATACACAGGCAGGCAAATAAATCTTCTTTATTATGAATGACAATATTATGCCGGTGAGGTGACAATTTAAATTCTTTCTCTCTCTTTGATAACATTTTGGACTCTGAATTTCCCTCAGAAAGATGTGTGTGCGTGTGAACCGGCATACGAAATCGAAAAATAAAATTACTGAAAATGCAATTCTCGTTCTATTGTCAAAATATCGAGAACTTGCGATCAGAGGAATGACATAACGCTTTCCCCTGAAAACACGAAAAAACAGCTTTTTGTCTTTTGTAAAATAGGATTCTCTTGTTCGTTCCGATCTTTAAACAATTATATCTAATCTAATCTTCCATACTGTGCCTCAGGCAGCATATTAAATATGTTGAGCAGCATGTTACACGGCGTCTTAAGCGCGGACAGCAAAGGTTACAACATCTTCACTGAACAGTTTTCAGTCAACAAAGTGATTTTGATCGTTTATCAGTCATTCATTGAAAGTCTTTTATTGTTCCCTTTGTGTGCTGGTTCTGCAGTCCATGATAAGAACAGTTTGAACAGCATTGTCAATATATGTTCAAAGGTAACTGGTGTCAGGTGGGGGAGTGAGCATTGATCAGCAAACTTTCACAAATGCGTCCTGCATCTTGTCCCGACCAGAACCTGTACTGGCAGAGAACTTCTTTAATTGAGCTCTGTTTTTAAGTTTTATAGGATGCAGAACCTTATACTGATCTCGTCCTCGTTTTTATCTTGTAACTAGTACTATCTGAGCACATTTACGAGTATGATTGCCCCCTGGGTTTAATAAAAGTGGTCATTGTCATTGTCATTGCCATTGTCATATTTTTTTGGTGTCCCCTTTTCAGTCCAGTTCCTTGGGGGGACAGAAAAAAACTTCAGATAGCCAACTCTATTCTGATTAACGTATTCAGCTATAATTCATATTGTGCAAGTTTCTTGATGCTGTGAAGTCTGACATTGCTTCCAGAAAAGTCATCTCACTGTGTGAAACCAAAAGGGAGAAAGGGGGACCGGGCGCATGACTACAATTCTCGCCAAGCGAGAAAGATGTAAAAATCGAACTATGAAAGACAAGGCATTGATGTGGTGCACCAATAGATAACGAGAGTGATTCAAAAATATGAAAGAAACTAAAGATGGGAAGTAGTACAAAGTAAGAATGAACGAAAGAAAGAGGAAATCTGAAACACCTAATTATCTTTATAAGAGCACTGAAACGTTTAAACTCTGTCAAATGGGTATTCATGAATAATTCTCTTCATTTATATATATATATATATCTTCCCATCCCCCACTCCATCGTTCCATTTTTTTCTGTGTGAGAGACTTATAATTAGAAGAATTAGACACAACAGTCTTCTAACTGGCTGATTGCTTGAGACTAGGTTTTCTCCCGCTGCTATGACAATATCCCGAGATGAAAGTAGTGACCCTTTTAAATAAAATATCCTACAATGTCGACAAATATTCTCTCCAACCTTGTGTTCCAACGGTCTGTTAATGCAATCCGCCATGCCATACGCACCTCCCTATCGTGTTTCGTCTTTGTCCTTCGCAGTCTCATAAAAGCAATGCCCTCACCCACCACGGTCCTTTTGATGATCCTCCACCGTAACCGTCCGACAAAAGCTTTTAGTTATTTCTTTTAAATTATGAGGCAGTTGAGGACAAGGACAGATCACCTATACTCCAGGCATGGCAGGGGAATAAAGTAATTAAACTGTCCATGGTCTGTCTCTTTGACTGCTTACAAATGGCGGCAGAGCTCTGGTATTATCCTTTACTCGGGGCTGACCGGGCGATAGTTCAGGCGACGCCAACATCTATTAAAAGCTAAAAGCTTCTGCTTTGTTCAGATTATTTTGCATTAAATTTCTTTCGGATGTTTCTAAGAATCGAATCCTCGGGAAATTCCAACTTCCACCTAAACGACGAAATACAATAGTAAAATTTCAGTCAGTTGTCCCTTGACAGATACAGATCATCGGGGATGGTGCGGGGATAGGGGGAATCACACAGGTAGACGCGGCAGCCATTCGTACAGGAAAGATAAGAGGAAAACTAATAAAAAGATTTATGAGGTGGGTGGGAGAGAAGAAATGTAGAGAGACATATAGACACAAGGTCTGAGTCATTTTTTCGTACTTGATGACTTACTAAGAAATCCTAAGTACCCTGAAGCTTGTAAATGAGCTTCAAACTTTCCATCTTTCTCAGGGGACAGACAAGACTGCACTTGATCCACTGACATCACAGACTTGCCTAACGGCCTGTCTACAGCCTTGTAAACCAAATGACGGAAATGAGTTCCTTAAAGTCGCAACCGAGACTCCTCCCCACTCATCCCTCTCTCACTCTTTCCACCCACGTGAACACGCATTACTAACAATGAAAAATATTAACATTCACCATATGTTATTTATTCGTTAGTCACAAATCCTTGTCAACCCCCATCTTTATACTAATATACTAATTATCCCTAATTTCTAAAAACTTTTGTTTAGCAGTAGTATTTTAGCTTCCTTTCCTTAGATCGAGGGGAAGATGAAAAAAGCGTAACTTTTGTTTATTCTGTTATCCTCGTAAATAAAGGTGTCATTTCTCTCTCACTCTCTCTCTCTCTCTCACTCTCTCCAACAAGCAAACACACTCTCAAACAAGTAAAACTCTCTCTCTCCTATCTCACATATATATATATAAGTTTTACAGTACTTCTACCGTTCTCAGATTTCTAACTTAAACACACCCCATTGTTATTTCTGAAAAAAAGATTGTGGTAGATAAGAAACGCTTCGGAACCCTGACCTTTCGGATGTGGAGATTTCAAACAATGTTTCATTGGATGACAGCTGAAGTGTGATGCCTCCGATTCTGTGAAAGTTGAGCTAAGGCCAGAAAGTTCAGGACCGTCTTCAAATTCAAAGTTAGCCCTACCAGCCTCTTTCCCCGCTCTCATCTCTCCACCCTCCAAAATCCACATCCTCTAATGTCTGAATTATTAACGCGGATGATGTTTTGTCCATGAATTGTCCAGTTCCTTTGTGGACGTGCACATTCTTTCTCCCAGTCATCTGCACTCTGTCCCTGGACACAACAGTCACCGTGATGCCCACAAATGACAGGAGGTAGGCACATTTTTTCCCCAGTTCCAGACATTGAGGAGTGTCTTACTGGAATCTGTATCCTCAGGCTCTACCTCGTCAAGTGTTCTGCTTCAGCAACTAGTCGATGGTGGGTGGAGGATAGGAGAGACGTGGGTGACGAAGGTGCTTTCTCCCAGAAACATAAAACCTATTCTAGACACAAAGACATTTTTATTTGAGTAATAAAGAAATGTCTTGGAGCAGGATAACTCCCACAGGAGGAAGTGTTGTGACATATTGTTCTTTAACATTTGGACGGTTCACACAGGACGCCTACTGAAGTCCTTACTTCTCCAACATCTTGCAGCTGGCTTAATATAATACATTAATAATATAATACATTTCACTGACAGTGAAGACAGTTAAAAACAAAGGATGGGATTTAGGGCTGCATGACAGGGATCACATTAGTCCTCATCGACACTTGAAAGAAATAATAAAAGTTTCTACAGCTCAGCATCATACTTAGTAAGCATTTTTTTTAAAAAAAAAACAACAACAAAAAAACAAAAACCAACCTGATATGAAAGAAAAAATCTTTAAAATCGAAGATTGTGGGTAAAGTGAATGTTAACATCAAAACTGATCGACACCCCAGACAAAGTGTTGACATATGGAAACTACTCATTATTTGTCTTGGACCGGATGTTGTGGCACACTTTATAGATGTGTCAACTCTCAGTCGGGCACAGCAGCGAGTTCAACAGAAGTAAGAGAATCCTTGAGCTTATTTAAAAAATCCGCGATAAAGCCCATGTCTGCGAGGTGTCACCTGCCGATCTGTCAAGAAAGCGGAAAATGCCGACAATGTTATCCCTGTTATTGATGATGAATGGCGAAGGTCTAAAATAAATAAAGACCCTAAACAGGCAAAAAGCTCACTTACTCCGAATTGTCATTTTTCCTCAGGGCTAACAGATTATGAAGTTGACGTTTCCCAGAAAAAAAAACCCGCCATCTTTTTCATCTGTCGAAAAACACCTACAATGCGCCTTTGGTTAGGAAAAATGCTTCGAAGGACCCTACAGTGAGGTCAAATTGTGACATATTAGGTATCTCTACTTCCCTTCATTATGGCCTTCAAAAAGGACACTGGAATTAGGGAACTTAAACGAGACCCGTCGAATGTAAGGATAAAGAGACACAAAGGGCAACTGTAGCGATTTCACAAGAAAAATAGATAAATGATCAGCAAAGGAGACAAAGACAATATCCTTTAGACGTCTGACATTTTTAAATAGTCATCCCCTAAAAAGGCAGACGAAGTGGATTGTTGTTTTTTTTTCTTCTTTATGTCAGACGAATTTTTGTAACCTGTAATAATAATGCAGCTTTCTGACATTTTAAAAAAATTCTGAAATAATAATAGGCGAAAGGCCTCTCTCTAGTCCACTGAATGCTACGCACGCGAATGTAACCTTCTTTTAGAGAATTTTATTATCTTGTTTTTCTTGAAATATATTTAGGATAAAGGTATGAACCACAATTTCCAACCAGTATTTCACAAATCAGTACAGCCGGTTAACGGATTCAGAAAAGAAAATCTTAACATCCAGAAGAGAATTGTTACTTTTGTTTCTTTGATTGTTTACGAGTTTTATTTGTTTGTACCTTGTAAGGTTACTACACATGAATATTTGTAATAACAAACAACTGTTGTTCTAGATAACTATTCGGACCTAGTCACTTTGTCACTTCCGTGTGGTTTTTGGGGAAGTGGGAAGGGGGTCAGTCCTAAACCACTTGCAGACACAAACATTCGTGGCAGGATTCTCGCTTAACCCATCCTCTATTCTCTCCCTCCCTCACACTTCACCCCCGCCACTCACCGCGCAATCCTCTAAAGCCTACAGAATATTTACAAGCAAGGCTATTTACAGAACTTTCCCAGGATACATTGTCCGCATGTCAAAGACAAATGAATTTAGAATGATTTATTACCATAATAAAATTAACATTACAAAAAGTGTTGTTAATGGAGTAATGGAATTTCAAATTAGCTATCCCAAACCTAATGTCTTTTTAATAAACGAATATGCATTCTATTTGAGACTTACACATTTTAAGCAATTACTAAATAAAATTTAAACGTTGGATACATTCAATCTTGGTGTGCCAATCCTGTCAGTAAACAATCTGTAAGATTTAACTTTAATTCTTTCAGAAAAAAGAGCAGCGGGTGAGCAAAGAGGAAAAAAAACCCTCAAAACTCATAAAATTAAATGAGAGGTCACCTGCCTTTCCACATAAGACCGTCGGAAAACGTATACAAAGTGATATAAAAAATACTGAAACTGCTAAAAACAAAATTTTG
The DNA here is from genome assembly GCF_003073045.1 of Pomacea canaliculata. Taxonomy (NCBI): domain Eukaryota; kingdom Metazoa; phylum Mollusca; class Gastropoda; order Architaenioglossa; family Ampullariidae; genus Pomacea; species Pomacea canaliculata. The sequence goes on from NC_037592.1 coordinate 5,432,408, forward strand.
TATATAGGTTGCATAGAATGCAACGAGAGAGAGAGAGAGAGAGAAATAGAGAAATAGAGAGAGAGATAGAATAAATATAAATTCATAATTTGTGCGCTTTGCTTGTTTCAGATTTCGATGTGTCGTTTCCAAGTTTCCCTAAAAGAGCTTCGACGGAAGTGGACGTGTGGTCGATTTGCCCGCCTAATATGTCTGATGTCGCCTGCTTCTACAGATACCTACGAGTCTACGCCCTCCTCCGGAAGGCCGCCGAAGAATCAGACCGCGTGTCCATGAGGAACATCGGCAAGCGAGGAGCATCCTCCACAGACACCGCCTCCTTTGCTTCCAGGACACCCACCACGGCGCATGCTTTGTGTCCGGAACACATCTCGGTCTTGGAATGTTACGACCTGATGAAAAGCATCTACGATGCCATCATGGAGAACCTGCGCGACGAGGGCCTCCACTAACGGCCATTTCGCTCTCGGCGTTACTGCAAGCGGCAACCGGGACTCGATCCAGAACCTCCCTCACCCTCGGCAAGGACTACAAAACGTCAGCGGGACTGGGCAGAAGTGACCTTAAACTGGATCGAATAGAAAAAATAACACTGAGTGACCTCTACTTGCACGACTGCCACCGGTCACGTGACACTGCATACAAAGCTTGTTGACAGACATCCGTTATTTTGTGCACCTCCGTTGCAATGTGTATGAACCGTTTTAACTCTGATTTCTTTCTTACACGAGGCGTTTATGTCTTTCCTATTCACGTTTCATTATTCTGTTTACTATGAGCGAAAGTGGAAAAGAAAACTAATATAATCATGTCTGTCCCTCCAATGGAAGGTCCACGCACAGTTCAGGCCAAGGAAACAAGGACACAACAATGCAAAAATAAATAAAAATAAATGAAGCTTTGAAGCAGCCAGAGAATACACAGAGTGAACGACTGAGAGAGAGAGAGGTGCTTGTCTGTTAAGAAAATTACAGAGAAAGTAAATCTTCCGACTTACCTAAAGTATAGCTTAATTATACAGTAATTAATGTTTGAAAAATTACAATAGGAACAAGAAAATAAACCTACATACTGCAACCGTTGAAAGGAAGAATTGTCAATCTTGTATGTCCGATGGCTGGCACAGAGAAGAGACAGTCATAAACAGAACAGATTGACCTCCATATCAGACTGGTAGGCATGAGAAGGCAATATAGACAGCTGTAATGCATCCCATATCAACAGACAATAAAAATTGTGAAGAAAAGGATTTATGCTTGCTGAGCTCAATAAAATGATCGGTCTGAGCGTCTGAAAGTTTATTGTGTAGGCAGCTGGAAGCACCAGCAAAGAATACTTAAAAAATTATCTTACCTGTACCAGGGCTTCTGCTTACGCAAAAAATTGCATACAGTAAAAAATTGCGTACAGTACGTAAAAGTTCGGAGGACCCCTTCAATTTTCGTCAATGGGGTCCCATTCTAATTTGGGCGAAGAACAGGGACCCCTTAAAAATCTGAAGAAGGGGTCCTTGGGACCCCAAAGAATTTAGTCTTAGCAGAAGCCCTGCCTGTACAATATAAAGGTAGATATAATAAACTGTCAGCAAAAGTAAAAGTGCGATTTGATGATCCTGAAAAATTTAAAAAAAGATACTAGCAAAACGCATTGATATTATTTTTCTGTAAATGGTGTGTCGGTGTTTACACCAAGATTAAGTGACTAATAAAATAAGACTTTTCCCTCCAGAACTGGAGGCAAACACAGCTGGTTTTTACGAAGGCATTGGAATAATCAACTGATTGATGCTCTTATCAATCATCTTGATACTAATTTTACGTATATCTATAAATTGATACTGTTTGAAAATTGATGATGGCTGTGATACAGACAGTTGAAAAGTAAGATCTCTGCAACTGTGTCGTCCATACACACTTACAATCATCCACCCTTCTGACCAACGGCAGGATTTGGAAACATTCATCACAAACTTCGGTTTGAACCTCAACCAGACTGAGTGAGTATGTAGACCGTAAAAGTATACAACCATTGCAGGATAGTAGCAGAGAGACCAAACATCCACAAAAGTTGCGAAAGGACGTTGCATCATGATTATAAACACAGTCGACATTCAACATTGAAGGATTAAAATATGACCAGTCACAACTAACAACAAAACAAAGTTTGTGTTCACGTTGTTCAGATATCAATTCAGTCCGTTATTAGAGAAAATTACTTTTCTTTGTATGGACTTTTTTTTCTTCGGAAGGAATATCCTGCAACGTGTTATGTAGCCATGAAAACAAACTTTAACAATTTTAACACAATTATGATATTTGTTTACACTGGTAAGCCCAAATTTAAACATTTTCAAAAAATACCATTGAGAGAAAGAACTAAAGTGATACGAGAGCAAATGAAAACAATAACTGGAGTTCAAACCATACAGAAATAAACTCATTCCTTCCTAACAAGGCATCTTCTCTCAAATCTTAAAGAAGTTGTACATGTCCAAGGTTATCTTTCTGATATGATAACAGGTTTCTGGTTCAGTGTGGATGTAGGCAGTATCAAAGGTTTCAATCTCTCAGTCTATCTAATCTCTGGTTTGCTACACATAAAAGTTTGTTTGTCTCTTCATAACCTTTATAATTTCTTGACCTACAAAGAGTCGGTAAAAAGTCGACGGGCAAGTGGGGCAGGCTTTGTAATCCCGGTGAAGTGATGACATTTAGTGGTGGTGTTGAAGCCAATATTTGCACAGTGTAAAATATATTCTGATAGTTTTGCCTCGGAACTGATTGTCTCCTTAGTGACTAAAATCTTTTAAAGACCTTTAGTCTTTCTTTCACACTGAGCGACCTGTACTGTCTGGACTCCATTATTCGGAAAGAAATAGAGAGGTTTGAAAAATCTATAAACTTACTTTAACTGTCGTCCTCTTTACCATTTAAGGTAGGGAACTCAATTCAGAAATGGTAAGATACAGTGATGATGCTATTAATGCCCATTTGAACACATCGCGCTAATATATAAAATAAATAAGCAAAAAAAAAAAAAAAAAAAAAATATTGTGATCTGCACAAGTCTATGAGTAAACAGAGAAAGTTTTGCGGGATATCGATAAAAAAAAAAAGAAAAAAAATCAGCGATAATTCTTCGGTTCACTGGGATATTGGTTAGATATTTTAAACAACCGATAAACAACAGCCCCCACAAAACACTTGGAGAAGAAGATAGGTTGATGATGCTAGTACTGACTGGAATCCACAGGACACTGAGGCAAGAGATATGTTACAACGGAACAAGGAGTCGTATGGATGGGAGAGGCTTTGAGACTAGGTAATATAATGTCTTTAGCTTTGTCAGAGGCACAGAATCCATGAACATCGAGCTGCCAACACTCTTTGTTGATTGCGATCAGATTCTCAAACAATTTCGTCCGTAAAATATTTGATACCAAGCAGGAATCGAAGAGGCCTTCTCCTTTCCTATCGTCTGAGCAGATAAAAATAACATGAAATAAATATCTGAAAGTCTGACTTATTTACCCTACACTTTGTCCTTTCTTCGCAATACTGGGCAAAATAACCTCTCGAGAAAAGTCTGAATAAAGATGCATAGACATATATCGTATCCAGAGGCAATCCTGAATTCATCAAAGATTCCTAAGGCATGGTCATCTATATGCATATTGCTAGAATTAATCATATATAAATCCTGGAAACTTGTGTTTCCAAGACCAACCTGACATTAATCCGTAAATAAAAATACCATGACATTAAACTCATGTCGTTATCACTGAGAAACAGAGGACACAGCTCGGTTGAACTGCCTGCGATATGATTTCGTCATCTGCATTATCATCCTCGACTATGATCAGCCATTGCCATTATCCTCTCCTAGTCCATTTTATCGGTTGTCTTTCTGATAATTGTGCAACACAGTTTTATGGACTTTTTCTGCTCAAGAAGTATTTTACGTCCACCTCTTTGTGGCGCAAATTCAGATATTTTCGATTGCAAACTTCAGTTACTATATCCACCCCTTTACTGGCTCGAAACAGCCAGAGACATGGGTGGGCAGAAATGTGAAAATGGGATTTTATATTTTTTTTTACTGATAAAGGGTAATGACTAATAACAACACAAGAATGCGCGATTCTGTCGTCCCTCTTCAGATACCGATCGCGTCGGGGTTGATTTCTGCCACCAACTCTTCCAGCTGTGATTATATTAAAACTTTTGGTCTTATTCATCACTGAGTCAAGATTATTTATGGGTGGAGTCAAACAGTACAAGACTTGTGGTCCCTGGATTGGGAGGCTGGCATCTCAAGTTCCACAACTTGGGCATGTGCAGTGGGAGATAATTGATGTGCTGTCATCCGCCACGGAACTCTCTTCCTTTCCCATCCATTCCTCTCTCTCATCATCTATGCCATCTCAGAAGACTTTCTTTGTCCTGGGCAACTAACAGCGACCTAGTGTATACATATACCACATATTTCGGACTATAAGCCGCGACCTTTGTTTATGCCAAATGTTGCTGGGATAGGAAAAACTGTATTTTTGCATAATCATCAACCATCACCCAGCACAAACACTGCTGTATGAACATTTTATGATGGAGCGCATGTTGCACTCACTGACTCATCTGAACTTTAGATTCTTATCAGATGGTTGAAATCTTCCAAGTCACATACTTGTTTTTATTGTATTGTCCCCCAAAACATAGATACTGAAAATTCACTCTTCTTAGTTTTGCGGTGGTCTCCCACACACACATGCCCCACTACACACAATGAGTTCGTTTCCCCTTGTGGAGATGTGCTCAATGGGATGTTCACAAAGGACTACAAACGAACACAACCATAAAACAAAGAAACACAAGCAAAAGCATACAGATGACACACAAAGATATCTTCTGTGTGTGTCCCCTAATTGACCATTCGTATGGGAGACATGAGTTGCAGCGCCAGTCGGACCTAGTTTGTGGCCCGTTCAGGTCTCCCAACTGGCGACCCGTTCACTCCTTTAAATTGTTCAACCTCTTGTTTGCTCTTGTCCGTACTGAGATCCATCCCTTATGTGTTTCAGTGAGAGTCTGAAATTCATCCTCACAGGCAAACACATTAACTTCTGTAAATGGATTTACAGGTGTTTATTTGTGTGACTTGCTTTCTAAAATTCAGTATCATCTTACAAAGCCCACATCCAAAGGTAAATACTCTATTATGATCCGATGCATTACTTTTTAATGTTTATTTTTTTCCAGTTATTTTGCCAGTAAAATGATTACTTTGTCCCAAATAACTTTTACTTTTCAAGCTTACAAACACATGGAATTTTCATCTGTTCAGTTTCACTTGTCATTTATGTAGGGAGGAAAACAGCCATTAAAAAAAAAAAAAATCCTAATTCTAAATTTCCTAACCTTGTCTGAGTAGCCATGTACAAAAAGCAACTAATTTCCAGTGCCAATTAAACATATTCGGTTTACTTTTTGTGAAAAATCACTTTACCCTCCTGTCTCTGAAGCCTCATTTTAATGTTGTTGATAACTAACGAATTCATTTCAAGGCCAAAGGATGTGCAGTGAATTGTAATACAAAAAGGATTGTGGACTGCTAAGTTGGATTTCATCAACCATGTTTTAGGCAGTTTAGAGACAGCTGATCTACTTCCATTACATAACCCATCAATTCAGGTCACCCTTGTTTGGACACCTGAGTTTCAGAAAATGATAAAAAGCAAGTAAGCATGAGTGTAAAATTGCTGTTTCACATCACCAGCTTTATCATGGTGAGAACAAGTGCTGGAGTGAGACATGTAGGGGAGACACAAATTTATCATTAAGAAGATATAGCAATTAGAAACAAAAACATAGCGCGATGAAAGGCTTGCTAAACACCAAGTCTAGATTTTTCAAAGGGACCATATTCAGCATACAGAAAGCTCCCCCTCCACCCTTGAAAGAAAGAAAATTCATTCACAATTTTTTTTAACAGATAAGTACTGGTAGCACAAGAGGCTCTCTCAGATTGATGGACAAATGTTTTTTAAAGTTACCAAAATGGTAAAAAACAAATTAAACCAAGGCTTACCAACTTGCTGTGTATTCATACAGGCACACATTCAGATTATTCAGAATAGAGAATGAATATAGAACACCATTAGTATTTTTGGATAGAAATTTTATAAATCTCATAGAAGAAATTCTACATTATGTGCTCTATCCTGGCATCATAAAGATTACAAAATATTTAGGATAAACAAGCACCATTTCCTGAACAAAGCAGATACAAACTCCTGCAACTATTTCTTTTGCAGAGAAAAAACTTTATGTTTAAACAATATAAAAAAAGTTGATTTAAAAAAAAATGAAAAGTTTTTTCCCCTCACGTCAACCCACCTTACAAATTTAGAAGTGCAAACTAAAAATCCTCAGATTTACTATATGTTAGTTTGCTATAGTTTTATATGTGCATACACAAAGTCAGCCAATAATTGCATCATCCAACGGCCATGTCTTCATTTGTCTGATGTTTGGAGAGTCTTGCCACATGTTTGCAATTTTTATAGAAAAATGTAAGTTGCTAGACAATGTTCATAACCAAATGATTATTCTAAAGTATGCATACTGGGAAAAAATGCATACAAAGAAAAATAACTGAAAATATCACATAAAATGCAAGCTATAAACAGGAAGACAAATGTAACGAAAAAAAAAAAAAAATTATTCAGCAAAAACTGGCAGACAACCAGAATGTAAAACTTTTGAAAACTTTTTAAATATTTAAACTGAACAATTTTCAACCACATCCACCAATTTCAAGATACTGTGATGTAAATATGTAAATACCATTAATATTTTGTGATAGAGCCATACACATAAAACAAGATATGTGCTTCTTGCATTAAAGCTAAGTCAGCTTAGTGCTTAGTAAATGTACAGTAGGCAGGTATATACAGTTTCAGTTATCAATGAACTTGACCTAAAAAAAATATTTTCAATAGACAGTGTGTGTGTGGGAGGGAGGGGATTGGTGTTTTATACAGAGCCAGCAACTAAGGTTTCATTATGGCAATGCAGCCAGCCATGTAATTTCAACGAAGTAGTGATCTAATAATTTTCAATAAACCTTTGAAAAAGTACTTCAAAACAAAACAAAAAAAATGTATTTTCACAAGGTGAATCATTGCTTCAAAATCATGCCTGTTATTGCAAAAACTTAATTTAGTCACAAGACTGACTTCCCTTTTCAGTTAACTAAGATTTCAGTAAGCAAAGCGGCACTGCGGTGGATAACCCAGCTTGTCTAGATTTGGAAGGCAAGCAAAGTTGATCATGGGGGGTGGCCCACACATGAGAATTAGAGTCTCATCAGATGGTGGTGGGAGATGTTCTTTGATCACCTCATCATTGACAAAACCAGAGCTATATGTCCAACCTGTGAAAACATTAAATACACTCGTCTGAAAAACTGTTAAACTAGATACACGACAATTAAATGTTAAAATGTTCAAAGGCCACATGTATAGCCTCCCTCCATACCATGAGGGCATAGGTTACCTTTTTTTTTTTAAAACACAACTAAAAGTACTGTGAAAAGATAAGAATGCAGACAACTTTCCCAGGAAAGATAAACATTACTCTAACAGCCTTTCCCATAATGCTAGTCCTTTTTCACTGCCTTCCTTTTGCAATATCATGTTACTCTCAACTCTTGTTTTTTTTTATTTGGTTCCTCCTTGTGTTTTCTGTATTTGATTTTATTCTCCGTTTAGTACAGTTGTTAATTCTTTTATAGTTCATATGTTATTTGTTTTCATGTCCCTCGTATGCTGTCCATGTTTTGTTCTTGCTTGTTCGCATTTCGTTCTTGTTCACGCTAAGAGCATATTCTTTAGGAGTGTATGTGCTTTACAAATTCTGTATTTATTGTGATTATTATTATAAAAATAGTCATATTTTTTTGCTACCGCAGGATGTTGACATGCCAAAAGTCACGGGGAACATTTTGTTTTACTTAAGCTGTATGTCATAAGTTTACGTTCACATGCATGATCTACAAACAGGACTTAAGCTACTGTTATGTTAAAAGCCCAGTTTATTGTGTTTTCCCAAACTTGTTGGTTCTGAAGGCAAAGAAGTAGGTGCAATTACTGAATAACCATATGATAAGTACTAAAAATGATCCATCATCTAGGATGATATTGCACTTGTTTTATGTTCCAAGCAATAAAAATCAAAACGAAAATTATTTTGCATAGGTCTAAACACATTTTTGGTACAGAGTATATACAGCTATTCTAATCAGCATCAGTAATCAGACAAAGTTCTACGGTACCTGCACCCATTTCACCCTATATCAAGATGGATGTAAAGATGAAATTTTAACTATGAATTTAACCACACAATTATCCCACAGAATCTGCCAATTATTCAAAAAATAAACATCTACACATCTCCCTCCTTATCAGACATCACTGAAATATATTTAAAATATTAAATTTTACATATTAAATTTTAAATATATTTCAGTTTTCTCTAACAAACCAAGCTAACATAACTTAGAACATCTTATATAACATGCAGCATAGCATCTTGCTTTCTTACCTGATGGGGGCCGGTCCAACGTGTACCACAGATGAAAACGACTAGGGTACTGGGCCTTTATCTCTTCCAGCTCTACCCTCAATAGGATGTCATTCTCTGTCTGTCAATCATTCGGACATTTGTTAGACACAGCACTTCAACTGCAGGTGTTTTATAGCTATCATGTGTAACAACTTTGCAATTGCAATCTACCTTTTTTTTCTCATCTATCAAAGACAATCATAGAAGTATATCAAAAACTCTTTCAAGATCCCCCATCTAAATCATAATACGAATGTCTTCAGGATTATTTCTTGCATTGAAAGGAATTTTTCTTTCAAAACTAAATGCGCTGCCAGTCCACAAACCTAGGTCAACATCATAGAAAAAACCCCACCTGATTAGCAAACAGAAGCCATAACTCAGTGCGGTCTTCTGGATCTTTGAAAACCTGGCGAACCAACTGCAACATTGGTGTGATCCCAGTTCCCCCTGCAATCATGCCTACTTTGCGGGCCACTCGCGTCTGTGCCTCCAGTTTCTTGTCAGGTCGGATCTTGAACATGCCTGCATAACCACAAAGTTTACCCCAACTATTTAACAGCTCATTAATTCATAATGTGATGTTCATCAAACAAGGACATGATTTGTATAGCTCTGCCAATGAAGCAAATCTGTGAGGTAACAACTAAGGCATATAAGCAGTTGCAAAACTTGAAAAATTCTGATAAGAATTAGACAGCTAACAACTAGTGCCAGTCTTCTTGTAACTATGCTCTTCTTGCATTAAAATTAGTACTCCCTGTTTTGGCCTTATACTGTAGACCAGATGCTTAAAAAAGAATTTAACTTAATGGTAGTTATAATCAACAATACAGAATAAAACAATAAACAGAGCCCGTCAAATAGTCTTCAATAATTCTGTTCCAAGAGAATGAAATGGTAAGCTTGCACTACAGACTTGATTCTCTAGAACAGTTCAATAAATTACAATTACACTATGTAGAACAAGAACGTTATATTACGGAACCTTAACATATTCCATTTTATGGATTTTAAATAAAAATCGCTAAGTCTTGATGCTTAAAACTTTCTACCATGAGTTCAACATCATACTTGCTAGTCTACAGTTTAGCCTTGTCGTCATACGATTTAAACCATGAACAAACCTGTTTACCCTCGTACGTTTCTTTAAGGAAAATTATCAGAATTACAAGAATTATGGCCAGAACATCAAATTGGCTAGATCTATGACGGATTAAATACACTGTATCAAGATTACAGCTCATCCCCTGGTACTGCAGGCTTCTTCTGTAAGTATCACAAATTATTCTCAGGGCCAACAGGTTTGCATGACCCATGTTGTAAGGGAAGGAACTGAAGTAAGCTCAAGTAATCTCCTCTGTACCAGAATCCTGCTATCGTTTGTGTAAGCTGCTCTGTGGCACGGCCGCCTTCTTTCGCCAAAATGATATCCAATACCAACGGTTGCAAAAAAATGTGCTGTTGCTCTGCCTTAACACATCTTCCAGTGAAGCTTTGCCCAATCAGCAAGGCAACATTTATCATGCCACAAGAAATGAGGCCTTACCTCTTTTTCAAAACCCATGTGTGATGAGCAGTGCTCAAATGTTTGTCTCATGAACAGAACTTTCCATCATGATTTGGGGAATAAAGGTTGTCCCATGACTTTTTCTCAGGTCATTAGGGAGAGAGGTGTTGATGCCTCACTTTTCTCAGGGTCAGCTATATGTGAGGATAGAAGCCTATCTCTATCTCACTGCCTTATCTTTCCCAACCCTCTTTGGAGTCAGTTACCCATTCCTGCCAGCTAGGTTGTCTGGGGGAAGTGAGCTGCTCTATGTGGGTACCAAAATGGGGGTTCTTCTCTGGTTTGTCATTAATAATCATTATAGTCGGATTCTTCTTGTCACAGACAAGAATATCAAGAATGACAAAGAAAGATTTCACAAACTTATCCTCATCAAACACCATTAAATGCTGTGTTCACTAACCTCGTCCCTCATACACCAACAGGCCATTGGGTCCTCGGAAATCTATGTAGTCACCAATTTCCATGTTTTCTAAATACTGAGACATCTTGCCACCTTCTGGAAATTTGGGATGTACATTCTTGAAGTATATCTGCACCACAAGAAAAAAATAAAAAAAAAGAAATTAATAGAAAAAGCTGGTGCAAAACATGTTGTGTACCAAAAGTGAGTAAAACTGCAATCCACATTTTGTTAAAAAAATTGGTTTTCATTTCTCTAACTTCAGGAAGTACTGTTTTCCAACCATTAAGAGTTACATTAAAAAGCAATGAGAACAGAGAAAGCAGTACAATTTGTTTTCACTGCCCACAATTTTTGTAGAATTTCAAGTAGAATTTAATGGTGGTTACTATTTTATCAAGGCAAGAACACACACACAAAAAAAAAAAGACAGATGTAGAGCAAATCCCTAACCACCGATTACCTTAACAACAAGATCAACAAAACCCTTGTCATCATCACTAGAAACAGGAGTGTAGGGGCGAATAACCAGGCTTCCATCAATACGTGCTGTGAGATAGATGTGTTGACCTGAAATTAATAAAACTTAGTGTGGCATTAAATTCTATATTCATATTTACATTATATTTCACCTTCATCTAAAACACAATTTTAAAGAGTCTTCGGATAAAAATGAAAACCTTTACTACATCATTCTTAAGTGAAAAAATTTCTTGTTAATCTGCCTTGGACACCAGTCATTTGACGATTTTCACAAATTATTTAAATAATTTTTTTATACAATATAAATTACTACTAGGATACTTAGCATCATCTGAATAATTTGTTCTGTAAACTCTTCCAACTATGATTTTATGGTCAGTTTTTAATCTGCTATTACATAAAGTTAGACTTTAAGCCTGAACTTTCCTGTCCAGAATGACAGAACGGGATTGGCCCAGGTGAGGGGAGGCAGAAGGCATTGCCTTCATCCACCCGACGGTTATGCAGGATGATCACATGCGATGCCCAAGGCAGTAGTGTATATTTCAAACATGCTTATATTTATTTGTTTTACTTTATGCTAATAAAACTACTAACTGCTTTGAAATATATCCTGTGAAACATTTTAAGAATGTAACTTGGTGAGACAAGTTATTATATGTTGCTTTATTAAAGACACAAAGTTTTATCATAATGAAAATATAGTGCATATAAAATGATAATGAAATGTATGAAACCCATTCAGCATCTGAAAGTCAGTCAAATCCACGTAAAACCCAGCCAAAAAAAACCCACACTTACCCACAGGCAGACCAAGAACATGATGTGGAGACGGCAAGGCAAAACGAAATCTTCTAGTATCTGGGCTAATTTCCTTTGAGACAAAAGAAGAATGATGCCAAATAAATATAACAATACCAAAGAATTCTAGCTTAATGTATTTGAAACTATCACTTATTATGATAAATATTGAAATGCAGTGTACATCTTTATGAATAAAATAACATTATCAGAGGATTTTCAGTGTGTTTTGAAAAGGTTGTGACATAATCAGATAGCTTCTTAGTAGTCTATCACTCCAAAATACACGATAAACATCTTGAGTATTTCACGTGTTTTTCAAACTAGCAATTATGATCAATATCGATGTCCAATGCACATTTTCATATTTGATAAAAATCAAGGTTGCATCTCCTTTCTGCACAAGTAAAACAAATTTAATAGTGTGGTTTCAGTATGATGTGTTTTGAAAAGGCTATAGCACCATAGTTGCCAAGCTCTCCAAAATACACAAAAAACTGTTTAATGTCAATGGAAATGAAGGTAATGACTATCAGGATGGTAAATTCATTATACACTAGCCATCTGCTAAGCTCTGCATAGTTACCAAGATATCAATTTATGCTATCATGGCTATAGCCTTCTCGTTAGTCTTGATAACTGAACACTATATAATCAAAACTGCTCTGCAGAAATACAGCGCTGCAACACAAAAAGTGAAGGTCAATTTGAGACAGATATGAGCCAAACCTCTTTGTCAATCAGCTTCAAGGGTACTTTGACATCAGGGTTACTCAATGTAACAGGGGAAGACTTTTTCTTTTTCCCAAACAGAAATATTTTAGCCAGAACTGCAGTGACGCCCACCACTACTACTCCAATGATAATTGGAACACTCTGCAAAAGAAAAAATTTAGAAAAGGCATCAAAAATCAAAAGAATTTCACAACAAATCTTTTGCTAGTTGTTAAATTGTTTAGAGGAGGCCTGGTGATCGGTTTCAGAGAAGTCACAGGCTTTAAATGTTACTCAAAGCCCTTAGGCGAATATGGACCGACTTTATGCCAAGTTTTTACATGGCAGTCATACAAAATCTTTGGTCAAAAGTTTGTCAATATTTGTCCAATTAAGAAGGATCTTTAGACTGATGACACTGATTTGTTTTGAACAGTGTGAACAAAGAAAATGTGGCTGAAGGCGTTGATCTTATAAGGCTCTTAATTTGACAAACAACTTCAACATCTCTGTCAAGAGTCTATTAAAGCACCCTCTCTTGGCTGTCAACACAGCGACAATTCTTTTTACCACAGGTTTTGGGCACTGCGTGACAAAACGCACCTGCGACAAGATTAGTTAACCCGGAAAGGAAACTAAAAAAACTTTTCAACTCTTTTTCACAGGGCAGGGAGTGAACTTATGGATGAAAATATGCATTCTACACAGAAAACTGTAAACGGTGATGCTATTGAATTGCTTCGTTATCGATTTAACGGTCGAGATGTTACCTAGCTGTTCAGATATTGTTTACTTAGGAACCCACAGTGCCGGCTTTCCTGCGAAACGTTCGTTTGAGCTGTTCCAAGCACTAACATTCACATTCCACACAAAGTCTATGCGTACGAAACGATTCATCTTTCAACCTCTTTTATTCTAAGAACAGCAACTGAATATAACTCAAGACGAATTTCTTTGAGCAAACTCGTCCCGAAAAGTCGGATATGAAGTAGAGGAGCGATGATGCGCGTCGTAGTCTCGATCGCACTACTCGCGGACTCCATGCCATTCAAGACGAATAATAACTTCATTTCCTTTCAAACCTCTCGAACTAGTGCATAATATATGCGATGTAGCCACTTACAACTGTTACAGCTCTGCTGACGCCGGACATTTCGCCGATGCTGTGCTTATGTCGCAGTCCGAGCTCGTGTCCCGAGCAGAGGAGAAATTCCCGTGCCTACAGTCACGTGACCGGCGGGTCACTGTTACTATTTTGGGACAGGACAATTTTCTAGGTCATTGCAGGTGAGGTTGACATTGTGCGTATATATATATGCCTGAGATGTTGATGTTGTATCTGTAGACAACAAATCCGTGAAAACGTGTGTGCAATTTGTTAGGTTCAGTTTGCATGATGACAATGACTGTTGTTAGTTTGCATAATGAAAATGATTGTTGTAGGAATATATATATAAGTGGATGGAGATAGTTTTTAAGTATGACTATAACCTAAATAAAAACATGGACTTCTGTATTTTTTATTATTATTACACAGGCTTCAGTTAAATGTCATGAATTTCATGATATTTTTATAGATGACACCCAGCTTTAAGTCTTGGGATAAGAACAACCCAGACTGGATACTTACCAGATGGGACAGACTGGGGCAAAAAAGTAGATTTAAGGAGGGTATTATTTTATTATTATTCTTACCATACACTAAAATTCATTTACAAGAATGAAAGAGTAAGCAGATGTGCAAAAAAACTGAATTCTCCCAGTAATGGATCTACTTCTGAATCTGTACCATCTTTTTCAGATCATGCTCAGGGCACTGAGATTCAACAGTCATATAAATAGCACCAAATCTTTCCTGCCATTTCATCTACAGTTGGAATCTTGGCATCAACTGACCAGATACATGATTCCAAAGTCCAGATGGATGAAGAGCATCATGTCATCATCATCTACAACTGCAGTCGTGATATCATTCAAGGAAGAAGTCCCTGATGATAATGTTCAAACTATAGGCAGTTATAAACAATGGAATAATAAATTCAGGCAATATGGTGAAAAGTTAAACAGGCTAATGACCATAATAATTTATTGAAACATTCTGTGGAGGGACTGAACAAAACGAAAAAAGAGAATCAAGATGTTAAACAAATGTTGCAACAGTATTTGCAAGAACTGGCGAGATTAGAGTGAAAATAATGAGCTCAGATGAGGTTTGCTCAATGGTACTTTTACAGAAGCAATGATTGTTGATTCAGAAAGTAACATATTATCTTATACCAGTCGACATGGCTCTGTTCAGACTGATTGAGACACACTTAAAAGGAACTTGTTCCTCGCTGACAAAATTCCAGCAACTGGTGCTTTGTCACCACTCCCTCTTTTGGCAGTCAAGTCTACAAACTACAAGCAGCACAAACATTTAGCTTCTACAAAAACCGTAATACCATAAAATATCTTATTGCATCTCAGGGAGTTTGTAACATTTGTGTTGCAGGGATATGGTGGTCCGGTCAGTGATAAACATGTCAGCGAAAACAGTTCAATTTTAGACAAGTTGATGTCATGTGATATTAATCTTGTAGACAGAGGATTTAATATTCAGGACAGTGTCACTCTGCAATGTCCAGATATATTAATTCCTGCTTTTACCAAAAAAAAAGTCTCAGCTATCTCCACTTGACATTGAAAGCACAAGAAAAATTGCATGGGAGAATTCATGTCGAAGGGGTCATAGGGTTACTATCTGAAATACAGCAGAACAAATCATAATAAAAGAATTTATAAAATCCCGGAAAAGTTATCGTACAGCACAGAACAATGTATAACCATCAGACAATTAAAACTGTACATATTATAATGTGTTAAAAATTTGCAGCAAGAAAATGATTCCTAAAAAGGATGCAGGGAGCAACAAAAACAAAAAATGTCTTAATATGCTTCGTTGTGACTTTTTAGTTTTAAACTGTGGCTACTGCCTGCATATATCACAAAGCCATTTTCCTTTTGGGACTATTTAACACCAACACACTGTGATACCAGCCAATGTCACAGTATATGTTACCATGCTCTGGCTGCCTGTATATGCAGTATACAGTTACATTTTCACCATCCACTCTGATATGCACATTCAGGTTTTTTTTCTTCTTTTTTTGCTTTGTCACTCACACTCTGACTTAAACTGTCTACATTTTTTCTTGTGATGATTACCATCCTGTTGACAGGAAATTCATTTTCTTTAATACTGTTATTTGCCTCTATATTCCCTATGTTTTCTTTTTCTTCTTCACTTTCTTTTGACAACACTGGCATAATACAATACTGAAAAAAATCTATGTGTTTTGCATAAAGTATATATCTCTCGACTTTTCGTCATCTCTGTAAATATTGCCATCCACAAGTCACTTCTTCCTCTGGTATAATGTCTGCATTCTCTCAACTCTGCTCTTTGACCAGATTATTTAGACTTTTAGTTCACACCTCTCTTTGTAATGTCTTGGAGTTTTCCATACAGTGAATAATCCTTGTCTTTTGATTGTTTTAAGCATGTAGTGACTGTCTTCTGGTCTCAAGTAGCTCTGTGTTGGTACCTGCCTCCATTGCTGCAATGGGAGTGGTTTTCATGGCACGCACGATCTGGACTTGGTCTACTTTTCTGGTATTCATCTTACATGCTGTTACCCAAGCACTGGCTCTATATTCCAAAACTAGACAGATTGTTCGTGATATTCAAGATCATTCTTCATTGCTCCCTGGTGTGTTCTAAAGAGCCTTTTTATGATGGTTGGCCTTTTAACTTCTCTTTTCTCCATGGCTTCAATCTGTGGCTTCCATGAGTCTAGTTTCCAGCTTGATAACTCAGGCAGAGTTCTGCTGTCACAATACAGGCAGATGGGCTGCAGGCAGTTGATGAGAAGCATGCATGTCTGTCCTGCCATGTACTCATTTGTATCCTGTTTACCCCTTAATAGATGTTCCTTGTTTATTCCTCAAAATTTATTACTATGATTCACTTAATATAAATCTTTGTTGCCATGAAAACAGACTCATAGATTTATTGAATGTTGAGGGCAGACTAAATGATTTCACAGTAAGCACTAGTGGAAGATGTAGTCTACAGGTAGAAGTAATTTGATGCTGTTATTTGGTAGTAACAAAACAGAGGAATACAGTGCAACAAAAAACACAAGACACCAGGAATCAGGAGACACCAAAGTTAATGTAGACTCAGGGAGGAGACCAAAAAAATATATATATACAAGCACCCCCCTCAAGCCAGTTGTGCAAATGCAAGCTGCTTGACAGCATTACAATTTTCAGCTAAGTATAGTGCAACCACTAGTGCATATGATGACGCCTATATGCGCAATATGTTGCAGTGGTGTCATGTGCAGGCTGCTTGGGTGATACATTGATTGCTCTGTGTGCAAGCACCAAACCAAATGCTAATAATGGAAATACTATGTTAATGTGGAAGTAAAATGTTCTGCTTGCTTACAGTGCTCCACTCTTCTTTCTTTTCAACATTAGTTGCATACTATCAAAGTAAATTTTAGTGCTTTTTAATGTTTTTTCTTGTACTTGTTTAGCATTTAAATAAAATAATTTTGCATTAAAAGGCTTACAAATACATTTGTTCTGTAAAACTATACAGAAACACACTGACAGCACAAGTCAATGTCTCAATGTCATAATTTAAGCTTTTACAGTTAAAGTTATCTTTTATCTATAGCAGCTATGAACTGATGACATACATTCCCACTAGTATCCTGACGAGTTGACAGTTGACTACCTGTCAAGTTTTTTTGGGGGGAAAATATGCTCTTCCTCCTGTGCTTTGCCCACCATTCAGCCTAATGCCTCATCATATTACATTTTTAGCAAAGTGTTAAGGCCTCTGCACTTTCGTGTCTGGTCAGCAATGATTTAGCCAGGATTGATAATTGAAACTATTTAATGACATTTACACAAACACACACAAAAATGTAAACGAAATAATGGGCAGGCTCTCTACCTATTTCGTGTGTTTCAGCTGTTTGTGGCATCAGTGCATTACCTGGTACCCTAAGTCTCGTCCATATGCCCCACCCTTCAAATCTGCGCCATAGTCACGCTATAAACAGTAATTTCTGTGGTAATTAAAACTATAACTGCATCTTCCTTTAACTGTCTCGCTTTAGCAGAAGTATTCATTCTCCTGTTATCTACTTATCCCAACCAGTCTACCTTCTAGCTTATTTTTGTTCCATTTTAAATCTTTTGACCAAAAAGAAAAAGCTAGGAAATACTAGTTTTTAAATATCGATGAATTTTAATAATCTTGTTAAAGTGCATTTAAATTAATATAAAAATTAACCTTCTAAAATCGCAGAAGAAAGCTTACAGCTTACCAGAAACTCAGACGAAGTCGCCATGGTCGTGTCTATCAAAACCACGCGACGACTGACCTTGGCCTTTAGCCGCTGTGGTGTGCATAATTTTTAAAAGCTCAACATAATCACGAAACCCATGGGAAATTTTATGAGGAACTTTGAACCTACGAACATCTGTCACGAATAAAACAAAGTCTTTGTTTTGTCGGATGCTTTCTGGTTTTCTAAAACATAACAAGAGACTTGAATGTATCAGTTATTATTTCAGACCTATATATATCTAGTTCGTGGTTTTTATCTCACTTTTAATTATCTGAGGTTTTTTTTTTTTTTTTGCAAACACAAATATTAATTTCCCTCTTTGAAACACCACAGAGGCGGCTGTGGTTTGGGGATTTGACTGTTTTCTATGTGGGGGCAGAGTATTTCTGATGATGTACTCAGAACGCCGTCGCTCAGGCAACATAACGCACTCCCATCATTTAGGGAAATACATCTGGTCGAATGTGGCCTATTCAACAAAAAATACTGAAAACAAGAGACAAACGATGAGCTGCATATCGACATTATTATGGTCTCTCGGTTCATAAAGACATCCGTCAATTTACAAAGGTTAACTAACGGTCGCAGTCCAACCTTGCGAACAGCAGCCCTGCGTACCGCAACGCGGGCGCCCGCGCGCGCTATGACGGGCGGGCCGTACCGCAGCGAAATTTGAGTGAGCGCCCGCGGGCGCACGCGTACTTGCTCTAGAGGTAGTACGCCACGGGCGCAAAGATGGCCGCCATGGTTGTCGAGTTTAGGCGTGTCGATGATATTCACGGTGGATCTTCTAATAAATAAGTATTTTGCAACAGATAGATATATACGACGACAAAGAAGTGTATTAAAAGTTCAGATTTCATCGTCATGTCTTTCTAGAGATGGTAGATGAATTTGCCTTCGATCTTGAAACTTCGAATCGTGACCACAACAACAGAAAGTCTACTCCTCGTTTGTTTTTACGTGATATGCTTGACTACCGCATTGTTCTTTCTTTTTAATTCTCATGGACTTTTTCCTCTTTAGTGCCCAAATGAAGGCCACTAGAAGTATATTGTTTGGCGCTGCAATAGATTGCTTATATTAATTCGTCGTCGTTGTCAAATATGTCCATCAACAAAATTATATTCTCTACTTCGCTGTCAGCCGCCATTTTAACAGGCGCCCACGGTGGGCGAACGGTATCACAGGCTCTCACAGGCGTGAGTGAGCGCCCGCGGGCATCCGCGGTGAGCGCCCGCGTTACGGTACGCAGGGCTGGTGCCTAATGCAAGGGATATCAATCCGATCTTAGGTTTGATGTTTTTATTTTGTTTTATATTTGTCGGTCGTACGTACAGTACGTACAACATTTCACAGTAATTATATAGGTTAAAGTCTTTATGTAAGAGGTACTTATTCCAGATATCTACTTTTAATGTCATTAATATCGCATAACAACTACAGAAAAATGCAAAATTCTCACAAAATATAAACTCATAAAATTACTGCAATCATGAAATTTGAAAAGCAGATTTATATAAAGCTTTATATAGCTACAAAATAAATATATCTTTAGGGTACACTTGGAGGAAACTTTGGAGCGCTGAATCTAGTGGAATGTGATCATGACTTATAGACACCCTCGATCTCTGGAAACATCAAAAGTAACCTAGCTACGTCTACAGCCCAGAATCGACGGTTTCGCGGCTACATAGGAAAAAGAAACTGCCACGTACGGGTCACGAATGACATCCTAGATCTATATGACTAAAGGAAGGCATTGATGAGAGAAAAGGAAAGAAAACCCGAATCAAGCAACTTCCAAATATACAAAGAATAAGTGTGCTGTGCCATCAAGAGAGGGATGGAGGCAGCTATAAGGATCGAAGAATTCTTGATCGAGATCGAGCCAACGCCGGGACATATAGAGGATGGAGTGGCACGAGGTGACAGCAAAAAAGGCCTACCAATTACTAAAGACCCTCACTAAGACAGATCAGCACAAGACCCCGATCAGTCATCGAAGACGGCAATGGCCACCAGCAATGGCACTATATATATTATAATGTCGTGTGATGCGAAAATTCAACATCGAAGAAGGCCTCGTGCTATACAATAGCAACAGCGGCAATGGCTAGAGGTTGGGGTAGATCGAGGTGCGTGGTTGGTTGTGTGGATGTGTATTTTGATCTTTTACTTTAAAAAAATCATCGAGAGGAACTTTCAATTAGTGTTGTTGAATATTTAATATGTTTAATTGGAATTTTTGTCGTTTGAGAATGTTCAGTGTTCTTTACACTCTACAATTGCTGGCCATTTATGTGTAGTAACTCTTAAAAAGCACAAGAACACATTTTAAGCAAAACTTTAAATACCGGAACAGCAACACCAACCCCTACCCCAGCACACCCGCCGTTTTTGTACTTGAGACCGAGAGACGTATACACATCCTTTACCTACCACGCAAACTATATAGTCCACCACCTTCCCTAGTGTTAATTTTAAATGTTAGTTTAAAAAAACAGAGCAGCCCTTAATTGTTGCTGTGCATTTTTTTTAAATCGGTGAACGAAATAATTGATGTGCTTTGGTGTACATGCAGAGCAGCCGACATTTATATCTTGAATTTGTGTGGGTGTTTGTGGCAGATTTGAACCTAATTTGTGTAATAGTCCTTAACGGGTGACTAAGACAATGAAGATATTAGCTTACATAGCTATATGCACCAGGTTTAAAAAACTTTATTTCGTTTATGTCCCGTATATATATATATGTTTTTTGCTTTCGTTTGTTTTTACCGAGCGAGGAATTTCTTCAATTCGTGTGGTGATCGAGCTTTTATATTTTGCGCGCACGTACTCCTTAAATGTAGAAAATGGCAATCGAATTGTACGCATAATAATACTCTTTGGCTAAAACTAATTTAGTGACAATCATTTAATGCACGAGGCCCGTGAAGGTCATCTCATTGCTCGACCGTGGCCCTGCATGAATGTTTGCCCTCGGTTACCCTCGTTAACCCTTACGTCTATCCTCAGTTCACTCAAGTCGGAGTTATCCTCTGACTTTCCGGTTACAGTCGAATTTGATCGAATAATGAACAATTATTATATTGTGCGGTTTTTCCGGCCTGCTATGGGTTAGAAATATAAGCTAGGCTTATCTTATGTTAAAAGAATAAATAAATGGTGTAATTCTAATTTCAGTTGTTGTTGGGTGTAGGAGTTAGCCGCCCTCTCACAAAGCAATAATCCATTCAGGAGGAGGATGAATTTTCTCCCTTTGCTGTCACGGGTGTGCTGCGTCGGCGCGTTGACGTCAAATGATGTTTAGCATAAAACCTCAAGCAGCCCGATCGCACAGACATTGCTGGGTAAGTCGTTGTTTATTCCTTACTATAGCTGTATTGGTTTGTTTCTACTGCGTGTTTGTCA
Organism: Pomacea canaliculata; assembly: GCF_003073045.1. Taxonomy (NCBI): domain Eukaryota; kingdom Metazoa; phylum Mollusca; class Gastropoda; order Architaenioglossa; family Ampullariidae; genus Pomacea; species Pomacea canaliculata. The sequence goes on from NC_037592.1 coordinate 5,453,827, forward strand.
TTTATTGAGTTCTACATCGCATTTCTGTGTTTATCTGCAGTGAGTGTAGCTTTAGCTTACATTTTTCGCATGCCGATTAGTGTGACGCGTTTACGGTCGTCTGCTCGACTACTGAATGGTAGTGCAATTTCCACATAACCGTAGCGTATGTTGAGGTGCTTATCATGAGTTATGGAAGAAAATTTTACCAGTTGTTTTTTATTCATGTGTTTTATCGGCGCTTATTTGAATCGTAAACTTATCGTCTGATTATTAATAAATATTAAGCTTTCATTCTATGAATGTACGCCGTACAGTTTCATACATGTACTTTCATTGGTTTTGGTTCAGCGACCGCACAACTTTACCTCTCGGCGTGGTTAGATCAAATTACCATCTTTTTATAACTGATATCACAACACCCCATCAGAACGAGTAATCGTTGTAGTATATGTGCATATATACCTGTTGTGTGTTCTCAGACTGAAGGCATTTCGTAATCCTAATTTATAGTTTGCATCAACTGATCATGTCGATCCTTATATTTCGCGTTCGTGTACTCTAAAATATAGACACCCATTTCCTCTCAAATATTTCGCAATCAAACAAGCGTTTTCCCCTCACTTCACTTTTTTTTTCTTTTTTTAAACATCCGCATTCTTGCTTGTTGGTATTGCTATTACTGCTGTTGTGTAAAAAGGATAACTGGTTAAAAACGAAGTGTATAGTAAATGACCTTTTCGAGATAATTATTTAGTAAAAGCTAAAATGCTCCAGCACACTGATTCACGCTAACAAGGGTTTAAGTAGAAGCATATGTAAGCCATCATGCACTAGTAATTCACTATCAGTAGGCAATGTTTATCAAGCCCCAGTCTATATACATAAAAATATCAGTTTAAATTTAAAATATGATCCACAGATATGTATTATTAGCTCTTGAAAAACCCTTTGGCACAGCACTAGATCAGCATAATTGGATACATCCACATAAGAAAAATAGTATAGTTTTTTTAAATACCAGTTTATATAACAAATGTGAGTACCAGTACCCATTCACAGGCTGATTATTTACAAACTGTACCTGTTCTGGCATGTGTGTGTGTGTGCATATGTTCTTTATAACACGTTTTATTTGAAAAGTATTTTTAGTACATGTATAAGGTTATTGGAGGTTAGTATTTGGCATGTGGATGCATATCTGTAGTCTACTTAAAAGAATAACTGAAATTAAAGGAAAGTGACAGCAGGTTAAAAATCTTTTTGTAAGCATTTACACATCTAAAATTTCTTTTAAAAATAACAGTCATCTCCAGTTCCACGAAAAGAAAAATACAACATCTAGAGGAAAAAGGAAGGTTCTCGATCTGTAACAGCATAATGATATAAATATTAAGCTGGTGGTACATCAGATAAATTTTGACAGCCATCTAGCTAGTGATGAAATATTGGTTTTGTAGCATTTGCATAAGTTGTGAAATCTGCAGCAATAATTATCAAATTTCATTCTGGCTAAGCATGATTTCTTGTAGGTAGTGTACAAATTTATCATTTATGCTCCAAGTCGAATCTTACTGTTGTTGTTTTCAGTTCACGCTTGATATTCTGACATTCTCATTTCTCGTTTTCACCCTCTTACTGTTGTGTATTGGCCAAGGAAGAAATGAAGCATGTAGTTTGTTTAAAAATATGGTGTTTCTATTGCAAGCTTTAGCATGACATGTTAATTGTAACTGTGTCTTTTGTCTCTGAAAATAATCCCATTATATGCTGCTGGACTATTGAGTGGTTGCCTACTGCTCTTGCTCTTGGCATGGAGCCTTGTTAGCTGGGCACCAGCATGTATTGATTTTCTGCAGGGTGTATTTCTATTTCCAGCATACTGTAACAGTATCAGAAATCTTGTGACTTTTGATAGTTTTTTGTCATCCAAAATTTGGCATATGCAAACTGGACAGTGTTGTCAGATTCATTCTTTCAAATTCTGGAAGGTCTACTGTCATGTGTTGCTTAGTAAAGGAGTCACATTCTGAAAAATGTGTAATCATCGGATTTTGTCACTGTGCAAACATTGCAAACATCATAGAGTGTACTTGCACACCATTGTTTATGATAGTTATTGTACTTTTGTATTTATTATACTTTTAAATGACTGGCAGCATGATAGGTTTGTTCATACCAGCATCACTACAAACGCATAAACAATTCACTGTGCTAAGACATTATGGTCACTACAGTGTCACAGGGCAATAGGAATTTTTCATCCCCACTAAAATCTGATAGTACCACTGTCATAACTGTGGGCAGTTGTTGACCAATGTCATTATCTGGCACTTCATATATTTAATAAAGTATGTGCTATACTATTCGCACCATAAACACAGTTTTTAAAAAATCTCAGTGTTGGACTGTGGCTACCATTATGATTACTTAATATTGGAATTATCTGGTTTCTTGACTGTTTTGTGCATTACTTGACCTTGGTTAAAGTAAAGATGTTTTCATGTCAAATGCATTGTAAATTTCATACTTTTTTGACAATATGCTGTGATTAATTCATTCAAACCTTTCACCTTTCATACCAGTATGATCTTGTATTTTGATTTTTCAGCCTCCAGAAACCAGATATTGTTAGAGGCAGCATACAATGGCGCAGATATGATTAAGACATTAAGATTCTGCATTAGGAGGAATCCCTCTGAAACCAAGATCAGGAGAAATGTCTTGCCAAGCACCATGAAGGACAGCACACAGACTTTCCCTCCTTTTTTTTCAAGAGCTGACCATGGCTAGGCTAGGACCTCAAAGTTGCAGCCATGAAGGATGTTTGATGGATTTGTTTAGCATTTTCTTGAAACACTTGAAGCCTACAAAGTGCCTTCTCATCAGAAGAGGATTTAATAATTGTGTTCAATAGTTGGATAAATGCTGTGCTGGTACCTCTTCAGCCAGACAGCTTTCATGTGAAGACAACAATATGGACACAGGCAAGTATTTCTCTCCGCGACTTCTGGATTACCTTGTCATAGCTGGCAGCCGGCATCCAAATAGCAACAACCATGTCTCACAGACTCCAGAGCTGTTACGACGCTATCCCTTGGAAGACCACAAAGACTTTGCCCTGCCTAATGATGTCATCTTTTTCTGCCAACCAGAGGGGTGCATCAGTGTTGGACCAAAGCGCATGAGCCTCAGAGAAACCACTTCTTTTGTCTTCACGTTAACAGAAAAGGATTCTGGCATTGTTCGCTATGGAGTATGTGTCAACTTTTATAGGCCTTTTGAAAAGCGCATGCATTCATCAGAATGTTGGCAGAAGGTGGATCGTTCGTCCACAGGTAGCACTCACTCTGTAGAAACATTAAGTTCATCAGAATGTGACCGTCCACGCTCACCAAGGGCTCGGCGAAAGTCAAGAGTCCGCAACAACACCTTGACCTCACTATGCATCATCAGCCACCATCCCTTTTTCTCCACATTTCGAGAGTGTCTGTTTATTCTTCGTCGCCTAATTGAGGCCTGCCATGATCGTAGCTGTGTACGGAGGGTTGGAGGATCCAAAGCTACTGCCAGGTCTGTAGAGGTTCCTTTTCGGGCTTATTTCTGATATAAAATAATTTTGATTGGAACCATCATTGTAACATTTGCTTTGAAAGTTATAATAATAACAGGTTTCTTGAAAGAAAAGTAATTTTAACTTCACAGAACAACACTGGCTTATGAAGAGTATAGTCTGTCTCTGGTTGTTACTATTTAGTAGTAGTAAAGCTAAAGGTAGTTCTGCGACCTTACAGTGTAGGGGAATGATATGTTAGACCCTCAGTTATCCAAACTATTGCTATTGTGAGGGTGGTGTCCATTTCCTCTTTTTTTGCTGCTTTACCTTCAGAACCCTCTATAGCAGTGGTTCTCAAAGTTTTTGGGACCGCGGTTACGGCGGACCACCAAGGCCTAAGTAAAAAAATATGGCGGACCACCAAGGCCTAAAAATCACTCTGTACTAAGATAAGATAAGATAAGATTACTTTATTGTCCAGAAAAGGAGATTTGTCTTCCAGCATGCAAGCAGTCAGAGTAAAAATCAAAGACATCAACAATAACATCAGCAATGACAGAAGTGAGCACACACACACCCACACACACACACGCCCGCATCAAGGACAATACATCAGTGGACAATACATCAGTTCCATGACTACATAATGACGGCGTGTAACAGAGATGGGATTACGTCATCCCCATTGTGTGTAACACTACTAGTCGCTTATAGTCTTTTGTTTGTTGACAGCAGAGATGGCCGATGGGATGAATGACCTCCTGTAAACGTTCTTTTTCACAAGAGGGACTCTCAATCTCCGTCCTGAGGGCATAGGCTCGAAGCGGGGGTTGAGTGGATGGGTGGGGTCAAGCTATGAATTTCAAATTTAAATTGCCGCATTTGTTTCATTACAATTCAAAACTAAATGTCCTTTTGTAAAAGTAATATAGTAATAAGTTGACATAAAACTACGTACCTCGTTATTTGTAATTAAAATGTTAATGTGAGGAATGCATCACTTTAAACATCACTTTGATGTCAGCCGCGGACCACCTGACTTATGTCCGCGGACCACACTTTGAGAACCACTGCTCTATAGAGTCAAATACCCTCTCTACAGGAGGAGGTATGCTGCATATTTGTTTTGGGTTCAGATTTTGCTCGCTAACTACTAGGTTGTTTGCTTCCCTAGTAGTAATATTAGTAGTATTAGATCCAGCAACATGACTATCCAAAAATTCTCTCTGTCAACTGACATTTCAGTGCCAAAGAGTGATTCATCCTGCACAAGGTATTTAAGACTTTGATGAGTTTTGTTTTTTATTATGCATGGCACAAATAACATTTTGTATTGTGAAAGCACTTAAATTCATCTATATTATTTTCTTTTCGTGTAAAGGGACACAGTATGGGGGGTGCTGACAGGTCAAACCAGTGAAAATATTTCTACACTGGTTATGCATGAAGTTCGTGAGATTGAAACATGGATTCTTCGACTGCTCAGTGCACCAGTTCCAGTACCAGGCAAGACACGTGTAGAGGTATTAAAATTTTATTTAATCATATATGGTTTGCATTTAATTTTTACTTTAACCTGTTAAAATTGTTTGCTTCTCCTTTGTGAAATAAAATTTGCTGTAAAGTTTTATCATATTGCTTATCCACAATGTTCCTTTAAATTTATCCTTTTATCTTTTCTCTTTTTATGCTAATGCTACTTAAATATAAAGTAACATCCATAACTTCATAATGATCTTGTTTATATTCATATTGCAAAGATAGCACTTTATGTTTACAATGATTGCTTATATAACTACACATATTGGATGCATCCATCTGACTAAAATTTATCTGGGATATAGTTTTCTTAGTTTCTCCTTTTCATTTTTTTCTCGGCTGGTTTTCTCAGATTTATATCACTAATTATAGCATATAATATTTGTGGACTAATACAACATTTATTTCTCATGTTGAAATACTAAGATACAATCATGAGTATACATGTGTAACATTTTACTTTTTTAAATAACCATCTCATCAATTTTATGCTAAAAATAAAATTTATCATGGTCACAGTTTAAGGTAACATCTGGCAGAACATAAATTAGCTTTTTTAAATTACATTTTCACATTTTAGTGCAAATTATTTTTGAGTGTGTGTGTGTGTGGTAAAAGATATATGGGTGAGAAAGGAAATGGGTAAATGTGTGTATGCATGTACATATACAAATCATATATATCTTTCAGATCTTCAGATTTTTTTCCCTAAAAGATAGGTTTCATTACTTTTTTAAGTGGACCATATCAGAGTCTGTTCATAGGATAGTAATCACAGTATATTACAAGACAATATTTCTATCCATTGAGTCAATGTTTTTGGCATGAAGAGTATATAGAGAAGCACTAGTCAAAATAATTGATGTAGTCCATTGGATTGAGAAGAAATGTATGTCATGTTCTTTAAAACTTTTATTGAGTGGAAAGGGAAGAGTCTGTGTTGTTTAAAGCTAGTGTTTATTTAAAAAAAATTGAAATCAGCTCTAAAGAAATTGTACCAATATCTGATATGTACTCCTCCATATTTGTAAAAGGTTGAAGATTTGGCATATGTCATTCATGATATGGATTATTATAATGTGCTATATGTCAAGACAAGCAGCCTAGTTTGATTTTCTGACACTAGCAGAAGTATAAAGTGTGTAGACATAATGAAACTCCTTTTAAAACCAGGAACTGTAAAGATGGCCAGATATTTGAGATGTCATTTTCAGGAAGAGCTTAGCTTTATCTGCTGCTTAGATTTAAAAGATATGTAAAGACAATACTCCTTAGGCATAGTTCATCTACTGCAGAATACTGCTGATAATGTCATCAGTTGGAGTACAGAGTATAGCCCAGAAAATAACTCTTATTCAAAAAAAAATATATATATAAATAAGAAAAGATATAAACAAATGTATCTTTATTTTAGGAGTGGTTTCAGACAGATAATATTCAGCTCTGTTATCTATTGGGTTATAAATACATGCCTATATTGAGAGAGAGAGATCAGAAATGTTGACGCATAATAGGTACTTAAATATTGCGTGATGGTTAATGCATTGACTATTGTAAGTAACCAGAAGGACTTGCAGTTAATGAATACAAAAGAAAGAGAAAATTTAGATGTTACCCAGATATTTTGCCGATTTCCTGTGACTCAGTTTTCTTTGTTATATCCTTAGTTTTTACACAAGATTTTTTAAAAGAAGATTGAGCATGAAATTTGTTACTGTACAATTCTACATAAAGTAGAAGGGTAGGAGATTATATGTAGTTCTAGGTACACTGGCTTGCTACATTTCTTTCCCGAGGCATTCAGAAGCTTGCATTTTGAACTGATGATATTGATCGTGCTTCACCAACTAGACACCATTTGGTCCTGGGCAAATGCCAACTTGAGATTGATCCCAGTAAATGTTTAAGATAGGGGCTTGGAAATAACATCAATGTTGAGGTATATGTTATTCATGTAGCAATAGATGAAATGGAGAATACTTATTCACACAAACATTATAACATTGATAGACCAATAGCTCTGTGTAGGTGGGAGACAGATGCTTCTATTTTGGATGCAGATCATCATATCAAATGCAGTCCAGGTTTCATGATGAAAAAGTTCTTGAAAGTAGTTCCTCTAGGCCAGTGGTTCTCAAAGTTTTTCGGACCGCGGACCATTTTACCTAAGTAAAAGCTATGGCGGACCACCAAGGCCTAAAAATTAGTCTGTACTATGAATTTCTAATTTAAATTGCCGCATTTGTTTCATTTTAATTCAAACTTAATGTCCTTTTGTAAAAGTAGTATAGTAATAAGTTGACATAAAACTACATACCTCGTTCTTTGCAATTAAAATGTTAATGCAAGGAATACATCACTTTAAACATCACTTTGCTGACATGACGACTGTAGCCGCGGACCACCTGACTTATGCCGGCGGACCACTAGTGGTCCGCGGACCACACTTTGAGAACAACTGCTCTAGGCTGATGCTTATACATTCCACTTGTCTGGCCACTACCTCCAACTAGTTATTTTTAAAATAAAAGAGGAGTTTTTCTTTCTATTTTTAAGAAAAAGAATCTTTTTGGTAAATAAAATGTGTGCACTTCTTTTGCAACCCAGTTGTCAAAAGTGAAGGGCTAAATTTCCTTCTTGAGGAGCAAAGAATTAAGGCTGTTGCAAGTGAAGGGTGAAAAGAGTTATCAGCAGGAAGCAGTCAAAATCCGGTTTTTCAGTTGATGCTGTTGTGTTTTGAAGTACTTTCATTCGCCTGTTTGTCAGCACACCTATTTTGTAAATCAAACTAAAAGAACTTTTACAGTTCTATGCATGCATTTTCTGGAAAATTTAAAGTAGCTTCAGAGTGACATTCTTTATGTGCACATTATATTAAAATGCATTGTAAAACTCTTTGTCATTCATTTAAAATAATAATCAAGGATATTTGTAAAACATGGAATCCATGCTTCACATTATAAAGTGTTTACATAAAGGATGTAAAATAATAATACTCTTTACCTTATCAAGAATATACTCATGCATTTTCACATGCGTGCATGCACACACAGAGGACACATATTTTAACCATAGATAAAACAGGTCTACAGTGAGAGTAGAGCTACTGCAAGAGGTATTTCTATGACAAGAAAGTCTTGGAACAGATTGAATGGCTTGAGCTGAAAATGGCAGGCAGTTCCATAGTTAGGGTTCAGTTTTAAAATGTGACTTTGAGCTGTGTACAGCATTTGTGCAAAAACAGGAAATGATTCAAGTTTGTTAAGATTGCAAGACTGAGAAGATATACCCATTTATACATTGTTCTTACTTACTCCACCACCTCTTTGTTGTCAAAATATCTGACTGCTGAAAGTATAGCACATTGTGCACTTCGAATTTGCAGAATGTCTGTCTGCCCAAGAAAATTGACAGACCATTTTTTTTTCTTTTGTTTTATCTTGTTTGTCAGCCTCTGGGCATTGATTTTTTTCCTAGCAAGGTTAAAGATGATTATCTGTCTATGCCAGTCCTTACAAAAGTTTCTGCAATATCTCTTTTTCTTTTATGATCTTTAAAAGACAAATTAAGTCAGTTGATATGAATAAATTTGGCAGGAAAGTTCACTAGATTTAGATTTAAAGTGTAGGATGGTTTACTCATGTTTGTCAGATTAAACCTGATTGATACATTTTTATTTATAACTTGTATTTTGTACTTTTATTGCATAAGTCAGTCATATTTTGTATTGAAAGAGGTATTCTATCTTCCAAACTCTAATTACTTTCATCTTTTAAGAGTTATAAACAGAAAAGACATTTTGGTTTCAAAATGTTACAACTTTCATTATCTACCTTCAGTGTGTTTTCTAGAGTAATAGTAAACATTAGCCATCTTCAGCTTGATACTGTCTACTTATTTTAATAAAGTTTTCAGTAGGTTTCCCCTCAACTCCCCACTAACTGTAGTGGTGCATCTTTGATAAATCAGGATCAGAAATTGTCATGCCTTTTGGCATATTGACATCCTGGATTTAGATTGGAGCAATTGCCTCACAGAACTATTGATTTTCCTCAGACTGCTGTGCATCACAAAATTCAAGGAAACATGCCAGACAGGGAGATAAAGAGCCATTATTAATTTAGACAAACATGCACACACACTTCCTCAATTGTCCCAACTACCTCACCCTCACTGTTAAGGAATGTTGACTTGTTCCATGTATTTAGTCTGTGCTTCCCATTCTTCCCTCCACCACTTTTATTATACATCATCTAAAATAATATCATAAATAGCATAAATGATAATAATTTAAATCGTATGTATAACAACTAAAAATAAAAATAATGCCAATATTGTCATTTTTGCATCCTAAAACTTTTGTATAGACTTGGAGTTTGTCATTTCTGTCTCTTCTCTGGTATAGGTGAATGTGCTTCCCAAGGAGCTGCAGGCACCTTTGCTGTTTGCACTGCCAGACCACACTCGATTTAGCCTTGTGGATTTCCCTTTGCATTTGCCACTTGAGCTGCTAGGCGTGGACACTTGCCTGAAGGTTCTCACTGCAATTATGTTGGAGCACAAGGTCTGTATTTTTACTATCTTTTTCTTTCTGTGGGTTTTCTAAACACGTAATTTTGTGTGATGTTACACTCTCCTTTTATTGAAAGATGAAGGATAGTTTGACACAAAAAAGATGAAGAACTGCTGTCTTGAAGCATTCTTTCATTACATTTTAAGCTTACGAAAAGCCTTGGTGATGGGGAACAAATATAGTTTTGAGATTGTGAACAGTACTAGTTCTCAGTCTTGCTAAAGATCTTCTATTAGCCATAAAATTATATGTCATCAGGTGATTCTACAGTCTCGAGACTACAATGCACTGACAATGAGTGTCATGGCGTTTGTGTCTATGCTTTATCCACTGGAGTATATGTTTCCAGTCATACCCCTTCTGCCAACTTGCATGGCCTCTGCAGAACAGGTATTGTTTTTCTATAAATAGTAAATGAAGAAAGGTAATCATCAAGTTGTAAGAAATATGAGAAAAAGGTTTAAGAGGGCAGAGAAGTTTGTTATAATCTACTAATTATAAAAGGAATTCTTCCTTCAACTTTTTTACAAATCTATATTTGGCCATAGAAATTAAATATAAATATATTCTTCTGTGAAATAATAGAATTTTTGGTTTTGCTTGGCAGCTACTACTGGCTCCCACCCCATTTTTGATTGGTGTGCCTGCCAGCTTTTTTCGCTATAAGCGGGATTTTCCACTGCCTGATGATATTTGGATTGTTGATTTGGATGCAAACAAAGTAAGAATACTTGAATGTATACATAAATTCACAGTAAACATTAGTCCAAAGACATAACATAACAAGAATCATCATAGTAATAAGTAACATAAATACCAAGTACTAACATTCTAAAGCTGTAAAGATTTGCTTAAAAAAAAATTAAAAAAAAAAAATAGAGAAACAAGTGAAAGCACTTGCTACTTTTGCACATGCTGAACATTACTCATCCTTTCGTGGGTAGGTGTTCTCGTGTAGACAAGTGCCCAGGCACAGAATCATTTGACCACAGCAAGAAAGAATGCATAAAGAAATATTAAATTATATATTTTTTTTAATTCAGATTACTTCACCACCTAACGCAGACCCACTGCCTCCACTTCCTGAACCAGAATGCACTGGTCTCAAAACACACCTTAAACAGGTAAGACAGTCTTTGAATCTTCAGAATCTGACCCGTCTTTTTTGTGGTGTGAATATGTGTGTTAAAATAAACTCAAGAAAGAATTACCATATTTCATCAAAGTCCATCAAAAATAGAAGATAGTTCACATTTCACTTCTCTCTCCTCCCCTGTCTTCCACTCTCACTTTTTTCTTGTTTGTTCTCTGTCCTCAATCCCAAGATATGTAACAGTGGTGTGTGTAAGAAAGAGAGAGAGAGAATGAGTGAGTGAGAAATAGAATGAGTAAAAAAGCTTTCATATTATTCGAGGTGCGGACTATGTATGCTTCTGTTCAATGGGTTAAATCCAAGTTTAGAGTGTCTGAGCAAAGTTTTATCCTAGAGGAGAATGATGCATGCATGCATGCATGTTTTATCTTTGAGGGGAATGAATTTGTAAATGAGTGTAATGCTACTGTAAAAGATTTGCTTTAGTGCAGTCTAAGAATATTAAAGTTTGCATAGACTTTATAAATATATTGAGTTCCTTAAGTCCTCTTTGAAATAGTCTGGACATAACATTTAACTATTGTGCTTGGTTCTTTGGTGCAAATTTTGTCTGAAAGAATGAAGCATCTCTTGATGTACCTTCTTTCTTTGTCATGCCACCATGTAGCTACTTTCTTTTGCTTTTGAAACATTTGAAGAAGTCTGGGCATCAATCACTGAATAACATCAGGTGCTCGTCTCATTTTGTGGACTTGCATATCTGAACATGTCACACCACTTTTTCACCTTCTTAATTGACTACCAATTAAAGCTAAAATAGACTACAAACTCTCAACTTTATGCTATAGATTCTATGATGGCTCCTCCCCTCTCTACTAAAATGTGGTCTGTCCACCCTCCTGCTCAAAACCTTTGATTCTTATCAGACTTGTTCATTCGATCCATGTCTCCCACAAAGACTCACATATGGACAACCGACGTTCTCCCTCTGTGCTACTATAGGTATTGAAACTATCTTCCATATCGCATTCGCCACTTGAAGGCTGTATTAAACGTTATCTTAAAACAAATCAGTTCACTAAATGCTATCCCTGAATTACGATCTTTAACTCCATTTGCAATATTGTCTGTTATGCAAACCATTATGTAACTAGTCTATCTCTACACTATTTATAGTATATATATATATCCCTTCATACATTTGTTCATTGCATTATGTTCTTGTACTTCATCTTTATGTTGTTCAGTGTGCCTGCACGTATCTCACTGTCCATTGTCCATCGTGTTCATTTCTCATTACTGGTCAGCAGAGAAAGTGTGACTTATCTTTGTCATGATGCTGCATGATACAAGTAAACATATTATTATTATATCTTAATATTACCTTTTTTTAATTCGATTTATTTGAATCAAAGAAACCCAGTGCTATTGCAGCTTTAACAAATACACTTTTTTGTTGACTGATTTTAAAGGAGCTTGAATGATTTGTATAGATAAGGCACTATGATGATTTTTATAACTATATGCAAAAATCTTATTTTTAGCCATTTTTTTTTTCTTCTCATAACACTTCAAATAAAGTCAGAAGTGTTGGGTGAATGGAACTTTTCTTTAGATCAGTGCTTTATGCTAAAATAATCATTTGCTTTTTTTTTTTTTTTTTGACATAAAGTTTTCTTTGTCCAGGCACGTACTGTGTTTGATTGGTCTCAAAATGCATTTCAAGCAATTGATGGAGCCAGGCATGCAATATGGGGGTCATATATCATCATAATCACAACTTGATCAAAGATAAACATGCATGTTCCAGAGGCAGAAGTGCTTAAATTTTTTTAAAATTTAGGTTTGCAGACTATTTTCTTTAAAGCCAGACTTAACAAGAACTGCAATAGGTTGGTGATAGCTTTTAACTGGATGTCAAGTATTGTGCCTGTTTACCAGTTAATACTAATTATATCTTTGTTCATTCAGCAAAGAACCTGGTTTACATAAATGTTTACTTGCAAGAGTACCTGTAATTGCCCAAGTGATGTCGTTTCACCTTCAGTGGGTGGGTAGGGGAGACCCTGGATTATTTCAAGTTAAAGTTGGGATAAACATTGCTATGCTGGATAACAACTCATAACAGGTAAAACAAAAAAAAAAAAGATAAAAAACAATAGACATACTGTGGAACAAAATACATAAGCCTAAGATATATGTTCTTCTAAGAGGAAATGTTTCATAATATAAAGCAGGGAGCAACACTAATACTCAGCATGACTTGCTGCCCATTATGCACTTGCGTTTGTTTTGCACTTGTGCATGACTGTTGCAAGAATAAAGTCTGCTTCTCAAGCTTTGTGCTTGGCTTTTGGGGCTGCTGATTCTACACTAACACATTTTCTGTTAACCCCATTCCTCTTCTGCCAGGCTCTGGCCAGCATGAGTATGACTCCACAGCCTATCAAAAATCTTGATGCTATTGCTCAGAATCCAGAGATGTGGCAGCGTCGTGAAAGTTTTTCATCTCAGACTGGATTTAACCCTCTCATTTATGGCAATGATGTGGATTCTGTAGATGTGGCAACACGTGTAGCTATGGTAAGTGATAATTCTCTTTATTTAAACAAATATTTTTGAGTATTTTCTGATGGTGATTCTGGATGCCATGGTGTTTCCCTGCTTTTGCTTTTCATGAAGTCCTCCCTTATTTGATAGCTTTGATCTTCAGTAGCAATAGCTGTTATAATGACTACTGTGCTTTGATTCCTTGGCATTAAAGTAAACACTAAGACAGCTTGAGGGAGTAACTTCTTGCAATCATGGTGCACACATTTGTGTGTGTATGCATGCAGAAGGTGATGGTGCTCATGTGCCTTACAGGCAGTTGTGTCCCTCTGTGTTTTTGTCAAATATTGCAGGCATCTCTATGTATATACAGCGCAGTTGGGAACACTATATAAATATCCTTCATTGTTATTAGTCTTCGTTAAAAAAATGAATAAGATATCTCAGCAAAAATAATTTTTAGTGAACAGTATCTCTGCATGTATATGAGGATGTTTGTCAGTTTATGAGTGTTTTTATGTAAAATCTATTTGTGCTGTGGTTATGCAAACTTTTATCCATTATGCTTATCTATGTCCTGGTTTGTTCACACATTCATTTCAGTATTCCTTATAAGGACCCACATGTATTTTTATATATCCTAGCAAATTATCACAGATGATTATGTGTGGCTTATATGTTTTTTAATTATTAAATGTAAGCCTCTTTGGCTGTCCATGCCATGATATATTTGTTGCCTAGATGAAAGACTTCAGATGAGCAGCATCAAATGCACCTTTCTGTCAAATGTATATTTAATTCCTGTCTACAGCCAAAATACATTTGAAACATCAGGGCTTCTGCTAAGGCTAAATTCTTTGGGGTCCCAGGGACCCCTTCTTCAGATTTTTAAGGACTCCCTGTTCTTCGCCCAAATTTGAATGGGACCCCATTGACGAAAATTGAAGGGGTCCTCCGAACTTTTAATGCGTACTGTACGCAATTTTTTGCGTAAGCAGAAGCCCTGAACATGCTAAATAATAAACTTTTACAAGGCTTAAATAGGCAGGTATGCACTTAAAGCTAGCACAAATCACATAATGCACGGTCAAGACTATTACCTAATAATCTGTCTAAATTATCTAAAATAATAATTAAAAAACACATGAACCACGCATAATCATCATTCTCATTCATATAATAAGATAAAAACACTTTACCTGAGTTAGATAAGGTTAAAGATTTTACTTTTAAAACCCACCTATGCTAGTACAATGTTTCCCTTTTTATTGAAAACAACATAAAACATGAGGTTTGGGTCTGACACAGAAAAATTTGGCTTATTGCAATGGCTTTATTAGAATTTTTAAAGGTAAACAACATACATTACTACCATAATATAAAATCATTCCTGTAAGAAATTTGTTATCATCTTTTTAGGTTTTATAGATCCTGTTTTGTCTATGATTGTGATTAAAAATACAAAGAAGGTCAGTTTGCCTATTTGTATTTGGGAATTAACTTTTGTAGCTATAACAGCAATAGTGTCAAAATCAAGTGTGTTTAAAAATGTGCAGTTGAAAAATAAAATGTTTAATGATTTATGCACTTAGAATACTCATTATTGATGTATCCTTAGAGATGGAGTAGAATGATTATATACATGTCAAATTCCTGTACTAGGTACGCTTTTTCAACTCACCTAATATCTTGGGCAACTTCACTGAGCATACTCGCACATTACGGCTCTACCCACGGCCAGTAGTGGCCTTCCAACTGTACAGTTTTATGAAGTCACGGCCACAGCGCACACATTTCACTGCACGACTTGCTCGCACCCAGGTAACAGCTACTTTTTTTCTTGAAGGTTGTCTTTTAAGTTTCATTATATAGCAAATGTAGAGTTGAAAAAAATATGTGACTTATTTTCTTTTGTTCACTCTCTTTTGAACATGCTTCTGTAGGTGGGACATAAATGTATTATTTGTGTATTATATCCGTGGCAGTTACAAAACAAAAAAAAGAATTGCAGTTGTATGTATGAATTTAATGTAAAGTTAGATTTTAGTGTACTTCATTTGATGTCATTGGAGTACCATTTAAAGATAGTGAATCCTCATCTTTACATTTTTACAGGCAGTGGAGTATTTCGCAGAATGGTCACTTTGTCCTAACAATCTGGTGTATCAGCGAGTTCAGACAGCAGTTTATGACCCTTCTTTGATTGGTGATAAGCCCAAATGGTATGCCCAGCATCTGCAACCTGTTGAGTTTCATGTGTATGACAACTCTTCATCGCTGGCTGCAGCTATCACATCTGTCAGTGAAACATTGAGTGACGATATACCAACAGGTATCTTCATGAGGCTGCTCTGTTATGACTGCTGAATTTAAATGGATTTTGTTTTTTTGTTTTTTTACAGTTTTTAAGTTTTTGAGTTCCTACTTTAACAGAGAAAAAGTGAAATTTCATAGTCCATGTTTAACTATTAAAGTCAGCATTGAAAGTATTTAACTTTCATATTTATTGAGATGCATATATTATAAGGTGACCAGACGTCCCGATTTAGGCGGGACTACTGCCTTAAACTGTGTGCTCATAAAATGTCCCGGTAGGATGCCCAATATCCCGCTTTCATCTAAAAAGTCAATCAATGTCCTGCTTGTATTTAAAAATATGATTACCGTACATTGATTCGCATCTGTGACTTTGGTTTTGGCTTTTGCCTATTGCCATTTGTTTAATAATTTCAAATTTGTCTCCTAGTTTACTGTCTTTCGCCGTTTCCTTGTCAGAAGAAATCTCCTCCCCCCTCCTTTTCAGTTTTTTCAGCGCTCCACTCTTTTTTTGGTGATGACACCATGATCGGCACTTGTTAATATTTATAAGCCTTGTACAAGGCTTGAAAACTGCTGTGAATGGATGTTTAATTACCTGCACTTACCCAGTAGCAGCTGCTCATTTTTTAAGTTTAGGATACCATCCTGTTTTGAGTGTGCGTTTGTGTTTGAGTTCAGTAAATTATAGAAGATAAAACAGATCATCAGCATATTATTTTAAATTTGTCATGATCTGATTACTTTCATGAATTATGTTTTCTGACATTTTTTCTGTCTTATTTTAATCCCAGATATCTTGTCATTCTGCTGCCTATTTTACCTTTCATTTAAAGAACAATCATGATGGAATGTATTGAGAAAATGAGATGCAGAATAATTTGATGCAAAGCAACTTTCTTTGCTTCCTAGAGTTTGGCTGTCCCAAGAATGTGAACATATCAACAATTAATACAAATACATTATAGGCTATGCTGTTTTTTTCTTCTTTGGCATAATTTGGCAGGTACCTGACATTTTCAGTTAAAGATGGATGAGAAAAAGGAGTCAAATGATTTACCATTTCTTTCTATCTAGATGAAAGTGGAAGTGACAGTGAGGGAGCAGAGAGCACCAGTTCAAGCTATTCTTCTTTGTCTGATCTTATTGCGGAAATGACCAACAGTGAGATTGATGGGGAAACACCTTGTGAGTAGCAGTTATTCATCTTTCTGACACGCGTAGAAGAGGATTGAATCAAAAATAATTTTATTGATAATTGATAGTTTTATCATAATAGCAGTGTAAAAGTAAACTTTATCAGCAACTTTCTCTATGATGAAGTAGACAGAAGTACAATTTGTTAGCGTGGTATTCCCGATATATATATATATGAGCTAATACTGTGAATATGTTTGGCTATACAGTAAAACCTCATTAAGACCTTCCATATTTCAGCTCTCAGATATCTTCATTAAAGATCTTTTGCAGGTCACATCTTTATAAAAATAAGATTTTTGTGTTTGTGCTATTGCGATATTTTGCAAGAATCACTTTCAACAAATATATACATAGTAGACTTTAAGAGAGCATCTTTGTCTACCAAAGTACGTGTGTATTGATCAATTGCTCTTACCTGGAGAACTAACTTCCCTATAAATCTTCGATCAAGCCCAACAATGGCAGAATAAGTAAACACGACAAATGAAAGCAAATACAGCAAAGAAAAGCACAATGATAGGTTTTTAAGAGCTTTATTTTCAGCATCTAAATAAATAAGCGTATTTGAAATCATGGTTTGTGGAATGAAAGCAGACTGGTTAATTTCCCTACTAAGAATCTTCTCAGTTATGACCTGATTTTGCTGGATCTTAGCAAATGGTAATAAGGAGGTTTTACTGTCTTAAGTCAGAAACTGGAGAAAGGAGACAAAGATAAAAAGGTGATGTTGCTGACTGTACCCACTTGAAATGTGGGTTGTCCTTTAGAACAGTGGTGGGAAAAATTTTATTTTTGTGGGTCAGTCTCAAAATTCTAAGCTATGTGGTGGGCCAGAAAAATATGAAAAACCCAAGCCAGGGGACTACACAACAAACCTAATGATAATGGAATATACAATACAACTTTATTAATCCGCAAGGGCATTTACGGTATGATGACACGCCAGCATGAATGCACAACAAATGAGTGAACAATGGCGTTCACTTACTAAATTTATTGTGTAAAGGGAAGCTGTTTGAATTCACTCACAAATAAACTTTAAAACCACCCTTTCCTTTGAAGGCAGCCTCCCCAATGCTCTTTAGTGACTCCATCAGACATGTCAGCCATGTTATTTATTATATTCGTACTCTGTCTCCGTTAAAATGTTACGGACTGCCAGTTTCTAATGCTGTGGTACTTAATAAATTAAATTTCAATCAAATTAGCCTAGGCTGAATAATGAAAACATGTGGACTTTATATTTTGGCCGACGGGCTGATCCAAAAATGTCTGCGACCGTACTTTGCCCACCCCTGCTTTAGAAGATACCTATTGACAACCAAAGAGACTGACTTAACATCTTTTCTGTTTATGCCTACTAAAACTAATGTGGTTTTGTCAGATAACAAAGAAACTAACTGAAATGTTTTTTCAGTCAGTCTGAAGCGATAATCATTGTGTTATGATTAATATCATTTTATAGAGTAGTTTAACCTTTGTGCTGTAAATAACAGCAGATTAGTGGCATGAGCATGGTTGTCTGTATATATGTGTGTCCTTAAACAGCCTTTGTGCCTGAGAATCAGATTCTGGCTGTGGATGAAGCCAAGGTGTTCTGTCCCCCTGACAAACTGCATGTTCCTGAAGCCCCATCCACCAACAGCGACTCGGCCTTCTCTCTGCAGGAGGACAGCGACATGAGTTCCTCCGAGTCATCAAGTGCAGCATCCAGCCCTGAACCCCATGATGTGCAGACCAAAGACTCAGAAGTAATCAGGCTTGGTGTTAACAACTGAAATGAAGCTTACAGTTCAGTTGTTATAGGGGTCATTAAAGAAAAATAAGAAGAAAGAACAGTTAAAAATAACCTATTAGGTGTGAAATGCATGTTTCATAATAAATGCTACCCAGTGATATTTTTGTTTTGCATTATGCGTTTGCATGTTTGTGTGCACATGTGCATGCTTGCATATGTTTGTGTGTATTTAAGTATGTATTAGAGCTAAAACTTTTGCATCTTATTTTCAGGAACATAAGATTTTCAGATATGATTCAGGAAACATCACGGAAACAACATATTCTCTAAGCAGGTTTGTGGTTTGAAACCATTCTTAGCAGCAAGTAACCTTATCAAGAACATAAAACTCATGCTGCTTTTAAGCAGAAGTATTGCTTTTTGTGCTGTACAAAACAAATGGTAGCTTGCTATAACATTAAAAAAGGTGGTACATTTCAAAAACACTGAGATAACTCACAAGACTATGCATAATATGCTAAAGAAATATTTTGTGCAATTATAAAAGAGAAAATAGTAGTGGAGGTAATTCAGAGCTTGGTAAGGCTTGAAAAACCATTGAGTGCTTGTGAGAATGTTTGGCATTAGAATCATATAAAGAGAAATTTCTCAGCTTTGTCATTACTATATTTTTTTTTTCTTTGAGCTAGAGCTGTTGAGTCATTTTCAGTAATATGATGTGGCAGCAGTAAGTTTGGATTGATCTAGCAGAGCAGAGACAACCATTTCATTGGTATACTTTGCACCATTTGTTCTTAATGTAGAAGCTTTTTTAGTTTATTCCTTGTTGTTCCTTTGAGGATCATAGGGCTGCAACAATGTTCTTAATGTAGTCACTGTAATTTTATCATCATTCTTTTTATTTCTGACACCTTAAAAGTGCTTCCTAACACAAACAGAGAAAGATGCTGGCTGCCTACAAATTTCAAGGTTAAATTATTGCTGAAAATTTTTTAAATAGAGAACATACGCTTAACAGTATTCACAGGGGTAGCAAATGAGACTTTATATTTATTATCAGAACACTGATTTAAAATGTTAAAATGTTTCTCAGCATGAGTCGTACAGATCTGCCAGGAAGTCCACACAGTCCTAGAAGTCCTGCAGCTGCCCATCAGGTATCTCCTGCACATCTTGGTTCTCAAGGGAGTGTAAGAGGTAATGTGCCCATTTCTCATGGGGAACAATTAGAAAAGACTCAGCTCTTACCTCCACCACAAGGACACAGAACTCCCTCCCCGCGTCCACATCTTGGGAGTTTCTCTAGTGGTGGATCCAGCTCATCCACCAAAAAAGGCTTTAGGGTTAGTTTTGATTAACTTTTTAATGTGACTAATAGAAATTTTTCTCCCTCAGCTTGTCAGAAATTTCTCCCTCTTCTTTGCTAGTCAGAAACCTTTCTTCCTCCCTCTTGTCTGTTGCCATGTTTCTCACTTTTGTTGACATTCACTTTCCTTACCCCATTTATTTTTATTTGTGTGGTTAGTTTTGCACATGTGTATATGCATGTGCATTCATGTACATGCGCATAAATGCATGCAAATATATGTATGCATGCAAATATTTTAAATGCATACCTTAGCAACAGTATGATAAGTTTAATAATAATGATGACCAACATTTATAAGGCAACTTTACAACAGGTGCTAGTAGCATACATTTAGCCATGTACACCACACAATAGACATTCTGCCTTCCAGATATGAAAAACATCTCATACTCAGTCAAACGATAACAAACAATGCCACATTTACATCTAGTACTTTCTAAACAAGGACATTTTTAAGTTATATTTGAAGGTTGAGAGAAAAGAAGAGAATGAAACAGGTAGGGTAAAGGGTAAAGATTCCAAAACTGAGGTATATCATAGGAAAAGAAACAGAAGAGGCCTAGACAAAGACAACTGCCAGTTAAAGTAAGGAGGGAGAAGGGTGAAGTATAGTGAGATATATTAGGAAGGTAGCTAGGAGCTAAATCAATCATGGAACCTTGCATTTGATGCGCTTAGATATAGGAAGCCAGTGCAGCAGCAGCATTAAAGGAGTGTGAGATTAATGGTGGTGTGTTTGAAAATAAGTCAGACATCAGAATATTGAACTGAAAACGTTTAAAGAAAAACATTTTCTGCTTTTTTATATTTTTTGTAGATTTGAATAATTTTGTTTTGTACCTTATGTGGTGCAGGGAGGGTCAGACACTGGGTCAGAAAGAGGATCTGGTCAGTCTATTATCTCCACCATCAGCAATGAGCTTACAGACATTGCCCATTCTGCAACCAATACTGTTACAGAACTTTTCAGTGAGTGTGAAACAGCTGATACTTTGTCTGTCTTTGTGATTGAAAGAATAAACACCAAAATAATCAGCAGGAGCCTTTATGTATTGGACGTTAATGTGATGGTCAGCATTCTATGGGTATCAGAAGAAAATCATTTTAAAATTCTATTTATTTTTAAGAGATTGCTTGCACACATGACTGTATTGCATTCTCTATTGCCTTCTACCGAAACATTTTCAACATTTCAACATTTGCATTCTTCACATGACAGGCTCCAATAAAAACCCACCTTCCAATTCCCAGCCAGTGCCAAAACAAGTCAACAAACCTTTTACACCACTGGGTAAGACGTCCGTTTTGCTTGTTTGAATATGTTAAACAAGTTACCATTATGTTAATGGTCTTTATAGCACCTCATATAGCAAGTCTGTCCACAGCCCTGCCCAAAGCCTTCGCAGTTCACCAGACTCCTGCATTCTATCCCTCCCTCCCACAAAGTCACATACGAACAACGGACTTCTCCCTCTGTGCTGCTAATCAGTGGAACTCTTTTCCACATCACATTCACTACTCGGACTCCAAGGCTACATTCAAATGCTCTCTGAAAACATATCTTTTTATAAAGTACTATCCCAGAATTACTATTCTTAACTCCCTGGCAATACCGTCTGTCATGCTAAGGGTCATGTAACAACTCTATCTTACACTGTTTATAGTATCTACATCCCTTCATAGTTTCATCCATTGCTTTACGTTCTACTCTTGTACCTCATCTTTATGTTGTTCAGTGTGCCTATATGTACCTCACGTGGCCCTACGCTCCTCGAGAAGTAACAAGGAATAAAACAGACCTCACTGTCCACTGGCTGTTCTCTTTCATTTGTCATTACTGGTTTGCGCAGAGAGTTCGATCTATCTTGTTTGTGATGCTGTGCATCATAAATTTGCAATTTTTTTTTTCCTTTAACATTTTCCTGTAGACTTTTTTTTGGTAAAGAGTAAGAAATAAAATTGTATAATTCTCTTTAGTCAAAGCCAAACAGTCCTATAACATTACATAGTAAAGACAACACCCTATTTTAAAATACTTTTTTTGAACTTTGTATAGTTCAGTTCCTTGCTTATCCACTAAATAAATCTTTCAACATGTTCAACTAAACTGTAAATAAAAAATAATTGATGTTCACATGACTGGCTTGTCATTTTCAGTACAACTTGTCATATTCCCAAAATAGCAATGCATTTTTTTTTTAAATATACATTTACTGCATTTTATGAGATGGCTTTTACACAGTTCAGGCCTACCTTTGTCATGTTAGGGAAATTATGTACTCTCATAAAAGCCAGGTTGGGGTAATTTTACATAAATTTTATTTCCCAGGAAACCGGAAAGCTCTAGTAGAAAAGTCTGGTCTTGTCAAGCATGCAACAAATATCAAACAAAGGGATCAGCCCAAACCTACTGCAGCAGAACCAAGAGGATCCACAAACAGGTGTAGACCATTTAATATTTTTTCTTTTTCTTTTTTAGTTAAGACGGTAACGAAAAAAAGATATTTTGTAAATTCATAATATATTTTGACAAAGATTGATATTAAAGTTTTTGAATCTGCAGCAGTACTATTCCACGTCACTCAAAGAGAGCAGCTCTAACAAATTTTTATTTTTCAGTGAGAATCAGCAATTTTTGAAAGAAGTTATTAACGGGGTGCTAGATGGACAGGGTGTCAGCTGGCTTAAAATCAGTCGCATCAAAAAGCTTATGGAAGATGAGAACTATCGCAACTTTGTAGTCTCCCGGCTGAACCGTAACCTAGATAAAAAGGTGCCTGAAGATGCTCGCCATATTGAAGATGTTGTAAGTTAGATTGTTATTTTATATTGATATTCATCTTTTATCTTTTGTGTATCTGTACCTTTTTCTCTTTCTTTTCTTCCACCCTTTCTTTTCCTCTTATAAGCATGTGCAGTTTTAATTCAGGCATGTTTGTGATAGAGAAGAAAACCTGTCGGGTTTAAGATTCGCGCAACTGCAATTTTTTTTCAAATCAATTTGCTACATTACACTCAAATCACTACTTTATTATAGGATACTGTACTAAATTGTGAACAGATAACTTCTTTCTGAGATGGTTCTTTAAGTTGTTGAATACAGTTTATAACTAATAAAAACACATACGCACCAAGCTTATCTACTGCAATTTATTTTGATGTTTAAGATTTACCTTATTTATCAATTATCTGAATATCATGAAGCATGACAAATCTACTCTTGTATGTTGTTCTTGTTATTTTTCCAGTGTTTGTCACGGCCTGTATTCAAAGGCATGCTGGGTATGTGCAAAGCCATCATCTCAGGTCTTGAACACACTATTCAGAACCATGGTCTTGGTGGCATGGCATCAGCTTACATGGTACTTGAGATTGCTCACACACACTATTGGGCGCGTGACATCAATTCTACCAAAAGTGATGTAAGTATAATAAAGCACAAGCTTGAGCATTTTAACAGTGCTTTTGCTGGTTACTTTTTGTTACTTTTTTGTCTGCAAAGGCATTCAAGAAAGTTTCAAATTTTGAAATCTTAAAATGTCCCACATACTAACTGTTGTGGCAGTTGTCAGATATATATTGCTGAAATTTGCACAAAGCCATTTGAATGAAAAAGGCTTAGCAGGAAAAAGTTGTTCCACATTTAATTAGGATGCTTTTATTCCATCTACCTTTCAGTTAGATTTTTTTTCCACAGCTGAGATTTTTTTATGCATGCATGTGTGCACTATCTTTCAGGCATCATCATTACATGGAAGCCAAGAGAGCCTGCACTCCAAAGAGGAACTTTCAATGCGGCCTGATCTTCGACGGCATTCTGATGACCAGGTTGCATCAGCTTCTAGTAAGTGCAATGTGGAAACTTTTTTTTTCTGGATATCTTTACCATGCACAGTATCTTTTATTGATTAATGATTTCTCTTGACCCAACTTATTCTGATAATACTTCAGTGATCTGTGTCAAGGATGCTTTTGTGCATTCCAGATTCACCCATATACCTATCTAGATATTTGAGTGTTCCTTTGTTGCACAACAAAAGACAAACTACACCTGTCTCCTGCAGGCCCAGTCTACTTCAATATATAAATATACATATATAGCACAGATTTTGAAAAGAAAAACAGTAAGTAAAAAATTTCACGGACCCACTTTCAAACCAAAAACAATCTCGCTGTCCCCTTCATGCTAATTGTGGCTCCTGCCAAGTTAACTGAGTATTATATTTCTAGTTTAACATGCGTGGTACTAAAGATGCTCTAAAAGTCACTTATTATAATAACAACAATTTAACAGTTTCTTTTTTGGAATAAACAGCAGGAGCCAAAAAAACAGAAAACTGTTATCTGTCATTCTAGAATCCATGTCCTTCAAATCACACACAATACATTCCAGACAGAAATTCCGGGGGTTGATGTAGGTGGCAGCCCAGATTCATCTCTTAGTGCCATCTCTCAGGCCAGTGGTCCTTCTACGTAGCCAGTGAAGCTTGAGCCTCTGCTGTAGCTCTTATCTTTGACTACCCAATAAATTCTGTACCTTTTTCATAATTTTACAATAGATTCACAGGTGTCTTTTAAAAAATAAAAAGTTTGGGTTTTTTAAACTCAAATTACAATTCTTTCAAAACTAATAAAATTGAAGCAGATGACAAAACTTTCAAACATTTTCCAAGAATACAACAGGACAAAAAATGTTTGCCTTGCTGGGAAGACACACCTCCACTCCCCATAGGTAGTTGCTACCTATATTTACCCCCATCGTCGCAGGACACACAGTCATGCACCATAACCATAAGTTTGCCAGAAGTGGACCATGGTCAATCAAACCACTAGTAAGCAAAGACTGAAAGAAAAATGAAATAAACGATATGAAAAATTTATTCGATTTATAAACAGAGGAAACATGTAAAAATAATATAATAATGAAGGGCAAAAGAGATGCCTCACACACAGATAAGAAAGAGAAACAAGTCAGGGGCACCATCAGGCATGTGAATGGCCAAGCCACCCAACGGATGCAAGCACATACACAAACATACATGGAAAGTACTATATGCACACTTGTACTGTCGAAGGTACTATATGATTTTTTCGGCAAATCTTGCTGACATCCTCACAGTCACCAATCAGAACCATTTCAGATGATACAGAAAAAAAAAATCACATACCCAGATGGCTTTGTAATGGATCTGTTGGTCGTTCACTTGTCAAACTGTGGCACCGGCCTCAGGACTATGATCTTGCACCGCCTTAAACGTCCGGCAAGAGATAGGAAAAACGTGTGCATCACTAGAGCCAGATAAAAATATTTTTGGAAAATGATGTTACGTGTCATCTTTGGCATGTTTCCCTATTCACATACATCCACAGAAAAGTGACTGGACTTAACTGTGCAGGTAATTCATAAAAAAGCAAGAAAAATGTCTGACATGCAACACCTTAAAGAACCTTCTAAATATTTTTTTTAAAAAAGACTTGAAACACAAACCCTCATAATCACTTGTTCAGCACAAATAGCTGTCCACAGCATATTGATGCAGCCACACAACTTGAGTTCAAAACAGGATGCTATATCACCTGTCTATTACAGTCTGATACAGTTAAAATGTGATTTGACAGTGATAGGGATCATGAGTAGGAAATGGAGATGGCATTCAGAAAACAGAAAAATATAATGAACTGTTTTGTAATTCTCTTGAGTAGTTCCACTATTAGAACATACATTTTTCTTGTATGTTGTATATTAAAATGTTTTCTTGGTAATTAAAATGTTTTTCGTGGTAATTGTGGTTGTATGTGTATATATAATCAGCAAGAAATCTAATTAATATTGAGTGCCATGTTCTGTGTCTTAGCAGGCTGGCATTTTATGTTTCCTTTGTTTTGTTTGCCCTCAGCCTTTTGTTACCATAGAAACTTGAATGTTTGTCATGTTATTTCCTTTGTGTGGTACAGTCAGGGTATTCAAGATGTTTCCTTCAGGTTTAGCAGATATATACATGAGGAAGAGCTCTCTGATTAATGTGAACAGACCCCATTGTAACCCCTAAGAGAAATTCTTGCATGCCCTTCCTATTAGTAGATTCTTGTTCATGAGAAACCTTTCAGTTGCTATTTTATTGTGTTTCATATGACAAAGAAGTCAACTCATTAATATTTTCTGAAATAATGCTATACTTGCCCTACTGACAACTGCTTTGACAATTTAGGTCTAAATTATAAATGGAAACTAGATTAGAGAAGCCAGGCCAGTATTCTGATAGTGACCAAGTAAACTTTTTTTAAAGTGCTCATTATCATAATTAGTTTTGCTTTGGGAGTTGACATATATGTCCTTTTTCAACAACAGTAGGTTTTTTAAAAAGACAGCCAGTTATAGATACTCTTATTATTTTAGAGTGGATTATTTTAAATAAAATTATTTTAAAATGTTCCTAAATAAAAACTGCATAATAACTTCTCACTTTTGCATGTTCATGTCATTATCCTTACTCCATCATGCAGGCCTCATGGCACCAGGCTTGTGGTCTCCCATCAGCGGCCACTCTCCCAGCCCCATCTCCCAGTACTCTGTTTCCCCAGTTGACCATCCCTCCCCATGGCCTGATTACCAGGCAGGCAAGTCCTCTAGCTGTGAAGCGGCTGCTTTTTTTGCATGGAACTGGTCTAGATGTTGTCCTGTTTGTGCTCATGGTTGATCTTCTCTGCCATTTCTTGCTACTTAGATGTTGCTTAACTTCAACACAGTCATTGAGAAAGATTGCTGTAAAAGTTTAGTCCAGAAAATGGCATCTGCAACATATTTTCCAGAAGAATATGTGAGAGTTTAAAGAAATAATATGAATAATTCTATCAGTAGGCTGGAGGAAGGCCTGTTTATATAATCATCATTGACATATAATGTTAATGCTGAAATTAATGCTATAAATTATGTTTTATAACATAGTTGGTCTTCGATAGTTGCTTCTATGTATGTTAGAACTTTTGCATAATGACTTTCATGGAATTACAATTTTAGAAGGGCTTTTGTCATTTAAAAAGTGACATTTCCACATTATGGAAGAGTTTTCTGTTGTTCTGTAAAATGATCTTGTAATTTGCACCATTTTTGAGAGCATGCTTTTTTTTTCACTGTTTTTGAGATGTCATCAATATGTCAGTTTTTAGTTGCTTTGTGGGGTTGCATGAAATAACATGACTTATGTTTTTAAAGTCATTTAAAGTGCAAACGTGTTCTCTTGTCTCTCGCTTTCGGATGTGTTTTTAAGTCTTATCGTTGCAGCTGACTCTAGCTAGAAGCTATTCAGCATGCACAACACACACATACTCAAGGAAGTCAGTCTGTGAAGTAGTTGGGAAAACATGTGCTTCAGAGTATTTTTTTTTTTTTTTAAAGTTTCATGTGTCTTTATATGCCTTAAGCGCCAGTTATTAATGTTAAAAAGGTGCCGTTTTTCTACTTCACATTGTCCATATACTTAAAATAGTATGACTGTTTTAAAAGGCTGCACATTTATCAAGCTACCTTATGAAGTATTTCTGTAAATAACAACAATTATAAAAATTAAAAAAAAGCCAGTTCTTATCTAAAACTATCACATTAGCTCAGAATGTGTTGTCAGCCTAATAGAAAAAAAGTTAGGAAAGGCATTTTTTCTGAACTTAGGTCATTTAAACTCTGTACACAACATTGATTTCTTAATATTTGTGAAGTTCTTTTAGATTTACTCATACCAAAGCCTTAAGATCATTGGTCCATAACAGGTCGAGGACCCCAATTATTAAAATAGCTGCGGTGGTCAGTGCATTTTCACTTCTGTTTGATATATTTTAATACATAAGGTTGATGTGATTGATTCCCTTTCCTCTTTTTTACTGCACATATATTTTCTTGCATTTGGGGTTTGTTTGCACAGATACTTTTAAAAAGGTGAAGTGAATTGTTAGCATGTGTGTCTTGAATTTATGTGGCTGATTTGTCTTGCTGCCTTAAAAATACCAGTCCTCCCAATTACAGATTGAGAGAGAGAGGATGTGTGTATGTGTGCATGTGCGTTCAGTGGAGTGAAGGAGGTTCTGAATTTGTGCAATCTAAATCTTATGATGTTAAGGTGCCTGCTTATTAAAATGTCAACCTTCACTGCAAAGTTTTAAGTTTCAACCTAAAAGACCTGGTCTTGAAGTCTTGAAATTCTGACTAGAGATAAAGTAATATAGAGTGTTAAGTAGACCTAAAGAGTTTGCAATTGAGCATTATACAGTAAAGAAAAATCCTTTACCACAGCAGAAAATCTAACAAATTTTTCTTAAATAT